>NC_137896.1:61745562-62345562 GCF_963455335.1 Martes martes
AAAAAAAGGAGAGATCTATACAATGGGATCCAGAATTGAAATAGCTTCAGACTTCTTAACAGCAACACTGGAAGTTAGAAGGCAATGGAACAATTTTGAGTGAGAATGGATTTCAATCTGGAATTCTACACCCAGCCAAAGTCTTTATCAAATCTGAGAGAGACATAAAGATGATTTTGCATATAAAAGGAAAGGCTAAAAAATGTACTGCCCATCCTTCTCAAAGAACTGCTGGGACTGCTTCACCACATCAAGGAAATATATTGAGACAGAGATGTGGGATACAAGACACAGAAGCTTTCAGAGAAGAAAGAGGCCAAAGGAAGCATGAGGACGGCAGTATGGGGACAGTCAGGCAGCAGCCATGGGGGAACTGTTTAGAGCAGAGTGGGCTGGAGGGCTCCAGGAGAGAGCTTCCCAAGAACATGAAGTTGATAGAGTATCCATTGCACCGAAACATCCTGCAGGGAGATGTGGACAATTTGTAGAGTTTGTGCTGAACTAATAACCACATAGAAAGCAAAGAGATCATTATCATCTCCAGGGAAAACAAAGAAAAGGTATAGGAAAGTAATTATAGCTTACCACATGGGTTTGTTCCAAACAGTATTTTTTTTTTAAACGATTCTATTTATTTACATGTGTGTGAGAGAGAGCACACATGAACTGTTGGGGGGGTGGGCAGTGGGAAAGAGAGAAGCAGACTCCCTGAGGAGCAGGGAGCCTGACATAGGGCTTGATCCCAGGACCCTGAGATCATGACCTGTGCTGAAGGCAGAGGCTTAATGGGCTGAGCCACCCAGGTGCCCCCAAACAGTACTTCATAGTCATAATAATGCATACGATGTATATTCATTTAACCACAATTATCGTAAACTCTACTGAGAGGAAGGGAAGATGGGAGGTTGGGATGGGAGTATGGATGTCATGGGGCAGTGGGAGTAGGGGTAGAGAAGTAAACTCTCACTTCCACAGTGGACAGTCACTACATAATGCCTAAAATAGAGTTTTATAAAAGTAACAATAACAGCATGTTAGTCCGAGATACAGAGATCTGTTCCAAAAGCCTCAGCTGAAAAAACTGAAAATGGTTGTCTCTGTGGAAGAGGAAACTGGGTGGGAGTGAGAAGGAGGGCAGAAAACAGCTTTTTATTGTTTAAGCTCCTTGTAGAATGGTTTGACTCTTTATCTCTATGTATATCTTTGATTAAAATAACATCTACACTTTATAGTACCTCGCTGGGTAAACCTGGGTGAGTTCCTGCCCAGTTTTGGTTTCAAGTTCCACATCTAGAAAAGGAATTGGTTTAGATCACTCTGAGACCTCCCTGATCTAACGATGGAGACTCCCGACACCCTCCTATTACACACTCAGCCCTTACATCTTCAGAAATGTTGTATCACAATATCATTTTCTAGAATGGCTGGAGGGCTGCTGACAGTGGAAGGTAACGCTCTGTGGGGGGAGAAGATCCCAGAGCGTCCTGAGTGATCTTCCTGAAGGCAAGTCATAGAAGACTGGGAAGGAAGAAAGAAGGAAGAAATCATCCTATTTCCTCCTCCTCTTCCTCTGCTTTTATTAGCATTAGATAAATTGAGAAGATAGGGAAAGAAGACAGGAATCTAAATATTAGACCTTCCCCTTGTTAGCACAGGCTTTAAGTAGAGCTCTTCCCCAAGTCAGCAAATGCCGAATTGTGTCAGTGGCAGGAGGCGATCCCAGGGATCGAGGCAGGCTGTCGTTCCACAAGCTAAGCACACACGTTCCCTCTTTGACTAGCAGGAAGATAAGGCTACAGTTTGTATCACAACTCCATGCGCACTGTCCAGGGAGGTCGGGCTTGCAGAGCATGGCTACGGACCTCAGCACCCCCTTCTTGGCTTTGTCCTCCTGTCCCGCTGAGGACAGGCATTGAAGATCCAGCTCCGTTAGATCCTCGGAGGTATTGCCTGAATCTGTGTTCCAGGCTCTTGATTCTTACTGACTTTTTAGAAACAGCATCATCAACAAGGCAAGCCTTTCCTAAGCACCTCTTGAGTACAGAGTGGTTTAGCGTGGACCAGAGCAGAGACCCCTCTCTCCTTGGGGCTCCCCGCTACCCCCAGTTTGGGCAACCAGGTGCACGACAGGTCCCCAGGGCAGGATGGCTCTTGGGGAGTGGCGGTGACAGCTCACTGAAGATGGAAAGTTCTGAAAAATTAAGGGAGAAGTCATAACTTCCCCTGTGCTAGATAAAGACCAAATTTTAGTGTTCCACGTGAGATGTTACTCATGAATGAGCCTTCCCAGGAGGAAAATGCCTTGTCATTCCCCACTGGCTTTCTGATCCTTCACCTCGGCCTCCTCAGTCTGACTTGGAGCCGTCATGCTCTGCTCCTGGATGCAGGAGACACGCAGGCATTGTCTGAGCTCCAGGTCAATGCAAGCCAGTCACAAAGAGGTTCAGGAACTTGCTCAAGAAGAGTTCTTGAAGGATTCTCCAGAAAACGTTCCACTGTTCTACTGTGGGTGGTTCTAAGGTTGGTGAAGGGAAAACTGACTTTTTACCTTTCTCTGCTGCTTACAATTTTTTTTTTTTAGGACTACCACTTTTATAATTAAAAAAAAGAGGGGGGGATTAAATTTTCTAAGAAGGAAGAAAGGAATTCATTCTTCTGACGTGATTCCAGGAATCTGTTTTGGAGCCTGGGCTAGATAAAAGATCTCCAATGTTCTTTCAATCCATCTTAATAGAAATCAAGATACAGTAAGACAGTTAATCTTTACTAAGGGCCTACTGTGTGGCACACACTATTCAAAATTATTTGGAACTATTAAATCACGAAATCTCCATAACTCATGAGATAGGTACGTACAACTATCATTCCCATTTTACAGGTGAGGACACTGAGGCATGGAGTGTTAAGACGCTTGGCCAATGTGGCCGAGGGCACGTTCTTCACTACCCTCCGTCACAGGGGTCCTGACTTCTGAACTCTGAAAGAATACAGAGATACATTCCTGACTGCCAAACCTTTGCTTATCTTCCTCAGGGCCCCCGGCTGTCCTTTCTGTCTGAGGCGGATCACACCATCTCTCTCATGTTGCACAGACAGAGGGGCGCTCTCGGAGAGTCAGCTGCTCCAACTGAGCAGCTCAGAGGAAAATGGGCAGGCAGCGACCCTGATGGAGATGAAGAGAGAGTTCTCTGAGCCCACTCTTAAGGAAGGCCTACCCCTCAATACCTCTACCTCTCACTGTGTGTGGGGGCGGGGTGGGATGGTAAAGGAGGGAAAAGTTGTTTTTTTGTTATTTAAGGCATGGCTGGACACAGTGCCAGCTTCTGCCACAGCACACAGAGGATTCCAGGAACATGGGGTAGGAGACAGAGAGACGGTACCCTGCGACAGTACACCTGCCTGGTGCTGGAACCTGACTCAGATGAGGACCAGAAGAAAGGGGGCCATGCCTGTCAGTGTGGGCTCTTCTTAAAGTGTGAGACGCCAGCCAGAGAAATGACTGCTTTCCTCCATTCTTGAACACTGGCCAATTAGCTGTTAATTAGTGTGTGTATAAATTCTAGCAGGAAGACCGAAATTCCATCTCCACTCCAGCAATCAGCTTCCTCCTCCAAAACCTGGCCTTGCCAATCTCCCAAATAAACCCCTGTATTGCACAAAACGTGGTCTCTGCTCGGGCTTCAGAACAGCCAGGGGCAAAGAGGTGGAGACACAGTCACAGCTCCCTGCCACCATCCAGCTGCAGACACATTGCCTTTTACCCTCTTCTGTGGCAGCCTAACGCAGAGCAACATGGGAAACAGAGATCCCAGCATCCTCATTAACCCATCAAATGAGAAATATGAAGGATTTGGGGGCCTTTTAGGGTCAAGGAGTTAGGAATGCTTCCAACACAGACTTTTAAGAAGTACACACCTAGGGGAGGGAGCAACCACTTGCTAGGGATTTCTAGGGACAGGGGTACAAAGGCTCCGAGAAATGAAAAAGAATGGCATCGGGGACGGGATGGCAATCACTTCCACTGGGCTGGAAGGCTCTGGAGCATCAGAGACTAGAAGAACAAGTATTTAGTGAATACCTACTATAAGCAGGCTGTTGTTCTAAGCCCCCCAGGTAAGCACTCTGGTGTGGAGTTCTCAATCACAGAACAGGGATCTTAAGTAAAAACATAAGTTTTGCAAAGAGAACCTGCTAATGGCCAGTCCAGAGGGAAGGCATGATCCCCAGGACAGGCTGGGTGGTCAGGGAGAGCCTCACATGAGCAGTCAGGGCTTGACACAATCCCCAGAAGCAGAATAGAATTTTTCTTTATCTCTGGCCCAAAGTCACCTGAGGAACACTTTAAAAAAATATATAGATTCCTGTACCCCACTCCAGACCTACTGAATCAAAAACTCTAGAATGTTACCCTGGGTAACTTTTTTTTTTTTTTTTAACAAAAGAAGATATTATAATTATGGTAACCTTCAAACACATGCAACAGTAGATAGGACAGCGACCCCCCCCTCACCGCATGTGCTCATCACGCAGCCTCAGCAATCAGAAACTCAGGGCTGGTTTTTTTTCTCACCAATATCCTTATCGATTTCCCCTCCTCCAGTATTATGGAACCTCCATACCCTTTAAACCAGGGACTCTGAGGCAGTCAGAACATGGGCGTGAACTGGAAACCACTCATTGATCAAGACCCAGATTGGGAGCAAGGGATTTCTAGGGACAGGGGTACAAAGGCTCCGAGAAATGAAAAAGAATGGCATCGGGGATGGGATGGCAAATAATCGGAGTACCTAGAGGGTGGGATACATGGTTGGCGGGGAGAGTGATAAGGGTCACACAATCACTGGGGGCCACCAGGGCCCCATTGTCACAGACTGTGTCTTTGTGAGAGACACAATAAGCCACCTCCTCTGGGTAGGAAAAGCACCCCTTTCCCAGGCTGAAGTCAACCACAGCAGCAGAGCTTGCTGAGGCGCCATCCGCTGCTCACTGCCTGCTGCCCTCCGTTCCTGTGCTGTGCGCAGACCGCACAGCTGTGCATGGCAGGTCCGGGGCACAAAGGAGTCGGAAGGAGGCTAAAAAGGGACGTGTGTGACCACTGTGTGATTTGAAAGAATGCCGGGCAGTTGTGCAGGAGGGGGGAAGATGGAGAAGAGGGCAAGGAACCGAGAGGCAGTGAGGGACTTGAGTCTGTGAGCGACTGTGAGCTCATCTGGGAAGGAGGCAGCAGGCCCCTGAGAGTCCTCCCTGAGAGAGAGTTCGGAGAGAGAGAGCTTGTTTGGGTTCTGGGGATAACTGGGGGCTGGATGTAGTAACACAGGGTC
This sequence comes from Martes martes, assembly GCF_963455335.1. Lineage (NCBI taxonomy): Eukaryota > Metazoa > Chordata > Mammalia > Carnivora > Mustelidae > Martes > Martes martes. Next base: position 61,750,884 of record NC_137896.1, read on the forward strand.
GCTGGCACACAGGAGTCCTCTGAAAGCATGCACATGTTGGAATCGCTCAGGCAGTGTATTTAGGGTAGGGGGAAGGAGGGATAAAGGCCCTGGGGAAAAGCAGCATTGAGAGAATAGAGGTGGGAGGGGAGCAGCAGCCAGGCCAGCGGACACAGAGACTGAGGAAGAATGTTCAGGGAGGTGGGAAGGAGTGTTGGGGGGTGCGGGGGAGGGGAAAGTGTGGCTCCCAGAAGCCAACAGAACAAAAGTGTTGACAGGTGTGATGAGAGGGAAGCAGAAAGGGGAGAGGCAGACCTGTAAGGGAGAGGTGAATTTTGGAGTACTTGGGATGACACCTCAAAGAGTTTGGACTTGGACTTGGAAAGGCAGGGTGACAGATGTCATGGTGTACAGCGTGAGCTTGCTGATCAGTCACTTAGTCTTCCTCAGTCTGCCACTGATGGAGGAGGGCCTTGGGCAAGCTACTTCAGGGAAGGCTCAGAATCCCTGCCAGGAAACTGGATGACTGTATCCCCTGTAATAGGGACGGAATGGCGATGACGTTGCAAAGGATGGAGGTCCTTCTTCCTGTCATGGGCGCCGGCGGCACACGGCCTCGCAGTATGGGTGAGCTCTTCCCACACATAACTCCTGTATCTTGAATGGGCTTATGAGCTGCTTTGGGGCAGAGATTAGGGATTTAAGCTAACTGGAGTCAACAGTCACTTGTTGACTATGTACTATGTGGAAAACAAGAAGAGCGTGTAAAATAAGATGACTGAGGGGTTTAACCAAAAAAGTGGTCCTTAAGGGAGTCTGCAACTCAGTGAAGCACCCACAGCGATGCCTAATGCTAACACGATGGGGACAGTGGTAGGCACAGCAACGGCAGTCTCAAATCCCGTTCATTCCTGAATTGTGCACAGAAGCGTGGGTGGTGGAGAAACTTGCTCTGGCTGGCGGGACCAAGCTTTGTGTAGGCAGGTGGTACTGCATGAGGCCTCTGGGCCATACAGAGGTTGGCTAGGAGGGCATAAGCACAGGCAAGGTGGGAACTGGCAGGTGGGTCTGAGAAAAGCTGAGAACCTTGGCGGATTCAAAAGAAGGTGCTGTGTGGAGTAGGGAGAGAAAGGTGCACCCGGATGTAGCAGACACAACCTAAGCAGAGCCCCAGTGAGTTGCACTCCCGTGTAATCCCATAATCCCTCCCTGAGGAGGGGGGATGCTGGGACTTGCTCTAACCAGAACAACGTGGAAAAGGCGATGTCTTGTCACTATGGAGATAACGTGACATTACAGGCAAAGGAATTGTAAGGATATAATGAAGGTCCCTAATCATTTGAGCTAAACAAAAGGGAAACCATCCGGGTCACTGTAATCAAATCAGGTGATCCTGTTCAAAGAGGGTCCAAGCCTTCCCTGGAGTCAGAGACTCCAGGAAAGGCTGTTCCTCTGGCTGGCCTTGAAGAAGCTAGCCACGTGCTGCAAGGAGCTGAGTCCTTCCTACTGGCATGTGAATGTGGAAGAGGACCCCAAACTTCACACAAGCATCTGGCCTGACTGACACCGTGATCACGGCAGCGAGACCCCAAGCCAAGGGCCAGCGCCCACTGTGCCTGAACTCGGGGGCCACAGAAACGGGGGCTAATAAATGGGTGCCGCCTGAAGCCCATAAATCTGTGGTCTTTTGTTACGCAGCAATAGGAAGTCAACAGAGGGACGCAGGATGTGGGTGGCCATGCCAGGCCGGCTGAAAGGTCTGGATTTTATTATGCAGGCCGCAGGGAGGCACTGATTACTTCTGAGCAGAGAAGACACACATTGGAGGAAACTAAGAGTCATCAGTAAAAAGGAAGCCTGGGGTAAGCATTGGTCAGAGCCCCTCAACGAGCCTTTAGTCAGAGTACTGCTCCCAGGAGAGGATCAGGAAGGTTCTAGTGACTAAGTTCTGGGTTGAATCCAGCCAGCTATTCAACCCAATTGAAAAAAGTTTGGGGGCAGGGGAAGGGAGCAAAAACCAAGTCAAGAAATTGACAGTCATTGAGAAAACCTTAAGGAACTTTAGCGTCCTTGTTGCTAACTATAAATATTTACTCCTCCCAGAATTCCTGACCTCACAGAAGAGCCTGCGTAAATAGCCCCACTCCCTTACTGGAAAATTAGCGTGTGAGTGTGTGACTGTGTGTGTGTGTGTGTGTGTTCTGTGTTTTCTTGGAAAGGGGACAGGGCGTTAGTGAGGGACTGGATGATGTGCAGGAACTTCCTGTTGGATATTGTCTAGCTCCCTTCCCCTCCTCCTCCTCCTCGAATCAGAAACCCAGATACCCCTGAGCAACTCCTTCTCTGATTCTATCTGCTGGAGACAACTAAGCCAAACAAACTCAGGAAGTGGCAAGAGGTTGGGAAGGGGAGGAAGTTCATGGCACAGAAGGAAAAAGTAAAGAGAATGCCCTGATGTTGAAGGAAGAGGGTGGGGAGAGAGAGACATGAAGGTCATTCCAAGGTTGCTCGGCGCCAAGCTTTTAAAGTGTTGTGCTTGGGCTTTCGATCAAAACTGGCACAAACAGTGGGTCAGATCTCCTGAGGCTATTCAAATATTAACATTCACAGTGATAAACAGCCCCCAAAAAAGTCCTCTGCAAGCAAATTAGAACAAACAACTAATCTAAAGCGGGTTGCTAAGAGACCGGTTGGGGGGGGGCCAAAGTCAGTTCGAGTGTCTGGAGAATTCTTATTTTTTCACTGTCCGGGGAGGTAGGAGAAGGGAGAGCTACCTGTAGATGACTCCATGTTGGTGGAGGAACATGAGGGCTGACGTGACCTCTGCAGCATAGAACCGGGAGCGAGGCTCATCGAATTTTCGGGAGCGCTGAATCTGGAACATGAGGTCGCCACCATTTACATACTCCATGACGAAGAAGAGGCGGTCCTGAAAGGAGAGCAGAAAATGCCATTTAAGTAATTCCACTGTTGCTGTCCACACAGGCCAGAGAGCGTGTCCTGAGCCCAAACTCAAGGGGGAAGAAGGTGCAGCGATGGCTGAATCCCAGTAGCACGCAATCCAGACAGAAGTCAGAAGACAGATAATCCAGACAGCACACAGGTTAGGGTAGGAGGCATTATTTTAAATCTCTTGCTCTGTTTTACTTTTATGAACATCAGTTTAGTTTAGTGGAGGAAGCCCAACACGGACAGAAAGGAGACCTGGGTCTTTGATTTCCATGACAACCCTGAAGTGTGTCCTTGGACAAGTCTCTGTCCCTCTGGAGGCTCCAGTTACCTTTATATGTGTGGTAGGTTGGATAACGGCTCCCCACAGGTCATCCATGTCCTAATCCCTTCACGTGCAAGCGTTACCTGAGATAGCAAAAAAGGACTTGGCAGGTGCAATTACAACAGGAATCCTGAGAAGGGAAGTTATTCTGGATCACCTCAGTGCAATCACAGGCATCCTTATAAGAGAAACGCAGGAGGGAGATTTGAGAAGTGGGAAGAAGGCAACATGGCCACAGAGGCAGCGACTGTGCTGTGGCCTAAAGCCAAAGAACACGGCGGCTACAGGAAGCTGGGAAAGGCAAGGAGGAACTCTCCTCCGAGGGCCTGCAGAGAGAGCAGGGCCCTGTGGACACCTTGATTTCAGTCCAGTGACACTGGTTCCAGACTTCTGGTCTCTCGAACCATGAGAGAAAAGATTCAGATTGTTTGAAGCCCCCAGTTGGCGGTAATGGGTGAAGACGGCCCTGGGAAACGACTTCATGGTCCCACAGGCTTTTGAGGCTGCGAGTGCCCCTTCTGCGGGTCACTCCTCATTCTGGAGGATGTTCCTACCGGGATTCCCATCTTGCCACATTTCCTATGGCTTCTTTCCTCAAGGTGGCCTCTGCATGACCCAATCACATTCCTACATCATCGAGGGGGGGCCTTCTGTATCTGCACTCCTTGCCAGTGTGTGAAGCAGACGGATGGAAGTTCACTTTCATGGTTTCTTGGCTACTGTTTCCTAAGCTTGTAAGGTGTGGGGCACTGTGCTAGGCGGGAGGCAAAGAACGTCGAGCCAGCACTGTCCCTGCGGAACTTAGGAGCCAGGACTGGAGATGGGGAAATGGGCAGAATGAGGAAAACAAAACAGGAGCAGAGTGTCTTAAAGATGAAAGGGCAAGAGAAAGGGGGGGCTCTCTAAACTGGGGTCCACGGAGGATTCTGGAAAGAGCTGGGGTCTGAGACAACAAGGAGGCCGGGGTACAGGGCGGGAACAAATCCCAGGATTTGGGGATGGGGTGAGAATGCCAAGGGCGGGGCTTGAGTGGGTCAGCGGGGGAGGGAGGTTCATGGAGCAAAGGGAAAACAGTGATGCTGGGGAGGCCAGAGGGGCGAGCACATTCTCAACATCTAGACAGAGTCTAGTGAAGCCGGCAGGAGGAGGTGATCATGAGCCTGCTTTAGTCATGAAGCAGCTGTGATAGCATATTTAATTCATTGTTGACATCGCTTTGAAAGTAAGTCCACTGTTAAGAATTGTTATGAATTCAGACTACCTTCTGCCCCAGTAGTTTCCAGATTCATTCAGGCTATACCAGTACTCACAAAGGGCCTACAGTCTAGCCTCTCTTCCATTTGTCTTCCTTCCCCTGCAAGGCCTGCCCCATTTTCTCCCCAGAGTATGACTCTGGACCTAAAAGTACACAGGCTGCCTTGCCCACCATTCCCTCCCTCACCCATTCCCCACGCATATCCTCATCACAACACCCGAATGCTCAGGCCGACCCCAGCCCCACGAGACCAGAATTCCCGAGGGTGGGCCTCAGGCCTCGGGGGGTGTGCAAAGCTCCCCGTGGGCCTGCCGTGTGCAGCCCGGGTTCAGCACCACTCTTCCATCTCGTTCTGCCAAGGTGTTTGGTGTCTGAGAGATACATGGACTGAAAGTCATTCAGATTTTCCTTCTTCTGTTTGCAAGGATCCCCCAAGAACACAGGTTCTCAAGCTTGTGCCCTGGAATCACACGAAGACTGGTGAGCACACGGATCCTGCCCCTCACCACTGAGTTTTCGATTCGGAAGACCTAGAGTGGTGAGTCTGAGAAGCGGCCTCTCTCACACGTTCCCAGGTGACGTCAGATCCCTCGCTGAGAACAACGGGGTCCCAGGGCGCTGCGGGCAAGACTTTCCCAGGGCAGGTGCAGCTGCCTCCCGCATAGAGCATTGCCCTGAGCTCTTGAACCACAGAAACAAGAACAAGTACTGGGACGCCCTCCCGTGGGCAGCCACCCGTTGTTTGCGGGTCGAAGCAACGATGCCGCATTTCCTCCACGGCTTGTGGAAGAATCCAAGGCTTTCCGGAGGAGGAAACCTGTCTTCTCCACACCCCTCTCCGCTTGCTGGCTGCTTTTGATTCCACTGACCCTAGACACACAGCATTTAAGAAGAACAGGGTCGGGACGCCTGGGTGGCTCAGTTGGTTGAGCGGCTGCCTTCGGCTCAGGTAGTGATCCCAGCGTCCTGGGATCGAGTCCCACATCGGGCTCCTTGCTCAGCAGGGAGCCTGCTTCTCCCTCTGCCTCTGCCTGCCACTCTGCCTGCCTGTGCTCGTTCGCTCTCTCTCCCTCTCTCTCTCTCTGACAAATAAATAAATAAAATCTTAAAAAAAAAAAAATCTTAAGAAGAACAGGGTCTGTGGAGTGACAAAGCAGAGCTCCCACTGAAATCTGCCACTTGCCGGCTACGTGAGCTCAGGCACATGACCTGCTCCCTGTGTTCGGTTTGATAGAGGACCTGCCTTACAGATGTCTTACGGGCATGAGCTTAAATGTTAAAGTGCCTGGCTCACAATGGGTGCTCCCCGAAGGTGGTCTCATCCTGTCATCACTGATGGCAGGAGAACTACCATCACCAAGTCCTCACTTCCTGTCCTTTTAGCACTATTTTCCCATGAGCCCTTCCTCTTCCAAATATCACTTGGCTCCCTTGGCTTTTGGGCTGGTTTCCTCCCCCATGTCTCGGGCAGGTGGTCTCGCGTCTGCTGGTGCAGGCTTCTCTCCCCAGCCATCAGGCGCCGGAGTCCCTGGGGCCGGGGTCTGGGGCCCTCCCCCTTCCCCGCTGTGTCCTCGCTGAGCGGTCTCCTCCACCCCACAGAGCCTAATGCACCTCGCTGGGCGCAGGTGACCCGCGAATGTCAACCTCCACACCAGACTTCCCCTCCAAGCCGCATACCCCTTTATCCAACCGCGTTTCGGACATTTCCCTCTAGATGGTGCAAAAGCACTCAACCCAACAGGTTCGAAACTGACTCGGTAATTCTACCCCCCCCCCACCCCCAATGCCTGCAGCCAACGGGTCCTCATCCAGGGGGCCTGCGTACAAGTCAGAGACCAGACAGTGACTGCGAGTACCTCCCTCTCCCTCATCCCTCACATGCGTCGCCAAGCCCTGCTGCTTCTCCCTTCCACTTTTGTACCGTTCTGCGTCTGCTGCATTTGTCTACCTCTTTCTGTCTCTGCCTGCTCAGCTCACGGCCACCATTCTGGTCCCAGCGGTTCTCACCTCCTGTCTAGACTCCTGCTGAGTGCTTTCTTCCTAATGTCCCCCACATTGCCCACCCCTAGCAAATGCAGATCACACCACAGGCAGTTACCCTGCTGAAATGAAAATCTGAGTGTAACCTATCCCCCTCCCTTCTCTCTTTCTACTGATTATTCTTTCAAAGGCTTCCTATTACTCTTGGAATAAATAGAAAACTCCTAAATATGGCTGATGGCCTCTTATGATCCACCCCACCTACCTTCTTCTGAGTCCCCTCCCTTCCAGCCATCCCTGGCTCCCTCTGTCCCAACAGCAAATTCCCTCCTGCCACGAGGCCTTTCCTCGTGCTGTTCTACTTGGAATGTTTCCCAGCTCCCTTCCCCTGGTTAATCCCTCCTCATCCTGGAGATTCCAGTATAGCCCACATTTTTTTTTTCTTTTCTTTTTTTTTTTTTTTTTTTAAGAAGCTGTCCCTAACTTCTCTGACAAAGTCAAATCTCCCTATTATATGCTGTGTTCTCCCCTGTAGCATTCAGGAGGTCTGATTTGTGTAACTGACTCGTGTCTTTCTCCCCCAGCTGTCTGTTTCATGAGGGCAGGAACTGTTAGAAGTTCTGCCCTATTAGTCGGTCAGGGAACTAGCCTGACTCCAAAAGAAAAGCTGCTATAATCCTCTTTAAAAAACAATCATCATGTGGATGGAAGAATGAAAAAAGGTTAGGGGGCTGCGTGGGAGAAAGGGAACCAGAGGGAACTCTGATTTCTGCCACTGCAAATTCTTACTGCTTAAGGAGCCAGAGACAAGTCAGCCTGCCACAGAGAGCCTCCTGCCTGGGGAATCTGGAGATGAGCGCCCGTTCTGGCTCCTCTGTCTGGATCGGCACCCTGTATTCAGTTACAACTCTGAACAGTTCTTTTGTTCCATAGGTGTCTTCACTTCCCAGTGAGATGATCCATTCCTTGAGGAACACGGTTTCTTCCCAGCAACCCCCGCCCCCACCCCCACTACCACTAGCACGGAACTCCCTAACTAAGGAGACACTCGATAAAAATCTGCTCGTCCAACATTCGCTCTGTGTGAGCATCTTGGGGGGGGGGCGGATTCTTGTCGGGTTCACTTCTTATTGGATCTCCAGCAACCAGAGCTGAGCCTGGCGCACAGTGGATTACCAGTGTGTCCCTGTCCAATGTGCGAGTTCTTGGACATGCACCACGCACGAAGCTGTAGTTGCTGGAAATTCAATAGTGAACCAGGGCTGGTTTCCCCGTGTTATTCCTATTGTTAACCTCACTTGGAGTTATTCTAACATTAGCTCATTTTGAACTTCTATTGAAACCTACTTTCTACTCAATATACCTTGGTGTGCACAGCCCCAAAGTAGAATCAACCCTTTTGAAACGGGGGGGGGGGGGACCAAAGTTTAAAGCCAGATCAGTTTTTCACACCCCCTCCCTCCATTCAGGGAGTTTGGACCCCTTCTGACCTCCACACCTAACACATCTGAGAAGCGTGTTTTGATGCCGAGTGAGAACCTCAAGTCATTCTGGGAACTGCTTAATTACATAAACTGAAATCAAAAGAAAGCTGGCAGACCCAGCAGCTACTCATTAATCCCCTCTTGGCATCAGCAGAAAACAAAACAAAACACAAACCCAACTTCCTGGTAAAGTAAGCAAATATGTTTTCTGAGGTAACCAAAGATTTTAAAAGCCTTATTCCACCTCCTCCTCCCTTAATCTCACCTGAATGTCTAAAAAGTTACGGTCTTGAGATAGTAAGTAAAATAATGAAATTAGGAAAGGGATTATATGTCATGGCCATTTAGGGTAAGAATAGTTAATCATGACCTACAAGCCGGAAGGGCCACACCATGTATTTGAAATTCCCACTGGGCTCTGTTTTCCCAGAGCGCTAACCTTTCCTGCCTTTGAAGGGAGCACTGTTCCCTTCATCTTTCATCTTTCAAGGTGTGATGGATAGCCAGAGGCTTCCTCTTGGCAGTACGACATGTCCTGCCAATTGGATTTGTTTGGACGCACATTCTCTATCATTTGCTAGCTGTTTATATGTGCAAAGATTCTATCACTTTTGAGTCAATTTCTCATGAGTGCCCAACAAAAGATTGGACTTGGAACGGTCCACCTCTGATGTGCCAGGGACGGGATGAACATCTTCTCCACTGCGTCATCTAAGGGAATCGTGGGTCCTCACTTCACCCTCTGTGACATCTCCTTGCTCCCCTCCGCGTCCACATCATTTAATCTATCAGTTCAACAAGTTTTTCTTGGGTGCCCAGCCCTGGGGTGGGTCCCTGAGGGTTATGAAAGATGACACGAGCCATGGCTTTGGTTTCTAAGAAGTAGAAATTTAACATGGGAAGCCACAAAAAAGCAACATAAAATGTTCTGAGGTTAGGGGCGCCTGAGTGGCTCAGTGGGTTAAAGCCTCTGCTTTCGGCTCCCGTCATGATCCCAGGGTCCTGGGATCGAGCCCTGCATAGGGTTCTCTGCTCAGCGGGGAGCCTGCTTCCCCCTCTCTCTCTGCCTGCCTCTCTGCATACTTGTGATCTCTGTCTGTCCAATAAATAAATAAAATCTTTAAAAAAAAAAAAAACGTTCTGAGGTTATGTGCAAAACCCTCCTCTATCGAATCAGACTGTGAAACCTGGGTGTCTGGATCATTACTTTGTGGGCCTCCAATAGAGAGTAACTGTTTGTCATCCAGGCCTTAGCACTTATAGAAGACCATGATAGGAAACCATCATGGGAAACCCTTTCTGTATTTTATTTTCTGTAATAGAACTGGTCCTGGTTGAATTGGCTATTGCTGTATACGGATTTGGTTGACACCAATCTGAATTAGGGTCAGGAGGTGGGTGAGAGAGAAGGGAAAGTCCTGGCAAGTTACAGGACCAGCCCTCAGGGAACAGGTAAGGAGAAAGGGATACCGCAGGGATGGAGAGGGTGGGCGTGAGGTGAAAAAAAACTTGCTATCTGGAAAACAGCTCATAAATTCTGGATGCAGGTAGGAAGAAGACAGATTGGTGGTGGTGGGGTTGGGGGGCAGGGAGGAGGTGGTTCTAAAAACGCACATAGGAAGCAAAGAACCCCAGAAACCTTCTGAGTGGTAGAAAGGCATGATTAAAGCTGACCTGAAGCAAAACTATTCTGGAAGCAGACTTCAAGAAGGAGAAGAAGGAGGCAGCCTGAAGTTCTTCCGTATCTTCCCTATCTTCCACATCTTTGAACCAACCAGAGGCAACCCTCCCTCTTCTCTATTACGCCTCCTTGGTAGAAACAAAGGCAAGATTCAACCACTCTGGGAAACTTAACCCAAACCATTTTATTTCCCCACAAAGAAAGCAAGCCCTCATCACAGTAAACATCCTTCCTCTTACTGGAGACTTACCTCTCAGTTCACAGAGAAGGAGAGACTCGTGTGCATAGTAACTGTGATTGTGGGGATAATTTTCCTATGTGGTAACAAAAATAATTATCAGCCAAATAATGTTGTTAAAAAAAAAAAACAAAACACATTTCACACCTCGTCAGCCCTTCCTCGTATAGGCCTTTCCCTCCTTTCACCTCCCGCTGTTCAGAGGTCTCACTCCAGGGCCATGACCTCGTTGTGCTATTTCCACAAGTTTGGATTTATCTCAGCCAAATTCCTAAAGCAATAACCAATTCCACCAACACCAATGGTAGTAGGGAAAATGCAGAGTGGATTTTCACAGGGCCGTGTTTTATGATGATCTCCTAGAAGCCACAGAGGGAAGAGTCTACCCTACTTGGGGAAAGAGGGGAGATGCTCATTTTCATGTGGGAAAGCCTTAACCTAATCAGAACTAGCCAAAACAGTAAAAATCCCGCAAGAGTGTCTGCTGGTTAGGAACGTCTGAACGTCATTCATGTATATCTGATATTTGTTTCCAGTTGCTTAAAACTATGATTATTTGACATACACAGGATGCCCAGGTTTAAAGGGATCTAAAGCAGTAGCAAACTGACTCACCCAATACAGCTCGAATAAACACTTCCTGCCTCCGATCAGAGCTGCACTCTGCTCAGAGACCTTCAAGTCCCTGCCAACCTGCCCCACACGCTGTCATCTGTGTGAAAGCTGGGGTGAGGGGGAGAGTTCATCTTCAGCACGTCAGAGAATACTTTCCTTTTACAGGGTCCTCAGCCTCTTCCGAGAAAGAAAGATCTTTGACACGACCTGACAGTGTGCAGGGAACAGCCCCCAAGTAGGTTACGTGTCAATGATGTTGACTGCCGGACTGACCTTCTGGCCCGAACAAGGGCAGTGTCTCAAGCCAAGTGGGAGTTAACAGATTATCGTTAGTTCTCATTTCGAAAATGACAGAATCAAGAGGGTTTCGATGGGGAACACGGCCAGTGAAAAGGACAGTGGTGTGGCAAGCCTGAGGCTCTTTCAGTCCATCACATCCTCAGAGGGTCAATGTTCGTACCTCAGCGTCACCTCACAGTACCTGGCTTCCTCCTGGTTTCTCCCACCAGCTGCTTTCTCCATCAAGTGCCCTCTTGGGGTGTGGCATCAGGCTGTCATCCTCTGTCCCTGGCTGGTGACCTGGGCTCCAGGAGAGCAGCAGGCATCAGGGACCTTGACCCCACTCACTCATCTGCCTGACTTAGCGGCCTAGTCACCCAACAGAGGTTTCAGGCTCTGCGTGGTGCCTGTTGCCCACCCAGAATCTGGTCAAGATGGCGACACAGGCCAAATCTGTCTTTGATGATACCAAGAGATAATCTAAATCAGATTACATCGCCTCCTCATTGGAGCCTACTGTCACCAGTAGTCAGCTGCTTGAAGCCAATGTTAAGGACCTATGGAATGTTCCTTCTAAGTGTTTTCAAGCATAGGGATAAAAGTATTCTTGTCCTAATTCCATTTCCCCAACCCAGCCAAGGCCCACATCATAACCTTGTCCTTTACCAACGTCCTTCCCCTGAGCTCAGGCTGGTCCTCGCAATCTAGTGCGTTAACTGCATCAAACTCCGTTCCCCACACGTAAGCCTTCCTGTGTCTCCAACAGGGAGTAAGCACCACCAGCTGGGGCTCAGGACAATCCTTTCTTGTGTATCCCCCTCCTGTCTAGGCTCGGTCCACGTGCAGCTCAGTAAGAAGAATGGAGTCTCTCCATGTGCAGCTCAGATGCGAGACGGAGCCCACACAGGACGGAAGCAGCCCAGGTAGCTGCTGCTCTGATTCCAGAACTGAGCCACCATCTTATTTCCTGCGCCCAACACAAAAAGAAGTACCTACAGAGGTCATGCTTGAGGTCTGATTTCCAGGAGGCTCACGCACCTACTACCACCGTAAATAAAAGCCTATGGTTCTGGGTGAGGTCAACCCTTGAGCCTGTTACTGCTGTTGCTATTGTGTTTTTGTTTCTTCGCTTCCTTAAGTCTATTTAGCCAGGAATCCTGCTCACCAATCGGAGGATTAGAATGTACCCCCATTAGTGGGCAAGGGACCAAGCCCACTCCGCAAAAAGCAATCAAGGAAACTTTCTTCAAACGTGTGTATAAAACGACTGGCCAGTTGAACTGAATTGTTCACTTTACAACCAGCTATCAACATCGCTATAGTCCTTCTTTTCTTACCTTTCTTTTCTCCCAAAAATTATGTAAAGTTCTTGTAACAGTTTTAAAGATAAGCAAATACCAGGTAGCTGACTCTGAGTGGAGAAGGGACGTCATTATTTCCCTTGGATTTTGGGAAAAACACATAACTTGCTTAGCAGGAAATATTCAGATTGATCATGCCAAGCATGACAAAAGAAAGTCCACCCCCCACAACACGTCCTGGCTAGGGGGTAGCAGTCTGAGCTGATCCCAGGTAAAAGGATCCTAGAAGGTAAATTCCCAAACCAATGGTCTCCAGCCTTCTTCCATCCTGGCACTCTCACGGGCGGAGTGTGCTCTCACGACAAACCACGGCTTTCCACCACAGGAGGCATCTCCTGGAGTGACCAGAGCCATGTCTCCTGCCCCTGGCTGTACCCCTACCATACTTAACACCAGCTGGGCTCATCCACACCGTTCTAGTCATGCCATGAGAAAGCACTTACTGTGTCGCTGATACTGGGCTATGATGTGTTCTTTGCAACTGTGAGGGCCCTACGACATCAAATCAAGGGCCTGAGGTTCCCACCTGGGGCTACATCACTGTACTTCTGTCTTTTCCTTTCTATCAATCCCACTTGGCTTTTGACTTTGAGTCCCACAGTCCCGTTGGCGGATTCACATGCATGGCTGCCTTGAACCGAATCGGCCACTCCAGGATGGCAAGGAAGCGTAGTTGACATCTCCACGGTGCTAAATCCCCTTTCATGTCCTGACTCCTTCAATAAAGCCGAAATGAAAATGTGCTAATCTGGGGGAAACTGGCAACTTGGAAATAATACACTAACGTGCGCACACAACTCAATCCTGCGGATTCTGAACACTCAACCGCGTTGTTTTAAATCCTAAGTGGCACGGCCGGTGGCTGCGGGCAGCCTAAGGAGGATTTCCATACCACTTCACTAATACTTTCATTTGATGGCAGGTAGAGCGTGAAAGGAGGGTTTTTGATGATTACGTTCTTTGATCTCTGTACTTCTGTCCAGGTTCGCTCAGAATGCCAGGCAGTGTGGTGAGATAGACTGATCGATATTTGGTGTAACAGCACAGGTTCCTCTCCAAGGAGCTGTTTAAGCACGCCCGTGCCAGGGCAAGAAGGTGCTGAATCCCGGCAGGTGTTGCTTCTGAAAACCTAGGGGCACGGGCTCCGACCAGCACCACAGAGTCTGCATGAAACAGGCATGGGTGCTCAAAAAGCAGAACACAAACAGCCTGTGTTTAATCTGTTCCTAAACCTTTCGTTCTTAATGACCTGGAAAGGTGGCGGCACAGACCAAGCCAGGGGAGAGTTTCAGGATGAGTTGCAGCTCTCACACGGGCTGAGGGCCAACAATTTTAATTTGGATTTGAATTTGGATAGGATGCTGGTTTCTTTCAAACGTAGAAATCCATTATCCAAACAGATTCAAAAAAATGACTTGGGAGCTTGAGAACCTTGAATGAAATGTGGCACGACTTCACCACGAAAGACCACAGTCAAGGTCTTTCTGTCAGTACTTGGTCAGTGGGTTTTGGGTTTTTTTGAGTTTTTTTTTGACATTCTGGTCGTTTTCTCTGCCCGCACCCTCACCTGCATGGTATAACGGTCCCAGCTCGGCCTCTGGACCCAGAGTGCCCACGTTCGAATCGTAGCTCAGCTGCTTCCTGGCTGTGTAAACTTAGACAAACACAGGCATTGGCTTCCCCAGCTATTGAATCTAGATTCGAAAGTAGCTACTTGACAGAAAATTAAAATAGATTATCCTTACAGCAGGTGGTTGGTCTAGAAAAAAAAAAAAACTGCTAAGGAAAATATCTGTTCTAATTTTTCAACCACAGGCCTCCTTTCGTTCAGTGGCTGCATGTGGCTCAGTGATGGACACAGTTCCAATCAGTCCATTGTACTGTGTTTTAAACTATAAAGCCCCATACAGGTGTTTGCTATTGCTGTGGATTTAAATCACTTTTTGCAAAGCACACACGTTACAATAAAACCCTTACTTATAGAAATATACCATAGATGCGCACCACATCACTACCCAGACGAGACCTACCCTCAGCCTTCAGAAACCACTTCAAAGAGGAGTTCTGTGACTTTGGCTCCCACGGTTCCATGACTGGCAATCTGGAGCGGTTTCATCGCACACGTGGCGGTGGGCAGGTGAGTGAGAACGATAAGTGAGAACGCCGAGGAAGCATGCCTGTGGAAGACCGCTGCCCCGAGGCCCTGGTTTGCTTACTCCCTAGAGAACGTGCCACTTCCCTACTCCAGAGCCCTCAGAGCTCTGGTCTCCACAGACTTTTGGAACAAAGTCCATACTCTCTGTTAGGGGTGCTTTTCAAACTTTAGCCCACAAAGGATCAAAGGGACACCTTTTTAAAAAACAGATTCCTGGATGGCATACCCCTAAATTCTGAGTCTGTGGGTGCGGGTTGGGTCCTGAGAGTCTGCATTTCTAGCAGGCCCCCTCACGCTGCAACACTGCTAGTCTAGGGATTGCGCTCCGAGGACTTCGTGGTAGACCTTCCCTGTCTGGCGGTAATCTAAATTTCAATCTATCTCACTGCCTCCAACTGGAGCTGCTTTCTCTTCATCTCACAACCAGTCCTTGCTCTCAGTCACTCCTGAACCGTCCAGGCAACTCTGCTTCCCACGCCTCCTCTCCACATGCCAGACGCTTCCTGCTCTCCTTCCCCTTGGCGACGCCATTTCCAATGAAGACAACAATTCGAGAACTCTTGGTCTGGTGAACTCATGGCAGTCTTTAAACCTCCCAATGGATGATTAATCACATCCTGCATGTTATAACTTCTATCACTGGTATATTCTGTCAGTGCAGAAAGGGTTATTTAACTCAGTTTTGTTTTTCTAGCCTACTTCTTCAGTTGCAGTTTTTCAGTCCACGAGAGCAGGACTTATCCCTTGCCTATAACAGTCAATCAGTAAATCATGAGAGACTAATTAGACTTATCAGTCAATGCATTAATATAATTTGGTTCTGCTCAGCTAAGATTATCTGAATTACTAGGTGGGTGAACACCATGATTCCAGACAACCCAATTCAACCTTGTTTTATGGTCTTGGTTTATAGAGTGGCTCCCAAGGTCTCTTTCTGAATCCTTTACTGGACCTAGAAGAGTGGGCACACTTTTATTAGACGGCTGATCACTGAGGAGGCTCACCCAAATAGATTACTTCTCTTCATGCTGTACAGACCAGCTAAAGTTCACACACGTTCATGACCCTTCTTTCAAGAATTCCACAGGGGAGATCTGCCCACCAATGATGTCAAGTGCAGGCAAACCACCAGAGTCTTTTATGAACAATGAAAACAAAAGACTTTTCAATTGCCTTCTGACTAATTCCTTACTTAGTGAAATAATCTGTGAACTGGTAAGGAAACACGGCTTCCAACCACAGTATTAGGTAAAAAATGTGCATTCTCTTGCAATACTGACCTACAAACAATCCAGTGCCAGGAAACGCTAAATAAATGCCTGGAAAAGAGGTGTATTTCCAGATTCACATGACTTTTACTGTTGTTCTACTCTACGTCAGATTCTCGGTTTGCTCCCTCAGAGGCAAACTGACTAACTATCTTGAAGTGCGCTGGCTTCATAAGGATGGGCTCTCCCGCATCTCGGAGTCTTCGGGCTCTGCCCAGCTAACTCTACGTTTGGTACCTTGATTTCACAAATGCCCATCCATTTTCAGCAGATATTTTCTGTGCATTTACCAAAACACAAGGCAGTGTGCCTTCGACACACGCACTGCTCATTCTCCATCTCTGTTCTCGGAGACCTCTAAGACGCGTCTACCCTTGAACGTGTACTTGGTGTTTCATATTGTACCGTGTGGGCCGGGCCTCCATCTGCAGAGCCCCTGAACATGCAGCAGAGATGAGCACGACTGCAAGAGGGCACAGAACTCACTGCCTGCAGCTGCCAGGCACCCCCTCTCGCCTCCACCTCCCAGGTACCTCTCAGAGGCCACCTCAGGCTGGTCCTCAGGGTTCTAGACCACATGCTTCAACACCATCTTTTCCACGAGACCGAACTGTTTGAACCAAATTATCGTGATGGACAAGGCCTTGTTATATGGCATGCCCCATCCATTTGGCATTTGTTCCAATATGATATTGCAGCATCTTGAACAGGAATACACTGAAATTTTATCTTTAAAAAGAAATGCCTTGTGGCCAGTTAATGGCCAATTCAAAAGCACAAAAAACATGTAACTCAAGAACACAAACTGTTAAGTACTTCGACAGCCCCAATTTATTTAGCAACTGTGCTAATGAAAATTACCCTAATCTTTTTATCTCGGAAGGTTCTGAGGAACCTCTCCCTGGCACCAAGGTGTTAGCAGTTCCTATCCAAGCACGCAATATAATGTCATCTTTCTGAACAAATTCCACGTAATTCAGATTTACCACCAATTCTAATTGCCCAAATTGGTTTTCTTTTGAGTGTATCTCTGTTTGGGTAAGATAAAACTCTGCCAACTTGGTTAGAGCAGAGGCACCGATGGAAGAATAACCAGCAGGAGCTCCCACCAACTCCAAGAGCTAGCTCTCCTCCAGGCCTCGAAGCCCTGGGCAGAGTTCCCACGTACCCACAACCCAGGGTCAGCCAGTGACAACAGTTGCCTGTAGCCTAAAAAACTTCCACCCTGCTCTGATCATCCAAATGGAAAATTTATGAGAGACGCAGGCAGAACAGTTCACAGACAATGCCCTGAGCCCTAGAAATCACTTATTTTCATAGTTTATCTGAACACAATGTACTGAGTAATAGAAAGTTGTTAAATGAATACAGGTCTAGGATTTCTAGTTAGAGTAGAGTCTTTTGCCCCCTTCCCCCAGAGACTGGAAAATCAAGAGGTAACCGACAGCTTTAGCCAATTCAATCTCTGCTTATCTACTTCCATTCATAAGTTTTTTTGGGAAAAGGAAGGGAAGGAGATCAAGATGGAAATAAAGGTAGGTGACTCTTAACTACCGCAGTATTTTCTTTGGGGTTACTGTAGCCAAGCCCGTACTCAAATGGGTAGCGTGCAGGCAGAGACAGAGGGGAAACAACACGACACAGGAAAGGGAGTTTATAGATGCTTCCCCCTCGCTTGATCTTGTACAGGGCTAGCTCATCTCTCCATGGATCCCTGAGGCCCCTTACCACTTCCATGTCCTTCCTCTAGGTCCCGGCCTGCTACTCCTCCAGTCTCTCAAGGGGAATGCCAAGGTTAAAATGGTGGCTGAGCTCTCTGCAGGCGGCCCTTCGGAATGTGTGTGAAATAGCAATTTCTGGAGGGCTGCTGGGGGGTCTCTGCAAAAGGGTTGGAGCCAGGGAAGGGATCAATACAGTCTCAGATGAGATAGTTATGGCAAATTCGGGAGCGGCATTTCAGCAGCCCCATGTGCATAAGGCAAGGGGCCCTTAGCTTCCAAGGAGACAATGCCATCAGCTACAGCATGTGGCGACTGGCCCCTTCTGCTTTCTCAACTTGTGCAAACACCTTCCTGGAATCAGCAGCATGACTCAAAGCACCTGTGATCATGTATGGTTTAGAAATATAATAAAGGTATTTCAGGGTAATTTTCCAATCGGAAACTATTTAAATGTTCTTTTTTTGAGTATGCTTCTGCCCTTTTAGTGACATCAGATCTTGATCATTAAGATAAAGCAAAGACCTGTCAGAAGTGTCTCGATTCTAGAATCGGAAGGTAAAAGGGAGCCTGCTAAAATCTGAAAAGTAATTTCTCCAAATTTAGTTATGACAGATCTTCTCTGAACTGGGGTCCTCACACACAAATAATCTTCGGCTCTTCAGATGAGAAGAACAAGACATCATTTCCCCCAGAGGGCTGTGTCCTTTTGCTGATGGTGACACTTCACTGGACAGACAGTAAGATGGAAAGTCTATTGGTGGAATCAGAGAAAAGTCTTTGCAAGGAGTGGTGCTGGCATTCACGTGTTGGGAGAGAAACTATTTCAAGAGTATGCTAGAAACTATGACAAACCCCAAACACTGTTTCTCCTTGACATTCAGGGAAGCGTTGCTTTGTTCATCCACAGGTACGTTCCCCGCCCCGTGGATGCTAGACACACAGCATTCTTCCCAGGAGCGGGTCTTGAGCAGTTGTCCCCTTTTCTCTTCCCTCAAGAGTAGGCTTTCCAGTTTGAATAAGCCAAGAATTACATCAACCCCCTGACTCCTTTACCTGCCTATGTGAATAAAAGAAGCCTGGAGAATTATCATCCTCTCCTTTATGATCCTAGCTCTGAAGGCTGGAAAAACTTGAGCAGACTATTCTGAAGGGTTAAGAACGTGCAAGGGTCAAGTAACTTCAGAGTATGGTCTCGCCGGTTAGAAAGTCAACACTTTCTCCTTTGTACTCTGGCTAGCAATGAAGAGCAACATCTGTAGAAGGCTTAAGCTCACTGTCAACAACAATAGCCACCCCCCCCCACCTTTCCCACCCCCTCAATCCCATGCAAAGGAACATAAATTCCTCAAGTCAGGGACTTCCACAAGCAAAGAGAGATGCAGGAGCATAAAGTAGCAAAACCCTGTAATACTAAGGAGCCCAAAGAGAGAGGATCCCATCCCCCCCCCCCCCACCGCAGGTCCCCCAACTCACAGGCCAACTGACCCAATTCTTCTTTCTATCTAATCTAGAAGAGAGATAGCATTCAGTCAGACTTTGCTGCTGCGGCAGGCTCCTGATCATAATCTAAATCCCTCGGGCTACAGTTGAAGCCTTTGTGGCCAAGACGTCCTTCCCATCATACCCCGCCGCTGTTTTCTGAGGGAGCCCTCCCTGCGCAGAAGTCTCACTGGTTCTGCGCTGCCCAGGAGTCAGTATTCAGAAACATATCATTAACTGGCATTCATGTGAACTCCATTTATAGATATATTTAGGTGATTTTGGGGGTGTCAGAGGAGGAAGACTACTATAAGGGCAGTCAGCTGCTCTTCTGTGTAGCAAAAATCAGCGAGTGAAGGACTTGAGGACTCCAACCTCCTTGTGGTTAACACTGCCTGAGGCTCCGAGGGGAAGGAGGGTTCTGTCAGGTCATCAGAAATGAGTCCTCCACCCCCTCTCTGGGTGATTTCATAATTTGCATCTTCAGTGAGTTTGATAGGAAAATGCTTGCTGCTCTAATCTAGGCAGGAGAAGAGAGGCCAGTGAAGACTACCACAGCAGAAAGAATGGAGATGAGGCTCTGTCTGAAAAAAGCTGCAAATCCCTTCCGGCCCCGAGACGGTCACAGTTAGAGTTCTCTGTCCTGGGAGCATGCTAGGCTTACATTTTCAAACGCAGGGGAAAACAAACTCAGGCTGCTTCACACAGCCTCAAATAGCTTTTTCCGAGGATGGGCTTTAGCCCTTGTCAGGTGGGTTTTTGAGGGCCCAGACCACAGAGACTGTCTGGGAGTCTGTTCCGAAGTCCAGAACAATTCAGAAATTATTTCAGCTGTTCTCATTTTAGAAGTAAAACAAAAACACCAAGTAGGAACAAACAAACACATGCTTCTATGTATCTATTTTTAAAAGAAAAGCACAGCTCTGCCCCTGACTTTTTGTCCTTTTTTTTTTTTTTTTTTTTTTCCTGTTTAACTTCAGGACCTTGCTCATAAAAAAAAAAGTGTACTGCATTGCTGGAAACAGGGGTAATTCCAAAATTTCTTCTCCTAGAATATCACCAGTTCGGTCACCTGGCTAAGCCTCATGCCTTTCAGCAATCCAGCTTGCTCTTTCTGGCCCTCAATCAATCAAACGAATAACCAGTTGCTATTTCCTTAGCATCCCCTGGTTCAAGAGCCACCCAGTCGGCCCTTCATTCCAACTATCAGCGCCCTCTAGTGGCAAAAGCAGTTAACTACGAGATGCTCAGAGAACAGAAAAAGATCCGCTTTCCCCCACTCCACTTTCTGCTGTGGTTTCCAAGAATACACTTAGCAAAAAGAGAGTCATGCTTGAATATTTGTGTGCCATTGTTTTAAGTGCAGGAAAACCTACATGAGTAAGCTGAGGTTTTATCCTTCGCCTCCTGGTTAAAAGCATAGGGGTGGTGAAGTGGGGAGAGGGAGGAGGAGGGTTGAATCCAAAATAAAACAGAAAGTTTAATACATCACAGAGAACCTCAGCCATCATTCCGCCCAGCTCTTCTATTTACCTCTCAGTCCCCATAGTTTGTGTCTGGTCTCTGATTCCCAGGGATAGTTTGGGAATCACAGCGGGAATTTCTTGGCATGCTGGGCTTCTCATGGCTTCCTAAGGGGAGCACTTTGCGTGAAGAGGCTGACTAGATTGGGTAAGACACATCTGCCCGGGAAGCGCCCACAGGCATGACCTGTGGCCAGAACACGCAAACGAGCCTAGGCACTGGGGCAGATTTCATCCCCAAAAGCCTAAAACCCTCTCCTCAGCAAGAGGCTAGGGGCCACGTCTATCTCAGTCATTTCCACATCACCAGCATCTGACGCAGTGCTTTAAACCTGGGAAGAGACCAAGAAATACGTAGTTCATGCACGAATGAGAGCTACATGCTGAAAGGGTGCTCGGGAAAGCAAGCACGATGCTAGTCTCTGGAAAATATGGATTGCCTGTCCTGATTTCCCCAGCAACTAAAAGAGGGGATTTAAAATGACACTCCAGGAACCACAGATGCCAAGGAGGAGCCCTGGGGGCCAGCCACCAGACACCAGCCCAGGTTCCCCAGCTCATTTGGATAAAAGCAGGGGTGGGTTCCCTTTTATAATTTCACCCAGTGAGCGGCTCTGGAGGTTTCATTTTAAGGAAAGTTTCCATTTGTAGAAACAGCCTGAAAGCACCTGTTGCAGGCCACTGGTCTCAGCACAACAAAAATGAACCAAAGAGAACTGCTTTTCTGAACCAGAGAGAACAATGCTAAATAAATTATAAGGAAAAAATTAGAATGACTAGGACACAATTAAAGAAAAAAAATAATAAAATCTGACTCTAACATTGATAGGACTTAAGAGAGTTCTTTGGGTCACCGGGATGGACACACAGATGCAGAGGCCTTCATTGTGAGCAGGGCTGAACATCCTACAAGCATACAGAATGCTCCAGAACTCTGCTCCCAGCAGCCCACTGCAAGCCAGCAGCCCCGAAGGAAGGGCCTGCCTCAAGAAACTACTGTGAGAGAACACCAGACACTGCTTGTCGCCCCACCCTGGGGGCCGACTCGGTTCTGGGGTGCACGTGGGCTTCCCACAGGGTGACAGAGCTCTGGGACTTAATGTTTCACGGCTTTGCCCACCCCAAGTCTCTCACACAACAGGTATCCAGAAACCCCGGACAGGGTCTTCTCTCTATGTCCAGGGAGCACTCGTGGAAGGGAGCCTGAGCATACATGAATTTGCTTCCTCAGTCATTCACATCATTAACTTCAGTTTTAGGGGGCTGAACATGGACTCCTAAGTTGAAATGGTATGTTCCTTAGGGAAGGGTTACAGCAAAACTACTCTCATTTAACGGCATCCAACTCAAAGCCCATGATAAGTTCTGCTGCTCTTTAACAAAATGCAGAATAATTCGCATTCAGTTACTTCAGTGCCTATTATTTTCTTTAGGCCTTTAAGTTCTTGTGAGGTTTTCATTTTCCCCACATATGTGGTAGTCGTGCACACATGAGACCTGAAGCACAAAGGCAGTAAGGAAAAGTCAAATGAGCAGTAAGAGACACTCTTGTTGGCTCATCTCTGAAACGTTCGAACACCTCTTGAATTTTCATTTATTTGAAAACTAATTCAGATACTGTTTTAAGTGAGCGCATCAAGTAGCGAGCAGGTGGCCCGAGCCAGACACTGGGCTCAGAGAATGTCAACATGCACAGGGGTGGTAGGGAATCCCACAAAGGAGTGAGTGCCTCTCGCATCCATCTGTTCGGGAACATTAGCAAAACCACTAATCCCTGCAAAAGCAAGATGAATCCCCATGGTCTCGAAGATGAATGTTTCTGAGTCAGATTCTGGGTCGGTCACTCTGCGAAGACTAACCAATCACTTACAACTGCGCTGCTTACTTAAGGGTCTGAATAATAAGGAGCACCCTGGGTGACAAGGAGCACACTCTATGGGCTGTGGCCATGGTCCTCGAGGAGCCGCAGAAGAGAACTTTACTGGCCAAAGGAACAACTAAAGTGCAGGCAAATAGGCATTCATAATATTTTATGTTATTTAGAAGTGTCGCTTTTAAGTAACAGAATAAAGAATCATTCAATATGACCGAACCATACGGTATCTGGTGAACCATCGGGCCATCAGGAACATCTAGAAAAATGAGAAGCCCCTTGGTCTGTCCTGCTTCGGTGAGAGCCCAATCCTCCTCTCACCATGCAGACCGTGTCCTGAATTAACATCTTGATCACAATTTCTGACTGAAAACCACTCTTCTCTTTCCTTTCCCACTGTCTGTTCCCTCCAAGCCAGGTCTGTGGCATTTAAAATTCAGACCCTTTGGCTTCTTCAGTTGAAGTCTGGTTTGGTTGGATAAATATTTAGCATCCCAAACAATGAGCCAGTTCCTTTGGAAACATTTCATCCCATCCCCACACAATGGGCATCTGGATCCCAGCCAGTCCTTATTCCAGTTTTCCAGAGGCTGGGTGGACCAGATGGCCAGCTGACCTCCTCTTGTCCTGACCTGCCATAGGCCACTTAGGCCAGGACGTTTGAGTCCTGGCAGGACAGAAAGCTGAAGTCACCTGATCCCTGCAGACACTGCAAACCCTTGTTGTCCCTCCAGCCTGGCCTAACATCTGTGTGAGCTGTCGCAGGCCACTTTCCCTCACGGGAATTCAACTGCAAGTCTCCAAGGTCCCTTCCGGCTCCAACCGCAAAGTGCTGAGAAGGGAACGAATTCATCTGAAACATGAGAGCGATGAAGGGGCTGTGGAGAGGGAACAGGGTTAGAGGTAACTCTTGAGGTCTGAATCGAACTTTCGCATGTCATTGTCAATCGGCTGGTGAGGGCCTTTGCCTCTTCTGTTTCGGCCAGTGTAAGAGAAGTCGCTGTGAATAATCCGAATGGGGATATTTTTATATTCTGGTCATTTCACAAGAGGTTGCTCTTCTGATCCTCCCAACAGCTTGGCTGGGGAGGTAGGGGAGCTATATCCAAGTCTCCATTTTTGTGGAGGAACACACTGAACTTCCAAATGCTTGAGTGAAAAACACAAACGCAAACAAAACAAAACAAAAACACAAGGTCACAGAGTCAAGTCATTCAGCAATTTGAAAAAGAGTTTGAAAAGAGAATCTTTCTGTTCTTATCCTCAGCCTCACTCACCGCCCAAGACTTTACCCCAGGAACTTCATAAACTATGTTTTAAAGAGTCCTCCATCAGGAGAAGCCGGATGGGAAGAAGATGGTGTGTTTTCTAGACTGCTGTCAATTTCTCTTTCCATGTGTCCCTTGAAACTGGGTGGGCTTCTGTGGCAGACGGAATGAATGTGACTCCCGAGGTTAATCATAGATGGCAATGCAGCTCCCACATTGTTCACTGGAATGTTCTCTCTTGAAATCTTCAGCTAGCGCACCTGCCCTGGGGCCACCATACTGTCAGGAAGCCCAAGTCAACCCACACCGGGAGACCACATGGAGAGGCTGGGAGGCTCCACGAGGAGGGAGAGAGGTCAGCCGGCCCCCAGCTGCTTCAGCCCCACTAGTCCCTGTGGCAACCACCCTCCAACTGTCCTAAGCCACAACCAACCAGCTGGGCCTCCAAGCTGAGGTGATCTCTTTGGAAGCAAGAGTAATCAACTCAGCGCCAAAGCCCCATCTTTCCGTCAGAGCCGAAGTGCCTTCGTATACTTGGGTTTCCTCATTAGCAACAACACGAATTCCACCACTAACATAAAAGGCTTGAGAGCCATCTTTAGGAAGGAGAAAAGGGAATGTCAGCTCAGCTGCCACCCACTGGAAGGACGGTGTGAGGAGGACCAAATCTAACTTCAGGCTTGTGCGGAGTTGGGTTTTTTTGTTGTTGTTGTTTTTAAATAAGGAGATAGTTACTCATAATACCTAGTAAAAAATTCTTAATGAACTCAAGAGGAAATAATCTAAAATCTACAAACACCTAAATGCACTCACTGCTGTTCATTTCTGTCTTAATCATTGAAGAGAGGATTTGGGGACAGCAGCATCCCATCCCTCTGCACCTTCCCAGCTGCAAGTCACCAAACCACAGTTGCCTCAATCTCCTCATCTGTAAAATGGGCCTGAGGACAGCACCCACCTCCTCGGGCAGCGTGAGAATCCATCGAGCTCGTAATCTGTGAAGTGCCGCGGGCAGAGCCTGACACAAGGCAAGCATGAAGGGAGCAGGGAGTGTTAGCTAAAACGGAGATCATGGAAATGCTGTCCTTATCTCACCAGGGGCTAGGAGCTTGAAGGGGGTTGGGTAGAGCTACTCACAGGAAATAAAAAATTTAAAAAAGCATTTGAAATAAGAAGGAGCTATTTTACATCAAAAAGGAAGCTCCCGTGCATCATAATAAGGTTCCTTATTAGGTCTGAATTTCTCAGTCTGCTTCCAGTCGGGACAGTGAGGGTCCTGCTTCCTCCCCAGAGAAGTACCTCTCAGGAGGTTTTCCCTCCTTTTCTCTCCCATTCAGTAATTCCTGTGAAATCACTGAAGTTCTCAGCAAAAGGATAACCTTCCACTCCTGCTTGTGCCTCTTTGGCCATTGCCCCCGGCCTCTGATGTCCTCATCCTGGTGACTCCACAGGAAGGCAGAGGTTGGACATTTAGGTTTATAACTCACCTCGAGTAGATCTTAGTGGAAGGTGTGGGAGAAGGCTCCAAATGTCTGTGTGCCATTTGCTGAAAAGATGATCCTTTCCCCCACCGAGTGGTCTTGTCACTCTTGCCAATAATTAGTTTGCTGCAAATGTGGGGGTTTGTTTCTGGACTCTCCCCTGTGTTCCATGGAGCCGTGGGCCCAGCCTTCTGCTAGCACCACACTGTTTTGATCACTGTACCTTTAGAGAAAGCTGTGACATGAAGAAGCATGCATCTTTCACCTGTTATTTTTTCAAGATTCTTCTGGCTAATCCAAGTCCTTTGAGTTTCCATACGAATTTAAAGATCAGATTATCGATGGCTACAAAGAGGCATGCTGGCATTTGGATAGGAATTGTGCTGAACGTGTAGACCAATGTGGGGAGAAATGCCATTTTAATAATACCGAGTTTCCTAACCCATCGGTAGGGTCTGTTTTTTCATTTATTTAGCTTCTCCTTAATTTCTCCAAGAAAGTTTTGTATTTTTTAGTCTGTAAGTCTTTAGCTTCTTTTATTAAATTTACGCTTGAGCATTTAATTGTTCCAGATGCCATGGTAAATGCAACTTTTTTTTTTTCCAAAGATTTTATTTATTTATTTGACAGACAGAGATCACAGGTAGGCGGAGAGGCAGCCAGAGAGAGGAAGGGAAGCAGGCTCCCTGCTGAGCAGAGAGCCTGATGCGGGGCTCCATCCCAGGACCCTGGGATCATGACCTGAGCCAAAGGCAGAGGCTTTAACCCACTGAGCCACCCAGGCACCCCTAAATGCAACTTTCTTAACTGCACTTTTGGTTTGCTCATTCTTGGTACAGGCAGATACAATTCATGACGTAGACGGATCTTGCATCCCGTGCCCTGACTCCTTGCTTTCATTAGTTCTAGTAGGGTTTTTATGTGTGTGTATTTCTCAATGTTTTCCACATACAGGATCACACACAGCAACTTCTGAAAGAGGTTCAACCTTTAGATACACTCAACTACGGGAGTGATGAGGGGATCATGGCAGAAGAAACAAAACCATCGATGACATGGCTTTTCTCCTCTCTCTCCATGCACCAGAAATCATCCCTGGGGACTTGTTGCTCAACTGACTTCAGTGAAGCCTTAAAGAAGAAAGAAAGGAAATACACACAAGTGGTAAAGCACCAGAGAGATGGAGCAGTCCCCAAGAAATGACATGTCTCCAAAGACGACATACGAATGGCCAACAGACACAAGAAAAAAGGCTCATCATCACCAGTCATCAGAGAGATTCAAACCAAAACCCCATTGAGATACCACCTTACACCAGTTAGAATGACCAAAAGTAACAAGACAGGAAACAACGTGTGTTGGAGAGGATGTGGAGAAAGGGGAACCCTCTTGCACTGTTGGTGGGAATCCAAGCTGGAGCAGCCACTCTGGAGAACAGTATGGAGGTTCCTCAAAAAGTTAAAAATAGAGCTACCTTATGACCCAGCAATTGCACTGCTGGGTATTTACCCCAAAGATACAAATGTAGTGAAAAGAAGGGGCACGTGCACCCCAATGTTCATAGCAGTCATGTCCATAATAGCCAAACTATGGAAAGAGCCGAGATGCCCTCCGACAGATGAATGGATGAAGAAGATGTGGTCCATATATACAAAGGAATATTCCTCAGCCATCAGAAAGGATGAATACCCACCATTTGCATCGACATGAATGGAACTGGAAGGGATTATGCTGAGTGAAATAAGTCAGGCAGAGAGAGTCAATTACCATATGGTTTCACTTATATGTGGAGCATAAGGAATAACATGGAAGACATTAGGAGAAGGAAGGGAAAGATGAAGGGCGGGCAGAAATCAGAGGTGGAGACGAACCAGGAGAGACTATGGACTCTGGGAAACAAACTGAGGGTTTCAGACAGGAGGGGGAGTGGGGTGGGTCAGCCTGGTGATGGGTGTTAAGGAGGGCAGGTACTACAATGAGTACTAGGTGTTATATGCAAACAATGAATCACGGAACACTACATCAAAAACTAATGATGTACTACTATATGATGACTAACATAACATGATAAAAAAAAAAAGAGAGAGAGAGAGAAAGAAAAAATTAATGACATGCAGCGTGACTTCATAGGGTACAAGATCCAGGAAGCAGATTCCAAATTCCCCAAAAGAGATCAGACAGAGCCACCTCTGAATGCATAGCTGGGAAGAAAACAGCCAGGGTGCTGCCTGGTACCCAGGGGTACAGCCAAGCCTTGGGCTACACAAGTGACCCTCAGCATCCCCCTCTGTGACAGCAAGATAAAGCTACATGCCCTGTTCACAGCATCCCAACCTCTACCACAGAGGCCCCGAGAGAAAGTGACAGCATGTACGGGACACTGAGATGTCAGGAAAGCTCTCTGCCACCAGGAACCACAAGCCCCAGGTCCCGCCACTCCAGGCTGCCCCAGGGCTGGCCTCATTGTGGACAGAAGGAGTCCTGTTACGGCTTGCCTGCCACCCCCTTCTGGTACCCTGGCTGGGAAGGTTACATCTGAGCATCACATGATAGGAGCTGGAGGCGTTTTGAGAATGGGAAGAGCAAGGAGAATTCGTTATTAGCTTCGTTTCTGCAGGAGGACCTGAAATAATCCCAGGGTTTATTTGTGGGCTGGCCTGAGAAAGCAGCATCCAACCTGACATGACACCCAGACGCCTCATGCCCCTTCCTCTCCCAGCGGGCACAGGACGGAAGTGCAGGGAGGTGAGCAGAGAAGAGGATCATTAAGCGTTGGGGCCTCCGGGGGACTTCTCCGACCATGGCTCAGGAGGTACTGCCACCCGTGGCGGGCAATGAGAAAAATCACTGGTTTTGTTCTTTGTCTTCTTTTCCTGGGAAAACAGTGAGGCTTTGATAAAAAGAAACAGAAAGGGAAGAAGGCACACCCAAAATGTGCCAGCTTGCCCCCAAATTACTCCCAGGACATGGTGGAAAACAAAAACAAAAACAAAATAAAAAACAACCAAAGATCTGGGGGACCTGGGTGATTTAGTCAGTTAAGTGTCTGCCTTCGGCTCAGGTCATGATCCCAGGGTCCTGGGATCGAGCCCTGCATTGGGCTTGCTTGCTTAGCAGGGGAGTATGCTTCCCCCCCTCTCTCTGCCCCTCCCCTGCTCGGGCTCTCTCTCTCTCTAATTAAAAAATAAAATCTTAAAAAACAAAACACAACCAAAGATCCACCACGTCATGTTCTCTCTGGGCCATGGCGGCAGTGTCCTGAAATTGCCCTCAGTTTGGATCCTCACCAAGGGGCCAGGGAAAGGAGGGAGAGGAAAACCCACCCCCAAGGTCACACCTGGCATTCTTGAATCCATTCAGCTCACAAGGGAACAGGGAGGATGGAGAGGAGGCAGAAAGGCAGGAAAGGAGACCTAAAGCCCAGAAATAGTGCTTTCTCTCCACTGTAACCCCCAAAGCTGAAAGCCATTAAGCCTGGAGTGATTACAGAAATGAGACACCCCTCGGGGAGCAGGACCCGGGCCTAGGTGTGCCCCAGTACAGGCATGCAGGGAGGCCCAGCAAATAGCGTTCAGACAGCTTCTCACACCTTGGGGATTAGAAGGAAGACTGTTGACTTAAATTGCATAAACTCAACAATCACAAAACGGCTCCTCAGAGATTACCTGGGCTGGAGCCCTGGTGGCAGCGCTTCTTAAACTCTCTTGCTTCAGCCCTTTTTTTTGAAAGACAAACATGACTTAAGGGAAGTGACTTTACAGATTTGGGGATGTGTGTCCCAGGCAATGAGCTCCCCTAAGCCAGCCCCGCCAACAGAGCAGATGAGGGAGCAACAGGGAGCCAGTGCAGGAAAGGCCAAGCCCTCAAGACCCTGGGGCGTGAAGTTTCCCATCAGTCACGGGGCCGGTTTTGCCCCGCAGCCTTCGCTGGCCTCGACGATGGCACTTGCAGCCAGCGATGGGCTGAAGGGCCTGGCCTTTGCCCCAGGGGCCTTTAGAGTCCTGAAGGGGAAGTCATAAGACACGAATCGCAGAACTGGACATGGTCTGTCCTTTAGAGCTAAGCTGAGGTGAAGCATGAGCAACTGGGCAGAGGGAAACCAATGAGGGAGATCAAGAAGGCCTTCTAGAACTAGGGGCACTCAGGAGAGTTAATAGCAGAAAAGTGGAGGTGAGGTCCTTCCACCCTTGGTGACCCACGAGGAATCAAGGGAGAGTAGTTTCCCATGGCTACAAGGAAACCAGAAGGTATTTCATGCAACAGGTATAAAACTTACATTAGCTCCCTGCTCAGAGCTGGCCTTCCAGGTCTGACCGCCAGCGGACTTCTCAGGAACAGTTCAGGCTTAAGCCAGTATAGCTCCTCAAGACCTGGGCTCACAGTTAATTGCAAAATGTGTGTGTAAAGGGCTTTGCACGGTACCCCCTACCCTATCCCGCCCTCCCTCAGACCCTTTTAAGTCAACAGAGGCTTAGGGGATGTGTAGGCCTCCGTGAGGACTGGGCCGCCTGTATTGCCGGGACTGGAAAGAAGCGCGGTGGCACTAATCTGGGGGCCCCGGGTTCCATCATACTCCAAGCCCATTCTAGAACTAGTCACTGGTTGGGAAACTTTTCCACAGAAACCCTGAGAACCCTGGATACACTAAATAGGGCAAAGGACAGGGTGAGTTTCTACTCAGCCCCAGGAAGGATGGGCCTGGACAGACATTCCCACCCCAAGCTCAGTCCAGATGGGCAAAGAAGGCCTTGTCTCCTCTTTCCGTCCTTCCAACTCTGACTGTGAAAGTCAAGACCTCTCCATTAGGTGACATCAAGGAAGGTCTTTGGGATTCTAGATGGCAAGAAGAGCCAACTAACCTGTTCTTAGAGCCTCTACTGAGTTCCTCCTGTACAGGTCAGACATCAGGCATCACTGGAGAGTCAGAGGACAGAGGCCCAGCTATTACACTCAGTGACTTGTGCCCTGTGGAGGTGTGAAAAGGGGAGAGTGGATTCTCTCTGGGAAGGAGAAGCAAGAAGGCAAGAGTCACGCTGAGTTGGATCTTGCAGGAGGAGCACAATTTCCCCAGCTGGAAAAGGCTCTGAGGTCCCTGACCAGGCTCTTTTGTGTTCAAAGTCCAATGTCTTTCCTACTGAAAGGAAAAGCTCCCCTTTTCAATGCTGGTTTCCTTCACCACCACCAAAACCCCCATGCAGAGCAGATCACCTGCAGCTGTCACCTGCCTCTCCCTGGAGAAAAGACAAGTCTCAGGGAACAAAAGGGTCAAAGACAACCTGGCAGATGGCAACCCGGGGTGAACCTGCCCCTGCCACTGACCTCTGTGCTGAGGTTGAGGCCATGGCTCAGAAAGCCATCTGTTTGGTGGGAGGTGCTGGCAGAGGGGTGCTGGTGGTACGCTGAATGCGGTGAACCCCACGTGGGTCCCTAATGGGGGTGACGAATCCCGGGAAGTGGGAAACTGACAGGGGACTACAAAACACAAAAAGAACACATGGCAGGACTTTGCCACCTTACTAACACCCTTTAGGACTTTAAGGCTGAGGACAATGACTGAATGAAGCAGGTAATGAATGTTGTCCCCATTTCGCAGATGAGGGAAATGAGGCTCAAAGGAATCATCAGGGTGCTGCCTTAAAGTCCCCCAGCTAGTCAGAGAAAGAACAGAAAATCGTACTTAATTGTCCTGGCTTTCCCCCACGTGCCCCGAGCAAAACACTAAACCTTACTGTGGTGGGCAGCTGGGCCAATCAGTGGAGTTCCTGCCCATTGTGCAGAAGTGGGAGTTAAATTAAAAGACATGGATTTTATGACTGTTGAGAATAGCTAACATGTATGTTGGCCTTCCAATTTTCAAAGCACTTTTTACATTTAATGAGCTACCCAGCTGGTCTTGGTGAAACCAAGAGAGAGAATTGCATTTTGAAATCAAGTTCAATTTTCCAGGATTTGCTTGGTACTTGACAGCAAACTTTCTGCATGTAGGTCAAAGGTCAGCAATCAAAGTGGAAATGCTTTGATGGGATTTTTGGGCCAGAATATCTTCTCTCATAAAGATTTTTTCCCCCCAAGTTTTGCTTTTGAATCCTTTAGCATTCTCACTCGAAAATAAATGAGTTTATTAAGTAAATAAGAGAAGGGAGAAAGGGAACTGGTTTGATTTCAAGCTTTGAATGAGTAAAACAACCAACAGGGTCAAGCGTGACCCAATCCACTTCAGTGTTGTGAAATGTACAGCTTCTCAAATATTTAGCGTCTAAAATGTGCTTAACGGCCTCAGCTCTGTGGTGACCTCCGACTCGGCAAGTTCCCCAGGATGTGCCAACTGCACCGCATTGACCTTGCACTGACTCCATGGTGCTGTGAACTTGGCAACCTGCTAGGTGGGCAGAGGGCGCTGGGCCACCCCAAATGTCTTCCGTGACACCTGTTTGCCTTATTCTTGTTCCAGCCACGGATCTTCATCTCTCTATAAACGAGCACGTGCATCGCCAGATATCTGTTGTGTTTATCAACCCCTACAAAAATCTTGTCAAGTTCAAGTGCCTGGTTTCCTCAGCCAA
Source organism: Martes martes (assembly GCF_963455335.1). NCBI lineage: Eukaryota > Metazoa > Chordata > Mammalia > Carnivora > Mustelidae > Martes > Martes martes. Next base: position 61,782,361 of record NC_137896.1, read on the forward strand.
CTGGAGATTCCTATACTCATTTTCTTTCCATTTTTTATTTTTTTTAAGATTTTTAAGATTTTATTTATTTGAGAGAGTGTGTGTGAGAGAGATCACAAGCAGGGGGGAGGGGTAAAGGGAGAGCAGGCTCCCCGCTGAGCAGGGAGCCTGATGTGGGGCTCAATTCCAGGACTCCAGGATCATGACCTGGGCTGAAGGCAGACGCTTAAATGACTGAGCCACCCAGGCGCCCCTCCTGTGCTCATTTTCTAGTAAGTTTTTAGCAGAGAGTTACCAGACAAGCCCACAGCTCAGTGAGAGCCCTTGGCCCTCAGGTCATCTGGCTCAACCGACTCACATGCTCTGAAACTCCTCTCACGAGGGATAAATACAGCCAGAAAGGGCTGGGTCTTCAGGAAAAACAAATGCCACAGGATTTCTCCCTCACATAGTCCACGGATGTGAGCTACACCTCTCCTGACCTAGGAAGAATCCACTTCAGGAGTAGCGACAGAGAACAAGGCTGAACATGGCCCTTCCTTGCTGAGCTAGGGAGGAGGCAGAAGGCTGAGTGTCAGGCCTGGGGTGAGCTCCCGAGAACTGCTGGTTAACCGGCCAATTGTACTTGGAAATCGGGCTATCCTAACGAGGTTCACTTATTACTCAAGATCAACAGAGAACGTGGAACACCTTTTCAATCCCAAGTTCACTAACCCTGAAACTACTTCACCGTCCTCCCCCACCCCCTCTCTGCTTCCACCTGCCTTAAAGACTTGGGCCAATCCCCAAGCATTCCCCCACTGCCCACTCAGAGGACAAATGTCACACTCCGCCTCCTTGAATGCCTTCCTTGACTATCCTGGCCCAGATTTCATCGATACCCGTTTTCTCTAACAAACTGTGTCATGTGATGGGGACTTAAAGTGCCCTTTAATTATTTCAGGTAGCGGGATCGTCCTTGCTAAAAGGGAGTGTCAGTACCCGAAGGACCAAGCTCAGATTTTCTCATTCAGTCATTTAATCAACATGTACCGAAGATTTGTACCACTAAGCACCACGTTGCCCTTCTCTTGTATTCTTAGTCTCTAGACCTGGGTTTTACAGCGTGCCCAGTCTACGCTTCTTGCACGGGACAGAATTTATTGCACGTGACTGGTGACCAGAAGTATATTTTGGCTTCAGGTCTAATGTGGCTGGCATGAAGTCCTAATGAGGACAGAGCCCCTGATGTCACCCCTTGCTGCTGGGTTCAGGGCACTCAAGTCAATGGGCCCAGACGCTCACGATCCTCTCCACACAGGAAGGTCTGCCTCCTTTGGAATTCTGCATCTGCCAAGAGATGATCGCAGCAAGACTAAAGGAGGGGCTCCTTTTTCACTTGCAAAAACACCCACACTTTCAGATGAATTGATAAGAGCTGTAGTGACTCATGAACATAGGGACAAATCCTTTCTGATTCCTTCCATCTGGAGTTCCATGATGAAGATGCAGGGGAACAATGAGAAATAACAGAAGCCCTCGTTCACCTTACTTTCTCAGATAGACCATCACAGTTGCCTAGAGCCCTGTGCTGTGCCTCCCACCGACAGCCCATCCCCACCACCCATACACACAACCAGATCTCTTTTTATTTTTATTTATTTTTTTTTACTGATAAGTCAGAAGTTTCATGGGTCTTTCTATGCTTTAGCATAATGCCTTATAGGAACCATCACCTTCAGACTCACATATCCCTAGTAGGGGTGTACTATGCAACTGCCCTTTTCAGTTGAAAAAACTTAAATGTAGTATCTCAAAAAAGATATCAACTGGGCATTTCTAATGTTACTTTAAAAAAAAAAGGAAATTGGAATAATTACCGCATGTATGACTCTTACCCTCCACTGTTGGACTGAAAGTTGTTTTTCTTGCCATATAAGCATGCCCATAAGAAGTCCAAACAAGCTCTGGGTTATATAACATATTTCACATTTTTGGGGGCTATAATTAGAGTGATAAGATTATGGCAATGATCCTAGAACAGATTAAGGACATAATTGTGATGAAAGAGGGCTCTGGGTCAGTAAAAGTACAGATCTGAAACTGTTGTATTTAACATGATTTTGGCACAGGGAGCAGTAATAATCCCCTACTTACGGAATACCTTTCAAAGAATGTGTTTCCGAAGGCCCCCCAAAGTCTTCCCACTTTGCATGTTTAATTTGGATGGAAAGTCACCTTGGGAGCTTAGAATGAAGCCATAAAACCAACAGGGTCTCTCAGGAAACCACCACCACTTTCGAAGGGGGTGAAGAGGCAGGAGCCTCAGAGAGGTCAATACAGTTTCTGAAACTTGACCACGCTCTCCCTCTGTTAAAAATGATCCCCGTAACACAGCTATGTCGGCACAGGATGTCTGAAAATCAAAATGTTGACTAGGGCAGTGCCTGTCTGTGGAGGAGTGTGCACGGAGAGGCCCATGGTTGGGTTGGAGGAACCACGCCGGTTAACCTGGGAGAAGCAGGAGAGGGTCTCTGCAGCTGGGCTTCAGGGAGTGAACCCTGACCCCTTGCCTCTGGCATAGTCTAAGATGAACAGAAGACCCCCACCATGGAGAAGGAGTCTCTCCCCTTCCCCCACGGCTTATTTAACAGTATAGTGCTCAGGGCTCATGCCACTGGCTGGAATTAAATAGAAGGACCAAGACGGGGATATCTGGGCTTTGGCAATGGGGGTGGGGTCTCTGGCCCTGGTCCTCCAGAGGCAAAGGGAGAAGAACTAGAGGCTGGCATGGGAATCTTTTAAGTCCCACTGGCCATTCCACTCTGTGGCTAGAACTTATTTAAATCTGAAACAGAATCTCAGACTCTAATCTCCCTTGTTGACTTCTGTTTGTTTTCCTTTCTTACCAATGTTCCTTCTGAAAAAGCCTAACTTATCTAGGCAGTAAACAATCAGAAAAAAGTGTTTTCTTTCCCTTAATAAGAATTTATTCTTATTAAGAATTTAAAAAGTGTTTTCTTTTCCTTATTGAGAATTTTTTAAAAAGGGCAACCTTATTCTTTTGGGGCTAGGACATTGTGGGGGGAAAGTGAACAGGAAGGGGGAACTCAGAGAGACAGAATGCGGGTCAGCCACCGAAGCTAGGTACGATAAGCCAGAGAGCTCAATGAGGTCCACATGCTACAAAGACCCACAGGTACGGGTCCTTACTACACTGCTCATTTACCAATTCTGACTTGTCTGTTTCATATTAACCTACTACTTTCAGCTGGCTGGTATTCGTGGTAGTCAGCTTTTGGAGCTTAGCTATAATTCACACGTTAAGAAATGAAACAGTGGGGCGCCTGGGTGGCTCAGTGGGTTAAAGCCGCTGCCTTCGGCTCAGGTCATGATCCCGGCGTCCTGGGATCGAGCCCCGCATCGGGCTCTCTGCTCGGCAGGGGGCCTGCTTCCTCCCTTCTCTCTCTGCCTGCCTCTCTGCCTACTTGTGATCTGTCTGTTCAAATGAATAAATGAAATCTTAAAAAAAAAAAAAAAAAAGAAATGAAACAGTTTGGGGTGCCTGGGTGGCTCAGTGGGTTAAGCATCTGCCTTCAGCCCAGGTCATGGTCTCAGGGTCCTAGAATTGAGCCCCGCATCGGGCTCTCTGCTCAGTAGGGAGCCTGCTTCCCCCTCTTTCTCTCTCTGCCTGCCTCTCTGCCTACTTGTGGTCTCTCTGTCAAATGGATGAATAAAATCTTAAAAAAAAAAAAAAAAGAAATGAAACACAGGAGCGCCTGGGTGTCATAGTCAGTTAAGTGTCCCACACTTGGTTTCGGCTCAGGTCGTGATCTCAGGGTGGTGAGACAGAGCCCTAGATCGGGCTCCTATACCTCTGCCAGCCCCTTAGGCTTGTGCTCGCTCACACATGTTCTCATTCTCTCTCTACTAAATAAATAAGTCTTAAAAAAAATGAAACACAAAAATAAAAGTGAGATTCTTAGAGACGAGGCTGCTCATCAAATTATATTGCAGCCTGTGACATAGAAGTCAGACATTTCGAGAACTCAAGGTAAGCCACAGAAAAGCTTATGTGATGTAGTTAGGTAATTATTTGTTAGTTTAAGTCCCCAGGCATAACTACTGGGACCTATTGAGAACTGCTTGAGACAGAGTCCTTACCATGACGGCGAAGACCCAAGGAGCACAGCCCCGGGTTTGAAACTAGGGTTTGAAACTAACACCTCGTCTCACTTACTCATGAACAGAAACGATTTTCAGAAAGTCAGGATGTGACAGTTACACTGTACGATTTATTTTGAATACTGGAAACATAAACAGAACCCTAATTAGCTTGCAGACTTCTCATTCCTGGTACATATGGCGCATTCGCTGTGACCTAGATATAGGGCAAAATCTGAACTACACTGAAAATTGAGATTAGTCAGTTTGCAAGCATTCAGGAAGTCAGCAATTTTCAGAGCGCAAGGGTTACAATTAAGGGAAAGCATTGCCTGCCCCAGTTGTCACCAGTCCTTCTTGTGAATTCTTTGCCATTAACCTATCTCTTTTGTTGATTTTTACCCATCTCTTTCTAGGGTTCACTCTAGAATTCTCAACTCCAGCTTGGAAGACTTAGAGGCGGATTCTCTCATTTCCTCAAGATTGTTACCAATTTATAGCATAAAAAGAAAAAAAAAAAAGGCCTCCAGGCTTGGGACTCGTGTCATTCTGCAAAGTGTCCCTGTAAGTCGTCAGTCGGCTGTTGTCAGCCCCTCCCTGGAACCTCCCGGCCCGACCCAAAGGGATTCAGTTTTGAGCAGACTAAGGTGAGGGCGGGGTGGGGGGGGTTGTTTTTAAAGCAGGCCACGTGATTCTAGCTGCAAAGACAGGGCAGACAGCACAGTTGCCAGGTGTCCACCGCACACGGTCATCTGTCCTTCTGAAACGCAGTCTGCTTGCTGCTCACCCTTCACAATTCCTGCTTCCGGTGGGCTCCTCTTTGGCCTGGAAACCTCTCCCTGGAATGTCCCCAGCTCTCCACTTCTCCCAGTGACCACGCTCGTCATCCTCCGAGGCCTCCTTCATTAAAGGCTCCTTGGGCCCCCACTGTGTCGACTCAGAGAACACAAAAAGATACACAAGACACAGGACTAGCCTTTGGGAGCTTCCTACCATAGTTGAGAAGTCAAATTTTCTGAGATAACCAGCACCAATCAAATGTCCCACGCTCAGGAGGAAAACATGGCAGTTCTAGAAACAGCGCAGACCTGTAAGTACTGCAGCCCCCAGACACAACCACGATCAATCCAGGTAGAGGGCGAATAAATCTAGAATGCCATGGAGACTGATAAAGAACCCAATGAGGATAGATGGTGGTGAGACCCCAAATACCCTCCTCCTGGCTCAGTGACCAACATGAGCCACGGAAACTAGCAAGCAGAGACTCAGGTTCAAGAGGGCCTCATCTCGAAAATGTCGATATTGTCATCCTTAACTATTTCCCGAATAAACAATATATAAGAGCAAAGATACCTTGAAGACTATTAGCTAGAACAGGCTTCCCGAAGACAAAGACTAAGCTGATCCAAAGATCCAATTTAGACTCCGGGAGTGGAATTGTTTTTACCTTTTGCTTTTTAAGTTTTTTTGTTTTGTTTTGCTTGCAGTAAGCTCTATGCTCATCATGGGGCATGAACTCAAGACCCCGAGATAAAGAGTTCAGTGCTCTACCCACTGAGCCAGACAGCTGACTGTTTTCTTTTTCTTTTTTTTCATAACACGACCCCATAACGAAGCCAGAAAAACATGGTGGGTAGCGGTCCAAGGGACAGCCTAGGTGGAGATCTACATGGCAGTGATCATTTGGAACATGAGTGTGGGGACCTAAAGCTCTGATGAGTCAAACGCAACAGAAGAAATGGGGCAGCAGATGCATCAACTGGTAACCAAGCTCCACGGCTCTACTACTCTCCAGGAGGGAAGAGGCACAGAGAGACCCCGGAGGAGGTGGGAGAGCTAGAAGTGGTGAGCTTGAAGAGAACAGTCATAAAAATTCATAGCAGAGTATCATAGCTCACTTCACATTCTAGGCACTCATTTAATCCTCAAAATTAGCCTTATTCATTACTGTTATTTTCATTTGCAGATGAATCAGAAACTGAAGCCCAAGGAAGTTAAGCATGTTGACCAAAATCACACAGTTAATCGAGAGGCGGGATGTAAGGCAGGGTCATGATCTTACCCTCACTGGAAACTGCATTCTGACAGTGGAACATGGTGCCCACAGAAGAGGAGAGCATGCACCGGAAGATCATTTTTTTTTTTAAAAGATTTTATTTATTTATTTGACAGACAGAAATCACAAGTAGGCAGAGAGGCACACAGAGGTGGGGGGGAAGCGGGTTCCCTGCTGAGCAGAGAGCCTGATGTGGGGCTCCATCCCAGGACCCTGAGATCATGACCTGAGCTGAAGGCAGAGACTTAACCCACTGAGGCACCCGGGTGCCCCTGAAGATCATTTTTGAATATGCACTCAAAGCTGGGAACTGTGCTCGCACTTCAAACATCAATGAGTAAGATCTGGTTCCCAACTTGAAGATGTTCATAGCTGCTACAGTGAAAAGCACAAAAATTCAAAGTAAATCAGCATTTCAAAAAAAAAAATCAAAATAAATATTCTGTTTCTCATTTCACCGTTGGTAGAGTGGCTCTGTTTATCGTTACGAAGTATGGCTAAGCCTGGAAGGTTGATGTAATGGAACAAGAACATTACTCACAAGGAAATATCTGGAAAAAGTGTGTTTGTGTGTGAGAGTGTAGGTATTTGGGAGGGAGGCTGTTAACCACCATGCCCTCATTTCATCCTTCCAGACACTTCTACCCTTATCACCAAGGACAGTGGCAAGTATTGGGGAACATCAGGGGAGGTAGGAGCATCCGTGGGTCAAAGCATTTTCCGAGCTTCTTCTGAAGTCAGTTCATTTTAAGTTGACACATTGCTTGGGAGCTAACAGGAGTTTGAACTTTTGCCCGGCAAGATATCCTGCCCATTGGTAAGTAAACATGTGGTGGGGACAAACAGTTTTCATACAACTCTTCATTGTATGATGATAAGATCTGGAAAAGCTTCCCCCCCACCCCCAGTTTAGATTTCTTTATTCAAATCTCACACTCAGAAATTCCCCACCTCACTTTGCCAAGACCCGACATTCACTCCCTTGTCTGGGAACTTCAATAATTTGGCATTTGCTGCCAGTAGGCTTTTTCTTGAAAAGAATTTTAAATGCTATGTAGCCTCTTGGATTTTTTTTTCCCTCAAATTATACCAAGAGTATAATTGACTTATAAAGAAGATAAATATAGAGGAAGGGCCTCCAGCTCGTCAGTACCACACCCAGCTGCTCCCCTCGAGTCCCCAGCTGACACTAGAAGGAAACTGGCATTATGCGCTGGGCACGGTCACGGACATCTTCCCATCCAAATCCTGAAACAGCTCTGGCACGTGGTCACTATCACCCTATCCCCATCCCCTGCCCGCCCCCCCAGCTTTACTGGGTTATAACTGATACCTAACACTGTGAATGTATTAGGGGCACAATCCATTGATTTGACCCACTAACATGCTGCAAAATGATTATAAGTGTTGGCTGACATCTGCTCAGTATTTTTCTTTCTTAAAGATAAGAAAAACGAAGATTTGAAGAGTCTCGAGAATTTGTCCAAAGCCAACCAGTGCTGAAAACAGAGACGTCTGGCTTTGACATCCATGGTCATTTCCTCTTTGGGGGAGTGAGACTGCCATGTTGAAGACTTTCCCTTCCACCCGCAAAGGCCTCTTAATCCTGCCTGTAATTGGATCGTCACCGAGACCAGTTTCTGTAGGTTGAAGGAACAATAGCCCCACCACGTCCCACCCACAGAAGTTAAGGTTTGGAAGTTGTGGCTGTTTCCTTGAAAAGTAGTATTACGAGGCTGAATAATGGCGTGGGTATTTTTCTCCCTCTTTTGAAAAGTGGCAAAGTAAAACAATACACGGCTATAGTGTTACCAACCTAAGGATGTCAGCATTAGCCCGGGGGGGAGCTTCCGACTCCTCCCGAGTGTTTTATGTAATAATGCATCTCTAAGCCAAATGGCATTGGCGGGTAAGCCCTCTTGGCTATGCCATCTGGCAACAGTGCCTGCTTTTCTCACATGTGGCTAATTGCTGATGGAAGGAAAGAGGTGAGCTGGTTGGTCTCACCAACTGCTGGCCCATATGCCTGACTTGGAGCTGGAGGTCCTTATCTTTACTGCTCGCATGCCTTTTTCATCCAGAAAGCGAGCAGCAGCACTTTTCATAAGAATAGCTGCCCACCCCCTTCCTGTGGGATTCCAGTAGTTCCAGAAAGCCAAAAAGAGCACTGCTGCAGACCTCAGAGATTTATGTCTGGGGAGGGCGTCTGTGGCTGGGAGGGGACCCGGTCTGTGCCCCCGGCAGCATGATAGTCATCACTGGAAGGGAGAAAGGAAAGTCTGAGTCAGCAATGGCAGAGTTGAACCCAAGGCAGGGATGGTGAGGCTCTGGGCAGCCGGAATCTCCACCGGCCTGGGCCAAGCTGCTGGTTTGGGGGAACAGCATGTGGGACAGCCAGGCTTCCATGGACTTTTACAACGTTCTCACCTGCCATCTAGGCCCTCTAGACACAGCCTCCATGTCGGGGTTCAGCTTTATCATCTGCTAGCTTCCTTTGTGTTTCTCTGCCAGGAACATCCTCAGGGTCCTTCCTCTTGTCAGCTTAAGCCCTACCTGTTGTGGGAGGCCTTCCTTGACCACCCCTGCCCAAAGAGGATGCTCTGTCCTCTGAGTGTTTTAAAGCTGTGTCTGTGTCTGTGTCCCTCTGGATGTACTTACCACATCCTGCTTTGCCCAATCACCTGAATTTTTATGTGATTATGTTCTTTCTTTTCTAGGGTGGCAGGTGAGTGCCTGCTCTCCCTGACTCCAGCTCCTCTGACCCACTTTTTGGCTCACTCTGTTCCAGCCATGCCGGCCTCCTCACTCTTCCTTAGAAATGTTGGGCATACTCCCACCCCAGGGCCTTTGCACCAGCTGTTCCTTCTGTCTGGAACACTCTTCCCCCAGGTAAATGGCTCACTTTTCCCCCTTCCTTAGTGGTTCTGCTCTGTTGTGATAATTTATCAGAGAGGCTTCTGTGACTACCCCAGATTGCAACAAACAAATAAACACCCTTTCCCAGAACTCCACTTCTACATTCCCTTGCTTTGTTGGTCTCATTTCTTTCATCAAGGATTTTTAAATCTGTTTATTGCCCTTCTTCCTCCACTTGAATGTAAGCTCCATGAGGGTAGGGATTCCCTGCTGTTTTGTTCACTGCTGGATCTGCAACACTAAGGATAGTGCCTTACATGTCGTAGACACATGTTAAATGGGTCTTGAATGAATGAATATCTCTATATTATCATAGATCCTTTGCTTAGCCAGTGCTAGGCCATATACACATATGTGTATGAGAAACATACACATGGTACATATGTGGTAAATGCTCAACAGATATTTGCTATAAATAACAATGTTATTCTGTTTCTGGGCTCAGACCCCTATTGGTCTATTCATTTCACAGGCTCCTTCCCCAAGGCTAGGAGGGTCCCCCTGGTCTCAAGAGGGCTGGAGTGAGGTAAGACAGAACAGGCAGGGGCCGGGGGGACAGAGTATCCTACTGTCACACTATGACCAACATTACAACCTTCCAGCCAGGTTGGACCCACACTCACAAGTGAAGAGTTAGCTCATTTGACACCTGGTTCAAGTGTGAGTTCCTGGCTGGTAGCCCTGAGGATCAAGGGGAAATTTTTCAAGTCAGCCTGCACCTGCCTGAAAGGAGGCTCAATGAGAGGTATGGGCTAGTCTCAGCAAGTCCTGGACCTCTCTGCCACCCACACAGGAGACTCGGACCTCATTCCCTCTGCAGAAGGGGGCTCGAGTCCTCAGGGCCACAGGGAGGTCTCTGGGCTTCCAGCTCAGCTTCGGTTCTGATGTTTACACAGAAGGACCGAATACACCCCAAAGTCTGGTCGCCTGAGCTATGAACAGGCCTGCTGGTGTGTGGAGGGATGGGCAGTCAACGGGGGCTGTGAACATTCTCTGCGCATAAGCCCCCAGATCGGGGTCATCTTGATTTTGTTGAGCTGGCATAAAGGAGACCCCATCTGAGGCAAGAGACGAGCAAGACCTTCAGCTCCAGGACAGCTCATGTGATCAGGAGCTGCTTCTGGGAGTGGACTCTGTGGGTAAGATCCAGATATGCGGGGGCACCTGGGTGGCTCAGTGGGTTAAAGCCTCTGCCTTCGGCTCAGGTCATGATCCTAATGACCTGGGATCGAGTCCCACATCGGGCTCTCTGCTCTGCAGGGAGCCTGCTTCCCACTCTCTCTCTGCCTGCCTCTCTGCCTAGTTGTGATTTCTGTCAAATAAATAAAATATTAAAAAAAAAAAAAAAAGATCCAGATACGCAGCCCCCTTCCAAGGACCAACATAGTACGGCTATTATGTGGTCAGCATATGCCCACAGAGCAAGCAGGGCTCAGAGTCGCAGATCTCAGAACACACCATCAATAACGAGCCAAGCTCCTGATTATCCATCCCAGGAGGTACCTGGCACGATGCTAGACCACCTCCAAGGAAGGTCACATCGGCTCACTTGCCCCGAAGGACCCACTGTGGTTACACAGTAGAGCTGGCCTGGGGTCCCCTCCAGGAGGCCAGGCTGCGTCTCACAGCCCATGGCCTCAGAGTGCCCCCAAAGCCATGGGGGTGAGGACGGCAGAGCCTGAGCTCTTGTGGAACCCTTCAGGTGTGGAAGGGAGATCGGTGCAAAGGAAGCAGCGAGTCTGCACTTTCTAGACTTCGAGGGTTGGTGGCCAGAAATCTACGTTTCGAGTTTGGAGGGCAGACACTCTGACCAAGGAAGAACATGATACCAAGTACACAAGCACAGGCACCCAGCCACCTCTCCAGCTTCAGAGAGCGATGGAGGCAGCCCATTAACTGCCATCACTTACGGTTCATGCTACTTCCTAAACCCACCCAACATCCCCAAGTACCAGCAGATCATCCAAAGGACCAAAGCCAAGGACCAGCAGAAGTCCCAACTCCCTAACTCCTTCAAGACACCGGCACTCCTTCTTTTCCCAAATTCCTTTATCATTTACTGTCTGGCATACACAGCTTAACTCATTACTGGCATATGTGTCTCTACTCATTTTGTATGTTTCAGCCTGGTTTCCCAGACGTGGTTTGTACTTTTTGATTTCCCACAGCAAGGAACACAATGGCATGCACACCAAACAATTCCAAGCTTGCCTGCAAATTCCACCAAGATTGTCTCTTTGCCCAAGAAAAGGTTCTGAACTGGACTTTCCTGACTCAAGTCAATTCCTCTCCAAGGATAGCCATTAACTTTGGAAGAGTTACTTCATTTTTCCATGCCTCAGCTTCATTTATAAAATAGAAATGATACTAGCATTTCCTCATGAAATTGTTAATGAGAATTAAATAAAATGCATAAAAACACTTAGCGTTAGTACCTAACAACAGTGAAAGCTCAGCATTACTTGCTTTCATGACTGGTAGAGGGTCTCTGAAGATGGCCCCATTCGTTCTCCCTTTCCTTGATGCGCGCCTCCTCCCATGGAAAGTGAAGTTTGTCGTCCTGCCCTTGAACCTGGGCTGGCCTGTGGCTTGCTCTGGGCAACAGAATACATAGAAGTGACCCCAGAACTATAGCAGTTCTGGACCCTATTTTAAGAGATCTGAAAGTTTCTGTTTTTGTGCTCTCTGGGGGCAGGCAGCCGCCATGTTGGAAAGAAGCTTGAGCTTGGTCACCAAGGGATGAGACCCTGTGTGAAGGCTACAAGATGGAGGAGTGAAGGCTCCTGGCAACTTCCAGCCACACTCAGCTGCTGAATGTAGCCGAGTGCCACGTGGAGCAAAAGAGCCATCCAACCAAATCGTCCGAATTCCTGACCCAAGAATAAGGAGAAACAACTTACTATTGTTTGAAGCCACCGAGTTTTGAGGTGGTTTGTTGCGTCGCCGTGATAACTGAAACAATCAACATTCCTGTCGTAATTCTTGTCATCAGGTAGATGAAACGCAGTTAAGTACGCACTGAAGGGGTACTAAATGCAAGACAGGTATTTTTACCTCACAGCCAAAGCACATAAAAAAGACAAAAAATATGAGTACGATTGAGTGCTTCCCCTTCAGGTTTTCAGTCTAGTTTGGTGGGAAATACTGTCACAGACGTAGCTATCATACACAGAAGGACAGGGCGCATAGGGCCCAGAGTGACCACATCTCAGGAGGAAGGAAGGAAGGAGAGGAAGAAGGAGGAAGAGAATAGCCTTGTCTGGGCAGGTGGGGGTGGAGAGTGGGGGATGGTACAGGTCATTCGTAGAGATAGATTTTAGATAGCTCTCAAAGGGCAACAGGAGAGGATTTTTTTCCCCCCAAAGCAGAGCTCTGAAATGACTCCAAGAGCCTTGGTCCTCACAAGCAAACTGGCCTCCGGGGAGAATTAAATAAAGAATAAAAAAATCGAAAGAATCTCAGCTGGGGGTCTGAGGGCCCACACATGCAAGGGACCCAATCCCACCCCGTATCACTGAGAGGATTTCAAGAACACCCCATCTGTCTTCTCATCTATTGAAGGAGGTGACACTCCCCTAAATTGTGCCAAAAGATCAAGTAGAAGCAAGAGCTTTGAAAATCTGGAACATACTTTACATGCAATGTCAGGTATCAATACTGAGGTCTGAACTCTCAGAGGCCACAGTCTATGGGGCCCCACAATATCCTTTAGGTCAGAGCACAGCTCTGACAGCCCAGAGTGTTGTTCAGCATCCGTAGTGTGGTCTGGGCTAAGTCCCCACCTGTTCATGGTGGGTGGGGCCCCTGCTGGAACTTGGTGCCCAACCCAGGTTCACGGACACCAGATTTCCGGGAGCCTCGGCCATTGCCCACTGAGCCCATGACTTGTACAAAACTGAAATGTGGGGGCGCCTGGGTGGCTCAGTGGGTTAAGCCTCTGCCTTCGGCTCAGGTCATGATCTCAGGGTCCTGGGATCGAGCCCCGCGTCGGGCTCTCTGCTCAGCAGGGAGCCTGCTTCCGCTTCTCTCTCTGCCTGCCTCTCTGCCTACTACTGATCTCTGCCTGTCAAATAAATAAAATCTTAAAAAAAACAAAAACAAACAAACAAAAAAAAAACTGAAATGTGTGCTTTCACGCTGGTGAAATATCCAGCTCCAGGCAGCCTTCACAGTGGCAGCCCCTCCTCAGAAACACCCTCTTTCCCCTCAGAGAACCCTGGGCAGATGCTGCCATCCTCTGAGCTCAGCTGGAGCCCCACTACCCCTGCCCAGCAGGCCCCAACTCTCCAGCCCTCTTGGAGGCCCTCTGGCAGTCCAGCATCTGAGTCTGCCCGATCCTGCCCTGCCCACTCCCTCTCTTCCATGCACCTCTCAAGAGTAAGGCTCATGGCATGTGAATCTCTTGTAAATCCCAGCAGGGCCTGGGACAGTGTCTAGGGCAGTCACTTGCGGACTGAGTTTAAGGTCAGCCCTCCCCAACAGTAGGTGGCTGTAGCACTGTGGTGCTGTTTCTCTAAGTGTTGTCAGAGACCACACTGCATTTAAAAAAAAAAAAAAAGTGAATCCCTAGCCCTATCAGTCTAAATCCCCAGGGACAGGACCTATAATTTATCATTTAACAAGCTCCCTGGGAGATACAATCCACGCCAGTATTCGAGGACCCGGACATAAGGGAGGGACATTAACCAGTTTGGATGGTAAGGTCCGGGTACCTGGGCTCTGCCCTGGAGACGAAATGGGTCTCCCACCACGATACCTAGTGAAAAAGAGGATGAGGAGTGGCTCCCTGACCCTTCTCTTACCCCCCCGCCAAATGTTGTGCTAGAGAGACACCATTCCCACAGACCAAAGTGACAGGGCTAAGTCTGTCTCGAATGTTTGGTTCACCTTTTCTCCTATCTAATCCTTCCCAGAAATGAGCAATGTTTGTAAATACTATGTGTGGATTTCTTGTCATTGCTTCGTGAGTGGGAGCCATCTGATCCACGCTTCAACACCATTCCCGCTGATCCCAGAGGAGAATGGGCCTTTCTCCTCCAGCTGGATGGCTCCAGGGCTATAAATGAAACCTTGACCTTTAGAAGCAGTGCTGAGGATAGATACTTCATTTTCCATACTTTCCTGTTTCCAGTACATGATGCATTCCTGGCGGAGTTCCTTTCTCACAGCCGAAAACACTGGCAGGTTGCAGACTTGGAAGTCTCCACCGGAAAACATGAAATTGCATTAATATCCCCAAAAGCACACACCTTGGAAGAGAAACTCTACCCAAGACTAATTAGCGTTGCTCTTAATGAGGAAATTACACAGAGGATTAAGACACTTCATCCCTTTCTCTTGGCCTCCCTATCAGGAGCTTCTAGGGTTACAGGGCTTTCTATAAATCACTGCCTGTGTAGCTAGTCTGACTGAAGCATCAACACCCCATCACTGCCTGGGTGTTTTCCAAGCCCAGCCCATAAAAACTCCCAAGTCCTCCTGGAACTTTCTGGGATAACTGGGATGCAAGAAAAATACATGGTAACCTTGAATGAATCCTACGGCTGGAGGCCAGCAGAGAGGAAGTTTCCAGAAGCCTGGGGCCGAAGAAGCATCTTGACCATAACGAGGGCCAGTCTTGCCAGCAAACTCACATCCATTCTAAGAGCAGAGGGGTAGTCAGAAGCCAGGTGCTGGGGCTCATTCTGTAGGCAAAGGTTGTGCTCTCTCCCCAGCGCCCCCAAGATGCACGTTGCCAGGAGGGGGAGCCCCGAGTGATCACGGAAACATCTCCATTGCAGCCCCAGCTCCTCGTGAATGATGAGCCCCTGAGAAGACCCCTCGCTGATCTGGGCCAGTTTCCTCATCTCTCCAAGGAAAATATCCACTGCCCTGCCTAGCTCAGGGGTTTGGCGAAGGTAAATGGAGGGGATGTAGCCGACAGAGGACTCTGCAAAGCCGCTGAGGAGCCGCCTGCCTCCACGCACCTGCAGGCACCGAGATAAAGGTCGGACGTGGCCCCGCCCACTTCTCACGGCAGCCCTTTGAGGGGAGCACCGTTCCTTCCGCTTTGCAGGGGAGGAAGCCAAGGCTTGGGGCTTTGCTAGAAGTTAAAGTAAACATCAGGCAAAACCGATAGGTCTCTGAAAACCAAATGCCTATGCAAAATGAGGGCCCCTCTGCGTAAGGAGCTGGCAGATGGTCTTGTCTCAGCAGAGGGGTGGTAAGGTTCTCTGCCGTGTTAGGTGCTGTTAGTCCGCAGGGGCTGCAAAGGCTGGGATGCTGTGCTCAGGAGTCCACAGCCGTGTGCTGAAAGCGGGAGGAGGCGGCTGCCGGTCAGTGGCAGGTCAGTGTGCTTGTTTTAATTCCTGCCACCCTTGCTGGGTGCAGTCACACTACCTTCACCGCAGGAAGCATTTACTGAGCAGTTCCTCTGGCTTTTCCTAAATACGCACACGTGTACACACACACACAAGAAAAGCAGGAAGGGGTGGAAAAGTGTGTTGGCCTTTGGATGCTTAGAGTTGGTTTGGGGAGAGAAGACACTCTTGCACACTCATCTAACAGCTAGTCACGCAGTACGTGCTGGGTGGCTAGTGATTAGTAATTAATCAATGCTAATGATTCCAGAAGAATCAGAGGGTTCACAGAAGGGGCCGAGGCAAAGGGAGCAGGCGGAAAGGCAGAAATTCGCATGGCAGTGCCCAGAACTCTAGCAGTGAGGGCAGGCTGCGATCTGCAAAGGACACCGTGCTGTGTGGGTCAGGGGCAGAAGAGCATGGCAAAGTGGGCAAGCTCCTCTGGTCTATTTGTCAAACTCCTTCCATGAGCAATTCACATTAAAATCAAAGTGCTCGTCTTATTAGAATCTGTCGCTCCTGTTCCTACCCAAACCACCATTTAGGGACGCCTAAATGCAACTGACATGCAGCTTGTTCCGTCATTCACCAGGAAGCAGCTCAAACACGGGATGCCCTACAGGTAACGAGTGACTGAACGAGCGCAAGATACACACCCCAGAGCGGATCCCATCTATCAGAAAGGGAACACAAAATGAAAACTGTTCTCAAGAAGGAACGGATTTCACGGATGACAAAAGAGGGCAAGGAGCCTAGAATCTGTGGGACAGGAAGACACGGACTGTCTCGCATCATGCCGGAGTAAGAGGAAGTGGGAAGGGGGTACGGTCATTTTAGGGGACAACTCCTTTTTGCTGGGGTGCAGTTACAGTCTGCTGCAGAAAAGGGTCATCTTAGCAGCAACTCTTGGAGACACTGATTTCAATGATCCTAAAGGTAGCAGCGACTCGACATCTTGTCACATCCCCCAGTCACCTTCGGAAGATGCCACTGCTTTCCAGAAGGAACACCGATGGGAGAGAAGCTCCAGGTTGGGTGCACGGCTGGGAGAGCCCACGCGGCATTCTGACAATTGTGTCTTCTGACCCTCTAGTCCCCCTCTTCTTACCCCCACTACTCAATACCACTGACCCTCAGGGGCTCCGGGATGACAGGAAATGCTGAAGTCTGACTAGACAACGATAAAGGCCCTCCAGAGAGTCCTCGTGGGGGTGTGTAAAGGACATGGACATTATGCCTCCACAGGAGATTTATGGCTGAGGGACTGGTAAGAAAATGAGGGCGTTTTTTGGCAAGTCTGCTGTGTTTGAGTGCATCCTTACCCTCTCCAAGAATATGGGGGCTGCCTAGAATAGGGTCCACATTCTTAGATTGGAAGACAGAAGTTAGCCTGCCCGTCTCCCCCTCTCCCCACCCCAAGGATACAAGGACCACAGAGATCAGTCAGCTTAGTCACCCCCCTTAACCACCCAGTGGTTTTGCAAATGACGACTTATCACCAGTCCCTGATGAGAAGGTGCTTAACTTTCCAGTGGGCTTACAGAATCTCCCAGCCAAGCTTTGTGGAGGGACTTGCCTCCTGACATGACAGCCAGGGCACTGAGATGAATGCCCGGTGTGGGAAACATTGGCTCAAATACGCGGCTTGGGAAGGGGGTCATTTCTTCACAAAGCCTTCTGTGACAAGGACCCCAGCAAATCCCCCTAAACATCGTTTCCCCCGCTTATATTTTAAAAAGAGAGAGGGAGCGAGGGAGCCCGAGGACTCTGATATTTTCTTGCAGTTTCCTTTTTCCTGAAGCTCTCTACAGAGTGATGTAGTTGTTTACTTTGAGGCCCAGGAGTCAGCCAGCATTGTAGGAAAACTTTCCCACAAAAAACCCATAATAAGACAAACTCCTTTCCATGATGTTCGAGCAATTAGCAACACATGAACAGGCTTGCTCATGCCCTCGCTCCAGGATCTGCTCTTTCCTCCTGTCACAGGAGTCTCTCACCATGGGATTAGGTGGGGGACGGGGAGGACTCGTATTCCTACCTGGAGTGGTGGGGAGTGGGGCAGAGGGGTGAAGGAATGGGGGGCCAGGCAATGAATAAACAAGATCCTCAAAGTCCCATCTCCAACCCACTTTCGTGGCTCCCTCTGCTGTTCAACCCTGCATCAAGTGACATT
The DNA here is from genome assembly GCF_963455335.1 of Martes martes. NCBI lineage: Eukaryota > Metazoa > Chordata > Mammalia > Carnivora > Mustelidae > Martes > Martes martes. Next base: position 61,799,966 of record NC_137896.1, read on the forward strand.
TTGAACCTCAGTATGCTTATCTGTAGAATGGGGAAACAGGAAAGCTGTCAGAGGTGTGGTGAGAGTAAATCACACCTATAAAGTTAGCATATGACCTGAGGCTGCACGGTGGAGTGGTGAGCACACAGACAAAGGAGTGGGGAACTGCCTCGGTTCGAATCCCAGTTCTACCACTTATGGACTGTGTACTACTGGGGAAAGGTCTTGCTGTATCTCGGGAGACCTACCTCATATGTTCTCTGCAAGCATCATCAATCGGTATATGTAAAGAGCTTTTAAAAACGATGGGTATCTAGTAAGTACTGTCAAAATGCCAGCATTTTAGAAAACAGTCTAGAAAACGATTATTCTAGAAAACACTCTGTAAATGTTCGCTGCTGGTGATGGCAGGGAGGGAAGCTACACGAAAACCGGTGGTAGGCACAAAAGAGGGCGACAGAGAAAGGGGCATGTCCTCCACAGAAGATGTGTCAGAATCTAGAAAGAACATGTACGTACACAGCACCCAAAGAGAGTTAATTTATCACAAAATTTTGTGGATGGAAAATGGAAAGAGGTCTCCGGTTTTCATAATATAAAGTGCCAAATGAAATGTTTGACCACATCTTCTCAGCTGTAAAACATGGTTTAAAAAAATGCTGAGAAACATCAAAGTTGTGGAAACTAGGAGAGATTTCTCCGCTAATCAGAGCTGCGTGCCGAAAGGGCATGGCTCGGCTAGGCTACCCCTTAAGAATTCTCGGACTGTGCGTCCCCAGGCTGGGCTAAAGGCAGGCCAGCATTCCACCTGGGATAACCCTGAGCTTACAGACCCATCTTGGCCTTGGTCTTGGGAAGGAGACAGGGACTGTGCTTTATCCTTCTAGCTAAGCCAACCATGTGACCAGCTGCCACACTTCCTGTCCTTGAGACAGACCTCCCTGCCAAAGACAACAGGAAAATCAAGACTATGGTGGCAAAATGATAATAGGCAGACATTGTCCTCCAGCTCAGTTCTTACTACAGGGAGAATACTTCTCGGGGGAGGGGGGATATGACCACTTGAAATGTTAACATCTATGGTAGTTTGGATACTGTCATAATCTTGTTCTACCCTTTCCCCCTTTAACTATAAAATATACCTACGGAAGGATATATAAAGTAGAGGCATTTTAAAGAATAACCAAATAAAACAAAGCCCCTTTGAGTCATGACGCATCCTGACAAAGAGAAAATGTTTGTTGGTCCTCAGCAGCCCCTTTAAACCTCTCTGCCAGCAGCCCTCCCCTCCCGCCCCTCCCCACGGGTAAGGGTAACCACTGCCTTGTTTTTCTTTATAGTTTCATCACTGTGTGTGTCTCTCTGAAGAATATATTCCTTGTTGTTGTTTCTGTTTGGGGACTTTCTATAAATGCAACATGCTACATGTGTCTTTCGGGAACCTGAATATTCTGTCTGCATGTCCTTCTCTTTCAATCACCAGCTCCTATAGCTCGGGTCTCCACTCTTTTTTTTTTTTTTTTAAGATTTTTATTTATTTATTTGACAGAGAGAGACACAGAGAGAGAGGGAACACAAGCAGAGGGAGTGAGAGAGGAGAAACAGACTTCCTGCTGAGCAGGGAGCCCGATGTGGGCCTTGATCCCAGGACCCTGGGAACATGACCTGAGCCAAAGGCAGCCACTTAATGATTGAGCCACACAGGCACCCTCGGGTCTCCACTCTTAAGGGGGACTCACTCTGTCTTTTAAAAGCACCCTTATAAAGCATCCCTCGAACATTCTCCCTGTGATATCAATGACACAGCAACTAAACCTATTCATTCTACTCCCATTCCCTTGCACGCAAACCGTCTGCCATACTCACGTACGCTATGGCCAGTTCCTCACATTTCTAATTCAAATATAATTTCCTTACAGCAAAATCCCATTTTTTGGTAGATTCAAAGATCAAAGAAATGCATTTGGACCTTCCAAATGATACCCTCTTCCAAAAGGAGGCTTCCCCCCTCAAGTACCAAATTCTTAATATTTTTGCACGTTCTGTGTTTCTTTCTGGTTTTGCCCAATGGTTCACATTCCTGTTCTTGCCCTTACTTACATTGATGAAGTCTAAATGTCCCTTTTTATGGAATAGGACTTTAAGTTTCATGTCTTTCCTGTAACCTTTGAACAATTTCTGTAGGTGTTCTCAAAGCCCTCTATTTTTTTCCTCCCGCAAAAATGCCCATATGGATTGAATGGGCTTTTTCTCTCATCATCCTGAAAACTGTTCACATCATTTTCTACATAGCAGGAAGGAGCATCAGAATGTCTGTATTTTATACTGAACTTAGTGTCTTTGGGATTCAGGAATTAACCAGGAGCTCAAAGAGCTGAAGAGAATTCATCCTTCTGGGGATACAGATGCATAGGAATCACACAGTTTTTGAGCCACAGGCATTTAGGTATCATTGTTTAAGTTTTGGGAAGGACCCAGTTTGTTCCTGCCTGCGGCACACACAAGACACCGCCTCCCTATATTGACCTGGTGCCAGCATGCCGGGCTCTCTCCAGTTCCCAAGACCAGAGGCTCGTCTCCCCTCCCATTAATGTGGTTTAAACCTGCAGTGGGGAGGAGGAGGGCAGCTGGATGGGAGGACCTGAATGACATAAACATCCAGATTGGTCTCAGACGAGGTTCGTTCCTTGTCACGGAATGACATGACCACACGGAGCCAATCCCGTTGACGTAGATGGGCTCTCACCACCACACTCCTAATGGAAACGGGACCCCGGGCTCTTCCTCCCGTGACAAAGTCCTTCACACGTGGGAGAGCTGACCCTCCTGTGTGCAGGAGCATGCTTGCTGCCCGACCCCACTCATGCCTCTTCTTTCTCTGACTTTCTAAGATAATTTCTGCAGCATTCATTTTTGCACAGACTTCATTTTCTGGTTCACCTGTGCTAGTCTTACCTCCTAGGCAGACTAGAAAGTCTTTGGACAAGGACTGCATTTTTTTTTCCCCCTATCACTAGCATACCTGCTACTAAGCTGAAGATATACCAGGTATTGAAGAGATACTGGCTGCCTACCATTATACCAAAGCAGGACACTTCCCCTCTGGCTGATGGCACGTGTTCCGTGTGTCTGACCTTCCCTGGGACTAAGTGCACCTCCACTGCTGATGGTTTTAATGACTCCACACGTCAGCCCCTCCATTTGGCAAATCCAAATGGATCTCGTCAACGCAAGGTGTTTGCTAGCGAATCACCTGGTAAACATTTGATAAAGGGAGTTTGCTTTTGTAAGGTGAACAATCACACCTAAATATATAACAATCACACCTAGAAAAAACAAATATATATATATATATATTTTTTAAGGGTCAGATTTTATTTTCATTTTAATTTTCAAGTTTTCTTTTAGTGGCCCTGGTTGTACTTGGTGTGGCTCATTTCCAATTTATGTACATCAAGAAAGACTTCCTGTATCTCTAATAAATTCCCTCAAAGGAAAAAAAGTTGGAGTGAATTAAACTAGGAATTATTGCCACACTAACAGCAACGTGCTTTCATTTGGTTGTGTTTGTGTGTTTCTAGGGCTCACTTTGGTGAATCTAGGAATCTTTCATAAATTAGGACTTGACAAAGGGGGTTGGATTTAACCTATGATCTGAAAACTAAAACAAAACAGAATGGGTGTGGGTTGGATAAACAGTGGAAGCAACACTATGAACAAAGGCATCATTTTCCCCAGCGACTCCCTTCTCAGACTCTTACCATATTACACCCTCCATGCTCCTTCTGGAGGACCAAGGAAGGCCTCAGACCCCATTACCACTCATGTAACTATCAGTCAGCGAGGCCCAAATCAAGGCTTAGAGCCAGGCTTAGAGCGATCTAAGCCCACGTCTCTCACCAAGGCAGCTCCGCTCTGAGAGCCGGGACCGGGTAATGAGTTTAGCTCCCTGGTGACCTGCACATGAGTGTTCCCAATAAGATGGATTATCCACTGCTGATGAACCCCAAGTAAATATCATTCTGACCCAACAAACGAGTTAATTTGTACCTGCTGCTACATTGGGTCGACTGAGAGAATTCTGTGTTCCCTGCTAGTGTTCTCCCTGGAAAATCATAGGAAAACAAAATGCCCTGATGGGAGTCAAAAGTGGATGTTTCCACTTCCCATTTCCTCTGCAAAAAAAAAAAGTTCTCGTATAGGAAGAAGAGAGTCTGTTTTTCCTTCCATTGCTCTCCCAATACAATTCAGATCACCTAACATACTACCCCCCAAAGAGTTATTCCAGGGTGCCCTGGGCAACAGACATGAGTAGTCACCCCACCCTAAATCAACCAACTGCCATTTGATTTACACCTTGGTCTTTGGGAGTTTGGTTTGTGTTCATCCATCCTCAAAAGCTTAATCTCCCCCGGATATTCAGACAAATTGAAGTTTCTAGAAACCAAGTGAGTTTGAATCAAACCCAGGCTCTGCCACTTCCAGCTGTGTGACCTGTCTTTGGGATAAGAGGCCTACCTCAGAGGATTGACTTGGAAACTGAATGAGTCGATACATTTGTTTGAAACTGAGCCCTATAGAAATTTTTGCCAGGCTTGTCATCATTAAGCCAAGGACGGCCCTGAAATGGAAAGTGATGACTAGCCCACCTAAAGGACCCCCGCCCCCCCTTTCTCAGACAACAGCAGCCTCCAAAGACAAACCATCAGAAGGGCAGTTGGGTCCAAGATGTTCTTTACTGGAACCAGTAATCTCTTCCTCCTACACTGGGGAGGGAGCCCCAGGATGTGACCCCCCCCTCCACCCACCAGCTCAGTGACAGGAAGGAGACAAAGGGTCCAGCAAGAATTCCCTAGAATCTTGTGGATGAAACAAAGCATTCAGAGGAGCTTCAGCAGAAGCCACCTTCAAAGTGACCTAGTTCAAGCTATGGCTTGGGCAGTCAGAAGGATGAACTACCTAGCTCCTAGGGACACACAACCAAAGACATGTTCCTCGCACATTAACTTGTTACACTTCTAAATGTATTAAATTTTACCATTAAGACAATAATTAAGAAAAAGGATAAAACAAAGCATTCACCTTCTATTGAACATTGACTTCTAAAATGATGGCTTTCAGTCATCTCTTACTTGATGCTCTCCCTCCTGATGTACTTGTAAGAGGAACTAGATGAATTAAGAGAATGGGCCATAGCCATAGACAAGGATCATCTGGGCTCAGGTTAGGGGATAGTTAATATGCATTTTCTCTTGTAGCTAGTGTGCCCAGGGCTCAAATCTACCAACAATGGTTTTTCAACTTGGTTTCACGAACAATTGTCCAACTGGTCAGGAGAGGTCATCTTTTTTTTTTTTTTTTTAAGATTTTATTTATTTATTTGACAGAGAGAAAGAGATCACAAGTAGGCAGAGAGGCAGGCAGAGAGAGGGGGGGAAGCAGGCTCCCTGCCAAGCAGAGAGCTCAATGTGGGGCTCGATCCCAGGACCCTGAGATCACGACCTGAGCCGAAGGCAGAGGCTTAACCCACTGAGCCACCCAGGCACCCAGGAGAGGTCATGTTTATAGGCAAATGAAGCATGACAAATCTCTCTGTCCAGTATGGGGTCTGTCTTTGTAAAGGATATTGAAATTGCTAACTGGATAAGCAGAAGCTAAAATTTATTGTGCCTGCTGTGTGTCAGAAACTGTGCTATGCTAGAATGGGACAACTATAATACCTTCTGGTAGTTCTTCTGATGTGAGACCATTAGTCATTAAGAGTAGGTCTGAATTTGGAACCCCGATGTAGAAGGAAAACCTTGTGAACATAGATCAAGATAGAAGGAAGCATGTACTGAATTGAGCTGTGAAAAAGAAACACTAAATAGAAGCCCTGGGGTTCACTGATTTCACCCTTGTTTTTCTCTCACTCACATTAGCAACAAGCAAGCCCGGAAAGGTCCTGCGTATGGTCCCTGGTGAGTCACATTTTCAGAGATCTTCAGAATCTTACAGATCACATTGGCTATCTCCATCTCTGTGTCCTCTCCCAGCTTTTACTATGAGTGAGGCAATCAGTGCCCTGAGAAGTATCCCCCAGTAAGCTTCGGTGGCAGAACCAGAGCAAGAACCAGAGTTTCCTGACTCACAGTGCCTTCCTTCCTAGATCCCATTTTCCCTACAAATGAACAGGGCCCAAACACACGCAAAGAGCTGCATGGGACATACCCACCACTTGGCAAGATCTCAAAATCAAAGCATTAAGGGCCAAGCAGGGCCATCTGAAGCATCTGAGATCACCAGAACAAAAAGTTCAGGTTATATGAGGAAAGCCTATTGCTTAAGCTGAGTAATCTCAATAGATTGGCATCTACAGAACGCCCCGTGTGGAAAACAACATCAGTCCACTAACAAAATTCAATATGAATCTAAAAATAGACACACTTAAAAAAAAAAAAGTAAATCCTGAAACCCAACAGATGGTGTTGAACGGAGGCAGGAGTTCTGACGTCAACAACTGAGGAAACTGGCTTTGTTTGGTGAATGGGTTTGAGGGCTTGGACCTCTGGTGTCAGATTTTAAGATGAAACTTTTTATTTAAATTTGATCCTTGTATCCCCAAAGGACACCTGGGAAGGGTGCTGGTCACTGAACCTGATGGGTAGTGATCTAAGTCCACGTTTCTCATCAGGCCACGGTTACCCCATCCGTATTTTCTTTCCAGAGTATCAAATGGAGCCGTCTGCTTTCTTCCCAAGCGGGCCAGCCTTTCTAGATGCTCGGGGGACAGCAAATGGCCTGTGGCAGTTCTGCCTTCAGAAGCTCTCTCCTACTGCCTCTGGACACATGGGGTTATGGAAACAGCCTCTTTCTGGCACCTCTGCTGTCCCTTTCTCCCTTTCACCCATGCGCCATGGAGCCGCCACACTGTGCTCGCGAATCCTCACCTCCTATAAGACCTCTAAGGAAACCTTTCCCTCCAGTATAAGCCCAAACTCCTCACCACCATTGTAAGAAGTCCACAGCGCAGCCGGGATCTCCTCACGAAGGCACCTTTCTCTGGCCCTCCCGCTGTGGGCCTCCTGCCCCAGCATGGTCATTGCTCTCCCTACACTGGCAGTCTGTGCCTACAAACCACCCCCCTTCCCTGCAGCACCCTGGGCTCTGCTCCTCACCCTCCACCCAGAGACTCCCCACAGGGCACCCACACCGCCCATCCTCCTCCCCAGTGGCCCTTCTCGCCCACAGCATGTGAGGGTGGTCTGAGTCCCAGCTCTGGCCCCTAGCTAGCCATGTGAGCCTGGCCAAGTGGCTGAGCACCCCAACCTGTTCCTCATCTTCCCACAGAGATGGCGGCGGCACCACACTCCAAGAAACTTGTGTAAGATTTATTACGTGAATTCGTGCACGAGGCCGGCCACAGAGTAGGTGCTTGTGCAGTAGAAGCCTCTCCCCTCCTCATCACCTACTGTCTTTACTCTCAGTTGCTGACAGATGTCTATTGTAGCTCCTCTCCTTGTACAGAAGAGTCGCACTCCCTGCCATCTGCCACTGGCACCTGCTGGCACAGAGCAGACCCTTGTCACCAACTTTCTCATCATTGGAGCAGGGTCATATCCTGCTCAAGTTCCATCTACTTCTCTTTCTCTCTCGATCTTTCTCTCTGGTGGGATGCCTTCCTCAGTGAGCCAAAGTGGTGTATAGAACATGCTTCAAGGCATTGTTTTCTCCAAACAGGTCTCTCGCTCATCCAACCAATTTAGAGACAGCACTCACAGAGACTATGAGAGAGAATCTGCTTCCAAAAAGTCCATCTCAACCTAAATCTCAGGAATGTGCCCATTTTAACAACGGAAGGACATTTGTAATGGAAGCCTTCAGGTACTGCTGCTGTCTGTATACATCAGATTACATATGGGTAGGTACAAATCAGCAAAATTTCCTCCAGACTCTTGGAACTTACAGTGGTTTTAAACCGTGGGGTTTTTAGGTGAGATTCTTTCTTCAAACGATATCTTACTTGGAATATTACTGTGTGAGGCAGTTAGAAGTGGGGCTCCTTCTGACAGAGGAGAGGAGGAGAGAAAGGGCCCTTTGGCCACAGCATGCCCGGGATCTGTGAGTCCAGAAGCACGTGCACACACACATACACACACGCACACAGAACACCTCCATAAAAACGACTTTGAAACCTACAGCTTAGAGGACCACGCTAATAGTGGCACCTGGGTGGCTCAGTCGCTTAAGTGTCCAACTCTGGATTTCAACTCAGGTCATGATCTCGGGGTCATGAGATCGAGCCCCTCTTTGGGCTCCCCAGTACGTGTGGGCCCTGCTTAAGAATCTTTCTCTCCCAAGGGGAACCCTCCTACACTGCTGGTGGGAATGCAAGCTGGTGCAACCACTCTGGAAAACAGTGTGGAGGTTCCTCAAAAAACTGAAAATAGAGCTACCCTACGACCCAGCAATTGCACTCCTGGGTATATATCCTAAAGATACAAACGTGGTGCTCCGAAGGGGCACGTGCACCCGAATGTTTATAGCAGCAATGTCCACAATAGCCAAACTGTGGAAAGAGCCTACATGTCCATCAATAGATGAATGGATAAAGAAGATGTGGTATATATACACAATGGAATACTATGCAGCCATCAAAAGACATGAAATCTTGCCATTTGCGACAACGTGGATGGAACTAGAGGGTATCATGCTTAGCGAAATAAGTCAATCGGAGAAAGACAACTATCATAAGATCTCTTTGATATGAGGAAGTGGAGATGCAAGGCGGGGGGTGTTGGGGGGAGGTAGGAAAACGATGGGATTGGGAGGGAGACAAACCATAAAAGACTCAATCTCAAGAAACAGACTGAGGGTTGCGGGGGGGAGGAGGACGGGAGAGGGTGGTGGGGAAATGGACATTGGGGAGGGTATGGGCTATGATGAGTGCTGTGAAATGTGTAAACCTGACGATTCACAGACCTGTACCCCTGGGGATAAAAATACATTATATGTTTATTAAAATTTAAAAAAAAAAAGAATCTTTCTCTCCCTCTGCTGTACCCTCCTCTCCCACTCTAAGAAAAGGAGAGAGAAGAATATGCAACTAGTTTATGAGAATGCACAAGTATATTCCTTGGTGATTCCTTGGTGATGCACAGTAGCTACTAGACAAACATGCATGCGCACGTGCGGAATGTCGAAGCTTTGTTCTGCCCTACATCAGCATCAAGCAGACAGCTTACAGCTTGCACTCAAGCTGACATTACAGAAAGAGAGAAGCATAAAGAGCCAGTTCTGTGCAGAGAGGCGAGAGCTGTCCCCGGGCAGCGCCTTCTGGTTCAGGTATTGCTAACATCATCTCTGCACGAAGCCACGTGTGGACTGGTCACCGGCACATTCCAAACGCGGCATTTTTTCATGAGAGGCCCTTAAATAGGGTAGAAACCTCAGAAATCATTTGACTGATGGATCTTTACTGACAGCAGGAACCGTGACACCGTATGCCCTGGTGAAACTGTTCCTCATGTTGAGACTGATGTCAAGTTTATAAATACAGATGTAGAAGCAGATAAGCACTGTTAAACTCGAAATACATCAAAATGTGACTGGTCATTAGAATCATTCTTATTTTCTGGGCACTTTTCTTTGGCGAATTTTCCAATTATTCTACAACTGACAAAAATTCTTTGTGATAAAAAATTAAATATTATTTTTTTAAGAGCCAAGGAAAGCAGTTTCTGAGAGAAAACAAAGCAATGGGTTCTGTGCAGAAGATGCAGGCCAGCTCTTTCCACACTGTGGCATGATAAAAATGTTCCAGTGAGGCCTCAAGTTCCACGAGGTCGGGAAACATAACTACCTGGTTCACCACGAGCTCCCTCGGCAGGTAGCATGGCCCGATGACACCCACCGCGTGTACACAGTGGGTGCTCAATAAGGGATGGCCGAGTGGACAGGCGTGAGAAACTCATCCTACTCCAGCCCATTTTGGACCTACAGATGGTCCCTGACTTCCGATGGTTCAATTTAGGATTATCATTATTTTTTTATAATGATCTGAAAGCAATATGCATTCAGTGGAAACTGTACTTCAAATTTTGCCCTTTTCCCGGGCTAGCGATATGCAGTACCCTCTTCTGAGCTGGGCAATGGCACTAAGCCGCGCCCAGTCCCCACTCAGCCACAGGACCGCGAGGACCGACAACCCATGCACTTACAACCAATCTGGATCCAAACAATCTTTCTGTTTTCCCACTTCAGTACAGTATTCAGTCAGTCACTGCAGACGGTCACCAGTCTACTGGGAAAGAGGCTTTGTGGTAGGTGACTCTGCCCCACTGCTGGCTAACGTGAGCGTTCAGAACACGGTTAAGGTCAGGTGGGCTAAGACATTGTGTCTGGTGGGTTAGGCATATTCAGTGCATTTTCCGACATGGGATATTTTGAACAGACGATGGGTTTGTCCGGATGTTATACCATTAAGTGGAGAAAGATCCGTAATTCCTGTGCCCGAGTGCTATTTCTCCTCCCTTCTCTCTTACACGTCCAGAAACGGTCTGATGGATCCTGCTACACTTGCCAGCTTAGGCGGGGGGAGGGCCATTTTTTTTTTTTTTTTAATGCCTATCTCACTGAGTCGAGGTAAAACAGAGCTATCATCTTCAGACCCTTTCTCCTGTGTGTGACAGCAAACAGAGACTGGGGAGAGGGGTTTTGGAGACGAGGTAAGCTGCAGTAGTGGATCTGAGCAGCAGGAAGGAGCCCAGACAGAATAATATGTGAGCAAGGGCCACCGGGAAATCTCCATTCCAATCTGAATTCTAGTACAGTCCAGTGGTAAGGCCTTGCTGGGCCTCGGTTTCCCATCTGAAAAAGACGGTGACCATACTTGCCTCACTGAGATGTTTAGGAATATGGGCAAGGGGTGATGCAAGCGAAGGTATTTTTAAAAGCAACTGTCCTGTCCTATCAAATGCAAGGTTTCCTTAGAGGCAAAGAGGCAGCAGCATCGCAGATAAAGAGCCAACAGGCATACGTCTCTGTCCTGGGGGCATGAGAAAGTTAATTAACTCTATAACCTTTTGTTTCATCAGGCAGAAAGCATCCTGGTAGGCTTCAAGACCTGAAGGTCTTTCTCCTCTGTGAAACCTTGCTTGATTGTGGAAACTCTTATCTCCTCTGACTGGCTGGGGCATGCCCGACCTCCCCCCGCCTCCACCACACACTACACACCACACACACACACACACACACACACTCTTTCTCTCTCTCCCCCTCCTTTTCTTTCTCTCTCGATATCTCTCGCTCTCCCTCTCTCTCAATCCCCACCAGCCCTCCACAGGCCTCAGCCCATCCTTCCTCAACAGCATAGAGTTTATCCCCCTCGCTAGTCTGATTTGATAGCACCTTGATTTCCAGGTGGCTGTCTGACCCACAGACCAACTCATGGCGCCGAACGTGTCAATCTACTTTTGTGAGACACCAGATCCAATCAAAACGCCTCCAGCCCCTTCCACGTCTGGCAGCTTCAGATTGCATGTGCTTTACCAAGGAGACATACTTCATTCAGTGGTTTCTTGGCTATTTTCAACCTAATCTGACATAGTCATCTCTTTAAAAAAATATATATATATATATATCTACCGATGACCAAATTTTTTACTTTGTTTTCTGCTTTTGTGTTTGCTGTCGCACAGAGTTAATGATCAAAATAAGCATCAGAGTTCCTCGCAACTGTAATTTGTCCCCTACACTGTCAACACCCCTTCTCCGTAGTTCTCACCCCACACTCACACAGATTATTAAAGCTCATTTGAAAAGTGGTTCCAGTTGCTTTTTAAGGATTTTTCCATTCTGCATTTCCCCCAGGGCAGCGAGGGAGGTTGGCCAAGGGAGATTCTCCAGGAGTTCGCCCTCTGTTTCCTTTATAGCAGCTGAGAAAGGCAGAGCCCTCCAGGAGCGAGCTTCCCAGGCCTGGCGGGAAATGCCAAAGGGTGGGGGATGGGGATGACGAGGTAGAGATTAATATTTTTAAAGAGGAAAAATCATGCATGAGATTACTCAAGACAAGTTTTATGGGATCCAGTCGGAAATGATGATTTCACAACAGGGAATCATACACAAAATCTAAAAATGCTTGAGAATTTCATTTCCTTTAACTACAAAAACAAAAACAAAAGCAAAAACAAGCCCATCACTCAGCAGCTCTCCCGTCCCCAGCTTTCTGCGGGCAAAGGAGAAGCCTAAAAAGGCAGTTCCTGAAGTCGCTCCTCGCCCTAAGCCCTGACTTTGGCCGAGCCCATAACCTGTAGAGCCTAGCAGGGTGCCCGGCCCAGTGAAGCAGGTTCACAGCATGGTAGACCCCTGAACAACATGGCAGATGAGGCACCAAGCCCTGCATAGTCAAAAATCCCCATATAACTTTTGACTCCCCCCAAAACTTTACCAATAGTCTGCTCTTGAACAGAAGCCTTCCTGAGAACATAAAGTGATTAACACATTTTGTAGGTTTCACGTACAATTCTTACAATATAGTAAGCCAGAAGAAAGAAAATGTCACTAAGAAAACTGTGAAGCAGAGAAGATATGTTTATAGTCCTCTACTGTCTCAAAAACAACCCATGTGTAAGTGGACCGGTTCGAACCCGTGTGGGCCGAGGGTCGACTATATTCCCATCCGCTCTCTACCAATCATCTGATCTTGCAGGTGCAGGAACTTCATTGTCATCTCCCAAACACCCTCCACTGTTCCTCTCCTTCCCTGCTGTTGTTCAGGTGTTGTCATTTGCTCTCCTTCCTTCCAGATCCCTTGGAGAACAACCAGAGTACACGAACCAATGGCAAGTAGGCACAACACAGAAAAGGCCAAATCAACACCCTTGAACCATACCTTCTCAGCAGGCCGTGGGGGCCAGACCTAATTCATGACTTGACATCATGACTGGCAAGGATAGACGTACACAGTCATCGCCAGGGGTCACCACACCAGACAAGCGCCCACACCTCGCACATATCTAAGTCCTGTCAGGCCACCAGTTGTGTAGCATGTGGCCTGAAGCGATGTGCAGACCATCAGGAAGTTCTCAAAGCTTGTTTCTGTGGGGGCCCTTTCTTCCTACACACCGAAAAACAAAGGCTCACCTAAAAATAATTAAACCCGACTTAAGGTTCTTGCCGCTTTGTGTGTCAGAATAAAACAAGACTGAAAGAAATCTTAATAGGATCGCAATCAGATCTCACATTCCTTAATCGCGTATTAGAGTCTTAGTTGAAACCAGGTTCAGGGTAACTGAGAGGAATCCTTTCTTTTCAGGAAAAGCGAAACTAAAGCAGGGCGGGAGCTATGGCGAATGAGCCTGGCTCCCGTTCCCAGCCCCAACTGTGGCCCAGTCCTCCCCTCCTCAAAGCCTGGCTTGAGCTCTCACTCTACTGCAAACTCGAAGAGCACCTCTCCTCTGAGCCTTCTGTTTGAACACCCCACGCCATGTTCTTTGCTGCTGGTTGGTTACAGAAGGAGTATAAACTCCCCAGCACTTAGGGACCAAATCCCTCCACTTTTTGCTGATAAGCCCAGAGCCAGCACCCACCTCATAGTCAGATGAATGAATAATAGCTACTCTTTAAACCATGACTACTGATTGTCATAGGAAAAGTCACATTTTCTAGAAGGTGGGGGTTTACAAAAGGATTCTTCCTTAGACTGTTTTCATTAGTAAGCTCAGGTCCTTCGGTGAGGTTAAAATAGGATTCCCAGATCCTAATCTCCATGTCAGTTTGGTTATTGTTCTGCCATAAAGGAAATCCATGGTGTTACTCAACACCAATTTGTGCTCGATGCAATGAGGAATCTTAGCACTGACGTTCTATAATACACAGAGGAGAACACTGTTGACATGGAAGATATTCATTTCCTTACTCATTCACCAAGAGGTGTAGGAAAGCTGACCCTCCACTGTGGCTCCCCAAGGACGTAGGGCCTCTTGGCAATACGTCCAAAGAAAAAACATCAGTGTGGCTCCCTACCCAGGAAACCATCTCAGATAGTGGAAGAGACAGCTACCAGTTAGGGGTAGGGCAAGAGGGGAAAGTTCCCCCCACAGAAGGGACACTGTTCTGGGTCAGGCAAAAGGGAGAGAGAGTATCAGTCTGATATCAGGGCAAGGTCCCACTGCACTGGGAGTTCCAGAGACCAGATGCCAAGTCCATCTTGGCCAAAACAAAGTGTCTTATGAGCAAACTACTCCTCTGAAATCTGATTTTCTCACTGGTGCAAAAAGTAGAGAAAAGAAGAATGTGAACCATATGATTGATCCGTTTTTCTCATGTTGGGCTCTGCATATGTGCACATACATGCATAGACCCACAAACATTGGGCATTATATAAAACATGTCCAACATAAGGACTGCTGATGAGCCCTGTGCTTGTTTGGAAAAGGGATTTCCAGATTTTCAGAAGGTGTTCCTTATTCTCCTGAGCGATCAGAGAGTTAGGAAAAATGCCATTAGACTACTGTTTCTCAGTGTGAAGTAAGCAGTGGTATGGGTGGAGCTTGAGAACAAATAATTGGGAAATATTAGATTAAATGAAGGCAATTTTTTTTTGTCCCATTGTAATTCTCCTCAGGGACTTTAATAAGCAAGTGTATGCTGAGACGGTCTAAAAGAAGTTAGACTGCAATTTCCCAAACCATGGGCTATAGAGTCCTTTAGGCTTAAGAGTTTCTAGAGGGATGAAGGTTCAGAGAAATACCCTTTGAGAAACAGTGTACCAAAGAGACTCTCAGGGACTGGGCCTTGCTTTACCACTGTACCTCCACACCTGGGACATGGGAAGAATTCAATCAAATATAATTAAAATAAAAATTTGCCAAATAAGCAAACGAAAAATTGTTGAATTCAAAGTGGAAGACTGTCATTGCAGTGACTGCAGAGGTGGGAGAATGCCAACGGGCAAGGGATCGTCTCTCCAAAATGGTGCCCTTTACTGTCTAAGCTCTAGAAAGGCACAGGGAGGAATTTTGGGTAAAGTTGCTTGTGCCTTCTCAAGAAGCTACAGACCCATAAGTCATCTTCAAAGACTTTAACTTTATTTTTACCCCAAAAAGAGGTAATAAAATAAGAGCTTCATGAAGAATGTTGGCATTTCTTTTCTTTACTAAGTTAAAAAAAATCACTTACAATACTCATAGGCCAGACTCCATAAGGCAGTTACAGATTATTTTCATTTCTTTACTGCCACCTTCTGGTTCTCAGGCTCCTACACAGTAAATTTAAAACGCCACCTTCTGTTCCTATTTTGCTTGGGCATTGTAAGCATTTGTCCACAGCCTTTGCCTCCTGGGACATTATACAAGTCAGAAGTGGTTAGGGTGGACGTCACGCTTTTTCATTTGACCTGAAGGCAACAGGGAACTTACTTAAGTGATTGGCCTAGTGATAGAAAATTAGGAGCAGAGCAAGGACTAACCATGCCTGTTGGTTTTTCCAAGGAGCAAATACTGGCTTTGTCCAGTTACCTCTGCAAAGAGTTCTACTGCCCTCTCATCCCTCCACAAGCACAACCTTGAATGGAAAATTCCATGCTCTTAAAAAAGACGATGCTGTTCAACACACCCTGATCTTCTCAAGGGTAAAATCCATTCTACTTTACAAGGCCTATGAGAAAATAATGTAGAGGGTCTACAATTGATTTTTTAAAAATCTGACATCAAGATGCCATCTCATTATACAGCACTACGCCAAGATGGCGGCCCACCATTTTCTTCTTAGTCATACCTTGGTCTGAAAGCAGCAATAGAGTTGGGTTAGGTATGGGTGTTTCCGTGCCAGCGCCAAAATCCTCTTCTCTGTCATCGTGCAGTCCACGTCATCATCCTGGAGGATGACATCCTTCTTTAAGACCTTCACAGCATATACTTCATCTTTGCCTTTCAGCTCTGCCAACATGACCTGCAATGGACCCAAACCACTGCCATCAATCTACACACACATGGAATCAAAAGTAAAAACACAAGTCAATACCAAAGGCTTTAAAAACTAACTTCTTTTTTTCTTTCATTTTGAACACTATAACAACATTAAAAAATGTTTAGAAAAACTACCCATTCTAATAGAGCTACTATAATTCATTTATTGATGTTTCATCTCTAGCATAGGGCCCATGCAAAGAAAAAAGTTCAACACACATCTGTGAAATAATTCTTCATATGCACATGCATCATACTTGCAATTACAGCACTGCACCAATAATATTTTTAACTGACATTAATAAGGATTTATCATCCACATTGTCATGATCATTATCAGGGTTGCCTATACTCAACTGAATTAAACATTTTACAATTTATTTAACCCTTTACCTTGTTTTAGATACTTAAGTGAAACCTAATTATTAAGTATCATAGGAATAAATCGGATTGAGCGTTTTTGTATATGCCATTTTTTTTCTTTTTCTTTTTTTTTTTTGGACCATATCCTCAAGCTAGAAAGTCTTAGAAGTAGATTATGAGGTTAAATATTTTGCACATTTCTTGAGTTTCAGAAAGGATGTACAAAATAATCTGCCACTGGGAATGTAGAGATGCTCTAGTTTCATGGCAATGTACCCACATTGGGGGCTTTCGCTTAAAAAGTGTTTTTGGGGGAAAAAAAAGTATTTATGCTCACGTAATGGGTATGAAATATAACCTCAACCCTGTTTTAAGTTGCAATGGAACTTTTTTTTTTTTTTTTGACAGACAGAGATCACAAGTAGGCAGAGAGACAGGCAGAGAGAGAGAGGGAAGCAGGCTCCCCGCTGAGCAGAGACCCAAGACCCCGAGACCATGACCCGAGCCAAAGGCAGAGACTTAACCCACTGAGCCACCCAGGTGCCCCGCAAAGGAACTTTTAAAAAAAATTTTCCTTAAATTGTTTTTGTGTGAACTGTCAGTTTTATATTCACGATAACTCTGTCTAGTTCTATGTATTGTCTCATACTATTTGCTCATGAATTTGTGCAAGTTTGGTATATAACGATACTAACACTTGACATTCTGCAAAGGTTTGTCTAAGCCTGTTTGATGATCTTCTGTTTGACAGCAAACAGGATCACCTGTCCTTACGCAGCTAAATCTGTCAGGTCTGCCTTCATGGTCCTGTAGCCTTCACACTCAGAATGTGATTCCTTCTCCAGAGAGCACATTCACAGTTCTCTGAGCTTCAAGTTTTCCTATCATTTGATATTTCTGCACTCATTTTTCTGCAATGTGACAAGTCTTCCTCCTTTTAAACAACCATCTCCTAAGCCCAGTATTTCAGGGTGAGCTGCCGCGCTCAAGAGCGGTAGGTAACTCAAAAGCTTCAAGAGGGAATTCAGGGCGCTTCCTGAGGAATGCTCGTCTCCCACATGTAAGGCAAAATCTTTAACGCTGACTCAGACGCTGCCTGTGATTCTTCTTAAAAAACAACCTAAATGGTCCACAGTCATCCAAGTTCGCATCCTGCCTGCACAGTAGGGCGACCTGGAAATTCTGAGCCTGCCCGTTTCCCTTGACTCTTGTTCAAAATTAAACCCACCCACCTCCCCCAGTTACGCCTGGACCAGGGCACTAGGGCCAGTTTCTTACTGACTCAGTCTCTGAAGAATGTGATTGCTTCAGCATCTGCATTGAAGTACGATCCTCTGGTTACCTTCCCAGTACAGCAATGTCAGGAGGAGATGGGGCAGGTGAGGGGCTGGGAGGCAGGCCCACGCCCTGAAGGCTTCCAGAGCCATTCCCTTCTGCAGAGCGGCTCTGCAGCTCAGGTCACTGGCTGATCTGTAGGCTGCTGCTTTCAAGAGCCCAGGACACATGAGGGCATGTGACTCGGGAGCCACCAGGCCCACAAGCTGGGCCTGGGCCCAAGAGCAGGGTGTGGAAAGGCGGCTTCCAGCGACTCCATCTGTGCGGAGCGTGAGGGAATGATCAGGGATCCCGGCTGAAGTGTTAGCCACAGTATCCTGGGCCCTCTGACCTCCTGTCTTCTTTCTAAAATGCACAAGGATTATCTCCCCCACGTCACTGAACCATCAGAACGGGGCCTGATTCCCCCAGAAGCTTCACTCGGCACACACACCCCGCACGGCTCGGCTCATCTCCGTGTGGGCCAGGAGAGGGAGAACGGTACCAAGGGCAAGATCCAAGCCAGGAGATGATTATTCTCATTCTCTTGCCACACACACAGGATAAACAGCCTTTAGTAAATGCCAGAAAAGTCAGTTAAATAGCATTTAACTTTCAAAATAATACATGCCCAGAGTTGCTCTGAGCCCGAAGTTCACGGAGGGCAGGGATTCCAGAGTTCATTTTCAAAGTCTTGGTCCTGAATTAAAGCCAGAATTTCAGATGCATCTCTGAAGGAGGGAAGAAATGCAGTGCTACCATGGCCGGTAGCGGAGATGCCAAGACACGTAAAGCAATTGAAATATTCCCAAGTGCTTTTTTTTTTTTTCCCTTACCCACGACCTCCCTTGATGCCTGTGGCCCCATTTGACAAATGAGAAAAACTGAGTCCCGGAGAAGCTAGGTGACTACTAGCTGGAAGTCCCACAGCTAACGAGAGGCAGATCCCCGGCTCCCACCTGCCTGGCCGCAGGCGGTTTCCATGCAAGAAGGAAGGAAGACGCGACAAGACCAGGCCGAAATGTTCACAGCCTCATCTTCCTTAGATGGGACAGATGAGGCAACGCCACGGGGCAGAGAGAGTCAGCGGGTGTACCCGCGCATGCCACAGACCTTGCCAAAGCTGCCTTTGCCCAGCACCTTGATGAAGGTGAACTCCTCCAGACCCAGGCGCTTGGCCTGGCCCTGCCGCACTTCGCCGTTCTCGCCGGGGCTCGCCAGCTGGCCGGCACCACCTGCTGCCCGGTGCTCCTCCCCTCGATTGTCAAAAGACAAGGCCTTCCGGATGTTGTTTTCAAGTTCTTTTATTTCTAGGGCCAAGGGAGACAAGACCTCGCATTAGTGCATACCTCAGGCTCCCTTCCCAGCAGGCCACGGCCCTCAGACCACCCTCCCCCCGCCCCCCACTGTGGGGTCTCAGCCCGCCAGCAGATGCAGCACGGCAGCCCTCCACGGGTTCCTTCACTTGCTCCCCACGCTTTCAGGGGCACCTAGCGCACAGCAGGGCCTAGGGGGGTGAAGAGGCCAAGGACACAGCTCCCCACGGCCAACACTTTCAGATTACGCAGAAACCCGGCCCTCTCTCTGCAAGCCCCCTCTGGCCAGTGGCCTGTTCTGTTATGCCAGGTGTAGTGCAGGAACCCCCACCTTCTCTGGGACCCTGCAGAGTCTCAAGGACAACAGGCTCCCTTCAAACTCCCTCTGAAGATAAGAGCAATGACCGATAGAGAATTGTCATCGCAGTAATCACAGGTGGTACAGCTGTACCAGAAGCTAGGACTGGGAGGCCCTGGACTTGTAAAGGACTTTACTTGGTCTCACTGGTGCGTTTACTCTACTGCCCATCTCCCACAAGGGTATTCAACCAAATGAGCCACGGGCTTCTCGTTACCTGAAGAATCGCTGTCTGAGAATGACGCATTGCAAATTTATCTCAGATGGGGTAGGGATTGGTCAGTACAGTTTCACAACCACGGGGCAGTCTTGTGCCCCTGCAGAGCACGTGATCTGAACTACCCTGCCGTGATAACACTGGATGACCCTTTGACCTTTCCTGTTTGAGCAAGCTTTATTGTTAGCTGTTCATTCACCAAGACACACACACCTCTCAGTGCAGAACTGGGCACCACAAGCACAATCTGATTTTAAGGGATGCTCGCAAAAAACTGGAAGACGGAAGGGGAATGCAGACTATTAACCCTTGGGAATCAGAATGAGGCTTGAAGACCCGGTGTTGCTTGACAGAAAGAGATCTTCAGCTTCCCTGCATAAGGATGGAGGCCCATGAGAGTTTGCTCAAGAATCTGGATCTTTCTTAGATCTGCTGGTGTGGAGGGAGCGGGGAGGAGCACAGCTGGCTCCCGAGTCTCAGGCTCTCCCTTGCCAAATCAGCCACTTCCTAGCACTTTTTCCTTAGGAAGTATAACTTCTAGTCTCAGCAAACAGCTAAAGGTCTCAGTTTCCAAGGCAAACTATGAAACGGATTTTGGAAAACAGAACTTGGGTGTTTAAGGATTCCAAAGCTTGCAGAAAATGTCATTACAATGGAAGGAAGAGAAACTGTGTTATCTCTGTCCTGCAGTGATACCATGTCTTGCTAAGAGGGTCTTTGCATCCATCGGTGCCCACGCTCTGTCCTGAGCAGAGACAGGCACAGGCACTATAATCCGCCAGGTCTGGGAGCAGCCAGGCCTTGAAATGACGCTCCCCGTCACTCGTCCTGGGGACAGAAATGCTGTCTCCTTGAAGCTCTCAAAGGAGGTCTCAGCACTCAAAAGGGACACATGAAAACACCCACATGGGCTGCAGGATAATACCTACTAGTTTGAAGGTCCCAGTGGACCACTGGATTACTTATGAAGGGATCAAATCTTTTTTGGAATGAAGCAGAGTGTAAAGATGCAGGAAGCTAATCAGAGCAGCAAGAAGAGGGACTCAGACCCATTGCTTTGTGGCCTCAGGATGGGCACACACACTCTGCAGCTGTTTTGTTTACTCCTGGCTAAGCCGAGGTGGGTCACAGCAATGACCCTCAGGGAGGGTTTGATGGCACAGATTCTGAGATGGGGGTTCCAAAACCAGGAGGGGTATGATCTTGCCCTTACCACAGACTTAGTTCCAGACCTTTGGACAGAACTTTTTCACTTTCTGATCTTTACTTCCCAGCCTGTGACATGGGGACAGGGACAAGGATGAGACACCACAGAGTCCGTGTGAGCGTAAGATTAAGATAATGAACGCAAAGAGGGCTACAGAAAATCAAGGCCCACGTGTCACGCAATGATGATTACTCTTGCTCTGCAGAAGCATTAATCCCTTTCCGGGGATATCTGGACCCCAAAAGGGAAAGTTTGAAACCTGTTAGTTTCCCCTCAGCATTTTGGGATGCCTGCAGCATTCAGAAACTTCAACTACGTTAAACATATTCTTTTTTTTTTTTTTAAGATTTTATTTATTTATTTGACAGAGAGATCACAACTAGGTAGAGAGGCAGGCAAGAATGAGGAGGAAGCAGGCTCCCTCCCTGCTGAGCAGAGAGCCTGATGCGGGGCTTGATTCCAGGACCCTGGTATCATGACCTGAGCTGAAGGCAGAGGCTTTAACCCACTGAGCCACCCACGTGCCCCCGTTAAGCATATTCTTATGAGGAAAAAGGAAACCTGAGCTTTAGGAAGGGGTTGGGCCTAGAGCTGGCTTCCTCCCTCCTCTCACTCTGTTCTTGGCTCCATCCACAGGCCACAGCAGAGGTGGCCCCTCTCCTCTAACTCTTGCCCTGCTCTCGGGTTTTAGGGGTGATGATCAGAGTCAGGATGGAGGGAAGTGGCACTCAGCTCAGTGGCATGGTGGGTAGAAGGACAGGTCTGGGAGCAGGCCCCGGGGCACCTTTCTACACCTGGAACCCTGGAAGGAGGTGAGGGTAAAGAAAGAGCTAGAACATCACGTGCTCTTTCTCTCTTACCCTGGCCTGGATAGGGTTTAAGGCAAGCACAGCAGTTCAAAGTGCCTGTCCCTCAAGACAGCCTTACAGAGAGAAAGACCAGCTAAAGAGTCAGTAGGGAGAGGGTGTATGAAGGCCTTCCTGGGCCGCCATTCCAGCTAACTAGGGCAGAACAAGGGTGGAGAGGCCTCAGGCTCCTCGGTCCTTCCGATGACATTACTCAAGAGGTTGACAGGGCCAATCTGAGGGCCTCACCCTGGTCACAAGGGGAGGTGGGTGCTGACTTGGATCGATCTTCCTCCGACGGTGAGCTTCCAGAAGTGGGCTGCGGGGACTCGGCGCCAGCAATGAGCTAGAAAGAAGGAGAGAAAGAGGGGAGACGTGAGAAGGGAGGGTGGGAGCTGCCCCGAGGTCAGAGGCGTGGAGGTGCTGTAGGAAGCCCGGTGCCCAGCAGCGCTTGCAGAACTGACATTCTGGAAGCAGACTCAGGTTTCATTTGACAGTGAAAGGGAAGACAAAAGTCTGCGCCAGGCCATGTATGCAAGTGTTGGGTCACTCCACTGTACACCATAATCTAATATCACACTGTATGTTAACTAACTGGGCTCAAAATCAAAACTTAAAAAAGAGAGAGGCTGCTGTTTGTTCAGTTTTCATTCTACCCAAGCACACCTGTCCCCCTTCCATCAGAACCTCCCTTGCCTATGCAAGCCACGCAAGTTACTGCACCCAAAGCAATCTGATGTTTGCCTCTAACCTCTGTTGGGCACTTATCCATTGTCTTGTTCAGCTGTATTTAGCTAATGGTCTCTGCATGTGGATACTGTGTGGGACGCTTTGCTCAGGCAGACCACAGGCCCTGGTCTGTGAGGTAAGACCCCACCCGGTGTTTGTGCTGCTCCTGGCACCCTGCACAGAAAGATACCTATAGGAGAAGCTCAATAAATATTTTTAGATGCGTCGATATTGGTTGGCAAATTTTAACACAGCACCCTCCAGTGAAGTCTAGTGAGATGCTGACACACCATGTTAAGTTCCATTAAAGTCAGAGGTTTGGACTAAGCAGTCACACTCAGTTTTGCCCTGTTTCACTCTTGCTCTCCCAGCCAGCTGCACGTGTCCTCTCTGCACATTGGCCACTTGCAAGGGCCAACGTGAAGACAAGCAGCGCTCTGGCAAGCCTGACATTCTTGCCAAGAAGCCCTTTTAGCTTCTGACCAAGGCTACTTCTCTCCCTTCCTCTCACATGGAGTTGAGCTACTACTTGGTCACGTGGTTTTTTCCAGCTTTTGCACCAGAAGCAATCCAGCAATAAAAATTTCAGAACCCTCTGGTCTTTACCTCTCGTCCTGAATTTCTCCATGTTGGCTTCTTACCACGAGGATCCCCCCAATCTAAGACAGACGATGCCTGGTTATTGGCATCATGGCCCGTGTAAACAGCGGGGGAGAAAGCAGATGTGTACTGTGTTTTCTCTTAAATGTTTCATGACAATTAATTATGATTCTGTCTCAATTTCCTTCTAGCAAGGAGAAAAGCCATTATCTCCCGTGAAGGGCTCTCCCTAGAGCTCATCAATGTTTGTGTCCGGCATTGTCATGACAGGGTGTTTGCTTAACCTGCCTCTTCGGTGAGGGCCTAGCATTCTTGGGTGCTGACATTTTGTTTGCAGCTGCGATGTCTGGGGTCAATAACCAAAGCCCCGTTTCCACTAGTGGGATTTATAGAGCTAAGAGCCACCAGAAGCACAAAATCTCATAGCTAAGCAACCAGGGAGAAGAGGATTCTTTTTTCCCAACCCTTGCAAATCAGCTTTGTTTATTGGGCAGGTAGAGAGGGAGTTGTTTAAGAAGATGGAAAGAATCCAGACCTCTCCATTCGAGGGAAAGGGCTTTTCTGAGATGCACCAGGGAAAAGGCATAGGCAGTTTCTAAAAGGAGAA
This sequence comes from Martes martes, assembly GCF_963455335.1. Taxonomy (NCBI): domain Eukaryota; kingdom Metazoa; phylum Chordata; class Mammalia; order Carnivora; family Mustelidae; genus Martes; species Martes martes. The sequence goes on from NC_137896.1 coordinate 61,823,448, forward strand.
GGGAGACACAGAGCCCTTCTAAAGGTATTTCAGGGCAGAATTTAGGGAGAACATTTAAAGAGTCAAATTGTAGAGCACCCTGAAATAGATTTGCTTTTCTGGTAAGTGCTTGAGAATGCTTGATACTAGGTAATGAGGATCACTGCCTGCCCCCCACCCCCATCAGGATTTCTTGCCCAGTAAACATGGTTCTGATTTTCTCATAACTTACTCTTTTAAAGACATAAATTTTCTGGGCTGGAAGCCAAGGCCAGGAAGGACCTTCAAAAGAAATGCTATGGATGCCTTGAGCTCTGTGTACATCTGTGGGCCCTGACTTACCAAAAGAGCATCTCAACAAATGGATCTCTACTGACATTCAGAATGTCACATGGATAGAGACAGGGGGCTTTGGTCTCCAAAAGAAAGGCCCAGATGTTTCATGTGGTGGGCATTAACAGTATCCCTTGGACAGCACTACCACAAATCTTCTTGGCCTGCTCTCTAGAAAAGAATGTGGTCCCAGCTCTTCATCCATGTATCCTCATTACCGTGACACTAGGGGCAAAGTTCAAACACTGAAATTGCTTTCATGGCAGTCCTGGAGGCAGATAAGCCTACTTCCTTGTCTAGTATTGTGCTTTTTCTAGAGGGAATTCCAAAGTCCTCATCTCCAAGATGAGATGAGTCAGTAGGGTGAGGAACAGAATACTTGAGACTTGCTTCATTTTTCCTCCACTTGTAGAACTGAAGGAGACTTTAACGCCACCTGCCCGACCATTTTTTTAATTCCCTTTCAGCTCATGCTGTGTCTCAAACCCAAGGATCTTGGAACCTCACTCTGGGGAGGGGGAGGGGTGCTCTCAGGAAGCCAGCACAGGGATGGTGGCCTCCAAAGAGCTCCAGAAACACCTCCAAATAGCCAGTTACCTTTTTTCTCCTCTGGCCGCTGTTGGTGATTTTGTCTGGAGTGACGCCTAGGTCAGCCAGGACTTTGGCAATTCCTCTGGCATCCACCCCACAGTTGGGGGCCACGTTGGTCTCACAGCGTCGGTGAACGTTCATCTTGCAGACTGTAAGGAGACATGGAGAGGAGACTTCCAACGTTTATGACCTAAAACGTTACCTTGTTGTTGCTGTTGTTGTTTTCTGATTGCAAAAGTAATACATATTCATTTGATAGAATTTGGAAAAACGCAGAAAGACAAAAAGAGAAAAATAAAAATCACCCGTCATCTCATCACAGAGAACTAAAACAGCATCCATCAAAACACCATACAGAGATAAAACACCATACAGACTGTTTATGGATAAATATCATATTCTAGTTCCTTCTAGGAATCAGAACATGGACCATAAGAGAATTTAACCGGTTTATTTGGAGAACATTCATTTGGATTCTGGGCCCAAATGCGTTGCATATATACAGTGTGCTCTACTACTTTGCTAAAATGTGGGACTATTACCAGGAGGAAAGTGCCCACAGCCGAGCCTACTGAGATACTCATCTGAACATGAGGACATTGAACAAGGTGACCTCCAAGCCTCCTTTCAAATCTAATATCCAGATTTAAAGGAAAAAAACTGTGCCTGAAAGTCTTTTTTTGCCCACATCATTTAGTTGTCGGTGTAGGACATCAAAAGTGAAGACATCAACTGTTCTGGTTTCCAGTCTAACATGTAAGGCACTGAGACAATGTCGCTGGGTCCTAACAAAAATCAATAATGCTTCCCAGATCTACTAGAGGAGTAAGGTTACAGGGCACACTGCTGCCCCCAACACGAATGAGACAGATGGGCAGCTACTATGAACCACAACTTGCTGGGCAGAAACTCCCCAGCAACAACATCTGTGGGAACAGGGCCGGCTCAGGGAGAGCGGATCTGAAGCTGGCCAAGTGCTGGAGTCTCAGAGTGGACAAGGCTGAGTCCAAGCTCTGGGCATACCCAGTCACAGGGGCCTCCCACACGTGTGTCAGTTTTGCTTCTCCGAGTCTGACATCCAACACAGGGGGGAAAATTCCCTTATGCTTCTGCCAGGGGGAGGGGAAAAGGAACCATTTTGAAATAAACCAGAATACTCTGCCTTTTTTTTTTTTTTAAGATTATTTATTTATTTATTTGACAGACAGAGATCACAGGCAGGTGGAGAGGCAGGCAGAGAGAGAGAGAGAGGTGGGGAAGCAGGCTCCCTGCCGAGCAGAGAGCCCAATATGGGGCTCGATCCCTGAACCCCAGGATCATGACCTGAGCCGAAGGCAGAGGCTTTAACCCACTGAGCCACCCAGGTGCCCCCAGAATACTCTGCTCTCAACAAGGCCTGCTTTTAGGAGAAACTATTTCACCACAGCCTAAACTATAGTAGTTTTATCAGATCCTACTTCACCTGGGGGGAGGAAAATACCCTACTCTAGCCTGTTTAGTGTCCCATGTGGGAGAAGGGAAATACCCACCCCAGCTCCTTATAGCCTTTCATGTGGAAGAGAATATCCAACTCCAGCCCACGCCAGCTGTCCTGCCCCACCTCAGGGGGGAGGAAAAAGCCCCTTGTGAGTCACTTACAAAGGTTATAGTTCAGAGGCACAGGTTCACGGAAAGACTGAGATCTAATCATAGGACTGGAGAATGTTTCCCCTCCCCCACACCCTCACTATCACATTACTAAAGTCCTATTTACTGCATAGTAAATAGTTCCTTTCACCCAGCACATCATGTCCAGCTATCAGGAAAACATTAAAAGGCATTCTAAAAGGCAAACACACAGCAGGGCAGGAATGTTGGAATTATCAGATTGGGAATTTATTTATGTATTTATTTTTATTGTTTTTTAAAAAGATTTTATTTATTTATTTTAGAGAGAAAAAGAGAGTGGGCAGAGGGGGAGGGACAGGGACAGGGACAGGTAGGCTCTGCACTGAGCACAGAGCTCAATGTGGGGCTCCATCTTACAATCCTGAGATCACGACCTGAGCTGAAACCAAGAGTCAGATGCTCAACCGACTGAGCCACCCAGATGCCCCTCAGACCGGGAATTTAAAACAGTTTTGATTCCTATACTAAGGGCTCTCATCAATAAAGTAGATACCACGTAAGAAAAAATGGGCAATGTGAGCAGAGAGATGGAAACTCTAAGAAAGAATCAAAAGGAAATTCCAGAGATCAAAAACACTGTAAGAGAAAACAAGAATGTCATGGCTTGTCTCACTGGTAGAATGACACAGGTGAGGAAATAATCTCTGAGTTTGAGGATAGATCAACAGAAACTCCCAAAAGAGAAGCAAAGAGAAAAAAAACACTAAAGAAAAGAAACAGACTATCTAAGAACTGTGGGGCTATATAAGGTATAATGTGTATAATGGAGACACCAGATGAAGAAGACAGAGATAAACAGAAGAAATACTTGAAACAAAAATGACTGAGAATATCCCCAAATTAATGTCAGACACCAAACCACATATCCAGGAAACTCAGAGAATACCAAGCAGGATATATGATAAAAACAAAACACAGTAACAAACTTCACCTAAGCCTGTCACATACAAACTTCAGAAAATCAAAGATAAAGGAAAGTAATCTTGAAAAGCCAGAAGGAAATTACACTTGACCTACAGAGAAGCAAAGATAAGAACTGCATCTGACTTATCCCCAGAAACCAGGCAAACAAGAAGGTAACAGAGTGAAATATACAAGATATTGAGAACCCCCCCCCACCAATGTAGAATTCTGTACCCTATGAAATTATTCTTCAAAAGTGAGGGAGAGGGGTGCCTGGGTGGCTCAGTGGGTTAAAGCCTCTGCCTTCAGCTCGGGTCATGGTCTCAGGGTCCTGGGATCCAGCCCCGCGTCGGGCTCTCTGCTCGGCAGGGGGCCTGCTTCCCCCCTCTCTCTCTGCCTGCCTCTCTGCCTATTTGTGATCTCTCTGAATAAAATCTTTAAAAAAAAAAGTGAGGGAGAAATAAAGACTTCCTTTAGATAAATAAAAATTGAGAAAATTCACTGACAGTAAAAAGAAACTCTTCAGGGAGAAGGAAAACTATCAGCCAGAAACTCAGATCTACATAAAGAAAGACTATAGGACAAGGAATAACAACTTTTATCTTCCTTCTTCTTCACTGATCTCACAAATAAGTTTCTCAAAATAATAGCAACTAATATATCCAATTATGTATACTTATATGTATATAAATATGGGTGATTATGTGTAAGTGAAAATGACAGCACTGATACAAGGAATGGGAGGGAGAAATTATGATCATTTTGTTATTATAATGTATTTGCATTAATTATGGAGCATTAGAATGTTATTTGAAAGTGGATCTGGATTTGTTGCAAATGTGTACAACAAACTCTGGGGCAACCACAAACATCAGTAAAAAAAGAAAAGTAACTGATATGTTAAAAAAAGGAGAGAAAATGGAATCATATGAAATAGTCAACTGAAAACACAAAAAGCAGAGGAAAGTGGAAAATAATAATAAGAACAAAGAACAAGGACATCAAATGGAAAACAGGAGCAAAAATAGTAGTTATTATATCAATAATCACTTTAAAAGTCGACAGTCTAAATACAGTTGACCTTTGAACAAGACAGCAATTAGGGGTGTTGATCCCCTGCACTGTTGAAAATACAAATATAACATTTGACTGCCTCAAAACCACTCCCGCTAACTGTTAATAACCTTCTGCTGACTGGATGTCTTACAGATAATATAAACAGTTGATGAAACATACTCTGTATGTAATACGAACTGTATACTATATTCTTTCAACAAAGCTAGAGAGAAGAAAATGCTACTAAGAAAATAATAAGGAAAGTAAATTTACAGTACTGTAAAAAAAAAAAAAAAAACCCACATATAAGTGGACCCATGCAGTTCAAACCTGTGTTGTTCAAGGGTCTACTATAGGCCAATTAAAAGAGATTGTCAGAGTGGATCAAAAAACAGGACCCAAATATATTTAATCTATAAAAAACATACTTTAAATATAAGACACATAGAGATCAAAGGCATGGAGAAAGATATACTGTCCTAACACTAATAAAAAGAAGGCAGGAGTAGCTATATTAATATGGACAGAGCAGATTTCAGAGCAAGGAAAGTTATCAGGAATAGCAAAGGGGTCAATTCTCAAAGAAGACATTGAATCTTTAATGTGTATACACCTAACAGCAGAGTATCAAAATATGTGAGGCAAAAACAGAACTGCAAGGAGAAATAGATGAATCCACTGTTATGGTTAGAGACATCAACAATTCTCTATCAGAAATGAACAGATCCAGAAGGCAGAAAATCAGTAAAGGCATAGCTGAAGTCAATAGCACTATCAGTTAACTGAATAAAATTGATTACTATGTCTAGCAACTACCTCATCCAACGACAGCAGAATACACATACTTCTCAAGCTCACATGCGATACTTACCAAAACAGACCACATTCTGAGCCATAAAACAAACCTTACCAAACGTAAAAGAATTTTTAAAAAATCATACGATGTCTGCTCTCAGACCACACTGGAATTAAATTAGAAATCAAAACCAAAAAAATGATTGGAAAACCCTCAAATGGTTGGAAATTAAATAATACACTGCTAAATAACACATGGGTAAAAGAAGAAATCCTAAAAGAAATTTCAAAATATTTTGAACTGATTGAAAATAAAAACACAACTTCTCATAATTAGCAGGATACAGGAAAACCATTCTTGAAAGGCACAATCTACCAAAACTCACAAAAGAAATAGATAATGTACAAGGTCAATGTGTATTAAAGCAATCAAGTCAATAATTAATAACTTTCCAACACCAGCAGACAACACCAATCCCAGATGGGTTGACTGGTGAATTTTACCAAACATTTAAATTAGAAATTATATCAATTCTCTATAATATCTTCTAGAAGATGAAAACAGAAAGGACATTACAAGAAAAGACAACTACAGCTCAATATCTCTCATGAATATAAATGTAAAAATCCTCAACAACAGACCAGCAAATTGAATCCAACACTGCATAAAAAGAAATATAAGTCATAAACAAGTAAAATTTATCTCAGGTATGTAAAACGAGTTCAACATTTGAAAACCAATTAATGTAATCCTTCACATCAACAGGCTAAAGAAGAAAAATTACATAATCCTATAGATAGATGCAGAAAACACATTTGGCAAAATCCAACACCCACTCATGATCAAATCTTTTAGCAGCCAAAATATACAGAAGAACTTCTTCAACTTAATAAAGAACATCTACAATAAATCTACAACTACTATTACGCTTACTGATGAAAAACTAGAAGCTTTCTAGTTTTAAGTACAAGGAAAGGCTCTCCCCCCTCTCACTATCCCTTCTCAATATTTTATTGGAAGTACTAGATTATACAATAAGACAAGAAAAGGAAATAAGAGGTATAATGATTGGAAATAAAACTGCCTTTATTCACAGATGACCCAGTTGTCTATATAGAAAACAAAGAACTGACAAAAATCTGAAACCAGCAAGTGATTATAGCAAGGTTGCTAGATACAAGGCTAATATACAAAACTCAATCATGTTCATGTATACCACCAATGAACAACTGGAATTTGAAATTTAAAACATGATGATATTTATATTAGCACCTAAGAACCTGAAATACTTAGGTCTGAATCTAACAAAATATGTACAAAGTCTATATGAGTAAAACTGTGATGAAAGAAATCAGAAAAGATCTAAATGAATGGAGAGATATTCCATATTCATGGGTAGGAAGTCTCGGTGTTGTTAGGATGTCCACTCTTCTCAAGGTATTCTCAATCAAAATCCCAGAAAGTTATTTTGTGGATAATGATAAAAGGAATCCAAAGTTTACATGGAGAGGCAAAGACCCAGAAGAGCAAACACAATATTGTAAAGAGCAAAGTTGGAAGACTGAGACTACCTGACTTCAAGACCTACTCTAAAGGTATAATAATTAAGACAGTGTGTATTGGTGAAAGAGTAGACAAGTAGATCAGTGGAACAGAATAGGGAACCAAAAAGAGATCCCCATAATTATACAACCCCTCTTTAACAGAGGAGCAAAGGCAATACAATGGAGCAAAGATAGTTTTTTTCAACAAACAGTGCAGGAACACCCAGACATCCACACACACGCAAATGAATCTAGACACAGATTTTATACCCTTCACAAAAATGAATGGATCACAGACCTAAAAATAAAATTCAAAACTCTGAAACTCCTAGGAGGTAGAAGAAAATCTAAATGACATTAGGTATGGTGATGACTTTTAAAATACAACCCCAAAGGCATGATCAGTGAAAGAAAGAACTGATGAGCTGGATTTCATTAAAATTAAAGACTTCTGGTTTGTAAAAGACAATATCAAGAGAATAAGATAAGCCATAGACTGGGAGAAAATATTTGCAAAATACACATCTGATAAAGGACTGTTATCCAAAATACGTAAAGAATTCTTGAAACTCAACAATAAGAAAATGAACCATCCAAATCAAAAATGGGCAAAAACCTGAGCAGAAACCTCAGCGAAGACATACAGATGGCAACCAGGCATAGGAGAAGATGCCCAATATCATATGTCACGAGGGAAGTGCAGCAAATTAAATCGACAATGAAGACACCACTACACGCTTCTAAGAATGGCCCAGATCCAAGACACTGACACCAAATGCTGGTGAAGGTATGTATGAAGCAAGAGGAATTCTCATTTATGCTGGTAGGAATGCAAAATGGTATAGTCACTTTGGAAGACAGTCTGGCAGTTTCTTCCAAAACTAAACATACTCTACCATACAATCTAGCCCTCATACTCCTGGAATTTACCCAAATGAACTGAAAACTTACATTCACATGAAAACCTAAACATGGATGTTTACAGCAGTTCTATTCCTAATCACCAAAACTTGGAAACAACCAAGCTGACCATCAGCAGGTGAATGGATAAACTGGTACATCCGGACAATGGAAGATCACTCGGCACTAAACAGAAATGATCTACTGAACTATGAAGAGACGTGGAGGGACCTTAAATGCATATTGCCAAGTTAAAGAAGCCAATCTGAAAAGCCTCCATATTGTATAATTCCAACCATATGACATGTGGGAAAGAAAAACTACGGAGACTGTAAAAGGCTCGGTAGTTGCCAGTGGTTGGGGGGAAGCAGCAGAATGCAGATGATTTTTCAGGCAGTGAAATGATTCTGTATGATACCATAATAGTGAACACAGGGCATTATATACTGGTCCAAACTCATGGAATGTACAATCTCAAGAGCGAACCCTAAAGTGATAATAATAACCCTAAAGTGATAAACTGAGTGATAATAATGGTCAGTGTGAGTCCGCAAATTGTAATAAACGAACCTGTCTGGTGGGGGATGCTGAGAGCGGGGGAAACTGTGTGTGAGGGTGGGGGTAGATGGGAAACCTCTGAACCCTCCCCTCAATTTTGCTGTGAACCTAACACTTCTCTAAAAGTTCAAGTCTATTAAAACACAAAAAAAACCCACAGACAGACAAAACTTTCTGAATGAAACCAAGGAAAGTGGCTGGACCTCCTTCTGGCCCCGCCTGGCCTGTCATTGGCCTGGAGGGAGGGGCAGCACAGACCCCCACCCCAGCTCAGGCTTGGAAGGCTCAGCTGAGCTATGGAGCTCAAGATGCCCACAGAACCAAAGATGAGGGGACAGGGTAGGGGTGCTGGTAGAGGAGTCTTTCTCAGATAATATCAGAAAGCTGAGCCACAGCCTAGCCATGGTGCTGACTGGATTCACTGAATCATTGCTAGTGATGCTTGGAAATCTCAGCCCCATCCTGTATCCCCAGCACTCTGCTCTACCTTCCCGTCCCACTCCCCATAGCAGCAGCGACCCTCTGACACTCAGCTTACCTCACCTGCCCCTGCCCACCAGCCCCAAGAATGCTTTCTTCTGCCTCTTCAGGAGGTGACAGAAAGGACAGGAACAAAGCAATCAAAATGGAAAGAATTTCTTAACAAGGGCAAAGGAACTATATAATTTGGCCTCTGGTGCCCTCTGCTGTTAAAATGCTAAACCTATCTGTCCTAAGTTGGCAGGTCCGCAGAATCAGAAATGGGTTTTGGGGACATCTTCACTTTTTACTTTTAAAACACTATTTTTTTTCTCAAAGATTTTGCTTTCTATTTTTTAAAAACTCTGGTACTTCCCTAGGAGAGCCATATAGTTTTCTTAATAGATAAAAAAAAAAAAATCTCAAAGATGTGTTAGGTCAGTCACTCAGTGGGTTAAGCCTCTGCCTTCGGCTCAGGTCATGAGATTCCAGGGTCCTGGGATAGAGCCCTGCATCGGGCTCTCTGCTCAGCAGGGAGCCTGCTTCCTCTTCTCTCTCTGCCTGCCCCTCTGCGTACTTGTGATCTCTGTCTGTCAAATAAATAAATAAAATCTTAAAAAAAAAAAAAGATATGTTAGTTCAAATGGATGGCATGAGACAGTGAAAACTGAATGGGAAGAAATCAGAGAGGGAGACAAACCATGAGACACTCTTAACTCCGGGAAACAAACTGAGGGTTGTGGAAAGGGAGGTGGGTGGGGGGATGGGGTGACTGCGTGATGGGCATTAAGGAGAGCATGTGATGTGATAGGTATTGGGTATTGTACACAACTGATGAATCGTTGAACCCTACATCTGAAACTAATGATGTACTGTATGTTGGCTAATTGAAGTTAAATTTAAAAAAAAAAAAGACAGTGACTTTGAAAGTTCTTTGAAAAGTCTGGAAACATGAGAACAAAGCTGGCTGAGGAAGGGGAACTGGAGGTAACTCAGGCAGCCATAATGGGCCCACCCCACCCCGAGGCTGGGGGGTGACACCCAAAGGCTGAAGACCAGTGAAAAGAAAGTGGGCGTGCTGGCTGGAACCTAAAGACACTGGATGTTCACTCACGTTAATGGGGGCCAAACCAACCACCCAAACTGTCCTTCCCCAATTCCCCACCCCACGTTGCTGGTGAACACCAAGGCCAAGGGCCCTTAGCCTGGGGCTGCCAATACTGGCTTTTGAAGGCTTCCCTGTCCAGGCTGCCTGGAATGTTCATTTTCAGTGGTTTCACCCAGACAATTCACGCTGGGGAGAAACTGAGCAGGGTTTTTAGGAGAATCGTGATTCTACTACCACCCAGGTACTCATGTTTGTTGAGCTCCTGCTCTGTTCTGAACGGTGCTGCAGCACACGACCTACATTTCCTATCATCTATTCTAGCGGCCTTTGGAGAGATCTTATTGCGGCGTCTATACCTTTTCCTTAGCTAAGATCGAGGATGGTGCTGAGGCCGGTCAGAGTGTTGGGAATTTCTTCCAGGCAAGGAGATGACCTTCTGAGAGCAATGACAGAGCCACGCCTGAGGAGAGGCAGGCCTGTGTGTCTGGCAGAAACCTCTTTATGTTGGGTGACTTGGCCCTTGAGCATGAGTCAGGGCATTGGTTCGATTTCATGGCCGGTTACAGTCAGCGACGCTGTGCTCACAGGGAGGACAAACAATCATCAACGGGAAGCTGTGTAACTGTGTCATATAAGCTGGCAGGAGTGACAGGCTGTAGGGTCCTGGGAGAAAGATGAAGAAGGGAGGGTAGAGGGGAACTGCCTGGGGGTCACATTGGGTACCAAATGTCACGGGACAGAGATCTGGGAGTCCTGATTACACTGGAACCACCATTCAAAGCTTTCCAGAGACTGACTGGCCAACTGTCTGCTGTCCAGCATTCTTTAGATGAAAACTCTGGCAGAACCCTCCACCAACCTTGGGAGCATGGCCCCTGGCATCCTGCCACGGAATCCAAATCAACCAAGCAGACTCCTGTGGCATTTCAGTGCTGATCACTGAGCTGCTTCTTCATTCCATGCCCTCATGGGCCTCCCATGCCCTTTCTTGCCCTCAACGCACAGCTGGTTGCCTACCTAAAATGTCTTCCCTTTTGCCCTCCTTCCTGTTCAGGTCCTTCTCCTCCCTTAAGGTGTAGCTGAAACCCCCCTCTCTCCCCAAAGCCTGGCCTGACCACTCAGTCCTGAGGGCCTCTCTTGTCCATGAATTGTTCACCCTTATTTCTGACTGGCAGCTTGACTTACTATCTATTATTTAACTTGTTCATGTTTACTACCCAAGTGGAAGTTTCTAGAAAGTTAAAGTAATGCTCTAACTCCAAGTTCTCCACGCCTTGCGCAAAGCAGGGTGCCAAGCTTTTAAATGAATACTAACCCTGAGGAGAGCAGCTGAACGTAAGCAGCATAATGGCAACTCTCGGACTAGACCCCAGTAGGTACGATGTGTCTGAAATCCTAAACTCTCTATGCAAGCATTTCCCAATCATGTAAAATTCAGTGCCAAGGCGAAAGAAGGGAAAGCAGTCAGCTGACGTGACTTTATTTAAAAACAAACAAACAGAAGTCCCCATATGTAATTACTTCCTTGTGGGATTCAACCATAGAAAGACTGAGGCTTAACGATATTACAGGACTTCTAGGGGCCTTTCTTCCATAACTACTCACATGTAAGCAGGAGGATGAGTGCACAAGGGTGTGGGCAGCAGCAGCAAATAGTGAGGATACAGAAATAAGTCAGTGTCCCTCAAAAGGGCAATGCTGAATTCACACATGGAATGTTTATAACGTGGAATACTAAGCAGCCACTAAAAAGACTAAAGTAGACATACACCTACTGACTCGGAAATAGTCTAAGTCACACTGGCGGAAAAGTGGATTCATGGTGATGCACAGAGGATTTAATTAACAAGTATTTATTGAGAGTCAACATGTCAGGCACTGTTATAGGTGCTGGGGAAACAGAGAGCTAAGTGGGTGGAAAAAACCCTCTGTCCATCATGGATCTTCGTATTCTGAAGGGTAGAAAGAAATGTTACTTATTGAGAAGTAATTTATAATATTAGAAAGAAGAAAAAGCAAGCAGAGGAAGCTGATGGAAGGTAGGAGATGAGTTGTTAAAAGGGTGGTTGGAGTAGCCTTCAGAGAGGAGGTAATCAAGAGTGTGTGTGCGCGCGCGCCCGCGTGCTTGGAAGGAGGGCACGGACAGCTTCTAAGACAGCTCCCAATGACCTCCCCCTGGCATCTGTTCCCTTATGTCATTGTTTCCCAATGAGTGTGTGCCAGGTGTAGTCATCTGTTCTCGTGAACAGAAAACGTCAAAAGTGCTGGGATGTCATTTTTGACATTAGGCTATGAAAGACTGTGGCTTCTGTTTTGAGCATCCTCGCTCACTTTCTTGTTTGCATGCTCTGAAGGAAGCCAGTTGCCATATTGTGAGCTGCCCTGGGCAGATGCCGATGTGGCAAGGAATGGATGTGTCCAGCCCAGCTAACAGCCAGCGAAGACCTGGGGCTCCAATAGTCACATCAGCAAGACTGGAAGGGATCCTCTACCAGTCAAGGCTTCAGATGAGTCTGGAGCCCCAGCTGTCAGCCTGCCTACAAGCTCATGAGAGACCCCAAGCCAGAAGCACACAGCTGGGCTGCATCTAGACAGAAACTCTGAGAGAACGCTGGTGGTTTTAAGCCACTAGGTTTTGGAACAGTCTGTTATACAGCACCAGATCCCTAACACAGAGACAGTGAGTGAGCAAGCGAGCGACTGAGTTTAGATATCCATGAAGCAAACATACACAAAACAGCCATGGGAGGACCCATAGAAGCTAAGTCTGGGGATGGAAGTAAAAAGAGAACATGAAGAAGGACTTTAGCATCTATTATATATAGATACTTAAGCCTTGCTAGAATCTTTCAGAGCGAGAATTTTTTTCTTTTTTGTTCTTTTGAAATTTGTTTTTTTTTTTTTTCATTCTAAAAACTCAAGCAAAACCTGAAGTTATGACAAGGAGCCTAGTTGTTAGGAAAATAATTAAGGACTAACACGTTCAGAAACGATGAGAATAAAAATCCTTTTTTCTGTGTTTCAAGTCTTTTAAATATCCAAAACACTTTTTTCTAAAAAGGAAGAAGGAAGGGAGGGAGATAGGGAGGAAGGGAGAAGAGGAGGGAAGAGGGAAAAAGGAGGGAGGGAGGGAGGGACAGAAGGAGAAAGGTGGAAGGGAGGAAAGAAGCGAGTTTCATTTTCATTATAGTTCTCAGAAGACAGGAGGGCAGCTGAGCTTAGAAGCAAGCCCAGGAGATTAGAAGGAAGCCAGAGTGACTTCCCTACCACTGCCCAACCAGGCAACAATGCAGTCAGGACCAAAACAGCTCCCCAGAAACTTACTCTGTGATCTTGATGGACCACAAATCCTTAAGTCATTGGTCCTCCAACAAAATGACCCTTTCCTCATCCCTTCTTGGAGCGCAAGTGATACTCTGACCCCTCGTTCCATGGAAGCAGCCTCAGATCACAGCAGTTATTAAAACGGGCTCTCAAAGAAAGCAGGGGGGCAAGAAGGGGCTTCGGGAATCTCTAGGCCAGATCCTTCCCCAGTGTTCCTTTACCCCTGCCTGGGAACAGAGGTGCAATCCGAGCAGACAGGCCCGTGCAGGGGGCCCGCCTCACACTGGGACTGAGAAACAAATGGGGTTTCCGCAGGCCCCCGCAGGGCACACTGGGAGCTGTGTAGAGAGCTCTGGCTTTCTGCTAACTTGCCCCCTGGTGCTGAGGACTTCATGGCAGCGGGGCTGGAGATGTGAGTGTAGGGACCATGGGCAGAAGAGAAAGGGGAGGTGCGCTATAAGGCAAGGAGAATTGCTCACCTTCTTTAAAGAAGAAAACAAAAATCATAAGTTCTTGGGTGTCCTTCCCTCCAGGGGGACTGACTCCATGTGTCAATGGAAATATAAAACACAAGTGCAAAAGGGCCTAGAGAAGTCCAATGTGCTACGTACAACTAAGAATAAAAATATGCTATCAGTTAAACCAAAAAAAAGTGTGGGGGGGGGTGCCTAGGAAGGTTCACGGTGCAGGTGAGGTCAGGTTGGGGGAAGCAGCACGGTTAAAATAAAGTGAAGAACAGAAAGGATTCAAATGCCTCAGGGCCTTAGTGATGGATGCTGGTTTCTGAAGGTTTGAAGTCAGTTTCTAGTTTCTGGTCTAACATTGTTTGGGGGCGCTCAGGCAGACCCACAAACGATTCTGGAGAGAGACTCGGACTCGACAAGTACTTAAATCCCAAGTAAAAAGACAGGAAGGAAATATTTTGTCTGCTCACTCAGTGCCGGTGTTGTTCTACCCTTGACCAAGGGGCTCGGTTATGCAACGACGGTCTGTGTGCATTCTCCCAGGGCCCGGTGCCTCTGGGCCATGGGGTGTCAGGGAAGTGGCAGCCCAGAGGGCACAGGTGGGTCCCCACAGGCCCCTAGCTGTAACCCCCTTGTGCACATGGTCCAGTCCCTCCAGTTCTCCACCTCCCTCCCATACAACAGGGTGATTCTATACCTCCTACCTGGTCCACAGAAGGATGGTCCTCAGAGGAGTATGGGCACAACCCCCGAACCCAGAGGGAGTGACCAAGACAGTCTCGTGGATCCTTCCCTATAGACCCAAGCTCTCAAGAAAACTGTTCCACTGACCACATGTGACCCTATTTCCAGGAACAGGATGGGCAACAAAGTGGAAGCCATGGGCCAGGGGAGGGGCCCCGACCTAGGGGAGCAGGGCCGCAAAGGTGGGAAGCTGATGGAGGGTTCTGGAGCTGGAGAAGGTGCAGAGCACAGATCAGAGTCCTTGGGGTGCGGGCAGCACCAACATCTCGTGATGCTTCGGGACCCTGGGCAGCTCTCTAATCCTTGGGTTGTTTCTTAGCAATCACAGCAGCAGAAGCAGACTCAGAACCAGGCCAGGGGGACCCTGCCCTGGCCTCTTCTGACATCCCCCTGTCCACAGGGTATGAGGGCTACAGGGACAAAAAGATTTGAGGTTGAGAAGGGATCCAAAGAGAGAAGACAACATGGCGGGTCTGAGGCAGGGGAAGCACTCTGTAGGATGACGGTGGATTCCTGTCCTCACACAGCTGTCCAAACCCCCCGAACGTCTAACGTTCAAGAGTGAACCCTAGTGTGTACTGGGGATACCAGGTAACGATTTAGCAACGTAGGTTCAGGAACTGAAACAAACGGACCCCTCGGTGGGGGACATGGCAGTGGGGGGGCTGTGGGCACATGGGGATGGGGTCGAGGGGGTAGACGGGAAATGTCCACATATTTCTTTCCATTTTGTTGTAGGACTTAACGCTGCTCTAAAAAAAACCAGTCTGTGTTGATTGAGGGGCGGGGGAGAGTGAGCGGGGTGAGGAAAGGAGCAAGGGGAAACAAGCCCATCAAGGTAATGGAGGAACAGGAGAGGGGAGATCTGCGAATGTGTGCTGGGGACCCTGCGTTCTAAACAGCCTTGCAGTCTGTGGGGCCTGCCTCCCTCCCGCTGCCCTGGGCTCCTGGGAACAGGTAGCCTGGTTCTCCCCTGCCTTGGCTCGAGCAGACGTGTGAGCGTTGCCTGCCAAAAACAGCTGAAGACACATCTCTGGGCCCTGCCTCCTTCCAGAGTCATCCAGAAACCCCAGGGCCCTGGCAGCGCCATCCAGGCGCCTGGGCCACTTTCTTAAATGTCAGTATTTCTGAGATGACAGTACCTTCATTTAGATTCCCTAGATAGATCAATCATTAATACAGTTATTGAATGCCAGACATGGCCTCATCAGAGTCCCAGCCAAAGCAGGCTTTGTGCTTCCCGCAGCCCCACTCAACCTTCCCCAGATGCAGCGCTCCTCACTCCTCCCCTAACTCCACTCTTACTTCCTCCTCTTCCATTGTTTTAAAGTCACGTGGCCTGGGTGGCTCACTTGGTTAAGCAGCTGCCTTTGGCTCAGGTCATGAGCCTAGGGTCTGGGATTGAGTCCCACGTCGGGCTTCCTGCTCAATGGACAGCCTGCTTCTCCCTCTACCTCTGCCTGCTGCTCTGCCTACTTGTGCTCTCTATCTCTCTGTCAAATAAATAAATAAAATATTTAAAAAAAATAAAGTCACCTAGCATCAAAAAGGATTTCAGGTGAGCCCTGCTTCTTTGTGTCAGGGTCCCTTCCCCAGAACACTGGACAGGGAGGTCTGAACGGGCAGCTCACCTTGGACAGCGATATGTCCACTGCCAGCACCCTGTCCTAGCCCCACATCAGGGTGCCTTCAGCCCCCCACACAGCCACTTCCAACCTTCACCCCCCTTCTCACACCACCCGCACCCACTTCTTAACCTCAACTCCAAAAGGGATCTCCCAGTTCCGAAGACCAGGGAACTCTCCTTGCAATGAATGCCCTCAACGATTCAGAACCTAAAGGATCCTCTTGTCCCCTCACCTCCTGTCCCCGATGCCAAGAAGCATATCTGCGTCCAGGCCTGGTCTCGAGGCTTTCCGTCCGGCTGGGAGGACGGGGTATTTGTCTTTCTCCCCCAGGCCCACCCCTCCCCCTCCTGGCTCACTAATCTCTCCTTTTCCACAGTCTTCTCCCTCATTACAGGAAGCATTCGGAGAGAATGCTTTGTCTTCCATCTGGCTTCGGCCTCCGCAGCTGGGCTTCCATCCCACCCAGACAGCTCCTGTCAAGGTCACTAGTTACCTCCTAATAGTTACATCTGACCCTGCGTTCCACTTCTTAGTTTCAGTGACCGCTTGGAAGCATCTGGCACCACTTACCACTTCCCTTAAACATGTTTTTAAATACTCTCTCCTCCTTTGGCTTCCACGATGCCATCCCACAAGACTCTTCCTGAGATCCTCCCGCCTTGTGTGCAGGCTTGGCCTTGATGCCGGTCCCCTTCCTCCCCCAGACCTCAGCGTGTTACCTTCTCTTCTCACACTCAAGGCACTTCTGGGGAGGACATGAACTTTACAGCTTCAACCACTACCTAAGACATGGATAAATCCCAAGTCTGAACACTCAGTGTAGACCTCCGCCTGAATTTCAGCGAGAACGCCCAACAGCCGGACAGCTCCATGGACAGTATGGGCGTCCACACTGTGTGTGCCTGCTGGGCCAGCTCATGGAACCGGGCACTCCATCCAGGCCCCCAGAGCATGTTCCCACCTTCCCCTCTGATCGCATGCTGTTTCCCATCTCGTTGGAGCTGAAGGCAATTCACCAGCAGGACAACAGGAAACAGGAAGGAACTTGAGACTCAAGAGTCAAGGTTCAAACCTTATTCCTGCTACTAAGCCGTGTGATATGAACAAGTCATTTGGTCTCTGAGACTCAGGGTCATGGGAATAACATCAAGTACATAACAGGTCTGTGCAGCATTAATAAGATGCCGTATGCGACAGTGTCCTAGCATGGTTCCTTCCCAGAGTAAGCTCGGAACCACGGATTATGACAGAAGGATATCCATTCCTTATTTCCTGGCCTAACTCCAGAAATATGCTTCCCTTCTGCTCCAGTGTATCTCTTCCTTTACTTATTTCTCCACTTTTATAGACTCAACTTGTCTCCCCTCCCCCAGCTTGCTCATGGTCTTAAAGACGGAGGAGGCACACCTTCCTCCTAGCATTCCCTCTGTGGAGGTTCCTGGGCTGCTCCCTACAGAGATTGCTGAACAAATCCACGAGTAAGTATGAGAGTTTAACAAGGGCTTGTGCTCCATCCTCCGGCCAAACGTGGAATTTACCTGAGAGGCTCTGAGCACGAAGAATTTTCGAAAAAGAGGAGAGGGAAGGGACACGGGAGTATGGTGGGGGAGGGGAGAGCGAGGGCACAGCCCAGGGCGCCTTACCTTTGCACTGCAAACCCTGCCGTAGGAGGCCCCAGAGCAAGGACCCACAGTGGTCACAGAAGGTGGGGACCTTGTAGTTGTGGATCCCGAACTTGTGGGGCATGTTGACGCTGAACCGCTGCGAGCCCACCTGCAGGGATGGCAAAACACAGGGTCACTGCCAAGCTCGCTCACATGGTGGCCTGTTTACTGCTGGAGCTCCTACAGGCAAGCTTTCCCAGAAGGCCTGGCCACCAAACGGGGCAGGTGGGAGCTTGACTCGGAAAGCTGCCCCGCGCAACCAGGTGCAGAGAACCTTCTGGGGCCTTTGCTCCTAAGGCCCTTCGCTCACTCCCCACCTCTCTGTTGGACCTTGAGAGGCCAGGCCCACTGCCCGGTGAGGTCCCCCCAGAGTGCGGGCTTCCATCTCTCACGGCACATGGCACGCAGTGCCCACCTCACATTTTGGCTGTTCACAAGATGTCACCGTGTTCTCAAGGCTGCTTTGTGCCGGGAGGCCGCAGCAAGGCCGTTCCGGCCACATGGTAGTGGAGGTATTCTACACAGACCCTGAAGCCCCAGCACAGCTGCGGGAAGTGAAGGTCTCCAGTTAGGACAGGCAGTAGCTGTGGTGAAGCCTGCTAACCCAGAGCCGTGAGCACTAAGGGCACGGAGGTATGGGGACTGCCCACAGGCCAGGCACCACCGTTGCCGTTAAACCTCACCGGCACCCTGCGGGGCAGACACCCTTGTTGGCCTGAGTTTCCAGCAGGGGAAATTAAGGCCGCGTGAGATTAAGAAGCATGGTGGTAAGCTGATGAGCGGCGGAGGCAGAATCTGAGGCCCACGAGTATGAATTCAGAGCCCAGGCCTTTTTAGCAGTGTGCTGCCACTTAGGGATTATTTAAAAGGAGAAAAGAGAAGGCGGTAAGGTGGAGGGGGAAGGCCGGGGGTGGGGGGCAGTTTATTCTGATCTGTGGGCCTGGGTCTGCCACCAACCACCTGTAAGGTCTTGGAAATTTCCTGACTTCTTGGGGCTTCAGATTCCTGATCTGGCAAAAGAGGATGGCAGCCCCGTCCCACTGAACGTCACAGGGCTGCAGGGGGTGGGGGGAAGGGGTGCAGGGGACAAGACGCATGGAAGCGAGGGGTCGTTGGCATGGTCTGCCTTTCTGGGTCTCCTTCTCTAGGTCTACCTGCTCACCCCAAAGGGTGTGGATCACTGTAGCCACTCTCTTCCTGCAAATGCTGAAGATGTGGTGGACCCACACTGAGAACAGACTTGGGGGTCCCAGGAAGAGTCTCACAAAGGGATATAGGTGACAGACAAAGGTGAAGAGGTGGGGGAGAGCCCAGGAATTCGGAGGTTCAGCTGGGAGCACCCAGGATGCTAAGGTATCAGAGGATTGTGGGCAGAGGACAGGGCATGTGCACGAGCCACAGAATCAGAGGCTGTGAAAACAAGCACGAGGGCCGCACGCACACAGGTACACACATGCACACGCCGCTCTGCCGCGAAGACGTGGAAATGGGGGCAAGTGAGACCAACGCAGAGGCCATGGGAGGAAAGAAGAGAAAGAACTGGAAGGTGAAGAAGAAAGGAAGGTGATGCAACGGAGAGTCTTGGGCGGTCCCCACACTTGGAAGCACGAGGAGAGGCATGTCCTTGGTGCTAACACACAGGCACTAAGCAGGGAGAGAAGCTTAGGCTCCCCGGCAGAGGGCTCCCCCGTTTTCCCCACCCCTGGGGGGTGCAGCAATGCCCTAGGAGCTTGGCCCTGCGAGCCCCGGGACAGGCAAGAACTCCATAAGGCAGAGAAACCCACAGCCCCCATCCTCAATCCTTGGCAACTTCTCTCCCTTGGGACACAAGCCACGTGTGGGCACACGCTTCACTGGTACATCTATTTGCTGCCAACGGGCCAGGAAGGACAACCAGAAAGCACTTGGTCACAGACTCAGCTGCAAGGGGATATTTCCCATCTCAGCCCTCTAACCTGCAGGGCATGGACTCGTTTGGGACTTTTCCCTCCAAGAGATGCGGCAGAGCTGTAGAAATCTGTAAGGGGAAGAAACCCAGGGGGTTCTGGAGGGAAGGGATCATGTGTTCCTCTTAGTTCAGTGGCACGTGGCACAGTATCTGGCACAGAGCAGGAAGTGCTCAGAGGATGTCCACAGGACAGAAGGGAGACCGACAGCAAGCCAGCCACCTGCCTTTCCTTCACCTGTCCAAGTAACAAGTGTGACTGTGTACTTGGGTCTCAACCCTGCCACAGGACCAGGAGGCCCAGGTGCTAAGAACCTGCACTTTCCACCATGACGGCAGAGCCCCCACAAACAACTTTGGTGCCCTGGGCTGCCTGCCCTTCAGGGACATGGAAGCTTCCATCCAGGCCATGCCCCCACTGCTTTCCAGAGACTGTGTGAAAGCGAAAGGAGATAAAAGATAGGAAATGTTGCTGATGCCAAGATGCCATTCGGATGAATTATCTTTTAGTAGTAGTGGTCCTGTAAGTTGTTCTTTTTGGAAGCCAAATTATAAGTCCACCTGATTATAAACTTACCTAGCGTCTATTTGACCCCCAGTGCTAATGCCCTATGATTATCCAGTACTTATCTATTTCACCAAGAATTAAAAGCAGGCCTTTGAAATTCACTGCTATGAACACAGAAACACTCACCCTCACACTCACACTCTTCCAGTCGCTCAGTTAGGAGAAACCCACCTTCACTGTTGAATTGTCTCACTGCCTTACCCCCAGCAACTTCCCTAAGAGTCAACCTGATACTAGGTTAGATTAAGAGACAATGAAGTCCAGCGGTCAAGGGCTCAGACTCCATGGAACAGACTACCTGGGTGTGAACATGGCTCCTTCTCGTACTAGCTGTGTGATCTGGGGCAAGCTAACATGACCTCTCTATGCTTCTTCCACTCTCCCTGTCGCAAAATGAAGATAATCGCATAGCTCTTATTAAGGCCGTTTTGAGATTAAATACTGTATGACAAAGTACTTAAATCGACACACGGTAAGTACCCCATGAACGTCAGCTCATATTATTACTGTGGTTATTCCCGCCTCTTAAGGGTTTCTTGGGTTTGCTAATTCCTCTCCGTTCCCCTTATCACCTCATAAAGACAAGGTTCCCGCTTGTGTGTCATGTCTCTCTCCCTGTTTATGGAGCCAGTGACAGGTCACTTAGTGATGTCACTGTTCCGAGGAGATAACGACATAAAGCAATTCATGTGTTCCTTGCAGGCTTTAGCTCTGGGATCGCGTGGCTCTTGCCCTAATAGCCACGGACATGACCCGGACTCTGAGTCACGGTCATTCTGTAGACCATGTCTCCCACTGGAAGGCTGTGGACAACTCCCTCAACTCTGATCAACACAATGGAGAAAGCCAGGGGATCTCAGAGAGATAAGGAGTTTCTCAGGAACCACTGAGGGGGCAGTGGAGGGGAGGAGTGGCAGTAAAGAAAGCCCCAAATTTCAATGTTATAAATAGTTACCTCATCGGGAGTTTCCTGTTTCTTTAATCCAGCACACTTCGTAATTATGAGCTCATGGCATCGCTTGTGGACCACGCAAGTGCAAACTGCAAACAGCAAAAATGGGAAGGCTGAGCGACAAGTGGGGGTAGAAAGCTTCCACCCCAGGATTCTGGTCTCCATGGAGGGATGCCGGGAGCCACGCCCCTCCTGTGCCCGAGTCTTAAAGAAAGACCCTGGCTGAAGCCCGGCAGGCTGAGTCATTTAGGAACACTGTGTCATCAGTGCCATTAGGGTTCCCTGAAAGCTCTGGAGAAGAATGTACCACTTACACCCAGAGGGCCTCAGGAGTTTTCTCTAGATATGGAAGTACCAATTGATTTCCCCACTTCTATATGCCAAGGTCAGGGAACAGTTTCCTTCTGTGAAGCAGGTCTGTTAAAAGCACCGGAGCAGTCCTATGCCCCAGCCCACGTCACGTCAGGGTTGGCAGGTGTGACGGGGAGCACTGCTGTGGGAGAATGGGTCTTTTGGGGCACAGGAGTCCTTAAACATTTTTGTTTAATTTCACAGTGGCCGACAGCCCGGTCTTCCGCATCCTGGGACAGTGTGAGCTGAGGCGGCCAAAGAGGTAAGCAGCTACCTCACACATGCTACCTCAAGGACATGGCCGTGTATGACAGAACCTGCTCAGGTCTCCTGGGGTGAGCCTAAGTCAACCAGTGGCGGGGTGAGGAGATGGAATGGTCTCCCAGCTCTAACCACAGAGAAATCTTGACCACAGCACCCCCATCCACCCTCCAATCCTGGAAAACCTGACCTTGCATTTTAGTCAAAGAACTGAAAACAAACAAACTGCAATAATTTCAAGGGAGTCTTAAACACTGAAGAGCTAATGATTCCACAGTAGAGACCAAAAAAAGCGGGGGGGTGGGATGGAGAGAGAATCAGCAAGGGTCACTGAGTGATAGGAGTGAATTGAGCAGGTGAGGGAACTTCTTCAGGGAACAAGAGAGGGAGGGGGCTGACAGGGTACACGGAGCCCAGCTCAGGGCAGGGCGGCGCCTTCAAAGGGTGTTGAATGGTTGCATCTTACTGGGAAAGGAGCAGAGACCCCGGGGACAGCTGGAGACAGGTACCCACGGGTACTCCCATACCTCTACACCCCATATATGGGATACAGGAGCCATGTCCAGGCAGGGACAAAAGAAAGCAAGGTCTTGCTTCTCGGAGAGGGAACAGGAGTGTGCAAACCCTACAGAGCCTCTAAATGTCATCAGACCCAGCACGTGCATCCTAGGAGTGTCGCTGATCTGGACAGACCAGTGGGCCCCCAAGCATTTATTTCCTACAATGCCTCTTACCTTGACATTGGTATCCCTGCTTTCCTATGACACCCCTGAAAAGAAGAATACAACCTTTTAATAAATTTTAGTAGGTCAAAAACCACACAAAGCCACCCCCTTCTGGCCACCAGCCACGATGCACCAAGTAGACTAGAATCCAGACAGCAGTGGGATTGCACTTCCTCTTGCAGAGCGCCTTAAAGTGACTCCTTCAGGGCTCCTGGGCGGCTCAGTTGGTTAAGTCTCTGCCTTCTGCTCACACCGCCATCCGCCAACCGGCAGTCCTGGGATTGAGCCCTGCTCATCACAGGGCCTGCTTCTCCCTCTTCCTCTGCCCCACCTTCCTGCTCCTTCTAAGTAAACAAATAAAATTTAAAAAAAATAAAAAAATAAAAAACCTCCTTCGGAGGCAACAGAGGTTAAAGCCAGTGTTTGGAATGGGTACAAAGCCTGGTCAGTGTCAGGGCTTGGTTTCCTAGACCAACAGCCATTCCAGTGAGGCCATCAGTGTTCTGGAACGCCACAAAGACTCTGCTCACTCAAGGCAGGTCCTGATCAGTGGTACATGGCAGGTAATCATGTAGGAGGGCTCTAGCTTACAGGCATATTCCCTGGGCACTCCAGAAGTAGTCAAGGGTTCTAGGTCGGTCTGTGGCCAGGGCTAGGGGCATTGGTCAAGGGCAATGGCAGAGGTTCCTTCCCTGGCAGGTGTCAGCTCCCCTGGAGCAGGGTTAGGGTCAGCATGGACACAGAACAATCCAACCAATCTGGCCTGGGCCCTGTCCTCAGTGACATCGCCAACTGGCCAAGGGGCAATCTGCCATTTCCAGGCCAGTGGGAGCCGCACCTTGGGAAGCCTAGAACCCAGTGGTGTTTGCCATGCGCTGAGAGAAGACCCGAATCCATACATCTCAGCTTCCACAATATACCCCCTCCAAACACACAACTCATAACGGAAATACAGAAAACAGAGGTTAGAGGGTGGAAGCAGCGCCGGGGGTGAGACGTTTCTGTGATGGGACTGGGGCATTATTCCCGCTTCCAACAGCCTGAGGGTGCTCTGAGCTGCACCGCCACAGATGTCCATGCCAACCTCAGTGACTAGTTCTGGAAAACCACAAGGACAAGACAAGCCACTCCTGCACACCTTGGCAATTCAAAGCCTAATTCAAATGATCCTTCGCTTGGTTTGTGCGGCAAATTGGCCTCACTTATTCTCCCCCGCAGGATCCAAGTGTGTTGGCAAAGTTCAAGAGCTCAGAGAGGTTGCCAGGAAGGCTGGTGGGAGGTCAGGAACAGCTTTCCGTTGGGCTCACCAGGGGTGGAAGTGGGTCTCTGACACCCCCTAGATGGAGGACGTCACACTAGTCTTCTTTTCCTTTCTGAGTCTCAGTACTGTTGTTAGTGGAGTGGGTTTAATAATACATAGCTTCTAGGACACTAGGATGATTTAATTAGATATTCTCAGGGCCTAAGGAAAGACTTGGCACATGGTAGGCATTCATTAAGATTCCCCCACCAATACCCAAGGCCAGTGCTCCTTATCCTTCTCCATCTCCCCAAAAGGCCTACAACCTACCTGTCTTTGCCTATCAAAATCCTAGTCATCATGAAAGAAGAAATGCCACCTCTTCCAGGAAGCCTTCCCTGAGCACTCCAGCCAATGCTGCTCTCTCATTCCTCTGAAATCTGGGCATCCTAGTAGCACCACTGTTATAACAGTTATTAAGAACTGCTTTGAATTACAGATACTGGCAATCAAGTATTTTTTAGGCCTTATCATGGGAAAATTCAGATATATACAAAAATAAAGAGATAAATGTAAGGGACCTGGTCTTATTTCATCTCTACCCCTAGCCCCTCTGCCCTCCTTCCAGATCATTTTTAAACAAATCCCAGACAGCACATTATTTCATTTCTAAATAATTAAGCTTTGTGTCTCTAAAAGATAAGAACTCCTTTAAAAAACACATCACAACGTATCACTATCGGTTATAAAATCTTAACTCATTAAACATGATATATGATATGATCCTAAGCATAAAGTCACCATTCTTCCCAGTTATCCCCCCGGGTACTAAAGACTCACTGAGCCTTCCAGAAAAGTCTTCTGCAATCAAATGAAGAAGAAATAAAGCCCACCAGCACTTTAAAAATAAAGTTTCTCTTCTCTTACAACCCCCTCCCCCAAGTGTCACCTCAGGGAAGGCCTCACTAGAGGCTGCCAGGAGAGAGGGCCTTACCAGATAAAATCTCTGCAGTGGGAGCAGTAGGTGGGCTGCCGAAGGTAGGTAGCCATGAACTTGTGGCCGTTGACTTGGTGGACCCTGCGCCTGACAGCCCCCTGCCGCTTCCTGGGCCGCATGCGCTCCCTGAACACGCGCTCTTCATTGTCTTTAGGGGCTGGGGAAGGATAAGAGCAGAGAAGAAAACAAGTCAGGGTTAGCACACCTGGGAAGAGACCTCCTACCCGACTCTCAGCGCCTGGAGTGGGAGTGGCATGGGCAGGAGTATCCACGGGCTGAGGGACTCCGGGGTCTTAGCCTCGCTGCTCAACCCCAGCAAGGGCGCACCATGAGAGACAGGAAAGCCCAGATGCGCCACCATTTCCGTACCAGTGGCACCCCCAAATTCATCCAGATCCCAGTCCTGCCCCTGGTGTGGCTTCTCCATTCCCCCGGGGAAGCAGCTGCACGTTGCAAGGGTGTGGGACCAAAAGGCTCAAGGTTCACATTTTATCACAGCTTCTTGGCAGCCCAGCCTTAGCCAGACAGTGTGTCCTTGCCTGGAGCCTCTAAGGGCCCCGCCCTCTGGAAACGGGGTACAGTGCTGACACCAAGGGCACTGTGGAATCTGCACCCAGCTCGCTGGCTCAGAGAAACTGGACTTCTCTTCCTTCCCCTTCTTCCAGACTAGGACAACCAGGATCCTTTTCCTGAAGGTCAAAAGGAGACAGAAACCTAACACTGGGAAAGCAGTTTTCCAGAAGACTCAGACCCACCACCATGGACTTTACGACCTCACTGAAGACAAAAGGACTGTCCTCACTTCTCCCTTGGGTCCACATCAGAGGTTGCCCCAAGCCTCAGAGAGTCCTGCAAGGGTGCTAATAAATGACCACAATGCTTGTTATGGTCTGAATGATTGTGCCCCTCTCTCCCATTCACACATTGATGTGCTACCTGCCAGTGTGACCCAGTCACGACAGTGAGGTTCCCAGGATGGGGTGAATACTCTTAAGAGAACGTGACCTGAGCTCACTCACTATCTTACGAGGACCCGGAGAGAAGATGGATGTCTACAAGGCAGGAAGGGGGCCCTCACCCAACCGTGCTGACACCTTGATCCCAGACTTTCAGCCTCCAGAACTTGGAGCAAGAAAATTCTGTTGCTGGAACCACTCCGTCTACGGCATTTTGCTCCGGCAGCCCAAGCAGACCAATACGAGAGTCACACTTAATGCTAACTGAGGGCTTACTCTGCGGCAGGTGCTCAGTGAACCCTCACAGCAGCCCTTCTTAAAGGCCACTGATCATATCCACACTTCATAGGTGTGCAAATTGAGGAACAGAAAGTTTATATGAGCAGTTTATGTAGCACAGCTACTAAGTGGTAGAGCCCAGATTCTAACCCAGAGAGTGGGGGAGAAGCCAGTGTTAACACTGTCCACATGCTGCTCTGGGCAACAGCCTACCCTCCCAACAGCAAGGTCCCAAAGTGCTCAACTGAGGGGCTCTTACAATCCAAGAGTTGAGCAGCCTCTGGCTTCTCCGAGGGCAGGGGAGGCGCCTGGTTCCCAGCACTAGTGCTGGCCCTGGACGGTCACCCACACAGCACAGCTTAAAATGCATGGGAAGGCTCCGTGCCCTTCTACCCCAAGTATCCCCCACACCTGACATGCCACCATGACAGTGTCAGTCTTGGGATGAGAAGGGCACCTGTGTGAGCCCAACAGCTGGAGGATCTGAGGGCAGTCTGTCAGTGGGGACTGGGCAGCAGTGGAGGGACACAGCACTAGAGGAAGAGAAAGGCAAGAATGGGGAGCACATGCCCAGTGGGGGCTTTCAGGGGGAAGAAACCTCCAAGCAGACAGGCAGAGCTGCTGATCCCCAGCACAGACCCTGATGACCTAGACAGGGTTCTGCCTGCCACCCCTCTGTTTCCCCACCCCCAGCCAGCCTGGGCCCCCTTTTGAACGGGTGCTTTTTATATTCTGAAAGGTCTCTGACCTGGAAAGAGATGGAGTATGCAAATCCCACCTTCTACCCTGCCACAACCTAGGGACCAAGGCCCAGCTGATCAGATTCTCATGGGAATGTCCCAGTTCTGCTTTAATACAGAGACATGTGCACACACACAGGAATCTGGCCATCAACACCCAACTGTCCAATGACAGGTGACTTCTATTTCTGCTGCCTACTTTTCACTATATCCAGAATATTCTACCACATTTAGAAGCAGAAAAAAAATATGATAATTAAAAAAATATATATTCACTAGCACTTCCTTACTACAAACCTGATCTACAAAAATCCAGACTCCAATCCCCACGCCTGGGCAGCTGAGACCAGAGGACAAGCTTTCAACCAACTGCCTTTACCAAATTAACCATGGGTCACACTTAAACAGTAAGTCAGCCCCTCATGCATTTAAGGTGCAACTTGGTTTGCAAATCCCTCAAATTTACCAGTCATTTGATCCTGGGAAGTTGTATTTTCTGTGAAACTGCTGAGGAGTCCTATCTAGTTTTCTCAAGGGAGCCCAGCTAGAACGGGGTTACGGGTGTCCCCAAGGGCCTCATTTCTCAACTTTTTACAGAAATGACCAGCAACCAAATTAGAGGTCTAAACTCTGTTTACTTTGATTTAATACGTTAACATAGCAACCTGTTAATTTAATGGACTTATAAAGACCTCCCGGTTGCATGCACTCATGCCTGGAGATAATCTGCTTCCTACTGGTGGGAGGTGAGGGGAGGGTCCTGGGAGGAGGTTAGAGAGCCAAGAATAACTCCCCTTAAGTGGGGTCTGATTGTCTGACTGAACTTCCCCAAAGGTTCTGTAATTCCTGCTCCAGAGTACAGGTGCACTGCCTTGTAAGAGAGATTCGACATCAAAGATGTGAGGAAACAGAAGGCTACAGGAGAGGGAAACACAGGTAAACCTCATGCTCCCCCCCCACCATGGGGACCTCCCCACCCTCCATGTGCCAAGCAGCAGGACAGGCAAGAGGAGAAAGGGGATGGGGCCCCCAGTTGGTAAAAATCGTCCCATCACCCATTCTTCTGGACAGGGGAGCCAAGGGTCCAGCCAGAGAGTCTTTGTGCCTGTCACCCACATGGCTAGATCCTGAGGGGAGCCCCAGCACTCCCCAGCCCCACAGAACCTCCCTGCTGGGGCCTGGAGTCACCAGCAGAAACAGACCCCATCAGCATTTCCTGCTGCTGACAAGGATCTCCATTAAAATACAGTTCCTATGTGGTAATGCATCATGCACGTGTGTGCATGTGAGTGTGTGATGTGAATGTGACAGATTTATAAATGAATATAGATGTGGATATAAAAATCAATATGGTTTCTATTAAATATGTTGTGAATAACTTCTATAATTTCTATATTTCTATAATACAGGATAATAGTGTATTATTACATTTATTTACATCACGAACATAACTGATCTTATAATTACAATATAATTAATGCTATAACATGATGTTATAATTATAATATTATTAATACATAATATTAAATATGATGCAAAATAGTTTGACTAAACCATTTGAAGGTTGCAAGCACAGTAACACCTTATCCCAAAATATATCAGCCTTCGTCTCCTAAGAACAAAAGCATTCTCCTAATAACCAAAGTTATCAGAGTCAAGAAACTTAAAATTGTTATGACATTAAAAAAAACACCTGTTATGACATTATCTAATATATGGTTCATATTCAAATTTCTCCAACTGTCCCCAAAATGCCCTTTATAGTTGTGGTTTTAAAATTTTTCAGAAGCAGGGCACCTGGGTGGCTCAGTTGGTTAAACGACTGCCTTCGGCTCAGGTCATGATCCTGGAGTCCTGGGATCAAGTCCCGCATTGGGCTCCCTGCTCAGCGGGGAGTCTGCTTCTCTCTCTGACCCTCCCCCATCTCAGGCTATCTCCTTCATTTTCTTTCAAATAAATAAATAAATAAAGATTTTAAAAAAAATTTTTTTTTAGAAGCTACTTAGAGCGCTTGCTTTGTCTTTAGTTGCCACACCTCCTTAGACTTTTCAATCTAGAACAGCTTTCTTGTTTCCTTTTTATGATATATTTATGAAGAGTTGAGGATGCTGTCTTAGAGAATGTTCCACAATCTGGATTTGTCTCATTCCTCCCCTTTAGTTTCACGTTAAATGGCAAGAATACCACAGAGGTATAGGTACCAATGAATCCAAATATATCCATCAAGATCCCTAGAGACACCTGTGTAAATGACATGAACGTAAAACTTACAGGAATTATAAAATACTCGCTCTTAGTGGGAATTTTTAAAATGCAAAGAGCAGTCTTGACATACCACTGACCCATCACTGAATACCTTGTAAACAAGTTTGTTTTAAAGTGGTATTATCTGTATTATACATATGCAACGTGATGCAACATTTCCAGAAACAATACTCTAATGATAGCAAACACCACACAAAAGAGTCACATCCTTTAACTTTGGGATTCCCTCTAAGTCAATAATTACACAGAAACTAAAAGCTATATACTTATAACTTCCAGATGTTTCCCCATTGCTGTCTATTTTGGCCAACAAACAGAAGTAACTGGACCATTGTACATTAAGAGAATGGTCCGACAAATTGTAGCACATTTATAGCAAGTTAAAAATGGTGAACTAAGACCTTGCAGGATTATGGGGAACTGGGATACAATACGGTAAAAACAGAATGCGCACGCGCACAAATCTGTGTAAAACATACTTGCAGATTGAAGGTAATGTAAAAGAATTATTGTGATCTGCTAGGATGATGGGTTTACATACTGTCTGTAGAATTGGAAAACAATGTGCTCTGACACTCTTCAGTGACTTCTAAGAGAGGTTCTCTGTGCCTGCGCATCCTTCTTGCTATGGAAGGGGGGGTGCTACTCGGCATGAACAAGGAGAGGGCACTAGTAGGGGGACAGACCCAATTTTGAAAGTCCGAAGCTGCCAGTGCTCCTGGACTGAGGGAAGAGCTCCCCCGACCTGCCCCCAAGCCCACTGCAAAGAATGCCTAGTGCCATTACTACGTGCACCCGCTAGGGCCACCTGCCACCTGGTGTGACCCTTCCTTTGCAACAGCCTCAGAGGCAAAACCCAGGTTGGCTTTCCTTCCAGAGAGCCCATCGGGCCCTTTCCAGATCCTTTGTTTTATGGGTGCATCAGCCACGTGGCAGAAGGGGTGATGTCAAGTCAGGGAGAGAACTGCTAAGAGCAGGATAACCTTTTTGAGACTTTCTGTGGAAATGAAGATTAGTCAGAGAGTGTCAGGAGTTCTCCAAGGCATGAAGTGAAGCAGAGCTGTCCTGTGGAGCTACTAGGAGATCCTCAGTTACCTCAGCCTCCAGCAACGTTCCAGGCGTGTCTCCTGCTTGGTTCCGTTAGGCCATCAACTTCAGACTCCCAGGAGCTTTTGCACAGTGAGGATCTTACAGCCCCGAGGTTGCACGCAGGTGGCAGAAGCGGCAGAAAGAGCCCACACCTTGGAGTTACGACTCGGTTGAAGCAGCCCCTCCTGGCTCCGTTTCCCTGGGCTGAGTCCTCCCCATCTCAGCCAGGGGAACTCTCGCAGACATGGGGAAAGGCAGCTCCTGGCACCAAAGCCTATGCCAGTCTGATGATTGAGGGTCTCCCTGCTCCACCATCTCCTGCCTCACCCCACCTCACCTCCTCTGGCACAAAAGGGGAGCTGACCTGACAGGACTGAAGACCATTCCCTACATGAGGCGACAGACACCTTCACCTCCACACTCTCGGGGTATCTTTCAGTTTAAGAATATCTAGAAGGAATCAAAAGAAATGAAAGCTTGCCATTTGCAACAATGTGGATGGAACTAGAGGGTGTTATGCTGAGCGAAATAAGTCAATCAGAGAAAGACAATTATCATATGATCTCTCTGACATGAGGAATTTGAGAGGCAGGGCGGGGGGATGTGAGGGGATAGGGAGGGGAAAAATGAAACAAGATGGGATCGGGAAGGAGACTCTTCTAAGATTAAGAAACTCTTAATTTTAGGAAACAAACTGAGGGTTGCTGGAGGGTTGGGGGGATTAATAGGGTGGCTGGGTGACGGATATTGGGGAGGGTATGTGCTATGGTGAGTGCTATGAAGTGTGTGAGCCTGATGATACACAGACCTGTACCCCTGGGGCAAATAATACATTATATGTTAATAAAAAAATAATTTAAAAAAATATCTGGCAGGGAACTCCTAACAGGCCCGGCTTATGAACGCCTGCATATGCCAGCACTTCCTTGCAGGGTTTGTGTAGTGAGAATCGCCAGATGCAAGGATCGACCCTGAGACCCCTGACCCAGAAACCTGGACCAGGATGACCAATATGCACAACTGGCAGCCTCGGGGTACTGCTGTCGTTCCTCACCACAGGACAGTTACCTACCCTTGATGTCCAGGGCACACAGGGGTCTTTCCCACAAGCAAGTATGCTGTGGGTTCTTCTTTAATTTTTCTGGCTTGTGTTTTGACCTCTTTTTGCCAGTACGGCTGAACTAGGCACTAGATGATGAGACAAATGTTGCCTTTGCTCCAAACCTGTTTTGAGTTCTAGACCCAGTCATTCAATCTCTTTGGGTTTCTGCTTTCCTATCTATCAAGGGAGGGTAATGAAACAGCTTAGCCTAAACCCCAAGCTGGTACCTTCTTTCTCTTTCTTCCTGGTGCCAAGCTGACACCTCCTTACTGAGGGGAAGTGAAACAGCCCCAACTCCGCACCCTGCAACACCTGCTCTGACACCTCCTAATCGCTGCACCCTGCAGGGGCCCAGCTGCCTCCAGATGTTCAACACCTGTCTCTGTGAGCAAAAGAGAGTCAGCATCCTCTCTCCCTACCCCATCCATTAAAGGCTTTAGAAAAACGACTCCATCTTCAGACCTGGCAAGCTGCCAGGAAGATTGGGCTGGGCACAGAACAGTGACTCAGTTTGCGAACAAAAGCAGTGAGAAACATAACTGATTTGAGAAAAGGCCGGGGACCTCCTCAGAAGGCTTTTCTTAGAATCCAAGCAAAGAAGGAATCCAGTCCTCAAAGAAGGTAATTTCACAACATGAGGAAAACCATTCAACCATCGTAGTATTTTCTTCTCTAAGGAACTGTCAAACCTGAGATATTCAGAAGCTGGAAAATAACAGCTACAATTTATGGGGCCCCTGCCATGTGCTGGGTACCTTTCCAAGCTCCTTACATTGGTGCAATACCATTCTGTACACATAAGGTACTATTACATATACATGAAGTACCGTGACATGTACATGAGGTGCTAATGCATATACATGAGGTGCTGTTCCATATCCATGAGACACTATTACATATCCATGAGGCTCTATTACATATGCATGAGGCTCTATTACATATGCATGAGGTGCTATTACATACCCATGAGGTACTATTTCAAATACATGAGCTATGTAAGCAACTTACACACATGCTCTAATACCATGCAGTGGTTATTATTCTCGACTTACAAAGAAACCGAGCCTTTGAGAGATTAAATAACTAATTTGTTGAAGGTCATACAGCTTACAAGCAGTAAATGTCAGCTCAGGAACTCCCACCCTGACCCATCCGGTCCTGCCTCCCAGGGATGGCAGAACACCCTGGTCCCATCTGCCCCTGACTGTAGGGGAGTCCGCTCCCACAGCTGCCCACCCACCTCTTCATACATCCACCTCTGCTCTCATCCAGGGACTTGGCAAAGGAAGCTAAAGGGGACTGATTAGTTCATGATACACCCACAGAGTGGATTTTAATGCTGTAGTTTTAAAAAAGTAGATATGCTAAATCCACCAAGAAATAATAAATAGGGAGACTAAGAAACATGTGTATAGTATGTATATAAAATGAGAAGGAGAAAAGGATAAATATACTCAAAAAACACACGAGTGAAAATACACATTGAAAATTTCTGAAGGGTATAAAAGAAACGGTCTATCTAGAAATGTTTCCTCTGTAGATACTGGATACCAGACACTGTTCTGGACACAGACCCCATACCACAAGCTCTGGCCTGAGACCACTCTCTCAATGATTGTTCTCTGGTCCTTGATGGTCAGGTCTCCACTAACAAAGCAAAGAATTACCACAATATTCCAGACAACAGTGGTTATGGCTTGGGGGGAGCTCCTAATATAAGCTAGATGAGAACGTGTGCCACTCCATCTCTGAGGAGGTAGTTTTCCCTATAATTCTCTGGCTTGATTTTATGGACTTACTAGTGAAAACAATGAAAGATAAATGGAAGGAAAACAAAACCAACCACCCCCTCCCCCCAAAAAAGCTAAGTACTGAAAATCAAAGGAGCAATGCCTTTTATTTTTATTTGCCACGAGGAAAATAGGTTATAATATTTTCAAGTGGAATAAATGCTTCATGACAGGAGTTTTAAATATGAAGTAAATATTTATGTGATGCCAAAGAATATGTTCTCCATGCTGTACTCACACAATAAAGAAAATTTCTGTTCAAAACAGGAAAGAGGAAACGGCAATTAATTCCTTGGGAGAGATTACTCCGTGCTATCTATGTCTTCCCAGAGAGTCACACAAGGAGAATGGAGAGGTCTGAGGGCTGAGGCTTGCGGCTGTCTGCGTGTTTTATTCTCTGTGGAATCCAGTCAGAAGAACACTGGGACCTGTCAAGATTAGCATCTCAAACTTACTAGAAACTCTCTTCTCTCTCTCTTCTTCACTTTTGGAAGGAGTTGTGCCGCCTTCATGGATCAGCCTGTGTTCTGTTCACTTATTAAAATAAAACTTAAGGTGCTTCACTTGGTGCACTGGAGGAGTGAAAGACTCAGACACTGATAGGACAGGGAGAGCAGCATAGTGAGGAGAAACATGGTGATGGCCAGACAGTGGGAAGACAATCACTGAGGGAGGAGCCCGGGGAGAAAGGGGAAGGCAATCCCCCAAGCCCATGCTCTGATGCAGAGCACACACATGAACACAGAGAACCAGTGGGCAAGAGGATTTCATTGAAGCAGGAAATGTGCTCGCCTCCTGCCCCTCTGTATTCATTCATTCATTCACCCACTCACACCCTCTCTCCCTCTCTCCCTCCTGCATCCATTCAAAATTACAAATTGGAGTTACACTGGAACTTGACTGCGTGCCTCTGGTACCCAGGAAAAGTCACCACTTGCCAGGAGGAAATCCACAGACCCAAACCCTCCAGGCAGACCTGCTAAAAACTCAAAGAACATTCCCAGCCTGGGAGATCAGCCAAGTGGGGCCCTAGCCAAGGGTGGGGTAAGAGTCCCTGCAGGGGCCAGCGACAGTCCTATGATTCAGATCCCAGGAAAAGGAGGTTTTGCTGCATTCTGGTCACCTGAGCCCCCACTGAGCTCATGTCCATGAGGCTGAGTGCTGGCCACTGGTCGTGTTTCTAAAATCTTGTATGAAAAAAGGCCTGTGGGGAAAATAGTGGCAGAAGTCTCCACAGGGCTTCTGTCCACGCCCAGGTGCTAGCTGGTCGTCGTTGGGGGTTGGGTAGTGGGAGGGAGTCAGTGCCAGCGAAGGCTGGCATAATTCCTTCAAATATATAACAAGCATTCTAATGCCACAGGAACCCCAGCCAAAAATGTTATGGAGTCATTTGTGGAAAAGCCTGCACTCATCCATGGTTGTTGATCTGAGCCCTTCCACATCATCCGGTCAGCAACAGGCAGAGCTCAGGGAAGATTCAAGCACAGTGAGCTCCAAGTCATAGGCTCTAGTGCCCACGTGGTGCCCAGCGACCTCATCCTGGGCTTCAGCCGGCAGGGTTTCTAAAAATACCACCATGAACTAACTCTGCTCTCCCCCAGCTGCTTCTTCAGTTTTCAGCACTAATAAAGTTCAAGTTCAGAGGAGAAGCCACATCCTGTCCCTGAGTAATCTGGAGTCCCAGGCAGGGATCCCATGAAGCTGGCGAGGTAGGCATGTCTTATTACATTACCTGGGAGAGGAGGAGAGTTTCAGGAACTACAACATGAAAAGAAGACGAGAAGGCGCTGAAAGAAGGATAAGACAAAGGAGCTTGAGCAAGAAGATACAAAGACGTACGACAGCTGTGGAGTCCCCAAGTCCAGCCTGGTAATGGGCTCAATTAAGCTCAGGCCTTCCTAGGAAGTAGACAGGTTTGTCGTGAGTACCGTCTACCTTCCCCGGGCCTTTGGCTCACGCTGACCAAGAAGGGAGCTCACCTTCCTCCCACCCACCCTCCTAGGAGCCCAGGTGAGGCCTGTCCCCAGGGCAGGGTGCTGGGGGGATAGATCATCCTTAGGAAGCTTAACACGTGAACAAGCCCCAAGTCTGTCTACAGAAACAGCTAGAATGACCTTAGCTCTTGCGGAACTTAGATGTTTTCCCCACGCCTTCATAAAAACCTGCTTAAACTTGTTGTTACAAGTTTTATGTTCCATTGAGACTATGACCAAACCTCTGCATATGGAGAGAGAGGGATGAACAGGTCAAAAGCAATGATGCTTTTCATTATTAACTGAAAACATCCCATAATCCAACGTGTGTTCCTTCAAGGTGTGTCCTTGCACCTTCTCTCTCTCTCTCTCTCTCTCTCTCTCTCTCTCTCACACACACACACACACACACACACAGATGCACACATGGTGTGTCCCAAGCCCACCTCCCAGTTCCTGGCACTCTCCCCAACCAGGGGACACCACAGTCCAGAGAAACTAATAAATTCCCAGTTCCTGCTTCTTAGGGCCTTGGAAACTTCTGTCTCTCCTCAAGCTGTCTCCCCTAGAGACATGGGAATGCTGGGAAAACAACAGTTACTATTGTGAGGGAAAAAAAATGATTTTCTAAGAACTCTACAAAACAACAGACACATTCACTGAGGTTTGGGCCTCATATCTATTAACTCCCATACAGAGAAAACAAAACCTGCCAAGAGGAAAAGTGGGGCAGGGGGAGGAATCTTTTTTTCCAGTTTGTTGAACGTAAGAAAATATTTTGAGGCCACACATGCTGACAAGAGATCCAGTTAGCTTAGGTCTTAGTGCTAATGAAGTACAAGTGAAGATCAAATTCTTCAAGTAAGTCAGTTATCTATGTCTAGAGGCAAATATTTTTTTAGAATATTCTATTTATTTATTTAACAGAGAGAGAGAGAGAGAGACAGAGAGAGAGAGATCACAAGTAGGCAGAGAGGCAGGCAGAGAGAGGGGGAAGCAGGCTCCCTGCTGAGCAGAGAGCCCGATGCGGGGCTCAATCCCAGGACCCTGAGATTATGACCTGAGCCAAAAGCAGAGGCTTTAACCCACTGAGCCACCCAGGAGCCCCCAGAGGCAAATATTACAGCCACGGGCCCTGCCTTGAATCTCAGCAACTTTCATATGTAGTCTTAGTCACCAAAGCGCTGGGGAAGAAGTGGGTAGGCTTGGCTCAACCTTACCCAACCTCTCCCACAAACATGGCTCTCATCCTATCCCTTACTGCCATGTTCCATACATAAAGGCACAACTCTTGGGCTGCCCAAGAGTTGTGCCTTTATGTATGGAACATGGCACTTTCCTTGTCTGGGAATCTGGGCCCTGCCTATAGTGGGTCTTGGCTCAGCAGGAGTGGAGACCTTGTAGCAAGGGTTTAGCTGAGGTTAGGGTCTATCACACACAGATGTGAAGAAGAAGAGTCAAGGACCCTTCATGACGGATTTGCACTGCCCCGGCCAAAGCACATCTCAGCAATGCTCGTGAGTCTGGCTAGCCCTTAGTAGGTCATGAGATGCCTAACGGAAAAGAACGGAAATGCACGTAGAAGAGATGGTGGGAAACTGAGGCATCCTTCCCACTGGCAACACTGATCCATGAGCCACGGGTGTCAGCCACGTTGGAAGCAGATCCTCCAGCCTCAGCTGGGCCTCCAGCGAACACAGCCCCATGAGAGACCATGGGCCAGAACCATCCAAGCTAAAGCTGCTCCTGAATCTTGCCCCCTAGAAAGTGTAGGAGGTAACATATGTCCATTGTTGTCTTAAGCTGCTAATTTGTAGTAATTTGTTATACATCAGTAGATAACCTAATTCAAAAGGGAAAACATGAGCCAAGCAAGAGAGATATAGGGTAGACATTAGAAGGAATATTTTTTTTTCTGGTCAGAATTGTTCATTCACTCAATCAGTAATCACCCAGGGCCTCCTAGGTACTAGGTACTATGTCTATGCTTTGTGTTACATACTTAGCCTGCCGGTGGAGAGAGAGGAAGAATAAATGGCTAACAGAATATACCAGATCACTCTCACATGGATCCCAGAGCCTGTGTACAAATGAGTTTCTCAGAACCTGGCTCTGGGAAGCCAGGAATTCAGAGATACTACTTGATGTCCTAAAAACCAACATGGTCCTTATGGCTTTCAACCGTGCTGCATTAAGCTTTATCCTTCAAGCTTGAGGATTTAAACCCTCCTCTGGGAGGGCCCTTATGAGTGTAATATGTGAATCTCCGATCCTATGGGCAGATGTCAAGCCAGGAAGGTAGGAAATTGTGGGGCATGAATGGGGGCAGGACCTGAACAGAGTGGCATCAGGGGAGAAATTCTGGACAGTTTACATCCAAGGCTGCTGGGTACTTGGCTTATCTAAAGCAAAATATGAAATCCATTTAAAAAAATTTCTAAGCATCATGATGAGCACTGTGTAATGTATATGACTGTTGGGTCATTATGTTGCACACTTGAAACATAACACTACGATAATTATACTTGAATTAAAAAATTTAAAAAATAATAATAGGTACCATTTACCGCACGATACCTTCTTGAAAGGATTCCTACAGGTATGGTATTATTATCTACACTCTACAAATGAGGGGCTAAGAAAATCTAAGCTACTGACCCAAGAGTATGTGGTTATTAAGTGGTAGAGCCTGGCTTTGCACCCAGGTCTCTCTGGCTCCAAAGTTCATTGTTTCCATCCATACTACGCATGTTAAAGAACATGAAATGGACACTTCCCCCACCCCCACCCCCACTTTTTGTCTCATGGAAACTAGGAAAAACACAAGAAAATTCGAGCATGCTGTTCATGTTATTCTAACAGGTAGTTCATAGTTTTTGTTTTTTTTTAAATGAACTTTCCTTCTCAAAAGCTATAAATGAAGACTAGGTGAAAGATAATTAGCAGATTGGAAAGGGAGAGGCCAGTTTCTTTCAAGTGAATATGGAGTCTGATGAGAAGTTCTGAACATCGCTGGAAACCAGACTGCTCTCAAAGTTATAGGAAATGCAAACTCACAAAGACAACCCACTCTCATACCATAATACACACGCAGGGAGCACAGAGGGGTGACAGAAAAACCAGGGCCCCCACTTTCAGCTCATTTATACTGATTACAGTTGTGTCATACAGACTTTTGAAAAGCAGGAGGTGACATGAGGTCTGATACAGGAACACATATAATCACCACATAGGCAACAACCTTCTGGAACAAAAGGTTTATATTTGCTCAAACCAAGCAAGGAAGAAAGTGTCAGTTCCAAGTGTTCCCCAGACCTGACCCAAACCATCTTGCTTCCAGCAGGAACACCTAGCCAAAGTCCATTCTCTTCCCCAGGGCGGTCCCCTCCTCAATCTTAAGGCTACGTACAAACAGGGAAATTTAAACCTGCTGGGTTTTTTGTTTTGGGTGGGTTTTTTTGGGGGGGGGTGCTTAAATAAAAATTATCCTTTCTCTCCAAACACAGCAATGAACAAAGGCCCAGTTCAAATCTATTACTGGAAAATGACAAGTGAGAGATTAAAGTAGTGTGTGTGTTTAAGGTAGGGGAACTACAATGAAGATATGACATTATATCCTTTGCTCTTTTAAACCATTTTCCTAAGGGGGGAAAAAAAAAGCTTGCGGCGTTGAAGAAGGCATCCTTGGAGCAGCCCGCTCCAAACCATCTGTTGAAAGGCCAGCTCTTCCTGCACCTGCTGCCAGAACACGGGAAGGACAGGGCAACAATCTCCCTCTTGCAGTCGGGAGGTCTGAGACCTTTAAAAAGCTTGCACAATATTCTCCCCCATTATTTGCAGTCAGGAAAACCCCAGCGGATTTTGGGGTGGGGAGGACCTGAAACTTGACCCTCCTTCCGATGACTGTCAACCTATTAACCTGAAATGTACACCCCCATTCGATCCCTGACTTGACTCTATCTGAAGCTGACTCTCCTCACTTGAAAACCTTTCTAGGTAGCAGAAATGCCCTCTCATTCCTTAAAAGGAAACCTCATTTCCTGCTGGGAGCGTGATGGCCACAGGGGTTCAGAAAAATGTTTTAAAGGCCGGAAGGAAGGGAAAAAAGAATCTCTTTTCAGATAGGCGATGGCCACAGGGGCTGGTCAAATCTGAATCAGAACACAGAAGAACCCAGATTAAGCCCCTTAACATAATCCCATCATCATTTTCTTCTAAATGACCTAATTCTGAGGTCTCCACCTCCCTAAAATAACTTTCTCAAAGGTCAGCATGCATCAGAATTCCTTGGAGGGCTTCCTGAAACATACACTGCTAGACACCATCCCCAGAATTTCTAATGCAAAAAGGGGAGGCCCTGAGAATTTCATTTCTAACAAGATCACAAGTGAGGCTGATGCTGCTTGGTCTGGGACCACATTTTAAGAACTGTCTAGACGACAGTAGCCCCCTTATCTTAACCAGCTCTAAGTGTTACACGTAAAGGTATTCCAGAGTTGTTTGGGCCCTGCTGAGAATGTAGAAAGCTAGAAAAGCCATTATTCCCGCCATTGCAACCAAAAAAGGACAAATAGGACAAGGGAACAGAATGGAGTCCAGGGAGGAATCCACACATACAGGGTCAGGTGATTTTCACCAAAGGTAGAAAGGTACTTCCACAGAGAAACTGTAGTCCTTTTCTAACAAACAGTGCTGCTGAGACAACTGGATATCCATATGCAAAAATAAACAGAGATCCACACCCTGCACCTCATACAAAAATAAACCCCAAATAGAGGATAGGCAAAAATGTAAGAACTATTATATATCTGGAGGAAAATGGAGGAAAAAAAATCTTTGCGACTTTGGGGTTAGGTAAACATTAGATAGGACCCTAAAAGCACAATTCCTCGAAGACTGATAAACTGAACTTCACTGAAATTAGTAACATCTGCTGTTCAAAAGATATTGTTACGAGAAAAAAATGGCAAGACCCCAACCTGGAAAAAAATAATTGCAAATCGCATATATGGGAAAGTGCTCACGGCCAGAATAAAGAATTCTCAAAACTTGATAATAAGGAAATAGCCCAATAAAAAAATAACCTAGGATTTGAAAAGCACCACACCAACAGAGATACGTGGACAGCAATTAAACACATGAAAAGATGCTGAACATCAGTTTTAGGAAGATGAAAATTAAGACCACACTGAAAGCACTACATGCCTGTTAGAATGACTAACATTAAAATAGTAATAAAATAAACCTTGAACATACCAAGTGCTAATGATGATGGAAAGTAACTAGAATTTTCATACACTGCTGAATGGAAAACAAAATGGAGTCACCACTTTGGGAAACAGTTCACGGTTTCTTATAAAATCAAACACACACTCACCACACACAAGCTAGCAATCCCATTTCCAGGTATTTACTCAAATAAAAAGTGCAGGTTACGCAAAAACCTGTATGTGAATATCTCTAACAACTTTATTGGTAACTGTCAAACACTGGTCACAATCCAAAGGTCCCTCATCTCAGGGAGGGATAAACAGACTGGTGGACACACACACAATGGAATTCGACTCAGCACCAAGGAGGAACATATCACTGATATAATTAGCAAATGCACCTCAAATGCAACATATTAAATGAAAAAAAAAAAAAGCCAAATGCGCAAGGCTACCTACTGTATGATTCCATCCAAACGACATACTGGAAAAGATGAAACTGTAGGCATTGGAAAGGGATCAGTCACTGTTCCCCAACCCCCACCCCCTTGCCTCGCATGTCAAATACCTTTACTATGGTGCACTATGAAAGAGAAAGATAATGGGAGAATTTGGGGGTGATGGAGCTATTCCATATTTTGATCGTGGCAGTGGTTACAGGAAGGCATGTATTTGTCAAAAATGGCAGAAATGTATGCTAAAACAGGTGAATTCTACGGTCTATAAATATTACCTTAATTTTTCTTTTTTTTAAAGGAAAAAAGGTGATGAGGGAGGACCTACCATAGCCTCATCCCTGTGTCAAGAGTCACTAGAGATCCAAAGGACCGCCTTGAGGACAGTTTAGAATGAACATCTGCCAAAATCACGTAGAACAGCCTGCCGGCTGAGAAGTCAGGTGGGCAGGAGAGGTTGTAGACTCCAGTCCAGAGAGAGGTGGGGTACCAGGCATGAAGCTGGTCCCCTCCGCCGTCTGGTTCCTCTTGAAACTGAAAGCTTTGGTTCTGCTCTCACCAGCCTAATAAGGTCCATCCTGACTGCCCCTCACAGAAGTCACATTTTTCCTCCCTCTGAGCTTCCAAGCAGGTCAGTCCTCTATCCCAGGACAGGGTTCCTTCTCTCCTCTCCCTAATCTAAAGCTTTCCCATCCTTTAAGACCTAAATCTTCCACAAAACCTTTCTTTACCAGAGCAGTCCACTGGGATCTCCTCTTCTCTGAACTACCACAGCCATTCAATTTGATATCCATTCACTGAACATTTAATCATACACCTTCGGAGGGCTTGCTGCGGTGTTGATAATCGTCTCCTCAGCCGCTTACCTCAGGAAGAGAAGCAGCCCTTAAAAGTTCCTGGGTGTCCTTCTCCCCAGCCTCCCCTCTAACATGCCCATTGCTTATTTCCAACCATCATTAACTGAATGGAACCAAAGCATGGACAATAGTAAGAGAATTAATTAATGTGGTATTAAACACATGGCAATTCATCTGCTTATATCATAAAATATTTGTGAAATTCCTCCTCATGTATAAGGTGATTAAAACATCTTTTCGCAAATAAAATCCATTCCAGTTTGTAAAGAATTGCACAATCCCTAAAGGACCCACAATCATGCAGCAAGAAAATGTATGTTTAGATATGTGATTGTTTCTGGGTATTAGAGTCTTTTCATGATAGCACATACACATGGGGGTTGGGTTATTTTTCTTAAAAAAAAAAAAAATTCCTACACATTTCTTTTTTCCTTTAGAAGTCCTTGACTAAGCATCTTGAGTTCATATGCACCCTCTCTGGATGTTTTCTATTTTCACGCATGCTTATGTTTAAATTAGATAGGCCAATTTAATTAGTCTTTTAATCCAGCAGAACAGCGATGCACGAATATCATGCTGGGTTACTGCCATCATATTCTGGGTCTCGAGTTACATTTCATTACTTGCTTTTTGGTTATTCTACGGCAAAGTATAAACAGAAAGGGCAGCAGTGATAAGGAATTATTTGATTGCAAGGAAATTGCTGTTTCTTTGGAAATTTTCTAACAAGTATAAACTCTGGACTCCAAGTTTTAGTGACAAGGAAACTATCTATCGTTCTTTGGTTTAGACACACGGGCCCGCTCCAATAGTATTACAGAGACACTCATGTGAATGAGTTTGGGAACTGTATTGGGAATCCCAGGGCCTGTACACCCCAAGGCCCCCTTCGAAGTGGAAGGTGAGCCTTAAAAAGGCTTGGAGACTTGAAGAGGACTTGTCCAAACTGGTAATTTTGCCAAAGGCCAGTCCTTTCTAGGTATAACTCGCAGGTGTGACTTAGGTATTATCGCCAGGTAGACAAAATAAAAGAGACACAAGAATGCTACTCTACCAGTGAGTAGAAAATAAAACCACTCAGAACCCCTGGAGGCCTGGTAGACACAGGTGGCAGGGAACTTCATTCCCGAGTCCTGGGGGGGAGCCTGACCATCTGCATTTTCTACCAAGCTCCCAGGTGACGCTCCGGACCTTGGGCCAACAAGTGAGTACGGTGCCAGCATCGCGGGCAGCCCCAGACACCTACGGTCCCCTGGATCACCAGAGTACTGGAGAATTCCACACTGAGGGACAAGAAATAGCCCAGGAAGAGTGACAGAGACTTCTTTTATCTGTCTGCCTCGAAACTGCCCCCGCCAAAGCAGCCCCCACAGCCCCAGGAAGGGAGACCCGGGAGG
Organism: Martes martes; assembly: GCF_963455335.1. Lineage (NCBI taxonomy): Eukaryota > Metazoa > Chordata > Mammalia > Carnivora > Mustelidae > Martes > Martes martes. Next base: position 61,866,319 of record NC_137896.1, read on the forward strand.
CACTGCGCCTGAGCACGCCAGGCACTCCGCATCTCTAGTCTCAGAAACCAGCTTCTAGGAGCATCTCAGCGAGCAGGGGACGAGTGCTAGGGAAAGAAACCGGCAGTGGGGGGATCAGAGATCATGGCTGAGGGAGAAGGGCACCTCTTAACAGGGGAACCTCAAAATCTCAGGCACTCCCGAGCACCTGCTATGCGAAGTGAGCCCAGCTCTTAGAGGGGGGATTATCAGATGGCAATCTACCCCTGTGAGGGGGCTGGGGGCTGGACACCCCGCCCTCCCTGCCGCAGCTCATTTCTCCTTTGGGCATTTGGAGGTCCCCACTCTGGAAGCCAAGGAGCCCTGCTTTAGGATTAGCTGCTTCACATCTTCTCCCAGTAAGAGATCCTAAAGCCTCTCTCCCTGTGACAAGAAGGGAGCTTTAAAATACAGGGAGGCCTTACCCCACTCTCAGAGGCTCCCATTTAAAGGGCTGGGGGAATGCCCGTGGGGGAGGTTTTTAAAGCTTCCCAGTTGCTTTTAATCTGGAACCAAAAATTGGGAACTTTGGTGAATCAGATCGGAGCTTCTTGGCCCAAAAGAGGTCTGTGTTCTGACTTTCCCTGTCCTTTCACTGGTGAGGAGGGCAGCATTTCCACAGCCAGGAGATTTGTTTCATTCCAAATACCAAAGGAGCTATAAAAAATGGCATTTAAATACATCTTCTTTATTTCCCTTTAATCGGCACAGGCAGGAGATAAGACTGCAGGGGAGGGCGGTAAGGCTTCTCTGCCTTAGGAAAACAGACAGCTTTTGTGAATCCATTCACCTCCCTGAAAGCTCAAAGCCCTCTGCACTTAGCCCGCATCAACTGGGAAATTAGGTTTAGCAGGTACAAAAATAATTAGAACTAATACTGCATGACACTAGCTCTCAACGCTGGCTGCACATTAGACTCACTTGGAGAGCACTGAGATATGCCAGTGCCTGGGGCCCACCCAGATGACTGAATCACCGGCTCTGGGGGTGTGGGGGAAACTTGGCATGCTACTTCTTTAAAGCTGGCTGGTGGGTTCTAATGTGCAGCCAGTATGAGAAGCACTGGGGGAAAGGGTCGGTGGTGGTGCAATGAAAAACCGGGAGATGCACTGGAGGGACACGGGCATTGACCAAGCCAGTGGCTTCTGACTCAGCAGCTACCCATGACTTTGCACAAATGTTTGCATTCCCCATTCTGGGGGCATGACTCAGACTTGGGTATGCCAGGGGGAGGCAGTCCAAGGATAAGTGAGAAGAAGGAATGGGAATTGGTATTCAGGGGAGCGGGAAGGAGGGAAGATGGAGGGAAGGAGAGAGGGAAGAGGAAAGGAGATGATGTTCTATCCTAACTGAAAAGTGCATGAAAAGTGCCCTTGATTGGGAATCCACTAATGGAGGATAAAGTCTTGACTCTGCCACTAATCAGATGTGACCCTCACGTAAGGCTTTCTGCTTGCCTTGGTCTCAGCTTCCCCAAAATTACACGGATGGATGGCCGTGGATCTGCAAGTCCCTTCTGGTCCTGAAATTCCCCAGGTATGTTCCATCAAGGTCACCTGAGCATTCAATGGACATCAGCCTGGGCCCCCTGGTAACAGGGGAGAGGAAGGAGCCTCAGAGCAGAGTCTCTTCCAGGTTATCTAACCCAGCTGCTCAAGTTTGAGAACAACTGATCGAGGCTTATTTCAAAGCTAGCAACAATTTGAGAATTTTGTTATTTCAACCACCACTGGGTAATGCCAAAAGAGGTGGCTGGCTTGAACTTCCTGTCCAAAAAAAAGCAAGCTTTTGGGGGGAACTCAGCCTACCCCATACTATAATCTATAGTTTTATTTGGCTACTGTGTTTTGTGTTTTGTTAGTTTATAAGCTCCTTGAAAGTAGAAACTGTTTGTCTAATAGAACTTGGGTGTTGCGTGGCATGACTTAAAGCACTCTCCATGTTCTTACTTTTCCTACAATTAAGTTGTATTCCTGGAAAGCTGCATGTCAATGGAATGCCCATCAATCAAACCCAATTTTAAATATACATTCAATGCTGTGTAAAGAAGCCCTGCAGTGAGTGCTTTTGAAGAGTGACTAAATTTCTTGGTATGCTAATAATTATACCTTAATTTAAGTTTGGTGAATCTAAATTTTAACACAGCAATTCAATTGTAAAATAGAGGTGGTTTTTTTTTTAATATTCTTTTAATTTGAACCCCTTAACAAGGGGTTCTGGGTATTTTATAATAAATTCTGCTACAGTTCACACTCCTTTAGAATAGTTTCAGCAAGAGGAGGGGTGTTTTATTGCTTTAAACGTCAGTGTGCTTCTGTTATTGGGCCACTTACATACACAGAACAGTGCTAACTTTCACAATGCCTAGGAGCCCTGTGGTGTAATGAAATGAGCATAATCACTGAGTTGGGGGCCTAGGTTCTCCTGCTTACCACTGCCTTACTGTGTACCCCTGGGGGAGTCCCTTTCCTCTTCTGAGCTTCAGTGTATTTATCTGTGTGATGGGACTATTGGACTAGGTGATTTCTGAAGTCCTTTCTGGCTCTGGACTCCCAAGATTTAGGGTTCCTTGGAGAGTCTGGATCATCTGAGATTGTCAAATTTTACAGCCCTACAATCATTCTACTAGCACTTTGATCCTGCTTGGCATAAACTCGGAGAATGAGATGTGGGAGAACCAAGCCCACAGCGTGTGACTGTGTAAGTTGTGCACTGCACAACAGTATTTGGCCCCTGCTACATCTGCCCCAGGGCACAGGGCTGCATGAGGTCAGCTGTGGCCCCAGTCTGTCAGATGCTGCATGGTTCAGCCCTGCCTTGGTTGACGGCAGGACCTTTAAAACTAAGGACAGCAAGGCACAAATCTTGTGCTTAACATCAGAGTGTGGTTCCTTAACAAAAGAGTTCTCCTTCGGGACCCAGAGAAGGCTTGGCTGTGGGTGGAGATCAGGTACCCATAAATATCACCTAATTTCAGTGAGGAAGTCAGGGTTAAGGGGGGAATTGTGGAAACCCAGAGACTTGCAAGGTAGAGGGGCAGATCGGAGAGATGGCCAGGGGGTGGAAACAGTCCTTCACAGTCTACATGAAGCTGTTCCCTCCGTGACCAGTGGTTCTCACACCTGGCTGCTGGTCAGTCACCTGGAAAGCTGGTGCAGCCACATCCCTGAACCAGGCCCCAATCCTATCAGGGGAGCCTGGAATATCTGTCATTTCAGTCTGCTCCCCGGGAAACTAGGAGCAGCTAGCGCAACATCAGACGGCACGACCGTGTCTGAAGAACTCTGGCTTAGAGGGATCACCTGTCATGGGTAAGGAGTAAGCTCTGGAAAAGCTACGAATATACTTCATGCTCAGGACCAAGGAGAGACAATGCCAGGGGACATGGAAGGACACCGTCTGGGGCCTTCTGTTGGGGGGGCCAGGTGAACATGGGCCCAGAAAGAAAATCTGGACCCGCCCAGTGGGCAAAGATAGGCCTAAGAACTGATGCTGGCAAGTCGGGAGACCTTTACTGTGGGGCGCTCAAGGAATACCAGTCCTCCACCTCACCTTCCAACTGCTGCTCCTCATCCCCAAACTGCTGTCCCCATGAGCCACCAGGAGCATGAACCTCAGAGGCTGGGCAGCCACCTGGAGGTACTGCCTCTCTCTGCTGTCCGTGTGCCGGTGCTAATCTCCTTTACTGCATTTCTTATTCGACACTTGACCTGGGGCATCATCAAACCAGGCATCTGGAAGTCCCTGGGGAAACCGGAGTAGCCTCAGGAATAAACCTTGGTGATGACCTTGAAAGCTATTTATTTTCTCCTCACCCAGCCAGAGTTACCCATGCAAATGTGTTGTGACATCTTTATGAGCGACCCTTGAAATCAGAGAGTGGGAAACAGGAAAAATGAACTCTGTGAGAGTAACTATAAATCTGCCCGCAAATTTCAAGATGAAGCTTTCAGGAAGAAAATCAAATGCACTCATCTAAAGGCCAAAGAATTGTTGATGTCCATTACTGGATAATAAGTTACCTAATCTAGAAAGCAGTGGTATGTTTTCGTACCTACTATTAGAACTCAGCATTACATTTTGGTAAATACATTGATTTTATGAAAGGCAAAAAAAAAAAAAAAAAAGCCACAAAAAACTAAGCTGAATATTGCCTCAGGCTTTGGTCAACAATTCATTTTGTGGAAAACAACCTTTGTTATTGTTCCCTAGGATGCCAACTGGGGACGTATTTTCTAAGTATTTATTTTAGGCGAATGTTTTACTCCATGAAAACATTTTAACTCAGGAAGAGATTTTAAAAACCTGAACAGGTCTATAACCTTCAAAAAAAAATAATTCCCCCCCAAAAAAATCAATGCATTTCCAATTTAAACCCCAGTAGGTTTTTCACAGAGTTTGAGACATTGAGTCTAAAATTTATAGAAGAAAAATGGCTGAAAATAGCAACAACAACAAAGTTAACAAGTAAGAATAAAAATTGAAAGTGTGCTCTATCAGACACTGAGATTTGTTTCATGGATAAAGTGATGAGAACAATGTATATGGGCTCATGGGTGGACAGACAGCCCCAAAGAATAGAACAGCCATCTGAAACAGGAGAATCAATGGGTAAGAATATGAACTGATCACAGTGCGATCTCAGGTCCACAGGTTGTTAAGCTGGGGGAGAAAGAGAATTAGTGTAAAAAGCAAAACACTGAAACTTTTATTTAAAAATAAGTAGGAAACTATCTCTGTCATTTAGACAGGGAGAGATTTATTAAAACACAATGCAAACAGCACACACCAAATATAACCATATTAAAATGTGAAACTGCACAGAAGACACCATAAATAAATTATAATGACAAGCCACAGACACTGTGGGAAGATATTTGCAACACATAACAGACTCGGATTTGGTAGTCCGCTTTATATCAAAAAGCCCTACCATTAATAAGGAGACAACCGACTATCAAGAAGTAAAATAAGCCAAGGATACGTTCTCTGGGGACATACAGGCAGGCGATAACCCGAGCAGCCTCCTCCACCTGAAGTTATTCAGAGAAATACAGATTAAAATAATAATGGCATGTTAGGTTATACTTGCTGGTTGGCAAAAACTAAAACCTGACATTACTAGATACTGGTGAGAGTGTAAAGAAATAAAGTCTTACATCCTGCCAGGAAGGGTGTCGACAAACATGACTATGTGGCAGAACACATAAGTAAGCTCTAAGTAAGCTGATGACGTGCAACCCTACCACCTGGCTGTCCTACGGGCTGTGCACACCGTATGCTGTAATACACCCAGACAGCAATACACAAAGACGCTCACTGAAATAGTATGTGGCAGCAAGAAGCTGAAACCAAGGGCACTTGGGTGGCTCAGTGGTTTAAAGCCTCTGCCTTCAGCTCAGGTCATGATCCTGGGGTCCTGGGATCAAGTCCCACATTGGGCTCTCTGCTCAGCAGGGAGCCTGCTTCCCCCCCCACCCCCCCCCCCCCGCCTGCCTCTCTGCCTACTTGTGATCTCTGTCAAATAAATAAATAAAATCTTAAAAAAAAAAAAAAGAAGAAGAAGCTGAAACCAACTTAAAGCCCCATCTAGTGGGCTTTAAAACCTGTGATACTGTCCTATAAAGAAGATCATCTTGTTAAAACGATGCTCTTGACGTCCTATAGCACCACATACACACGTGAAAACATAACAGTCCCTTAAAAAAAGCAAGTTACCAAAAACTACATAAGGCCGTCATACCATTTATATGAAATCAAATTCACAAAACATTAGGGACACACACACTTTTATTTAAAAAAAAATATATATATATACATATAATAATAACAAACATTATGAATGAGCTAAATACCAGCTTCAGCCCAGTGGTCACCTCTAGGGGGAGAGAAAGAGCAGGAAATCCCTCATTCAGGGGACTTCCACTAGATTTCAGGTTTTCTTTTTTTAAGAAGGCCAATGAAGACGATTGGAAGCAATGTTAAGTTTTTATATTTGCTAACTACGGGTAATTCGAATGCCACTAAAGTATTATTGCTTTTCTATCTGTTTGAAATATTCCCGACATTTTTTAAAAAAGATTTTATTTATTTGTCAGAGAAAGAGAGTAAGAGCACAAGCAGGGGAAGCAGCAGGTGGAGGCAGAGGGGGAAGCAGGCTCCCAACTGAGCAGGGAGCCTGATGCGGGGCTCCATCCCAGGACCCCGGGATCATGACCCGAGCCAAGGGCAGGCACTTAACCGACTGAGCCACCCAGGCATGCCATTCCTGACAATTTTTTAAGGTTCTGTGTGTCCACATGCCAAAGAAGGCTTGTTTTGAAAGTGTCACATCAAATAATGTTCCACTGAATGGACAGACCATGATTTACGTGGTACTATTCTTACGATAACAATAAATACACTGTGATGGAGAGAGGTTCCAAGAGCATTCTGTCTACCCTATTCTGACACAGATTACTTCTGGTGGCTCATAGGTGATCTCAGGGCTGCTAACAGACATCCACAGGGTCTCAGTCTACTGGGTCATCACTGGGACTTGGTTGGTGGGTAGGACAGGCCAGACGGAGGGGGCTGGGATCTGGGGACCAGAAGTCCCTAGGGGCTGAACTCTCAGTGCAGTCTGGTAGAGAAAAAGGGAAACGAGAGGCTGTCTAGCACAAATAGGAGTTGGGAGCTGGGAAGGAGAGTGCAGGGCACAAGAGAGGCAGAGGTGCCTACAGGTTACCAGCTGCCCAGGGAGGTCCACCTACAGCCACAGGTCCAAGCACAGCCCTGGGCTCAAGAGCAGGCCCACAGGGGCACCTGGGTGGCTCAGTGGGTTAAGCCTCTGCCTTCGGCTCAGGTCATGATCTCAGGGTCCTGGGATCGAGCCCCGCATTGGGCTCTCTGCTCAGCGGGGAGCCTGCTCACCGCCCCCCCGCCTGCCTCTCTGCCTACTTGTGATCTCTGTCAAATAAATAAATAAAATCTTAAAAAAAAAAAAAAAAGAGCAGGCACACAGCATGAAAAGCGAGGGACACGGAGCACAAGCCTAGGGTGTGGATCTTGCTATGTGGCAGAGTGGCTCTCTACTACAGAAAGCCTAGTGGAGGCTGGCAGCCCAGCCAGATTACTCAATCAGAGGTCTCAAGCTAGGAAAGGACCATGGGTCGCAGGGCCAAGAGGACATGGTCTCTCATTCTGTAGGCTGAGCCTTCATGGGAGGTGAAGGTCACAGAAATCGTGCCATTCAAAAGGCTTGGAGGGAGAAAACCAGCAGCAGCAGCATCACCACTGGCCACCAAGCATGGTGATGGGTGGTTTGTCATATCTCATCATGTTCTTCCTCACAACCACCTCTCAGGAAGGTACCATCATTATCCTAACTTTACAGATGAGAAAATTAAGACTTAAAGAGGCTAAACAATGATACGAGGGAAGGTGACGGAGCAGGCTCTAAACCCAAGCCTGTCTGGGAAGCCTGGGCGTGCTTCTGTGAGGATGGTGGTGACAGCTCTCCAGGTCTCCAGCAGGGGACAGTCCTTGGGGCCCCTGGCTGCTGCAAGCTGAGATGAAGCCACTTTCCGTCCTCCGCACAGGGCTTGGGCCTGTCAGAGGGAGCTGAGAACCAAGCTCTGCTGTAGGACAGCACCCTGAAGGGATCAACAATGTGCTCACACCTATTTTTATCTGGATTTTGTGTCTACAGAAGCCCCACGAGCCAGGCAGGTGGGGGAGAACTAACCTAGTACATCTGTTGCTGCCTGTGCCACAATCTGGTTCCACTGGCCTTTAGTGATTTCTCCCTCCCTACGGCACTCCTACAAGGACCTCTTACAACTGGCTGGTTCCGCGGAGCACCAGCATGGATCTCAAGAAAATTAAGCTTTCCGGGGTGACTGTCCCACCTCTCACCATGGTTGACCTTCTTCTCTGAGCAGGACTGGAGAGCTGATGTCTTTGGGACTGGCCAGCTCTGCTCTCCAGGCCCTGGCCTTCTCTCCCCTCAAATGGACAGATGTTAGAGCAGCACCTGCTTTCCTGGCAAATCTGCGGAGAAGCTGAGCCAGCATGTCCCAAGGCTCTGACGTGGGTCATTTATAACCCCTTTCATTTCCATAAAAGTTAAATGGACAATAGATTCAGGTGAAGTGAGCCAGAAAACAAATGGGACAGCAAAGAGGCCAAGTGGCCTTAATACACAGTCAGCCACAGATTGGTTGGGCATGACTCATAGGCACCCAGGGTCCCACGGGCCAGGAGCCCAGTGGCAGGCAGGGATTCAGGAGACTCAGGGCCCCTCCTGGCTCCTTGGCAGAGCAGTTCTGCAAACTCCAGTCACCTTGGCTGATATTCAGCCAGCATCCCGGACCCTGGGAGGGCCTCTGTCAGGTTCTTAAGCGATCCTGGCCTTGCAGATGGGGAATTAATGGCAGCCCTAGTCATTAATAAACATAAACACCTTGTCCATGGAACACTGAAACCAATCCACTTTTTGGCTCATCCTCGCAGCTATCCAGGGCTTGTCTCACACAGAGGTAAGTGGCCGTCTGTGTGGTCTCACTGGAGGATATGGAGAAGCCCTTCCCCAGTCTTCGCCCCCCAGTGCCCAACATTCTACCCTTAGCAAGTCCTTCTTTCCCCTTAAGAGACCAAATTAAAATAGAGACAATGAGCACGGGCTTTGGGGTCACATGCCTGGATTCAGATTCTGGCAACTACCAGTAGGACAGGGCTATGCAGCCTCTTTTTAAGAGCTCTGCAGGAAAGGGGGTAGTAATAGTATTCACCTCATGGAAAGCATGGAGCACAGTGCCTGGCACATTGCAGGTGCCCACGAGAGGACAGCCATGGCCAGGATTGCCAGGTGGGGGTGGGCCTCTCCAGGTCCTCCTCGAAGACTGAAACTCGCCTGGAACATGCCCGACGCTTAGCGCTGCGGGGCTTATGTCAGTCACTTTCTTGCCTAATGGGGGCGGCCTGTGGCAGCTGAAGGCTCCAGAAAGGGGGAGGTTGGAAGAGGCACAGGAAATAGAAGACCCATTATTGGAAAGGAAAAGCACAGAGAGGGAAGGCTGGGAGTCAGAAGACAAGGGTCTCCGCTCTCCTGAAGGCAACCTCTGTATCCACAGCAAAATGGTGTTGGGCATGGGTGGAATGTACCAAACTAAATGTGCAAGGATTTACAAGTGAGGTTTGTTTTGTTTTGTTTTGTTTTAAAGACTTTAAAGTGTTGGCTCCATCATTAAGCGTCTGCCTTCAGCTCAGGTCATGATCCCAGGTGGGATCGAGTCCTGCATCAGGCTCCCTGCTCCGTGGGAAGCTGGCTTCTCCCTCTCCCACTCCCCCTGCTTGTGCTCCCTGTCAAATAAATAAATAAAATCTTGAAAAAAAATTTTAAGGGTTTTTTTTTTTTTGAGATTTCATGTACATAAAGTGGAAGGTATAAATCTTAAATGTACAGGTTGACGAGCTTTGACAAATGTATTCCCAGCGTAGCTGCCATTCCATTCCAAACCGCCTCTTATGCACTGGCTCAAAGGCTTCCACAGCAAGCTCACAGGTCAGAAACACGAGCCCGTGGAGACATGGACCTTCCCCTCGAGGGCCGAGTGCCCGAGGCAATCCCCGATGAACAGACCAAGAGCGACACCAAGAACCTAGAATGGCATCAAGGGAATGAGAGCAGCGAGGCTGGATGTGAGGAGAACGCAGGCGGCAGCTAACTGGTCCCATCTGAAGAGGCTGTGGGGTCGGAGACTCTGGGCAAGAATCTGCATTTGCCCTGTGATTGGCCCGTGACACCTAGATTCTTTCCACACCTGGCTCAGCCATCGGCTGCCATCTGTCTCTGAGTAAGGAAGCCACATCACGGCCCCCGGCCTCCATCGTCGGACGTGGAAGACAACGGGAGTGCGCCAGACACTGGTGTCTTCTCAGGCTGCAGCAACTTTCACATGTAGACTGCCGGTGACCCCAGATTCTCCCAGGTTTGCTTAACACAGACACAGCCTCCCCCGCGGCTGTCTGGTGCCTTCTGCAAAGCTGGGACTCTCTCGGGAAAGAGGACACAAAAAAGCAGAAGCGGAGGCTTGGAGTACGCCAAGACAGTGGGACTTGGCTGACACAGTTTTCATATCCTGGTGGCTGGTGAGAACTTCATATTCCTGTGTCCTCCTCAAAGGCATCTGGGCCAGTGGAACTTGAGAACATTTACGAAAAACAAAGGGGGATCTGAAAAGAAGAAATTCTGGTCTGTGTAATCTCGGTGATTTTAGTCTCGGAAGGAAAACTAGTTTTCGTCTTGTATGTCAACTCTAGTGAATCTGTGAGTCCCAGTTCAAATGTTATCTACCCCGAGAAGCCCTTCCTCTAAGTCCCTGGCCAGAGGGCCATGCAGAATTCTTGCGGCTTCTACCTGAACTCCTCTTTACACACATACACCACGACTGTAGTTACCTGTGTCCACCTCCCACCTCTCACCTCCCAGTGAGACGGTCACAGTCCCTTTAACCTTTCCCAGGCTGGGTAAGTGTTCTGTGCCTGGTAAGTGCAACATCCCTTTTAATTTTATTTATGTATTAAAAATAAATTTTTTTTTGCAACACACTTTTTTAAAAGTGAAGAATGAATGAAGGTTAGTCAGGCTTAAGGTAAAGTGAAATGCTCCGACAAAGGAGTTTGTGTCCTTCAATATTCAAAAGGAGAAAATTACCTAAAATGAGCTTTTAAATCCTCCTGAATCTTCACTGCTATGTCCTAGTCCACAAGATGTAACCGATCTCTCTGGCTAAAATTGTCAACTTACAAAACATTATACAAGGGGAAAGGATACCTGAATTGATGATGAGACAAACAACATATATTTACATCACTTTCTGAAATATGTAAGGAAAGGAACTGCAGCCAGCTAACTCAGGGGAATGGGAACAGGGAGGCCTGGGAAGACAGGTAACTTTGACTCCTTAAAGCACTCTTTGGTACTGCTATGTTTTCCTACAAGCATTCGTGGTTTTTTATTTTTTTAAATAATGTTTAAACCTAGAGTTTACAGAATTTGGACACTGATGCTTATTTAATTACATGTGTATTATAATACATACAATGTATTTCAATGCCTTTTATTGTTGAAAAAACTGAATCTCAAGGAGATTAAATGACTTGCCTAAGAGTTAACTGCAGAACAAGAAAACAGCACGCTTATGTAACAAAGCGCAGGGAAGAGGGAATTTCGTATTCCATTCACGTTCTGATCTTTCCTGTGAGGACCCATTATTAGGCCAGCAGTGATTCACTCAGTGCACACCCTCTGTCCGTCCCTGTTCTCCTCCCTAGAGCTAGAAGGACCTCTCACATCACAGTGACTGTGTATTCCTTCACACATGATGCATACGTGAAATGTACACGAGCCTAGAATGGACTCTGGAAAGACAGTGTTACTTAAATTGTTACTTTTTTTTTCTCACTTATAAAATTTAGAAGTCATCAACCAAATGTTACCATGTTTTTATCCTAAAGATAAGCACTGTCTTTGGCCAGAAATGTTTCTTCTATTGGTGTCTTTGGAACCTAACTAGCACCATGATTCATTCTGTCAACATTTAACAGGTAGAAATGGAATCCGTGTCTTTTTGTTCTGCCTCAGATGAACAGAAGAAGTGAAAAAATATTTGTTTTTAATACTGGGGTCCTACACTTCTCTAAGTCACAGTGCTCACATTCCATGGACCATGCCTCAAGGAGGAGAAGCAAATTCAGAACAGCAATTAGGTTCAGTTTCCAAGAGTTGGCTTTGATTGTTATTTGGAAAGGCAGAGCCCGCTCAAAACCTCCGGGCTCCAGCAGCAGAGCCTTGCCTGGGTCTCCTGTTTTAATCAGTGTATAAGAGGTAAGCCTCAGTAGCAACAGGGGTCTTTGACCCCAACAACCAACCTCGTATTCAGTGAGTTTATCACCTTCTAGCTAGAGTCAGCCAGAGGAAAGGTTATCATGTCATCATAAAGCCGCAGGGCTCAAGCAGACCTTCACAGTTATCTAGGTCGATAACTTACACCACTTGACATCCACCCTAAGCTTCTCCAGTGTGTGTTTGGACTGCCCAATGACCAGGTCACTACTCACTCCCAAATAAATGACTTTAGCGCAGTGGATTCTGGGTCCCTTAACATATGGAATTGTGCTGGCTGAATCTTCCCCTCCCTCTTCCTTTTAAATTCAGCTATCTACCCTTCAAGGCCCAGTTGAAGTCCTACTTCTTCCTCCAAGTTCACCCACTGACCCTCCTTCCTCTGAACAGCGCAGTCTAGCATGCTACAAACAGTTGTCAGTGCCCAGTTTGATGTAGGTCTGTATTACTTCTCAAACCAAATGCCAAATTTCTCAAGGCCAGAGACCATACGTTTTGCTCTCATCTGCCCTCCTGTCACCTAATCTGTAGGTGACCACACTGATGGCATCCACCAAATACTTGCTGAGTGTGCAAACAACGCCTTGGCTACTAAGGTTCAGCAAGCACATGCTGTTTGCTTGACTTCCTGACACCCGGGCCAGATCCCAGCCATCAGAATGGATTATATCAGTCAGCAAGTGACGCTAACCTTTCCATTGCTTCCCCTTCCACTCCTGGGAGCATGTGTTCCTGCTCTGGGCTAACACACAAGTGATTTATTTGGGAATAGGCGTCTATTAAGTTTGCAGTCACTGTAGGTTACTAAGCTGAAGGTGTGTGTATGTGTTTGGGGTTTGCATGTGAGTATGGGAGTTGGGGAGGGGTGGGAGTTGTTTCTGAATGAACGTAGCTGTGAGGTATGAGTGGAGGTGAGGGTGTATGCATCATGGGCATATGGCAGGTGGGTGTGGCATATGGCGCGTGTTTGTTGGTACAAGCACGGGGCACATGTATGAGTGTACAGACACATGCTGGGTATACAGTGTGAGCGCATGAGCGCGCATGCACAAGGGTATGGACACGCCCCTGGACATCAGTACTCACCTTTGCTGTTGTTCCAACTAGTGTGCTCTCAGCTTCTACCGTTCCTTGGATCTACTTGGATCCACCGAGCCAGAGCTCTCCCCATAGTTTTGACCGCAAATGCCAGCAAAAACCTTTTGGTCTAAATGTTCTTCGTAAGTTACAAACATGTACTACTGGCAATCTATTCACAAGATGTTAAAGTAAAATCATTTTGTTTCTTAGATAAGAAAATAAACACAAATGGAAGGTCTATTGTTCATCTTCTCCCAGAGTCAGTAGCTTATCTTGCCTAGCCTGCGCTGTGTGCAAATTTCACTTTGGAGGCCACTCTCCCAAACCACAACGGCCCCTAATCTAGTTTCTCACCACACTCTTGGAGAGAGAGAGACAGACAGACAGACAGACACACCCAGAGTTAGCACTGGGCCACTCAAAGTCAGTATCCAGTGATGGACTGGACATGGTGTCTCTGTTCTTCTGCACATAAGGACAACCTCCTCTTTGCACTGCTGATGCCAATTTCGAGGCACCAATAAGTGAGAGGCAAAAGAAAGAAGCCAGAAAGATGCAGAGATGAGTTCTAAGACATGAAGCCAATTAAGCAAGGAGAATCTCTGAAGTTATATGGAGCGTCAGGGCGGGGTGCGTTCATGGTTTTTGTTTTTTGGTTTGTAATGTGCTTGCTGGCAGTTCACCGCCAGCCCATCATAGTGAGGGGCTGAGTTACACCCGCATCTCAGAAATGACAGATTCCCAAAACAATTTACAGCAAGCATGCCTAAAAGTGCATTAGCTAACTACTGTTGGAATCACTTAAGTAAAACGCTTTTTTTTTTTTTTTTTTTAATTCATTGCTTTCACTGGGAGTTGAAAATGTCTCTTTGAAAGCCTTAGCAATCCAACCAAAGAGAGTGCCCGGATGCTACTCTACAGGAGAGCAAGATACAATGTGATGGGAAAAAGCAGCAAAAAAAGGCCTGCTTGAAGGCCCAACCACCTGACAGTAAGGCTTGTTAGGGGCTGACACAGTGAGCGCTGAAGAAATTGGTGGTGCTGGTCTTAGGCAAGTCTGTCTCTGGTTGGTCATTATTGGGGTGCTGCCAAAATAAACTCAAGATGTTTAGTAATGTTTCACACTTGCATCAAATCTCACTTTTCCAAAACAAGCTGACAGCCATCACTGCACCGAAGGCTCTGCAGCGACCATAGGAATGAGGCTCAGAAGAGCACAACGTACAGAGGTCTGGGAGAGGCAATAAGCCCAACAATGCCAGCCCAGTACCTCCTCCACCCTGGCATGGGGCTCTGGGCAGGAGCTCACTGGGATGGCGGCAGGGTTGAATGAGGTCGGGGCCAGTGGGGAATCAGCCTACCGCGCTGGATTCCTGACTGTTGACTCAGCCACGGAACTCCGCGAGGGCAGAGAGCTCTTGAGTGTCAGAGTGAGTTCCAAACGCGGCGCCCACTGCGGCTCATCGGGTGAGAAGACCAGCCTCTGCCCTTGGGGCTCTATGAGAGGAAACGTCACAAATGGGGCCAATGTTGTTAAGACATGTAAAGGAGCGAGAAAGAAAACTGGCATAAGTCTGTAAGTATGTGCTTTCCCAGTTTAAGCAAATTTGTACATTTGTTCCTACTGTTCCAGAAGTTGCTGGATAAGGTGAGACACAATGAGTTTATGGTCAAATAATCAGGATGAAGCAACGTTCAGGCAAAAGAGAAGGGACCCATAAATTAGCAAAGAAGCAAATTGCAGGCCAGAGAAAGTGTGCTGAATAGACTGTGCTGCAAGGACTGGTGGGGTGAGGGGCGTGGGGATGGAAACATTAAAAGGGCCCCAAAAGGTGGATGGTGAAAGCAGGGTGGAAAATCCAGGGAGACAGAGTAGTAGGGAGAATGTAGGTTCTGGTTTGTCTGGGTGAGTCCTAGATTTTGCCTGTTACCCCAGAGTCATTGTGAACAGTGCCACCTTCACTGTCCACTCCGTCCTTTCTCGAAGAATCAACATGCAGTCACCCTAGTTCTCAAAAACCCACAAGATGCACTGAATCGCCACACAGCACACCTGTCAGCCAGGCTGTCTACACTGCCTTCTGTACTTACACAACCTCTCAAAGGGGCTCGAAACCACCCCCTCAGCCTGCCCTGGGGTGGGAGAGCTCCTGATTCTTCCTGAGAAGACCCTGATAGTGTGTGGTCATAGTCCTTCGTCTCTGGGGCCACACTGGCCCCTGAGAATGTACAAGGAGTGGGGACAGGGGAGATTAGAGGTGGAAAGGGAGAGATACAGCTGGGACCGGGGGCTGGGGCCCTCTGAACGAGGTCCGTGGCGAGCAAAGTGGAGACCGCGTTCACCACAGAGAAGCCAGCAAGAAGGGTGAGTGGACCTTGGTGTGGTAAGACTTGAGTGCTTCTCCCAGATCCCACAGCCATTTGCTGAGCCTTGGTTTCTCCATCTCTAAAATAAGGATTAATAATATCTGCCTTCCAGGGTTAGTGTGACCTTTAGAATGTAATCATTAAAAAGTATCAGGCACATAGTAGGCACTCAATAATTGTAGCAGTTACCAGAATGATGATATATACCTAACGAGTAATTTTCCTAAAATCAAACTACCCAAAATATGGGGCCCATCATGGTTTAGTCCCCCCAGAATATCCCGGCTCGGGACCACCCTCTGGCAGAGAGACACGGGAGGTCATAAGGGTGACCTTGGTGGGGGGCCAAGGGATACAGTAGCTTTGGCTGGGCTACCAACATCTGCTATGAACCCCCAAAACAGGTTTTTAATTTAATTATAAAACTACACACAAAGGGAAAAATTTTAAAGGAGGTTAAAAAAAAAATACAAATGAAGGCGGAATCTGTTCTTTCCAAAGGGTATCACCTTCCTCTCTCCCTGGGGACTTCATCTTCCTCCCCTCCAACCCCAACACTGCAGGAAGGTCCAAACTCCCTGGGGAGTTCAAAGTACAAGCACTGGAAGTCTTGTGTCCAAACCAGACCCTGGTCTTGATGCTACAGATTCAACAGCACAGCTGCAGCAGGTGTTTGCAAACGCCTGTGATCGATTACAGCCTCAAAGTGTGAGGTGGAAAGGCAGAGCTCTAGCTTTTGTCCCCTCCCCTCCTTTTGAATAAAAACACGCAACTGTAAGAGGCTGTGGGTTGGAGGAAGTCTCCCAGAACCGGGAGGGAGCATACCTTACTTACACCTACTGGAAATCCAGCCCCCCCCCCAACCCCAAACCACTCTTTCACAACTCAAGCTGAAAAAAGCCCTAGGATGCTTACTTGTTAAGAAAGAGTGTAAAACAGACATAAAAATTTTAAGAAGGAAATAGCAACAAAGATTATGTAAAATGTCTTCCTTAAGGAGGGTGCCGGCTTGTAGGTGCCGGCTGCCTTCTCCAGCCCACGTGTAAGGAAAACCTGGCTGCATCTTCTAAACCGCCTCCTGCCTCCACTGTGGCCACACGGGGGCACTCGAGTCAACGTCTTGGACTTGGGGCCTCCCACTGGCTTGGGCCCCGTAAAGTAAGAAAGGAATGAGGTTGGAGGAGGAGGAGGAGCGGAGAATTGTTGGGAGTGATTCCTTGCTTGGCCCACTGCCATCAGGCCAGTGACTCAGGCTGATCTGCCTTGAGGGTGTTTCAAAACCATGTGGGTGCCTGCCCAAAAGGTCTCCCCTCACTTTCTGAGCACCTTCGCCAGCACTGGTTACCCTATGATGTCAGGGCAGGGCAGGGTGGCCAGGAGGAGAACTGGATTAAAAAGCAGAGTTCACAAATGAAAACCACCTAATCTGCTGCCTGGGGAACAAATGAACCCCCACCCCCACCCCCCAGAAGTGCCTTGGAGGACAGACAGCAGGCTGGGGGTGGGGGTGTGAAGCCATCGCCTGTTCCTCAGTGTTGTCACCATGGTGAACTTGGCACGAAAGGTACGCTCACTGTCAGGGCCTGCCAGCTCTGCTTGAAGGGTAGAGAATCCAGCCTGAGATGCAGGGCAGCAGGCTGGCTCCCAAACAGGGCAGTGCTGAGCTTTTGGAACACAGGCTCTCCCACACCCACGGGCTGGAGCTTCTTTGCTACCACATACATATATGCCGACACAGAAGGGTCAGTCCAGTGACCCCAGCTTCCTAGCATCACCAGGCACCACAAGGTACAGGGCAAGCCTGAGCTCCAGGCTCTAGGCCATGGGTGGGCCTGCCTCCAAGGTCACTGTGAGTCCCAGGGGCACAGATCCAGCAGATAAATTAGAGAACGGGATTTAAATCACCCAACTCCTATTACAGAAGAATTTAGCTAACTCACGGAATTCCTATCACAGAAGTTGTGGTTCTCTACGAAGATTTTGGGGGGGGGGAGTTTTTTATTTTGTTTTTTTAAAACATGGGTTAGAATGCAAATTTTGAAATATAAGATGTTGTATTTGTTGTTGTGTTTAAGGCAACACAGTACCTCGAGAAGTTCGTAGCTTGAGGTCAGCCAGGAAAGAGGAAGGGTTTATTCCTCTCTTCCCTCTTATCTATATGGACAGAACAATGTTTGGTTTAAAAAAGTCCATTAAAGCAGAGAATCATGGAAAACTAAGATATTATAGCTTAAATATTTTTACTGACAGCACACATTCAAACTTTAAACATTTATCTGAAAATATGTCCACCCACTGGCCAGTAAGATAAAGCCAAGGACTTTTCTTTAAAGTATGTCCCTGTTCTGTGTTTGGCACAGTCTCTCGTAGATAATGGGTCATCTGCTGTTTCTTTCTTTCTTTTTTTTTATGGAAAATATGTAGGTTTTATTTTGTAAAGTGGGAAACTCAAGTAGTTCTCATGTGTCTTCTTATATGTCGGCACATAAAGGAATCAGGAAAATTATTGATGAAGGACTATTAATGAGAGCCAGCTTTTCCTGGGTTAGTGACAAACCAGAGTTCCTGCATCTGTGACACTGAGGACCAGACCATGGAATATGATGTGTCAGCCACGTTATGGCCCCAAGAATGTTCTGTGCTGCGATTTCTAATTTGTTTCTTTAGCATGGAACAAAAACTTCAAAATATTTATGAAGCAATCTGAATTCAGAATCCTACTAAAGCTTTATTATCTGCACATTCCACACTGGCCCCCCACCCCCACCCCAGGAGGTTACTGGCTTCTCTCTCACACACAGTTCAAGAGCAATTTTTTTAGCCACCTCTCTTCACGCACTCTTTCCGACACTTTCCACAACTCTTTCCTGAGTTTTCACACCAACTTTTTGTTTTCACACTCCTATCACACTAGTTTAAAAGAGACTGAATCAAAAGTAGGTGATTACTCTAAGAACAACAAATATAAGTGATTCTCAATAGCTGTACAACTGAAACGTGAGGACACAAGTGCATGTGTTCTAGACAGCCAGCTGCCACGTGGTAGCCTAGGGCTTCAAGGGCACCCCTGAGCGTCTGTCGGTCAGAGGGAATGGGAAGCAGAGAGGATTTATCAAGTCTGTACAGCAGAGCTGGGTTAACAGAACACCTAACTTCTCCTACACTTTGGTGGAAATATCCGAAGAGTCACACACTCTGCACTTACAATACGGCAAAATTCCCTAATTTACATGCAACCCTTCAGAAAAGCAAATATGATGGCTGAGTGAGAAGAACTTACACCCGTGTATGCTTCCACCAGTCACCGGAGCAGGTCACCACTGCCCTGCGCTAACAGGTTTCACCAAGGTGCTGCCCAGATTCTAGGTTTGCACTGCAAACATCCCAGTTTCCCTGGGATTAAAAACTACTCCTGATCAAAAAAGCAGACACGTTAGTTGAAAGGTAAAACAATAAAGCTTTGGAAGAATGCAAGTGAATATATCATAACCTTCGGGTAGGTGGCCCTTTCTGAAATGAAATGCAAAAAGAGTGCTAACTGTAAGGGGGAAAAAAAATGGAAAAATGATACTATATCCATTGAGGACTTCTATTCATCAAATATATTCTTGAGGAATGAAAAGGCAAGACACAGAGTGGAAGAAGGTAGCTTAAATTAATACACTCAACAAAGACTCATATCTGGAATAGGTGTCCTATAAATCAATAAGAAAAAGGCAGACAATCCAATAGAAAAATGGGCAAAAGACTTAAGTGGGCACTTCTACAAGAGGATAGCCAAATAGCCAGTAATCGTATAAAAGGTGCTCAAGAGAAATACAGAGTTCACAAACGCAAATTAAAACCAGAATGAGAGGGGCACCTGGGTGGCTCAGTGGGTTAAAGCCTCTGCCTTCGGCTCAGGTCATGATCCCAGGGTCCTGGGATCGAGCCCCACATCGGGCTCTCTGCTCCGTGGAGAGCCTGCTTGTGATCTCTATCTGTTAAATAAATAAAATCTTAAAAAAAAAAACAAAACAGAATGAGAATGGAAAGATGAATGGATGAACGGAATGTGGTATATACAATGGAATAGTAGCAGCTTTAAAAACAAAAAAAGGAGGAGGAAATTCTGATTCAGGCTATATAACATGAATGAGCCCTGGAAATATTATGGATGGGAAACAAGCCAGTCACAAAAGGATAAATACTGTACTTACTTAAAGTAGAGTAGTCTAATTCATAGACACGAAGTATAGTGGTTTGGAAAAATGAAAAAAGGTCCTGGGGACAGATGGTGGTGATATTTGCACAACAATGTGGATGGACCAAATGCCCCTGAACTGTACACTTAAACATAGTTTTAGGGGAAAAATTGAATGTTACATATTTTTTATCATAAGAAAAAAAAATTACAATGAAACACACATACCGAAGAGCCGAAAGTGGGACAGAGATGGATGCTACCAAGTTTTGGCAGTGTTGTGGAAGAACTGGAACGCTCCGGGGCAGGCGGCGGGAGGTGGATCCGTAGTCATTTGGAACACTGGCAGGGTCTACCAAAGCCCAGAGGCTGCTACTTTACGACTCAGCGATCCTGTCCTAGGTATGCACGCGACACCAATGTGGACTCCTGTTCACCCAAAGCCACGAACTAGAATGTTCACAGCAGTGTTAGTACAGTGCTAGTACACTAGCCCTAAACTGGAAACCACCACAGTCCATTGACAGTTGAATGGATATATTTCCTGTAATTCTACAGCAAAGGAAATGAACAAGCGACACACAATAGCATAGATGAAAGGCAGAGAGGTGATGTTGAATGAAAGACACCAAGCACAAAAGAGTATATGTCATATGACTCTACTTACTTAAAATGCAAAACCAAGTGAGGCACCTAGGTGGCTCAGTCAGTTAAGTGTCCGACTCTCAATTTCAGCTCAGGTCACGATCTCAGGGTCGTGAGATCGAACTCTGTGTGGGGCTCATGTGTCGGGTGTGGAGGCTGCTTAAGATTCTCTCTGCCCCTCTCCCTCTGCCCCTCCTCCCCCTCCTTCCCTCTCAAATAAATAAATAAAAATGAAATTCAAAACCAAGGAAAACTCTCCTATGCTGTTGGAAGTCGTGATGGCGGATGAAGAGAGACAGTGACAAGAAGGGGGCATGGAGGAGGCTGCTCATGGGTTTCTTCATCTGAATGCTTATCACAGGGTGGATTTGCTTTGTGAAAATACCGTGAGCTGCACATTTATGATCTATGCATTTTTCTTTATTAAAACTGTTGACATAAAATACTAACTCAGAGGTAGCACTGCACAGAGTGAAGTATTTGATTACGGAATATTTAGAACACAAGAGCGTGGGGAAGGAAAGCCATAATGGAGCACCGGTGAAGGGAAATAATGCATGCAGCTTCCACTAGAGTGTAATTCAGCACCAGGGAGTCCTTTAGGAGTGGGGAAAAGTTAGGTCAATGAGGTGATGACACCAGAAGGAGTTGTTAAAGCTTTTCCCACCTCGGTCATTCATCTTGGCATTTAATCACATGGTGCCTTATTTTGTTATTTAAGATGAGTGTGCTCCTTGACTATCAGCTCCCTGAAAGCAGAAAGTGGGGCAGCATTTCCCTGGGATAAATCAGAACCTAGCACAGGGCCAGACACATTATAAAGAGTCAAAGCCACTTGTTTGGTAACGACATACCATAAGACCGGAATATAGAGGATAATAACATAATAAATTAAATGTGTTATCAGCTAATGCAGGAACTCAGAAATATTAGAAAATCTATCCAGGGGCAACTTCTAATCATCAAAAAGTTTTGGGTTTGAAGCAGGACAGATCTTGGGCAAGTTAGAGAATATCCTTGGCCCTGGCTTTACAACCTCCAAGTGAAGGTAGCGGCGACCACCTACAGTTGGTAGGAGGAGGAGATAAATTATAGGAGGTAAAGCTGAGGAAATGGGGTCTCAGGGGCACAGATAAGGGCCCAGCAGCACACAGGCAAGCATGGTAACTGTCTTCCTCTAAAGCCTGTATACACATCTGACCCTAAGCGGAAGAGAAGGCTGGAAGAAGAATTTGGATACTCCTCCATCCTTCATCTCCTCACATCTTCCTGAAGCTGGCTGCTGCGGGAGATGGCGCATCACGCAATCAGGCTTTCTGATCCATCACCAGGACTCCCTTTTGCAGCCACACATTCCTTTTCATGAGCCAGATGCCTCTTTTTTATTAACTTCATAGTTCAAGTCTTGATGAACTCCACAGCTCAAGAAGAACCTGACTACCTTAGTCAGGGCAGGGGCTAGATCAAAAAAGCACTTCAAATTTCTAAGGACCAATGTGCACCTCACCGCTATGCTTAACGGTTTCAAGCGTCTTCTCCAGGCCTCTCTCCCATCAAATCCCTCTCCTGTCCCCAGTCCAGGCCCCACTGAGAGCCTCTCACTGTTGGAAGTGCTGGGATCTCAGAGCCCCGCTGTGATTCTCAGAAACGACACTGTGGACGGGCCGCGGCGGGGAGGGAAACGGTGGGGCGGGGGGCGGGGGTCCAGGGATGAATATCCAGCCCATCCTGTCTGTGTCACACTGGCCCCCTGGCCTCCCCTCTCCGGGCCTCCGTTGTTGCATCTGAACAGTGAGGCCTGGAAGGTCTTTCCTGCTCTGCTGTGAGGTCAGTTCAGATTCTTTCATTTGCAAGCGACGGAGACTAAAAGAGGCACCTTCAACACAAAGGGGAGTTTACTGTGAAGACTCCGGACCTTCTCACAGAGTCCAGGGAGACCTGAGTCCCAAGACCCAGAAAGAGTGAAGCGGGGTCGCCCAGGACACCCCAGCAATGGGAGGTTGTGGAGCTGTCAGCGTGACTCAGCTCTAGACAGACACAAATTTTTGAGTCAGACAAAGGCAAACAAACACCAGATGCATGAAGTGGAAGGAGTTGGAATAAATCATGAGCGATGGTGCTGCGTTCCCAGCCTCAAGGCAGCAGAGCTCAGCATACAGAACTGCAACTGCCTTGCCCTCCGGAGACCAAAGCCTGGCCTTCGGATGGGAACGCAGGCAGCAGGAGGCTTTCCTGAAGCTCCCTGTGTGGGGGACGGCTGCCCTGCACCAAGGGGTCACTAGATGCCCCCTTTCTTCCCAGGGAGGGGCAGTGTGGTGTCTGGGGAGGACTCTGAACCTGGGCTCTGAAGATGTGCCCTATGTTTGTTTGGAAGACCTACTGAGCATGCCATGTGAGCCCAGAGGCACTGTCTTAGAACTGCCATCCTCTAACCATGACATTTTGGTCACATTTTCTGAGCCTCCCAGACCTTCCCTTCCACATTTTAAAACTGATCAATAGTACCAGGTCATCCCCAAATCGCTTATCAACCCATGTGCTTTGCAAACGCTGATGCTAACTATCCCCGATTTCTATCTCACCCCATGACATCTGGTTCAGCCATCTTTGGAGTCCTCATGACCTCACGGGGGGATGAGGGTGTATCACATGGAACAGTAGTAATCGGGTGGCTGGCAAGGAGGACAGAAGGGCCATTTGACTGCCAAAGGAGACCGGAGTCAGACCCGAGCAAGGAGACCCCCATTCATCTCTCAAACCCTATCCTTCAGAAACCACAACACGGGGACGCCTGGGTGGCTCAGTTGGTTAAGCGGCTGCCTTCGGCTCAGGTCACGATCCCAGCGTCCTGGGATCGAGTCCCACATCGGGCTCCTTGCTCCGCGGGGAGCCTGCTTCTCCCTCTGCCTCTGCCTACCACTCTGTCTGCCTCGCTTGCTCTCTTTCTCTAACAAATAAATAAGTTAAATTAAAAAAAATTAAAAAAAAAAAAAAGAAACCACAACACACCCCCTGTGGTTTGACCACGTAGTGATTCACTCAATCGTTCATTCATTCAAAAAGCAAGTATCTGGTGCTCACCGTGGACCAGCCATCATGCTGGGCCACTGGGTTAGACCAAGGCCCTGCCCTCAGGGTGTTCACACTCTGTGGGAAACGCAGACCTTAAATCCGAATCACACAACAGGGCATGGGAAGGGAGGTCCCAGGGGGCAGAAAGGGATGGTGCTGGAAGAAAATAGCATTCCCTTCAGTTTTAGCAAAATCCTGACTGCTCAATGCTTTCCAAGGCAGAATGAACCTTTTGAAAATTGGAGTCTTTGGCTTCAGAAGATGTGAGGAGTGGGAGCAATATTTCCCACCATAACATCGGGCCGCCCCTCTAGACACTGCCTCCTGCTGCTGCTGACAGGCAGCAGCTCTCTGTACCCCCGCCTTGTTCCCTTGGCCTTGATTTCTACTGAATTCAGTTCCGCAGGGGGGATGAGAGGGAACCGAACACGGCTTAAAAGCCACAAAATGGAGAGTACGCACAAGAGTAAAATTATTTATATATGAGCATCTTCCGCTGGGAGGAGTTGCTTCCCTATCACTCTTTGGTGTCTCAGACGAAGGCTTAAACACAATCTTTTTTTTTTCTGCCTTTCCCTTCCAATTAGCTGCATATTTTTAGCACGTGTTATATAAGGCTCATCTGCCCAAATTCGTTGGCTGGGGGCCTCTCCTTCCTTTCATTTCACTGGTGGACTGACCCGCGTGGTGGGATGACAGGTCTGTAAATAGCCTGCCCGCGGAGGGGTGGATGGGAAGCGCGCGCTCGAGATGAAGTGAGGGTTTGTATTTGGCACGCCAGGGCTAAATCCGTCTCTTCTAAAAAGGGAAGGCAGAAAGAACGCACCATTCCGAATGGAACTGCAACACGTTAGGAAGGGCTGCTCCGCCTACGAGAAGCACACGAGGATGAGCAGCACAACGCAGGCAGGCCCCCCGACGTCCATGGAGCTGGGCATGGGGTAGAGGGGCGGCCTCAGGGGACAAAATGCTTCAAGGGCCCCAACAGCTGCAGAGTCACATAACTCTGGTCATACATGTACTATAGGTATGACTTGTGGACCTTTCTAGGAAAAAAAAAAAGTGCTCATTGGCAATGTCAGTGGGAGGGTGGAAAAAGCATCAAGGAGGATTGAGAAAACCTGGCCCTAGCCCCACGGCTGTCAGCTCTCATTGTTCTAGAACAGACACATCACCCTGCTCAAGATTAGCATCCCTGTGTTAAAAAATATCTACCATCTCTTCTAGACAGAGGGTTGCAGAGGGACGCCAATGAAAGAATGAATGTGTCCAGAAAGGGATAAAGTCACATTCAGATGTAAAGCATTATTGCTACGAGCCTGAAATGTAATCCATGACAATGCGCCCCAAGCAGAACTTGGTGGGGTTGGGGCCCAAGGGCCAAGCCACCTCCCTCTCAGAGGTCACAGCATGGCATCAGGTCCTCTAGAACGAGAGCCTAGAGAGTGGAGAGGAAACCTAAAAGTCAAGGAGTTTATTAGTGCTGGGGCACCGACTTAGAGCCCAACGGAACATACAAAAGCCAAAGACTCTTCCCCAGGTCCTGGGCTCATGGACGGTAAGTCTGCTTCCACTGGGATCCTTCAACCGCCACCCCATTTCCCCCCAGGTTACAGGTTATGGACCACGCAGCAGTTGGCCCAGAAGACACGCCTTAGATGTCTCCAGAGACTCGAAGTCACTACAGAAAAGCCTTTCTAGAGCTAAAGAGAAATAAAGGCATATTTTTTTTCTTAGCATACACCAGCAGTTGGCAAGTCTACATTTACCTGTTTCATGGGAAGACAAACATGCCAGTCTACCGCAGGAGGGGGGACCAGCACAGAGGGGCTAGGTGGGACCTGCTGCTGCTTTACAGCTCTGGGGAGAATACCCCTCTCTGACCACACCACCCTCCCGCCTAAGCTGCAGACTCCAGGAACCTATGCCAGGCTGCATACCTTTGGACTAGCCATTGCAGACTAGCATTTAGCATGCCTGGGTCCTGGCTAGGCACTGGGGGGCTGGAGAAAGTTATGGCCTGTGGCTTTCCTAGGTGACCGTGAGGGAGGTCTGTATTCTTATTGTGCATCAGTTTCCACTGTGTAAAATGAAGATAGTGCCTACTTCACAAAAAGGACTGGGGTGCCTGGGTGGCTCAGTTGGTTAAGCATCTCTCTGCCTTTGGGTCCCAGGGTCCTGGGACCAAGTCCCAGACAAGGCTCCCTGCTCAGTGGGGAGTCTGGTTCTCCCTCTGCCTCTTGCCCATTCCCCTTCCACCCACTCCTGCTCTCTCTCTCTCACACTCTCTTGCTCTCTCAAATAAATAAATGAGGTCTTTTTTTTTTTTTTTTTTTTTTTTTAAAGGATGTTGTTGGCTCAGTTGGTTAAGTGACTGCCTTTGGCTCAGGTCATGATCCTGGAGTTCTGGGATCAAGTCCCGCATCAGGCTCCCTGCTCAGCAGGGAGTCTGCTTCTCCCTCTGACCCTCTCCCCTCTCATGCTCTCTCTCACTCTCCCTCTCTCAAGTAAATAAATATAATATTTAAAAAAATTAAAAATAAAAAAGGATGTTGTGAGGATGAAATTGGATGTACATAAAGTGCACATTTTTGCAAAGTGTATAGAAAGCACAGGGCCTGGCATGTTGAGAAGAGTCAGCAAATATTAATTTCCTTCCCTTCTCTAGGTTCCAATTTGAGGGAAACTCAATTAAATTTGTGAGTTCACAAATTATGTCTTTACTTTTAAATCTCCCTCCTCTCTGAAAACACCCCTGCCCCCACCACACACACTCACAGGTGCACATACACACATTGTCACACCTTTGCCTGTCCTGTGTCCTACTTTCCAGCCCAAACCTCTAAGCTCAAATTCTATTTCCAGAAACCATTTTGGTGCTTCTGGCCCACAGAAACCCCTTAACCCCTTTCTGTCTGAACACTTCTAGCCATAGGTTTGATACTCAAGGACAGGAAAGACACTGGTGTTTAAAAAAAAAAAAAAAAGCAGCTCTGACTTACAAATTCTCTGAATCTCAGCCTCCATTTCTCAGTTGGGAATAACAAAACCTTCTCTGTCTACCTCACGGTTTCACTTTGGCCTCAAGTAATATGACCTGTATGGAAGAGCTGGGTGATCTACCAGTATTACGCAAGTACAATTTCTCCTCTTCTCCCCCGTCAACACCATGACTACCCCCCACATCGCTGCCACCCCCTCCATCATCGTCATTAGTATCACTGTCACCACCACCTCCATCATCACCACTGCTGTCATCACCGTCACCACCACCATCACTTCCATCATGTCTATGATTGCCATCACCGTTACTGCCACTATCATCACTACCTCCACAACCATAGTTGCCATGGCCACCGCCACCATTCATCACCACCATGATCACTACCACTGTAATGATTACCACCATGATCACTACCATCACCACCATCATCACTACCACTATCATAAATACCATCATCATCATCACCATCGCCCCTACCTCTACCACCACCACCATAACACACAAAGGGTTCTTAGGAGTGGACACTCATGTAACTCACTGAATTCACTAGCTGCTTCCTGACTTGCTGTGTAATATGGAAATTTATTTCTGTTAGATTTTTCCTTGAAGAAAGTAGTTATGTATGGCAGTCACCCTAAAACAAGGAGTGGATAACCCTTCTACTCCACACACCCTTGGCCAGGGCCCTGGAGAAAGGAGAATTCAAAATTATCCAGCCAAGTTTCCATGAATATCACTGCAAGCTCCAGCAAACTCAGTCAGCTGCTGAGCAGCAGACTGAAAATTCATGCCTGCTAACCTTGTCATTTCTCAAAATTTCTGAGTTATTTATACTGCACAAGTCTGTGAGATTCAAGTCCCCAGCTTCCCGGGATGTAAGAGAGACTCGCACAATGCTCTTCTAGAAACTAACCACCAGAAGTAGGTGGTACTAAGGCTTCTCATATTCTGCCCCAATCTGATATTCTGTCCCAATCTGATTCCACCCACCTAAAGTAGCCTCGACTCCCCAATGAACCCCATTCTCAGGGGACCTCTGCATCAGGGCCAGAATGACAACTCCTCCATGAGCCATCACTCTGCAGCAGAGCCAGAATGGCGACCCCATCATTCTGTCTACTTATGGAAAACCTTGAAGTTCTTGCTCCCAGTTGCACCCATTGCTGGAACTAGGTGGGGGTTTCTCCACCCCACCATGATTGACAAAAGCCCTCTTTTATCAACATCACAGATCTTAGCTCTTTCAGGAGTAAGCTCCCTCTAAGTGATCCTTGACTAGCCAGTGAGCCCCCTAAACTTAAGCTCCACCAATTCTCCCTCGGGTTCCTTGCAAAGCTTGATGTATCTTAGGTACATGGTAAATACTTGCTGATAAGAACTGATAAAAATGCAGGATGCCTAAGAGGTCAGGTGAGACAAGTATCAGGACAATTTGCAAGATCACAGGGCCTGTAGGAAAGAAAAGGGGAAAACCCTCACCCTTCAGTACAAGTCATGAGTCTCAAAAATAAGGAACTGGATATCTTAAAGGATAGTCCTCAAGTCCTCAGGGCCTGGTATCATCAGGCTCCAGACAGTCCTCTCTTAACCGGAAGTCCTAGCCATAGCAATCAGACACCAAAAAGAAATAAAAGGTAAGGGTGTCTGGGTGGCTCAGTTGGTTAAGTGTCTGCCTTTGGCTCAGGTCATGATCCCAGAATCCTGGGATCCTGGGATTGAGCCCCACATTGGGCTTTCTGCTCAGGGGGAAGCCTGCTTCTCCCGCTGCCCCTCCCCTGGCTCATCCACTCTCTTCCTCACAAATAAAATCTTGAAGTCCCTGGTTGGCTCAGTTGGTAAGCATCTGCCTTTGGCTCAGTTTATGATCTCAGGGTCCTAGGATCGAGTCCCACATTGGGCTCCTGGCTCAGTGGGGAGTCTGCTTCTCCCTCTACCCCTGCTCATGCTCTTGCCCTCTCTCAAATAAATAAATAAAATCTTTGTAAAAAATAAATAAAATCTTTAAGAAAGAAAAGAAAATAGAAGGCATCCAAAGCAGTAAGAAAGTAAAACTTTCACTATTTGCAGATGACATGATGCTATATATTAAAAACCTGAAAGACTCCACCAAAAAACTTTTAGAACTCATAAGCAAATCCAGTAAAATCAAGGATACATGGGCAGAAATCTCTGGCATTTCTATACACCAACAATGAAGCAGCAGAAAGAGAAATTAAGAAAACAATCCCACTTACAAGTACACCAAAGACAATAAGAAACCTAGGAGAAACCCTAACCAAAGAGGTGAAAGCTTGTACTCTGAAAACTATACAAGACTGATGACAGAAACTGAAGAGGATACATAGAAATGGAAAGACATTCCACTGCTCATGAATCAGAAGAACAAATGTTGTTAAAACATCTATACTACCCAGAGCAATCCACACATTTAATGCAATCCCTATCAAAATGCCACCAGCATTTTTCACAGAACCAGATTAAACAATCCTAACATGTGTATGGAACTGCAAAAGGCTCCAAACAGACAAAGCAATCTTGAAAAAGCAAAAGCAAAGCTGGAGGTATCACAATTCTGGATTTCAAGTTATATTATAAAGCTATAGTGATCAAAATAGTATGATACTGGCAAAAAAAAAAAAAAAGACACATAGATCAATGGAACAAGACAGAAAACCCAGAAATAATCTTCAACAAAGCAGGAAGGAATATCCAATGGGGAAAATACAGTCTCTTCAATAAATGGTGCTGAGAAAACTGGACAGCCCCTTGCAAAAGAATGAAACGGGACCACTTCCTTATACTATACACAAAAATAATTCAAAAAATATTAAAGATGTAAATGTGAGACAGGAAACAATAAAAGCCCTGGAAAAGAACACAGGCACTAATTTCTCTGACATCAGCAACAGCAGCTTCTTTCTAGCTCTGTCTCCTGAAGCAAGGGAAATAAAAGCAAAAGTAAACTATCAGGACTTATCAAAATAAAAAGCTTCTGCACAGTGAAGGAAACAATTAGCAAAACTAAAAGTCAACCTACAGAATGGAAGAAGATATTTGAAAATGACATATCCAATAAAGGATTAGTATCCAAAATATACAAAGAACTTATAAAACTCAACACCCAAAAAACAATTCAATTGAGAAGTGGGCAGAAGACATGAACAGACATTTTTCCAAAGAAGACATCCAGATGACCAAGAGACACATGAAAAGATGCTACTCATCATTTATCACTAGGGAAATGCAAATCAAAACTATAATAACATACCACCTCACACCCATGAGAATGGCTAAAATCAACAACACAAGAAACAACAGGTGTTGGCGAGGATGTGGAGAAGGAACCCTCTTATACTCCCGGTGGGAAAGCAAACTGTTAAAAATGGAACTACCCTATGATCCAGCAATCTGACTACTGGGTATTTACCTGAAGAACACAAAAACACTAATTCAAAGGGATACATGCACCCCTATGTTTACAGCAGCATCATTTACAATAGCCAAGATATAGAAGCAGCCCATCGATAGATGAATGGATAGAGATGACGTGGTACATAGATGCAATGGGACATTATTCGGCCATAAAAAGGAGGACAACTTGCCATTTACAGCCACGTGGATGGAGCTAGAGAGTATTATGGTAAGTGAAATAAGTCAGAGAGGAACAAATACTATGTGATTTCATTCATATGTGGAATTTAAGAAACAAATGAGCAAAGGGGTGGGGGAGGAGACAAACCGAGAAGCAGGCTCTTAACTGTATAGAACAAACTGATGGTTACCAGAGGGGAGATGGTGGAGGGGATGGGTGAAATAGGTGATGGGGATTGAGGAGGGCACTTGTGATGAGCACCAGGTGATTAAAATAAAAATTAAACAAACAAACAAACAAAAAAGACTTTTGCAAGCTTGCCCTTTGAGGCAGAGCTGGATACCTTTAAAACACCTTGCCCAGCATCACTTGCCCTGGTCCTCTCTGGTTTTCCAGAGAGGTAAGAGCCTTACCCAGACTTCTGGCTGCTCAGTCCTGGAGGCTGTGGGACCTCAAGCTGGTCCCTTGCCCTCCTGTTCTCAGAGCTGTCCACACCCCAGCCAGCGGATGAGCCGTGAGGCATCCAGAGCTCTGCTGGCTTCTGCATGGCCCAGGCCTGGCTTTGGTAACCAGCCTCTGCCCTCCACCCAAGGTCTGCATTCAGCCTCACTTCTCTCATCGATTCCCCAGAACCAGTAGAGATGAACAGGCTTGTGGCTCTCAGTGTTGTGTTTTGGGCCAATAAGCAAAGAGCAGCATCTTGAACACTGACTGAACACATGCTATTTGCTGAGCCCTCTTCCAAACACTTTGTGCGCGCTCTCCCCTTTAAGCATTTAGGATAATGCCATGAGGCAGGGGGCTGAGTTTTAGCATTTTCCCTGGTGAGTTAAATAACTAGCCCCAGGTCCCACTGCTGGGAAGTGGCAGAGCCCAATCCAGTCTGGGTAGGAGGCTACATTTCCAACCTCTCTGCTCTCCTGTCTCCACACAGCCCGTGTGTGTGCAGTGAAGCATGCTTTCTTTCAACCGCCCCCCAACCACCACTGTTTTCCTCCTGCCACCTCTGCCTTCAGACCTTCATCTTCTTATTCGGACCCAACTGGTCTGGTTAAGAAAAAGAAAAAGAGAAAAAAAAGAAAGACTCAAATTGGCAAAAAGGATTTCTTTCTTTTGGCAGTGGACACATTGGTTTTACCTCTCCCCAAACGAAAGTATATTTGTTTCCCTTTGTCAAAATGATTAAGAAACAAATTCCTTAGCGACTACACGGCCACAGCCAGGCCAGGGATGACAGTCAGTTCTGCTGCCTGTCCCCACCCACAAGGAAAGGTTCCCATGGAAGTTGCTGACAAACTTAAGTCAAGGGAGAAAGAGGATTCTCCCTCCACAGGGAATATGTATGGATCAGTGAATTGGACCCATTTGTTAATTGGGAACGAAGGCCTGTGGAGGGAGAGTTCACGTTTATACTTCTCCCTCCATCCCCCTCTCTTTTTCACTGTCTCCAAGGAGCCCAAGACAACAAACTCATGTTTAAATAAATGTTGGTTTAGTCATGTCACTCTTCTCAGAACTTACGATAAACCCCTCTCCCTGCATTGCCTGTTGTGCCCAAGAACGTTCAACCCTGGTTGGTGAGGTGCCCATACATTTCTACTACAATCCAAGCTCCAACCATTCCACCTTGGCCTACAAGGCTCTTCCCACCTCCCCGTCTTTCCTCTGCTCATAGAAATCTGTCCTCCCAGGCCAGCCCCAGCCCCACAGCCCTCGTGGAGGCTTCCCAACCCTGTGAAGCCTGAGGGAGATCCCCTTGCTCTGGGCCCTACCTCACAAAGCCTGTGTTAACACAAGTCAGAACTTAATCATACACTGCTTCACATGTCTTCTCAACTAGCCTAGGGATAGAAATCAAGCATCTTATATTTCTGTATCTTCCAGTGTCTAAAATGGTATCAAAATGGTAATTTGCAGGTCAGAGGCACAGATCCTACCAACCTCCCCACTTGGCATTTCTTCGCCAGATCCCCAGGCCCTGCTCTGTGAGCCTTGGGGAGTTGGGCTCACAGCTTCCCCACAGGGCACTGTTCTGGGCACATAAGTGCACTGATGGGCTGAGTGACTGGTTAGATCCTCCCAAATGATCCCACACTCCTATCTCCTAAACTGAACGCTGTCAAAACCCCAAAGAGGCAAGTATCAGCCCAGTGGTCTAGGGACCTATACTGTCTGCATTTTCTAAGACTTTTGGTGTCACCCTCTCTCTGACAGAACCTTCCTGAAATACTCCCCACTGGGAGAGGCTTACTCCCCCCCACCCTGCTCCATACTAATAGTCACTATGAGGAAAACTCAAAGGCACCATTTCCCTCCCCTCCTTTATAAGCACAACACTCAATTTCTGTTTCTTTCCTTTATCCTGCTTTACAGGTGTGTGATATTTTCTTTTCTCCTATATCCTGAAGAAAGAATCACTGATCCCTGTAAACCTGGGGATATCGGAACATGATCTTATATGTACGTATTACTTCCAGTGACTCATGTGTGAAGGACGTACCCTCGAGTCACAGGGATTTAACATAAAATCAGACTGGCAAGAGAAAGGTCTGGTGGTTCTCAGGCGCTCAAGCACGTCCCAGCACCAGATGAGATACACACGTTTTCACCGTGTGGCCTCAACTCCATGATAATCTCTAGGCAACCAGAAGCCAGCTGCTTAGCAACACAAGCTGGAGGATCAGCTCGCGCGTCTCCATTACAGAGCAGTTCTTGCCTGTTGGTAATAAGCACAGGTCTGCGCAGCAGGCACCCTGGGCCACACAGGCTTAGGGTGAGGGCAGCCCAGGAGGCAAGGTTTAGGGAAGACAGTGGGAAGTGAGTGGGTAGAAGACTTTTCAGAAATTCAAGGAGAAATTCCAAATGAGGCACAGGTTACAGTTCCAGAAAGAGCAATTAACCCTCTCGGGGGTTCTGAAACACTGCCTTACACTCAACTTCTTACTGCTCTGTTTCCCCCTCTAGACATTATACCCCTGGAAGGTGGAAGGGTCGGGGAGGGGGGGGTGGGACTTGGCTTCAGAAAGGTCTCAGAGTCGGTTAGTGGCTCACCCAGTTCAAAGAATTTTGGGGCTTCTAGTCCAACTTCTTTCCACCGAACCACACCTAAACCCAACTGTAAAACTAACAGTTTTACATCATTTAACAGATTGCTATAGAGCTCAAGATTTTCCTGATGCTCTGAGGGACAGAAACAAGAACACAGGATCAGGAAGCAAGCTGTGATTTGGGACCTAGGATACCTGGGCTGGAGATCAGACTCTACCCCTCCCCAGCTCTAGAACCGGGGAAAAAAAGTGCTTTCTAAGCCTCATCTATAAAAAGAGGGATAATAAATACTTGCCTTGTTCACCCCAGCATTGTTGTGAAGAGCAAATGGGTATATGAAGGAAGTTTTACCTGTCTGCGGAGCCCTAGTATTAACACTAAGGCAGATCAAAAGACATGCCCCGGGAGGTGCTCAGCTGGATGGAGAGAGACCAACATACAAAACGACGTGAACTAGTGAGCAGGTGCCCAGCAAAGCTTCGGGAAAAGGGAATCAAGAGACTGTGGTCTCTTTTTCCATAGCCCAGTTTCCTAACTGCTTGCCTAAGAGCTGGGCAATGAAAAGTATAGGAAAAACAATTTACACTAACCCAGAGGGGTCCTTGGAGACAGCTCCTTTGAAGTAGGTCTTAACCGGTCCGTGTGAACCAATTCTATGGATTTTAATTATCCAGGCTCCTGCAATCCCCCAGAGACAGAGACGCTCATGCCGTCTCCACCCCAGATCTTCCAGCGTGACCCCAGGGAGGACCACCACCTCATTAGCGCCCACACACAGACACTACCAGACATCCTTAAGGAGATAAAGCCCCAAAAGGGAAGACGGCCCCCGATGCAGAAAAGGTATGTTTTTTGAGCTCTCAGAGCACCTACCTGCCTGTAAGCTCATTTGAATCTTAGGTTCATTTTTCCTATATAAGGGCACAAATGGATCTCTATTATTTATCATTCTATCCCCACTACTGAACCAAATAACAAAAGCAATCTAGAAATCCACTAACCACCTTCATTTATCATACACCCAGGTTAAGTCAGTCCAAAGCAAATAAGTGTGTAGCGAGTCCTTTATATAAGGCAGCAGGCATCACGCTGGGAGGAGACACCGAAATGAAGACAATTCTAGGTCTGCCCTCCAAGGTCTGACAGAAGGGCGATGGCCCGGAGTGTCACCCAGCTGCACTTTAGCTATGGAACGGTGTGTGTGGAAGGACAGCATTCCATCAGCACATCTGGGTAACTGCATGAAACTGCCCATGGCCAGAGACAAGAGGCTTGGGGCCTCTGGCCACAAATTTCCCCTGGTCTGTCATTTGTCCGCTGAATAACCTTGGGCAAGTGACTGAACTACGTGAGTTTCCTAGTCTAGAAAGTGGGGATGAGACTAGCAAGCAGGTCATTGGGTTGTTGAGAGGAACAAACACACTCCTACATACAGACCAGTGCCTGGCACAGTGTAAGTGCTCCATGAAGGCCAACAACCGCCCTTTCCGCCATCTTCTCAGAGGATCCCATTACCTCTCTTTATGCCACTGTACCGCATTTGTCTTTAGTTTCTGTCATCCTTGGCCACAGTTTCACTCAGAGGCCACACAGCACATCTCCTATTCACAAAAACTTTGGGGAATCTATCAGGGACTCTGCCCTGTTAAGATATATGCCCCCCATGGGCACCTGGATGGCTCAGTGGGTTACGCCTCTGCCTTTGGCTCGTGTCATGACCTCAGGGTCCTGGGATCAAGCCCCGTGTCGGGCTCTCTGCTCAGCGGGGAGCCTGCTTCCCACTCTCTCCCTCTCTGCCTGCCTCTCTGCCTTCTTGTGACCTCTCTCTCTGTGTCAAATAAATAAATAAATAAATCTTTAAAAAAAAAAAAAAAAAGATATATGCCCCCCAACCACCACACCTGTATTTGGCCCACATTCTTCAGTCTCCTCTGGTTCACTGAAGATCTTTGTCTAATATTTTTTTTTCTTTCTTTTCTTTTTTTTTTTTTTTTTGGTGATAAAGTTTGAGGTAAATATTTCCAGGCAGGCGCCATCTGCAGACCTCCCTTGAGTCCCATGTCCATCCTACAGTGTGTGGACCTCTCATTTCTGGGGCTCAGTTCAGCAGGGCTGGGCGGCCTGAGTGCCTGGCTGGTTGCTGGAAATGCCCAGCCATAGGCCGGTGCATGCAGGGAGGGGAGGAGGTGGAGGTGGGAACAATGACTTGATTCTTTTTTTTTTTTTGAAACAACTTTATAGAGATACACTTCACATACTGTAAGTCACCCCTTTAAACTATGCAACTCAGTGTGGTTTTTTACTGTATTCACGGAGTTGTGCAACCATCACCCCAGTTGGTTTTAGAGCACCTCCATCACCTCAAAGAGAAACCTCTTAAACCATCACCCCTCCCCAATCCCCCCCTCCTCCCCACCCCCTGCCTAGGCAACCACTACTGTACTTCCTGTCTCTACAGATTTTCCTACTCTGGGCATTTCACAGGAGTGCAATCCTACAACATGTGGTCTTTTGTGTCTAGATTCTTAGAGGATATTTTCAGGTTGCTCTATGCTGTGGCATGTACCCATACTTCATTCCTTTCTACCGCTCAGTAATATTCCCTTGTAACAGGTATTCCATATTTCATTTTTTCTTTTTTTTAAAGATTTTATTTATTTGACAGAGAGAGATCACAAGTAGGCAGAGAGGCAGGCAGAGAGAGTGAGAGGGAAGCAGGCTCCCTGCCAAGCAGAGACTCGATCCCAGGACCCCGAGATCATGACCCGAGCCGAAGGCAGCAGCCTAAACCACTGAGCCACCCAGGCGCCCCAGCCATATTTCATTTTTTCATTCAACATCTCATGGACATCTGCCTTGTCTCCACTTCTCGGCTATTATAAGTAATGCTGCTATGACCATTAACAAGTCTTTGTGTGGACATACAAGGTTTCTTTTCTCTTGGGAACATCCCTAGGAGTGGAACCACAGGGTCATACGGTCAGTCCATGCGTACATCCGAGGGACCGATAGCCCATTTCCAAAGCAGCTGCACCGTGTACATTCCCATACATGATTCACTATCGAATGGCCAGTTAGAAGGCCTGAAACTTTGAAGCCTAGTGTCCCCTCCTTCGCCTTCTAAAATTTTATGCTCAAGTTAATGTCCCTCTACTTCATCCATGAGGCCTTAGGAACAAAGCTGTTCTCTTGTCAGAGAGACAAACTGGAGGGTGAGACTGTTCAGACCCTGCCTAAACGTCGCAGAGTAAAGCCGTGTCCTCACCTTCCAGTGGGGCTACTTGAGGCTGCAGGAGATGAAGAGGACAGAGGTATAGGGCAGCAGCTGGACCACCATGCAGGCACGTGGGAACAAAGCCTGAGATCGGCTGGCCATCGGGCACTGGGCACCGGCAGGGTCAGGAGGAGACGAGCCAGTTCTTGCTCCCAGGTCCCTTCCTCCTCCCCTCACCAGTGTCTTCCCTTCACCCACCAAATCCTTCCCATGCCTCATGGACACAGGCACCAGCACCCTCCCGAATGGCGAGGGCTTAGCATATGTGTCAGTCTACTTCTTCTGGAGAGGTTCTTACATCTCTTTCCTTCTGCTTCGGTTTCTCCGAAGAAACCCACGTGTGCCGTGACAAATGTCCGTAGCCGTTTCCTGGGCTCTTCCCCAGCCCCCATGCTGCAGGAGGCCTGGATTTAGAAAAAGGCAGTTCCTAATGACAGTCTCTCGGGCTGCCTTCCTCAGCTTGCCTGTGGCCTGTGGCTCCTGGTGGCCTTCCCAACCCACATTTTTGCGGGACTCTCCAAAGTGTGAGCCCAACAGTGCTGAGCACCCCAGGGTGCAGGAAGGGAGGCGTGAGCCCTCTCCTGGAGGAGGAGGGGCCCCAAAATCCAGTCAAACATGAGACCTAAACACACCCTGCAGTGGAAAGGCAGCACATCAGGCATGACTGGAGGGTAGAAGGCATACACCTTCCCAGACACCAGCTTTCCTGTGGCCTCCCTAGCCAAGTAATTTGGAGATTGCATCCTTTGGAAAGGAAGAGGATCTCTGAGGCCAAGCCAGTGCCATGTCCAGCTTGGCCTGTCCACACCTTGGTCTGCCACGTGAGACTGCCGCTGACAAGTGTCTGCCTGCCTCTGCTTCTGCTCCCGTGACAGGCTCTCAGTGCTACATCAGCCCCGCCAGCTCCGGTCAGGCCTCCTTCCCCTTGTCCACCCACCAACCCCCCCTTTCCCATCTCCCCACCCTGAGGTGCTCCTGTTTTCAATTAAACTGAAGTGAAACCAGCTGTTTCTGTATAACAACCTTGATTTTCATAAGCCTTATCAAGCCAAAGACCTAACTGCTCTGACACACTTTCTGGGTGGTTGTCCTCCCCAGCTGGGACACCATGGCCACAGCCACATCCTGCCAGGTCTTCCCAGGCGAGCGTCCCCAGGCCTCTGGGGTTGCTGACACTCTCCTCCCTCCACACCCGTTGGCAGTCCCAATGCCCCTCTCCAGCCCAGCCCAATGTTGCCAGCGCACATATGCCTTCCCTGGGGCTGTGGCCCACAGTGACCCCATCCCACTCACTGTCACTGTCGCATGCCTGTACCACCCCCTCCGGCATTCATTTTCATCTGCCTGTGACTTGCTTCAATAGCAACCTTTTTATCTTCATCATAAACACTACACAAGATATTAAAGAAAATCTGGCAAATTAAAAAGGTGTGGAAGAAAAGCTATTCAAAACTCCACCATCCAAACACAAAACTATTAGTATTCTGAAGTATTTCTCAGAACTCTGGGTGTGTATGTGTGTGTGTTTTCCCATCACAGATCCTGCCTTGTTTAGCTTTTCAGTTCTTCCCTTCCTGTACTCCTATTTTAAAGGGAAGCTCTTTGAAGACAGGGACTGTTTGACAGGAAGGGTAGCATAGGGGTGTTTGGGTGGCTCCATCGGTTGGGCCTTCGACTCTTGGTTTCGGCTCAGGTCATGGTCTTGTGGGTTGTGGGATGGAGCCCCTGGTGGGGCTCTGCACTCAGCGGGGAGTCTGCTGGAAGATTCTCCCCCACTGCACCTCCCTCCACCCCTCTGCCTGCTTGTCCTCATGCTTCGGCATGCACAATCTCTTAAATAAATAAATCTTAAAAAAAAAAAGAGAGAGAGAAAAGGGTAACATAACTTGGGCCCTGAAAAGAGCTGTGACGCTGCCTTACCTCTATAATGTTCTGCATAACAGTATCTGTCCTCTGGGCTTCTGCGAGACAAGCTTGGAGGACTCTGAAGACTTGAACTTTCCCCTTTGCCTCCCCACTGCACCCTTGCCAACCGTGGCCCCCTCACAGGCTCCTGTATGCCCCACCCCACCCCCAGCCTTTGCCAGCCCTGCTACAGAGGACTCAAGCTGGCAATAAACTTGGCCCATGACAAATAACTCCTATATGTGCCTTTACTTTCCAGCTGGTGGACAGATTGGTTTACTATACACAGCCAGGAAAGCTTCAGGGATTTGGGCTGAATTTGAATCATCTGGTTTTAAAGGAACTATAGAAACCTAAAAATGATTTCTATGGTGATTTTCCCTCCTGCAATTCCATCTATTGTCTGAAGCTTTTTCTGCTCCTTAACCCTACATGATCTACTAGAGCCGTCCTCTAAGTTCGCGTGTCTGTACACACAGGGCTTCTAGAGCGACAGGTACCTCTCTGCCTCAGCTCTTTAACCAGACCGGACGCTCCTTGGTTCTGGTCATGCCATCGCCCACGGTCCTTGCAAAATGGTAGCTGAAGAGTAGAGGCTTCATCTCCAAAGTGTGTCGCTGAGAACATGTTTGGTACAATGCTCAGAGCTTTACTATTAGACTGAAGCCCTCTGAGAGAGCAGACCCGGGGAGATGAAGCTAAACCCTCCTTACAGTCTCCCCCTGCAGGTCAGGGAGAAAGCATCTACCCGCTCCCCAACAGCTAGCGGGAGAGGGTTCATCTGCAACGCTGATGGATGACAAGATGCCGTCCTGGAGTTCACGGGGTCGGCATCGTGTGCTCTCCTAAACCACAGCCGCAAGAGATGAGAGCATCACGGATATTCTATGCGGCTAAACAAAGACTCAGTGTGAGAGGATGTGGAAGTTGCCCACAGAAAATGTTATGACTGCAGATGCACCTCTTTCAGGTAAGAAATCTCCTCAGTGCACACAGAAGAAACCTACAACTCTCTCCTGACAGAATACTACATCCTAGGAAACTTGAAAGGAAAAGTCAGTCATGATGGGAAAGACCAGCACAAGCCCACCAGATACGAGGGCGGTCCTTCTCTGTGTCTGCGCTTCCTTCTCAACATGGCGGTCCCTCCTGACGGGAGCCCCAGATCCACCACAGGCTCT
Organism: Martes martes; assembly: GCF_963455335.1. Lineage (NCBI taxonomy): Eukaryota > Metazoa > Chordata > Mammalia > Carnivora > Mustelidae > Martes > Martes martes. The sequence continues at coordinate 61,905,575 of NC_137896.1, forward strand.
CCAAGCTCTGCCATCTTCTCACAGTAAGGGGTGAGTGCCCTTAGAGCAGGGAAACAGTCCTTCTTTTTCTGGCTAATGACAATTCTGAGAGGATGCAGGCACTGAAGTCACCACAAGGGTTTAGGGGGGCGGGGGGCGGACAGGTTCTCTCGGGTTGATTCAGCCCACCTATGTCTCTTGAGACCTCTCCCTTGAGACCAACGGCACACATGGCTCAGTCACACCCAAACAAGGCTTGACGTGGCCCCAGCGCCCCCACCCTCTGCTGGGCTAACCGGCAAATGCAGAAAAAGACTATGGGTTTGGTAAGACTTTGGGGAGACTCAAAAATCTACATCCATCTCTAGGAGGCTGTAACGCCCTTCGTTCGCCCTTAGGTTGTTCACACTTCAGGCAGAAAGCCCTTGCTCCTAGAAAGGCCCCTGGAGAGCCTAACTCTCTATTGATGAGGGGCTGAGTGCCTTCGGGTCCACTGGCACTTTAGTGAATTCTAGAACACACATAAAGAACAGACAATTCTCAACCTTATTAATATTTAAAACCTTTTTTCTTATAAATTCATACCATGGATCTTGGAGATGTGTTTAGATGCTAACAATGGATGTGCTGGCTGAACTTTTTTTTAAAAAAATCTATTCCTTAAAAAAATACAAACAGGAAGACATTCATTGGGCTGAAAGAATGGCATGCCCTACTCCTCCATTACTTAAATCATTTTCCACAAAACTTCAGGTGTAGGGAAGGAACAAAAATCTCTTCAGTCTGAAATACAGTATAGTAAATCCTAGCAAAAGTCTACTTTTTTCTTCCAGTGGCTGATAGTAAGGGAAAAAAGAAATTTGATCAAGGAAGCCCGATAAAGCGTTCTCTGTTGGGTGTGTGTGTGTAATCCCCAAGAGCTGGGTGCTCCTGGATGGCTATGCATGGCATTCCTTCATTCCTATGTATGCCACCAATTTGATTAATTTGCCATCAATGAAAGGTTCTATGGACTCTTAAAAAAAATCCTATTCTGATTACAACTCATTGATTTTAACATTAAAGTAAGACTAGTGTTTGTTGTTGAGAGCTACGTACCTCCTCCCAGTTAATGCTAGAACTAGAACTTTGTCAAGTGGGTCACTCAGCCAAGCAGCCTCACTTGACAAATGAGGAAACCAAGGCCCAGGGAGGAGATGGCTCACCCAGGATTACGTCAGCAGCCCTGGAAGAAGCAGATCTCCTTGCTCAGAGCACTGTTTGTGCTGTGTTTAGTGAAGCATGTTCTCTTTTTTGGCAAGAGTAGTTCAAGATGCTAAGGTAGGATCAGGAAGGCTCCTGCTACCCTGAGATCCCGCACTGCTTAACCTGACAAAAGGAAAGCTTCAGAGAAAACAAATGCTGCTTTTTATTCTCAGCAGGGCCGTCCCTGTGAAGGACAGGACAGATTTACTCTGTAGAGCTCCAGGGGATTGACAAAAAGCCCACAAGACTGAAAGCTTTAGGCCAGCCAGGTTTAGATCAGCCCACGGGAGAAGTTTCTAACAAGAAGGTGTATCCCGCAAGGCCTGGGCTGCCGCTGCTCCTTGGGGAAACTTCTCACAAGTCAGGCTCTTCATACACGTACCTGGTGGTGAACAGGGAGAGAATGCTGGCGCCCAGAGGCGTGTTTATCAGTTGCCAAAAATAATATAAAAGGGAATCCTCTTCTGGGTGGGAGTTTGAACCAGACCAACAGATCCTAAACATGGCTGATGCCTGGAATCTCTGGGAATGTTTTCAAATGCAGATTACTGAAACCAATGGATGGAAACTGGCCTAGAAATAGGGTCATTAAAAAAAAAAATTCTGTGATTGCAATGATTCTATAAATAGGGAGCCAATGAAATGGAACAGTGGCTCTCATACTTTTTGACCATGATCCACTATATGGAAAGTACTTTTGCACAGAAACTCAGCATACACACATATTTGTTTAACTGAGAAAAGTTTCACAAAACAATTGTTATCCCTACTGCATATGATGTACTTTGATATTTTCAATGATGTATATATATGTATTTTTTAAGTTCATCAAGACTCCCTAAATTTATTTCACAACCAACTACGAGTCACTTTAGAAAATACTAAACTACATAACCGCTAAGGGAGCAAGAAATAGAAAGTCAAGGTGAGAGAAAGAGAGCTCACGGAAAAAAGGAACTGGGAGGTTAGATTCTCTTGGCCTTTTGCATGTGGTCTGGTTGCTTTAGGTAGAGATGAGAAGGGAGGCCACAGAACTCTGAAGGGAGCGCTCCTTGAAAAAACAAGTCCTCAAAGAGGTGGTTGCTATAATTAAAAAACCTCACAGGTAGGCAGTTTGCTTCTGAACCTTTCAGAAGCAAAACATCTGAACCAACCTCATGCAGGAGTTATCTTCCCTTGGAGAGCTTTGAAGAGGCAGCAAAGATCAAGCTAATCTACGCAGCTTAATTACACTAGCAATTGAAAGGGTGTTTCCTTTCTTTGCATCTGAATTATTATTTGAAGAAAATGGCTGTTAATTAAAAAATGTAGCAAAACTTGCCCAGAGCCCCAGTGTGCTGCATCAGCCTGCGGCGAAGGAGGCCGGTGTGGTCCCGGCTCCGTGGAAGGGCTTGGTGCCAGGACACGCTATTCCGGGGGAAGGGAGCTCTTCAAGGCCATCAGGGGGACAGGACAGCTTCTCAAGGGGCTTAGAGAAGGGAAATGCATGCCTTTCCCACCTGCTTCTCTTTTACATCAACCAGATAGATTCGGGTCCCTGTTGCCTGACCCTTAGATTACTAACAAGAGGTACAGGGGAAAGCACAGAGCAGGGCTCCTCACACACCCTGCGTGCACCTCACCTGACTCTTGCTAGGGAGATGTGGAGTGGGTCTGGGCTGGGGCCTGAGCATCTGCATTTCTCATCCGGTCCCAAGTGATGCCCACGGTCCAGGTCCCCGCCCCACACTTTGAATAATAGCAAGGTCCTAAACTTCAGAGCCAGGTGTATTGGGAAATACATTCTTACTCTGCCCTTTCTATGTGCAATACCTTTGGAAACCACATTGGATCATCTTTATGGAGGCAGGGGCGGGGTTTCTGTTTATAATTTTAATGTAAAAAGGGGAAAGTAGTTCACCTCTCTGAGCCTGGTCCCCTCTCTAATCAGAAAATAACAACCCCCACTTCTCGGGGGCGTGGGTATGGAAAGCTCTCACCCACACTTTCTCCTCCCCTTTCAGTCCTGAAAGTGGGCGCTCTCTATACATTTCCCATTCCCTCGCTGGCCCCTCCTTCCAGTGACTTCAGTGCACACTGGCCTCTGCCCTCACCTTCCCTTTGAGACGGCTTTCGCTGAGGCCACCAGGTTCCCACAGGTGTTGCTGCCCAGCAATCTCCGGGATCACCTGTGAACACCTGGAACTACATACCTCTTTGTCCCCAAAGGCTCTTTGATTTTGGGAGCAGGAAAACCTCCCAGTTTTCCTTCTGCTCCTCTGGTCAGTCCCCCTCCAGATGTTGTAAGATCTTCTCCCTCTGCCTGTCCAAGTATCTGGGGTTTCCTTAGCCTCTTGCTTTTTGACAGGTTCTTCTACACATACTTCCTTGACCGTCTGGCATTGGGATTCTCCAAATGTTGGCAATTTCCACACCTGGAGTGACTGCACACAACACTCCTCTAGGCTCCAGACCTGGAGAGCCACCAGCTCTTTGTTCTCAAGACACACCCAACTTCACATGGCCAAACGGAACTTGCCACTTTCCCCTTGTGTTCCCATATTCAGTCCCTGGATCTACTGTCCACCCATTTTAGCTATTTGAGGGGTTGTGGCATTTTTCCTATGCCTGGCCTGTATCGTTATTTTTTGAATTCAAGTATGGATTTATCATCTCCTTAACAACTATGTAGTAAACTCCCGGATGCCCTCAGAGTACTTATACCATACCCATACTTCTAATTTAAGTCACCAATAAGTTATTTCAGAAACCAGAAGGTACACTTTGCTACACATGCAGAGAAAACTGCATCCACTAACAGCCCTTGGCTTTGTTAATGTTTCTACCTAGGAAGAAAAGTACCAAGCTCCATTAAATTTGTAGGTCACAAATAAAATCTCAGAACTTAAAAAAATAGAAAGAAAGAAAGAAAGAGCAAGCAGGAGGGGTCTTTGTTTTTCTAGGACTGGAGGACTAAATGCTCAGGTTTTGGCTGGCAGCATTATCAGTACAGTTCTGGAATGACCAGGATGAGAGGTCCACACTGTATTGTGCTAGAACATGTCTGTTTCTATATCTGGCTCCCCCCACCCCACTCCAACTATATACCATATACTGGGTAGGCGGCAGGGAGAGGTCTGCAGGTGACAGCCCTAGAAGCCCAGAGCTGTGCTCGATGTATTAGTTGCCCAACTCAGTAGATGGACAAGCAGACGTAACACTGGTCTACTGTCACCAAAAGAGGTCCTTCCACCTCAAGTCCTTAAAGTGGGCTGGAGACATTCGCCCGCGCCTCAGACTTCAAGCAGCCCTCAGAGGAGAATCACCTAATCCAACAAAGAGCAGAACACACAGCTCCACTTCAAGTCTGCCCAAGGCCTCTCCTTATACAAAGTGAACACGGGCTCCGTTTTCTCCATAAATCCGGGGGTTAGAGGGGATACAGACAAGTGCTTCCCAAACACCCTTCCTGTGCATTCCCATACAGCAGCAGCATTGCCATGTTATTGCTGTGTCTCGAGTGGCCCGGTCAGGTGTGGGCTTGAACATTATCGAGATTTTCACTCTGGACTCTAGTCGGGGGTCAGCTGGTGGCCCCCAGGCAGCTTCCAGGCAGCAGACTAGAAAAGTATGGGTGTCCCCTTTCCCGATACCTGAGCTAAGTCAGTCCGTTTCATCATTTCCAAACCTTCCATGTCACAGGCTCTTTTCAAAGCTTTTCCTTTGCAATCTACTCTGCATTAGAAGCCTCCACACCAAGAATGGGTCCTGGCTGCTCCAGTGGCGGTTTCGGAGGAGACCGGTGTCTAAGATGCGTCCCTGAGGCCACTGCAGGCCACCTGCAAAGCCTGTCTCTCAGTGTCCCCTGGGAGGCTCCTCCCAGCCTCCTGAGTTATCACCACTGCCGGGAGTGGTCAGACGCCTTCTCCCCGGACACAGGCTGAGGCTCTGAGTCTCAACCCTCCGTGTCTTCTGTCAGAGAGCCCTGAGGCGCGAGCCAGAGTGTGGGCCCCCACCCACCTCGCAGGAAGCCATGGTTCCCAGACAAAGTACCCTCCTCCAGCGGCTGAAGGTGGAGCAGACCCAGGGTGGTGGTGGTGGCTGCTGTCCGTGATTTCCTTCCTCTCTGACCTTCCTGGCACCTGGAGCCTGCTCAGAGGGCAGTGTCACAGACCTGCAGCTGGGGCCGCCTGGATCATGGGGCCTCCATCTGTCACTGACAAGCTGTGTGGCTTTCAGGCAGAACAAGTCCTCCTCTCGTCTCATCTATCACACAGAGTAAACCTTCCTTGTCTGTTTCTCAGAGTGTTGGAAGGATCCAAGGAGATTAGGGATATGTTCGAAAAATGCTTGCTTTTATCATGGGCATTTTTCTTACTGCTACGACCCACGATGCCCCACTGGTGAGAGGCCAGTCTGGGGGGCTCTCCCTTAAATCCAGTTACCAAAAACCTTAGACAATATTCTCCCAGTTCCCTAGCAAACTAAAAATTCCCTATTTTCCTTCAGTTTCTCTGTCAGCATGCCTGCCAGTGACCCCACACCACACTGCCTTCAGTCCTCGAACCCAGATAACATTAGCGGACCAGGGGTCCTTTGGCCTGAAAGATTCTTAAAGTCTCAGAAAAGGGACTAAGAGAGGCTGAGTGGTCCTCTAATTGGTCCTCTGCCTTTGGGCTCGGCTTACAAACAATACTCTAAAAATCAATCTCCCGTTTGGCCCCCGGGCCTTAGGGGAACTGAAACCACACACAGGCCAGGAGCAAGGCCTCGCTGCAAATGGAGTCACAGCTGCTTCCAGCCACAGCTGGGGTTTGGCGACCCGTCAGCCCCAGGGGCTGCCCTGCTCCGCATGCACAATGCAGCCCTTCTGAGTGGGCAGCGCACCCATCCCCCAGCCCTGTGCAGGCACCAGCTACTCCATGGTGGGGAAAGGGGTGCGGAGTCCCGAGGCCGGGAAGGTGCCTATGACAAAAAGACACAGCCTTTTTGTTTTTTAAAGAACCCATCGCTTCCTGATAAGCATTTTCCCTGGATTCCAGTCAGAGGAAATTTTTAGGAAAACCCCTTTGGGCTGACAGTGCCAGAGATCAGAATCTCCGGGTGAAGGCAGAAGCCCCCAGGCCTTGTTTAGCTTTGAGCAGCCATGCCCCTGTGCGGGCAATCCAAGCAGCTAAGGTGGAAGACAGTCGTCTACTTTGTGACCGGCCACGCTTCCCACCCTCTTTCCCATGCCTCTTGTGCACATCCATGTCCCCCTGACCAGCTCCCCTAAGCACACACTGGCCCTGGGCCTCCACGTTGCCTGCTTTGCTGTGGAATTCAGGGTGTGCCTGTCTGGCCTCCCTCCGGGACTACAAGCTGCTCCCTGTCCACACCTGCAGCTCCTGCCCCTTCCCTTGGCAGGGTTCTCGCCCACCCATGCACCTCTCCTCCCCTTCCTCCATAGCCCCACCCTCCTTTAACAGGTGGGAAGGAAAAGAGGGATGGAACCAGCGTTCAGGGAGGGCCTGCTATCTACAAGAAGACACCGAGTTAGGCTCTTCAACTCCTAGCCCCCCTGCTGAGAAACTGAGGCACTGAGATTGCGAGTAGCCACGCAAAGGCCCCGAGCTAAGGAGTGGAAGAATTCAGATCTGAACGGCAGCCTGCCTCCAGGAGAGGCCATCTGGGTTCCTTTCCACCCCACACGGCAGGAACCCCACTGCATCGCTAGATACTGGGTACACGGTGGTCTTCCCACCAGAGGGCAAAGCCTTTCAGGACAGGATCCCTGTCTGAGGACTCTCCAGATTCCCCACCACTAGGCCCTCTCATTCCCAGTCACCCCACCTGGCACAGTGCACGCAGCCACAGGGACTCCAGAACTGGGTCCCAGTGACAGTGGCCTTCAGAGACCACTCTAGGGTGAAGTTCTCTACCTGTGCACAGTGACTTTTTTTTTAAACAGCAATTTAGCAGTTACATTCCTAGAATCATTAACTACAAAGGAACTTAAAAGGGATTGTTCTCACTTTTATAAAGCACAAGGGATTGTGCTGTAAGTGCCCTGCCTGGTGAGTTTCAGGGCTCTGCTCACACATTCCTGGGCACTCTGCTGGGGCTGAGTTTACTGGAAAGGGCCGCTTACAGAAACACTGCCCTGTCACTCCTACCTTGCACATAACGAGAAGTGTGATTCTAGTTCTATTTGAGGGAGAAGGCAGTAGACGGTCTCCATGGCAACCGGAAGCAGCCTGTGAAACAGGAGCCTAAAGAAGGTTGGGGGAAAATTAAGTTGTGGCTGGCCACGTGTCTGTCCCACCTTTGTCACGGCCAGTGGCTTAAAATGCCTGCCTGAAGGAAAAAGAGAGGTATGGTGACCTGGAGGAAACGTTCCAAGAACACGTCCAGCAAGCACCACACAGGTGACCGCCACCTGGCTTTTCTAGAGGTTTCACTGGGGAATGTACACCATGCCAGGAAAACCAGGCAGAGAGAGTGTGTGTGTGTGTGTGTGTACACACAAGTTTGAGAGAAAGTGAGAGAGCAACCAAATAACTTAAAACACATTCTCTAGCTTCTCTATGGTTTTGTTTTTGCTGATTGTTTATTTGCCTTTTCTAACCACTTTATAAAACTTCAGCATGTCCTCAGCTACGTACTTGAGGAATAATATGGCCATGACCATGTCAGGAAGAGTCCTGACACCCAGCTACAGGCAGGCCACACGGAGTCTTCCCTGGTGTGGCCGCACGATGCAGGCAGTGGGGAGAATTAGGGTCCTGGAGCATCAGCAAGGCTGCTGACCTAATTCCACTCCAGACGAAATGCACCCAGATCCCAGTTCTGTCCCCCCAGCGCCCTATGATTCTGGCAAGCTCATAAACCAATCCGAGCCTCAGTTTCCTGAACAGGATAATCTCCTTTCATCTCATAATGGCCATTGGAGTATCAAATAGGATAGATAATGGCAATGAAAGTGCTTTGTAAAACATAATATAATCCACAAAAGGAAGAGAGTGCTATTATCGTATTATTAATAAATGTAGGATTTAATGCAAAGAAGTCCCATTACTAATGACAACATTATTTTAGTAAAATGGCTTGTTGTTTTTCCTCCCTAACCTTTCCCTGAGTTCAAAGAGACAGTGAAAGACAGAAGCCTGCATGGCTGGCTGGCTTCAAGGTCAAAACTCAGTCATGCATTTTTATGTGGCACAAAGAGTGGTCAATCGATTGGACACAGAAATCAGGGTGTTAAGTAGCAAGCTGCCTGCACCAAGGACCGTGGGGCTCAGAGGAAGGAGGAGGTATGTATCTGCCAGCCGCACAGCCAGCCTGCCCCCCTCTCCCCAGGTTGGTGCCCACCCCGGAGGGTAACCTTTCCCTCTTAGGGACAGCAGAGCAACACTCTCCCAGAGAGGACCTCCACTTTGCCCCCTGGGACCTCATTAGCCTCACGGAGTCTTGTTCCCATCTGGCTGGTGTTGAGAAATCTGGGAGCATGAGAAGGAAAACAGAAGTGGTTGCACGGTGACAGGAGCGACATCAGGTCCGTGCCAGTGTGGCCCCTACCCGCCCCCTACCCCCCACCACACAGACCGGAACCACAGACGGCAGCATCGGCGAGCCTGGCAGCCAGGGAGAGAGGCAGCTTCTGTGGCTACACTTGGACCACAGAGTCAGAACCTGCCTTGTAACATGGTGCCCAGGCTCCTCCTGTGTCATTAAGGTTTGGGAAGCACTGCTCTCGTACCCAAGAGCCAGGGGGTGGGGGGAGGGCTCCTGGGCAGATGTTTGGTCAACTTCTGCCACCTGCCTGCCTCCTGACCGTGTGCCACTGTTCAGCAAGAAGCCCGTGGCCTAGTGCAGCTTTCTCCTCCTCTCCACCCAGGACAACCCATGACCTCGGCCTCTTCAGTGCTGTGGGAAATTTGCCTTTCCAGTTCATGAGGTCTCTGTCCAGAGAACTTGAGAGGCTGGAGTGGTCACTTCCAGGCACACTTCCTTAGCACTGGGGAGCAAGCTGCCCGCTGGGCCACAGAGCCCAGACCACAGGGTCATTTCCCTCTTCCCCACGTCGGGCCATGCAGTGCGCAGCCTGTGGTGCTGTCCCCTCCCACAGCCAGCGGCCTGGCTGCCTTACCACCATGCAGTTCTTCCCAGCACTGAGGACTTATTTTATCATCTGTTCATTTGAGTTCATCCTGTACCTGGGAAGTGGGCCCCCAGGGCCATTGACAAGATGGGGAAACTGAGGGGAAATGGAGAGACTCGAACACAAATCCTCCTCCTCCAAAGGTGGTATGGTCAAGCACTCGGGTTCTTGGTTTCCACCTCACGGGTCCACTAGCCAGCCACTGGCACTCTGGCAAGGTCTCCAAAGTGCCCTTGTGCTTTCCCTCTCTCCAAAATTCCTCCCCACCTTAGCGGTCTGAGGAAGATGAAAGAGAATTACAGGGAGTGAGAACTGTGACAAACAGGAGATGGTTTATGGACTAGGTGTTTTATTCATCAATACAGGTGGAAGGTACCATTCTCAGCATTTTATGTAACCGTCAGTCGGCACAACAGGATCATGAAATAGGCACTACTATATGCCTGTTGTAGGGTGAGGCCCAGAGACCCAGAGTCAAGGAGTTTGCTCATGGTCACCATGGCAGACAGGGGAGGAGGGATGCTGTGGCTCCAGGCAGAGGTCCTGGCCTGTGTGCGCCTGGGGCTCGGGGAGGAGGTCTGTGGCAGGTGTGGGCCCTCTGCCCTGCCCTAGCCGGCAGCACCTCCCCAGGGGTAGGGCAGCCCACAGAATGGTAAAGGTTGTCAAGACTGACTCTGTGGGAACACACAAGGTGCACAACGGGTCCATCACACCCTCTTTGGTGCCTCCACCATGAAGCCCCCAGAGAAATGTGCTACCACCTGGTTATAGACAAGTCCAGCCAATTTTAGTGTTTCCTTAATTCCATAGGAGAGCTACCCTCAGGAGCTCTTCAGGAAACACAGAAGGGCCTCAAAGACGTTCCTGACCCCTGAACCCAGACACAACCCAGTACATTCAAATATTCCCTCAGCATCTAATTTGTCTGCCTCTAATTCCCGAAAAGTCGCTCAGGCGGGGGTTGATTTCTCCCTTTGCCAACTGCCAATCCACTTAAAACGCTTCTACTCCCAGTCCGACAGCCTGTGATATTTAAACCTTGATTTTTCTCCTCTCTGGGGCTTTCTCCTCCATTGCTGATCTGATCGCTTCCACAGTCCATCATTTAACCTTTGCTCTTGAGCAATTTCATGCACTGGGTGCCCCCTCTGCCCTCCTTTCTTTCATCTCTTGCCACACTTAACTTTGCCTGGCTTGTTCTGGAGCCAAGGACACCTCCCCACATAATGCCTGCAGGGGGAGGGCATGGGAGATTGCCCCTCTGTGCCCCCTGCACTCACCTGGGGCCCCCCACCAGGTTCTCTGGCTCCGGACCCACAAGCAGAATCCAGTACAGCCCTCAGAGAGGACAACAGGCAGATGCCCTGAAAAACCCAGGGCCTGGCCAAGTGGAGGTGGGACAGTCTCCAACAGGAGTTTCAGTCGGTGCTGGCCTGGGGCCTTTGCCAGGCTTGCTAGCTCAGCCACGTGCCTCGGAATCTGCTGGAACTCTAACATCCAGAGCTGCCACCTGACAGTCAGTGGGCAGCAAGGCATCATGGTCTTTGCTTCTGCTGCCCCTGAACCAAGGAACACGTGGAGGGGCACATCACCTTGTCAAGGCATCGGCTGTCGCCCCCCACTTCGCAGCAGAGGGTAAGACCAAGGGGTGACGCCGAAATCACACCAGCCAGGCTGGTGTTCAGAACCCAGTGAAAGAGAGAACAGGGGACACCCTGCACCATCCTTCCCATCTGAGTTCAACAGAGCCACGCATAGCACCACAGGTGGAAAGGGCTCACCTTGGTTTAATTGTGGGTGTTTGGGCTTTGTTTTAGTAAATGCACAATTTTTAAATCTTCTGAGGATCTTAGAGCAATTTTGCAGCTGGAGAGCTAAAAGGGGTTTAATTAACTTAATTACCTTCAACTTCCTGCCTCCAGAAACATGTTCTGTGAATGCTGGCAGTGACCTGGCCAGGCAGTTCATGGCCCAGGCGGAACTGTGAGCCGTGCTAGATGCCCAGACTCAGCACCTCCATGCCTAGCAGGGGCCCAGGTGGGCAGGAGATGCCCAAGAGTCCAGGAGCTTGAGACTCTTCAAGTGCCGACGGCCCAGCTAATTAGGGGAATCCATGTTAGATCTCCCCATGCTACCGTATAGCATGGCACGCCCCAGACCAGGGATGGGCAGGTGGGAGGTAGAGGAAGGCCGGATCGCCTCACTGAAGGCAGCCCTCCCCAGACTCCTCCGTGCACATGCACACTCGTGTACACACACTCAGACAGAGACTGCGATTTCGGAGATTTTCGGAATAAGGACCTTAAAGGAAACAAGTTCCCAGTATGGGAGCGACATCTCACCCAGCTTATGATCTGGAGAACATCGCAGCTCAGGTGAGGACATGTACTTCTGGACTGCAAGGGGCAAGAGCCAGTCCCCATGAGCCCTGCAGGACGCACCCTGCCTTCCCAGCCCCACTGCAGGACTTTGCCACCCCCAGAGCCGCCTATCACCCCAGCACCCACAGAGGCCTCAGCTGCAGCCCTGGCCAGCCATTAGAAAGAGCTCCCCGGGGCCGCGATACAGGGCTCAGTGCAAACTCTGCTCTGCGAGGCTTTCAGGAAAGTACACGAGGACTCCAATGCACAGAAGCTGTGTTTCACTAGGCTGCGGGATGTTTTCGCTGATTATAAAGTCACAGTCTACTACAGCCCATCAACAACCAATTTGGCCCCTGTAAAAATGGATTCCAATTCCCTCAGTACTAGTCTCCTAGCAATCAGCTCATCAATATACATAATGTTTAGAAGCTGGATATTGATTATGGAATCTAATGGACTCATTACGTGGGATTCGGTTTGACTTCTGGAATAAATTTTTTTGGAGCCCTCCTCTCTTCCCACTGACCAAATTCCAAAACTGGTGGGGGGGCGGGGGGCGGCGAGGATGTTGGAGAACAAGCCAAGAGTTTCCGGGGGCTTGGCCATAAATCAAGACTGCTCATGATCCGGGGTTTTCCCCAGCCCATATGGAAGTGTGTGAAGTGGCCTGTTCTACTGTCGGCCCCCAGATTCCCTGAATTAATGAGGAACTGCCATCACCATAGAACATAGCAAGCACCAGGGGTGTGATTACCATTGGTGACAGCCAGTGATTCAGTGTGTCACAATGCCCACAGAGGGACATGGAGTCCCTGCCAGTGTCTGTCCAATGGTCAGCAGAAGCTCCATGCCCTGACCCTCGTATATGGCCCCAGCGTCCCCTGCCTCCTCACCCAGGGCCACCAACACACATTCACAGCCCGAGGGCTGCCCCCAACCTCCTCCTAAGTCCCTGCTGTCAGGAGCATATCCCATGTGGGGCTCAGAGAGAGGTGGGGCTCCTGGGGCAGAGAAGAGGTGGGGGCAGGTCATCAGGAAAGGGAGTACAGCTGTGGTGGGCCTGTCCAGCCAACAGGTAGGTCGTGGGGAGACCTTTCCCTCAGAGAGATTGCTTTGATTCATTCTCCTCCTCCTGATATCCCTGAGCAGAGCCCATGGGTAAGGACCGACCTTGTAGTAACAACCATCCCACCACTAAACACGGAACGGAGACATTCCGCTTCGCAGTAGGTAAGGAACACCAGAGCCTACATATCCCTCCCAAGGACAGCCCTCCCTGCCCAACTCCCATTTATAGTTCTTTTGGTTTCAGGATTCCTAGGGTCAGACACAACCAGGGTCTTCCTAGGGGAACTATAAGCATTCTGCATTTTGTAGTCTGTGCTTTTGGGGGTAAACTTTTGGGTCTTACATTGACTTGTTTGTAAAAGTGTGTGAGGCAAATAAAAGCTATGACCTCTCACATTTCACTCTCCCAAACCGAGCAGAACCACCGTAGGGAGGAGGCCCAAGGCTGTAGTCACACATCGCCCAAGAGGGCAGGCCCCGGCTCCTGGGAACTTGGGATATGACCACATCATCTTGTCTTTACCCTGTAAGTCACTTCCTGGTCCCAGCATGGCTAGGCTCCCCGAGCACCTTGGACGAGGGTACCAGGTTTGGAAAATAAAAATATAAGATGCCTAGTTAAATTTCAATTTCGGATAACAGGGAATCATTTTTGTGTGTCACTCTGTCCCATGCAATATCTGGGACACGGTTATACTGAAAAATTATGCAGAGTTGATCTGAAATTCTACTGTAACCAGGCATCCTGTGCTTTATCTGACTCCCCACCCCCACCTCCAATCATGCCAGCTCCTTGAGCTTCACCTTCACGCACAGCCCCAGCTGCTGGGACCCAGGGCTCTGCCCCTCCAGTGAGGCCATGCTGTTGATGCAAAAATCCCTCCCCAGGTTTTCTAAGAGAATCGGGGGAATAACAGTAACAAAAACAACATTTTGTAATGCTTGTGTTGTGTGTGTGTGTGTGTGTGTGTGTGTGTGTGTCTATTAATACCCTGGGGAATAACTTCTGAACTGAGATGGTACTTCACTCTGGGCTGGGCATCCTGGGAGGATGACTTATTCACTGCTTTCTTCAAATGAAGTCCCTTTAAATTCCTTCCAATCAGTCCCTTTGGGCTTTCAGACTACTGAACACATGACTTTATTGCTAGCGACTAGCACTGAAAAACACACTGAAATAAAATCATTTAGGCTAGCACCTCCCCAACTCAATTATTTCTTTGGAAATTTATCCCTGCAGGAATCTCCTGGAGAGAAGACATGGTTCTGTGGTCAAATAAGGAGGAAACTGCCTGTTATATATGCCCATCTGGGAAAGTCACTGTAAGCGTCAGCATAGAAAAGGCCTGAGGAGTCTTGCAGGAAGGAAACCCTCAGCTGCTCATTCTGACACTGTCCAAACTTACTTGACCACAGAGCCCACTCCACGTCCCCCATTTAATACCTGTTAACCCTATAGACAACACTTCGGATATTAGAAACAGATGAACATTTCTCGACACAACTAACCCTTGAGTTCATATTTCCTTCCACCCTCTACCTGGGTCTGGGGTCCTTTTGGGTTTTTCTGAAGTCTTCCTCACCCTGCTCCCAGACCTGTTCAGGCATGGCTTTCTGTCAAGGCCCTCCCCGAGCTCCATGTGCCCCATGCAGGCTTCCTGACCCCATACCTCTCCAGCCTACAGGGACCACTTCCTTATCTGAGCTTTCATTCAGCACCTACTCGGAGCACAAATCCCTTGCCTTAAGGACACGGATCCAAATTCCCTGATTTTATCAACTATTACTTTCTGTTCTTTCCTTTCTATATAATTTGGCTCTTCGACCACACTTGAAACTACCCGGGGGTAAGCCTCTTCCTGCTAAACCATAGCCACTTAGTGCAAGGTGGATCGGGCAGTGTTCAGTAAACACTTGTTGACGGAATTATGTCTGCTCATGCACCTGTATTCTAACTCTTGCAGAGTTCAGGGAAAAAAGAAAAAAAAAAGGATGGTGTTTCTGAAAGAGTCATGAGCTGGTTTCTCTCATGCACCATGAAAGATCAAAGATGAATCTCAGAGTTGTCTCCTGAGCAATGCACTGTGGCTCCTCCCATCAGTCACTACGCCCTGGCAGACACCCCAACTCTGACCCAAACCTCTGGAGGCAAAACAGACTGGGGAGGGCCAGAGATTTTCATGAAGCTGGAACAATTCCCCACTTAGTTTATAAGTCAAAACTCCCCAGAATTACGGGACCCACAACCCAGTTCATCTGTCCTGGGAAATACCATGGCACTGTTCTAAGGCAGAGACAGCCTTGTCCTTCTAGAAAAAAGAACCGATTGCAAAATGACCCGTCTCAAACTCTGAAGTCACTGTACTCTCTCTCTCATGTGCCTGGCTGGACTGCAGGGTTTTGTAGACGTTGTGCTGTGTGAGCTCCATCATGAATCGAGGCCCGTGCAATGCAGACCTCTAACGATTCAGCTGTGTTCCTGTGATCCCCAGGGGACTCCCATCTCCTACCCTGAGACTCTGACTTACAAAGAAAAATCTGAGGAAAAACAGGGGAGTCTCTAAAACATATAATGAGAACTCTAAATACATCGTACAAATCAACTATGCACACACTTCACTGTCCTAGAAGCCTATTTCCTTCCATCTCGAGTCAATTATAAAAAAGAAATCTTCAAATTCCACACTCGAGCTTTAAATAAATAGCCTTGGTTTCTAAGGTGAAAAACAGAGTGATCTCCTTTTGAATGATAATGTGATAAAAATATCAGTAATCACTGATTCTGTAAATCAATTATTTTCTAAACGGCCTAAAATTCTTTCCAAGAAGGCCCATGGCAAACTTCCCTGGATTTAGTTCCTGAAAACAGTAAATGAAAAATATGTGAACCAGTTAATATTATTTCCTGGATGGAAACATTGCCAGGTCTGAATGCTTGGTATTCGGCAAGAAATATTTTAATATTCAAAACCACGAATGCCTCGTTTGTCCCCATCTCAATCCTCAAGCAATCAATTAGGAATACTTGAAACAGACATGGTTTTGCAAGCACAATTCATAACAGCCTTTGGATTCTGTAGCAATTTCTGGATCTCAGAAATACCAAGGAGATTTCAGGTAAAATGGAGTCCAAGAACATTCAGTAAGCTCTGGTGGACCAGATGGCTGGGCATCATTCAGGACTTAGCTCAAATGCAGATCCTTCAGATCCTTCCCAGGCCTCCCTGGCTAAAGCACGCCCAGGCCATGCACGCATGTGACACGGTTTTCCACTAAATCAATCCCCTGATTTTATCTTTCTTTCTCAAAGCCCTTACAGTACCCACACTGTCCTTCTTGTTCGTGAAAAGTTTACTGTCCACCTCCCCTCAGTAGGAAATAATCTATAAGATCTTGCCATCAAGTCCTCTGCCTGGTCCAATTCTGTGTCCTCAGTGCTGAGATCAGGGCCTATCCACATATATTTGTAAGCCACTCGTGTTAAAAAATGTTTAATTTTATTGTGGCAAAACATACGTTACAAAGGATGGATTATTCTAACATTTTTTAAAAAGATTTATTTGTTTATTTGACAGACAGAGATCACAAGTAGGCAGAGAGGGGCGGGGGGAAGTAGGCTCCCCACTGATCAGAGAGCCCGATGCAGGGCTCGAATCCAGGACCCCGAGACCATGACCTGAGCCGAAGTCCCTTCTTCCCCCAATGCCTGCCAAATGCAGTTCTACTATACATCTCTCTGAATTTGACTGCTCTAGCTACCTCATATCATTGGAATGATATAAGATTTGTCCTTCTGTGTCTGGCTTCTTTCACTTAGCATAATGTCCTCAAGCTTCATCCATGTGGTAGCCTATGTCAGAATTTCCTTCCTTTAGAAGGCTGAAGAGGATTTCCCTGGAGATATATACCACACCTCGTCATCTCATTCATCTACCAATGGACATTTGAATTGTTTTCGCCTTTGGGCTTTGTGAATAAGGCTGCTCTGAACTTTCGTGTACAGGTATCTGTTCAATCTCCCGCTTTCAGTTCTCTGGGGCATACACCCAGCAGCAGAACTGCTGAAGCTTATGGAGGTTCTAGGTATAACTTTTTAAAGATTTTTATCTATTTATTTTTGAGAGAGAGAGAGTATGCAAGTGGGGAGAAGGTGGGAGGGGAAGGGGAAGAATCCCCATCTGACTCCATGCTCAGTATGGAGGCCAATGTGGGGCTTGATCCCAAGACCCTGAGATCACATACGTTTAATTTTTTGAGGGAATGTCATGATATTTTCCACATGCTTCCAATTTTCCTCATCTGGGGATTTTTCATTTTTTGTTTTTTATTTTTTTGTTTTTTGGTTTTTTGCTTTTTTTTTGAGAATTACGTTTTATCTGAAGCAACACTTCCTGCTTATGTCTGCTGCAGATTAATGGATCCAGGGAGAGAAACCTTCGAACGGGACTTGGTTTTCCACCTAATGCATAGTCAGCAGTCACAAGCAGCAAGATAAAAATCATTTTAATTTTCATAGTTTAAGCCTGAGCTAAGAGCACAGGATTACTTCTGAGTATTTAGACTCACACTATAAATATCAGCAAGTCAAAGAAAAAAGAACCAACCTTTGGGTACCTTTCTCCCCATACTAGTGTCAGGCTTTTCTGCAAACGGCCCCAACCAACACTGGGACCTCAGGCAGAGCTGCTCTGTGCGATGCTAACTATAGGCTTGCCACCTCCGGGAGAGAGTGAAGAGGCCTCTGGAAACTGTGTGGTGTTGGCCATCAAGACTTGGAAGGAAGGAGGACTGGAAATTACGGCCATCTGAATGCAATTGCCTGGCTTTATCTTTGCCCAACACTCTGAGAGCCTATAAACATCAGCGGAGGGAAAAAGGTTTAATTTCCAAAGACATAAAATTTTCAGAGCTATGTGACCTCTGAGAGAATATGGCCATCTGAGAAAACTATTTCCTGAAACTCAAATCCAGGCTTGGGGAATGAGGCTGCCAGCCAAGGCTCAGTCTTCCACTCAAAATGATCGCACATCAGTCTTTCCTGCTGGAGGGAAAAGGCTGTGGCCTACCTAACCGTGTCGCCCCATCCCTTAGCACAGGGCTGGATGTGCAGCTGGGAATAAATATGTATTTCCTGAAGCAATAAATGAATGGATGACAAGTCTAAGAGGATTAGGGACTTCCTGGTTCCAGAGGTGAGAGAAGGTTGCCTTCTTGGCACGTCCTGCCCTGCCTGCTGCCTTTCTTGTGAACTAGATCTTTGCATTCTGTGAAGCTCCAAGACACCAGTCCTCAAAGAAGTCCCTGTAACTGTCACAACCTCAGCCTGAGTTTATAGTCGAGACAGGCCTTCTCCATTCCTGCCTTGGAGCCAGCCCTCGAGAATATGGTCAGGATAGTTTTCAATTCCTCTTTACCCCGAGTCCATTTCTATGCCCTTCTCCTTCGTCCCCCACCGCAGTACCCCCTTTCCAACAATAACAGTGATAGTGGTGATAATGACAGCAACAGCCAGCTTCCTTTATTGGTCTATGGCTTACATAGGGCCTTCAACCGCATTAGTTTACTTGACGCAGGGATTTACCAAATGCATGTGAGGAATATGTGGTAGAACCAAGTGTCTGGACTCCAAAAACCCATCCTTTTTCTGTGAGTGCATTCCTGTTCCTTAAACACTACCCAAGCACATATTCATCTCAGAGCCAAAACTCTCATTCTCGAGGACTGCCCTCAACTGTCCACTGAGAGGAAAGATGGCTTCCAGTGGGTAGATCCTAACCATACTAACTAATAATGGCAAATGGTCTCACATGTTTGTGGTTGTTTTCAAATATGTCTGCAAATTCTTTCATACTCCTCTCTTCAAGAGGTTGAGTGTATTACTCTCCTTTTGAGTGTGGGCTAGACTTAGTTACTCGCCTCTAATGCATAAACAAAGTGAAATGGTGATGTGTGATTTCAGAGACTAAGTCATAAGAGTGCCCCCCATGGCTTCCTCCTTGCTCATTCTGGCTCACTCTTGGTGGAGGAAGCCAAAAGCCATGCTGTGAGAACACTCAAGCAGCTCTATGGACAGGCTCACATGGCAAGGGACTACAGTCTACTGCTAAGAGCCTTGAGAGAATCTTTCTGAAGCGGATGCAACAGCCCCATCCAAACCTTCCAATGACTACAGTACCAGCCAGAAGACGGACTACTCCATGGGAGTCCCTAAGTGAGAACCAACAAAACCAAGCTTCTCCTGAATTCCTGACGCACAGAAATTGTGAGATAATGTTAGTTGTACGAAGTAGCTAAGTTTGGGGGTAACTTGTTGTATAGAAATACATACCAAATACAGTTTTCTATCACTTCAGGGGTATTCATACTTTAAGAAAGGTTACCTTTAAGAAATATTGTATTTGTACCATTAATGTTTGCTTATATTAGAATTCTAAGTATATACAAGAAAAAAGACGTTTTTAAAAATTACCCATATTCTCCTTCAAAGATAATGAACTTTATCATTTTAATGTATAATGTTTCATGATTCCTATTTGTGTATGCTTTTTTCTTATAAAAATGAGCTCATATTATTTGGAACCTACATTTTAAAAAATCATTTGACAGTACTGAATACTATTTCAAGTCATTAAAGATAAAATTACAGGGCACCTGAGTGGCTCAGCCAGTTAAGCATCTGACTCTTGATTTTTGGCTTAGTTCGTGATCTCAGGGTCCTGAGAGTGAGCCCCGTATTGGGCTCTGTGCTCAGCACAGAGTCTACTTGTCTCTTTCCCTCTCTCCTCCCCTACTCCCATGCTCACGCTCTCTCTTGAAAATAAAATCTTAAAAAAAGATAAAATTACAACAATATGTGGAATAGTTGCATAGTATTTTATTGTACGGTTATACAAAATATATCTAAATTTTTTTAAAGGAGAGTTAGACTATTAGCAGTGGATAACTGCTTATGTGCTTTTTATGTACTTGCCCAAATATGTCCTTAGCATTGACTGACAGAAGTACGCTGCTGGGTAAGAAAAGGCACATATGCCCTTAAATGATTGTCATCATACATATTGCCAAATTACATAGAAAATGGAACAAATGTAGGTCCTTCTAGCAGTTTATCAGACTGTCCCTCTCACCATCCCCCGGCTAACCGCTGTGGTTTTCATTACCATTGAAGGCCAACTCTCAACTCAAAGAGCAGAGTCTCTAGTGATGGAATGTATCGGGGTGGCTGAGAAAGGGTTTCTCTCTCATCATACACCATTTTGCAATGTTTCCTCTGGTCTATGTCCCTCCAAACTGCCCCTTGACTCCTCTTCCTTTAGCAAGACAGACCAGGGGAGGAGAAAGAAGTGATCCCTGCCATGAAAGTCACAAATGCAGTTGTGGGGAACTGTGGCACCATCTTCTGCTGCACCTCCAGACACCTGGCAGTTATCTTGGCCAAAAAGCACCTTTTTTTCCCTAAAGATCTTCAACTGCATTATATTCTACAACACTAGCTACTCACTCATCCCTTTGGCCTATATAAACTTTTCTCTGATTTTTAAAAATCAAATTGTGAAATAAAAACTATCAAATGACTTATTTCTTTGGTATGGACCAAGATGGGCAGGTTGACCAAAAGGAGGAGACTTGATTCATCAGAGCCACGGACACACTGTCTTGAACAGCATTTACCAGGTTGTGTTCTGTGGAAAAATCCATGTCCAACAAGAGATCTAAAGGTAGGAGACAGAGTCTGGGCCAGCGTTACATGGACGAATGAATGCACAGACGGACAGATGGGTGGACAAAACAGATCATGGTGCCCATACTAGTTATGGAACTAAAGAGTTTGCTAAATTATTTGTACGTTTAATATAATTTTAGCTATTTCAAAGGCTATAATACTGCACTTAATGATGCCCCCAATCCAGTTATTCATGTTCATTTTTTTCTCATACACCCTTGCTTTTAAAAGCTATACATGTAGCTCTGGCCACAGTGGGTCACCTCTGCTCATTTATAAACATGTATGTAAAACCTCAGAATTATTTACCAGCTGTGGATATTTCCTCTATAATCCATTCACATAAATGTATGTGGGTACTTTCCTCCTTTAATAAGGGTGTATCAACTTGCCTCTTACAAGTAAAGTACATACACAGCGCTGTTTGCCATTTTAAAAGAGCCAATTTCTTGATTCAGATATGTAAATCCAGTATTTCAACAGCCAGGGACAGAGAATACAGAAAAGAAGGTAAAAGGGGAAAAAAAAAATCAAACATTTAGGCGGTCACACCATCCTTGCAGGAGAACGGGTGGTGAGACGCTCAGGAGACAGGATGGAGCAGAGAGGCTCTGGAGCCCCTTCTCAGCCACAGAAAGCCCAGGACTTTCAAATTCCCTCCCTGGCAGCCTGTGCAGACCACTGACAGGCAGGGTGCGGAGGACTGCCACCACTTCACCCACTGGCAAGTGTGACCTGGCTCAGTGAACAGAGCCAGGCGCTGGGCAAGGACATGCCCAGCTCAGGCACGTCCACCACAGCTATCATAAAATGCCAGGACTCTCTGTCAAGTGCTCCTCTACCCCTGAGGCCTTCCTTGTGGACACACGTTCATGCCATGAACCTCAGGCACGGCACAAACCCCGGCTCTTCCAGAACGGCTTGCCCACATCCCCACCTTTCTATCTGAGCAGATTCATCCTTGGCGCCCCACAGCACGTGTGCACCCCTGTGTTGAGTCTCATCTTGCCACGGCAGCTCCCAGTTTCCTAACCCGCTGGAATGGTAAGCACGCCCTCCTCCGCTTGGGTTTCCCAGGCCCTGCCAGAGCACAAGGGCTCGGCAAGAGCTGACTCAGCTGAGACGGAAAAGCTTACATCATCCACCCCGCATGCCTGAAGAGTGACTTCTACCAAACGATGAATAAAACATGATCACTTTGCATAAACTGAGAACAGCATTCTTTCTCTAACCAAACTGAAGAAGTAAAGAATGAATTAGGCTTCGCTCGTGTCCTACGGAGACTCTTTAAAAATCACCACATGGCTGTCTATCTGGGTCACAGGCACCATTTAGCCACACAGTCTGATGTCAGTTGAATGCCATCAGAACACTGGGAGACAGCCGGCCTCCTTGCACTGCAGAGTAGAAGCTCTAGAAGGAAGTCCCACTTTCTTCTGGAAGATCCCCAAAAATGAGTATTGCCAGCAACAGGCTCCCCGCTGCTGGGGAGCTAGGGCTGCGGCCACTGTACCCGTTCTGGAGGATCACAGCTATACCCCACAGTGTGACCACGAGTGAAAACAAAGCAGAACAGAAATCAGTTTGTGAAAAGATACCCAATCTACACCACTTATGCTGCAACAATTTTATTTCTCGGGATTCTCTTCAGCATGCGGCCAAACCCTTACAACTTAATGCCCTCAACATGCACCTCTGTGTGCCTAAGTTCCTAAATTTACCCGGACAGAGACAGAAGCAAGGAGAAGATGATTGAGTTCACTTTGAAAATGGTCTGGTCCTCCCCCCTCCGCCCCGCGCCCTTTGGGGGAAGTGGTCACATCATCCCACTGTGGGCCAGGCAACTTGAAGAGTGTCTCACACACACGGACAGACCCTGTCCTCACATCTACTCTGCGAACCGGCATCAATCCATCCTGGGCCCAAGGAAACCAGCTCACACACCGAGGAAGGGGCAGAAAGCTGGCCTCCCGGACACAATCCCTGGCAGCCTCACCTCAGAAGGTCCCTGTTGTTACCACAGAACACTCTAACTCCAGGTATTCCATCTGTTTTTCCTCTTAAGTTTACCCTATTAATTTTTATTGTTCCCTTTACTGAATGCTTAACTTCCTCTCTTAAGAGGTTTCTACCTGGCATTAACCAGATATTCATTGCTCAGCAAAGTAATTAGTTCCCTTAATCTTTCTTTATCAAACAACCTACTTCCTCAATCCTTCTGAGAAAGACAAGTTCCAGGCTCCCCCCAGCGGTTCTAGATCTGAATGCTGGCAGGCCGAAGTCAGAGCTCTAAAAGAAACCTTCAAAATCAGCCATCATGACAACTTGTATCACCATCCATCAACAGACTCGGATTTCTGGAACAGCTATTATCTTCAGTGTACGGATCCTGTGTGGTGACCCGTCTGGGCCGCAGGGCAAGGAAGGGGTGAGTGCTCGTTTGGACAGTCTGTGGTGCTGAGCACCTACTGTATATAGGGGGCGTCGCACACCTTAGCTCTTTCATCGGAGATACACATGCGTCCTTTCCACACGTGAACAGACTGAAGTTAGAAGTCCTTCACCTGGAAGCAAAGAGGCAGGACTATGGCCCCTGAGTCCAAGCCCCTGCCAGTGGGCTCCCAAGGGCTGCGTGGCACAAGGCTCTGTGCCCAAGGGCATACACACCACAAATGGGCTTCAGGCTCAGAGCTCCGGCCTGGCTGGTGAGCACAAAGGGACCCACGATTCAAGTGAGTGTTTGCGGAGGGATGAAGGAGTGTCCGAATGGGAGTGACCCTTGAGGCAGGAAGTGGTGGGCTTTTGGAGACACCCCGAGCAGAAAGATGGGAGCCAGACAATGATGAGGGAGACAGAGGCTGATCCTGATGGACAGCCTCTCCTCTGAGTCCACATTGACCACCCCCCCCCGCCCGGGATAGCAGTCATGCTCATGGGCCTGGCCTTCCCTTCCATTTCCCACTCTCCAGAAGCCTCAGGAGGCACAGATCACTTCTTTCTTTTGTTTCCACCCACTGCCCAGCCAAACACTCTCGCTGCTCCAACTCTTCCTTCTCACTCTTCCCTACTTGAACTTTGCTGTGGATACAGCCCTCAGGGTTTGGGAGGGATGTGAACAGTCAGCCCAAACTGGGGGCCCCCCTCAACACTTCTCTGAACAGCTGAACAAGGCTGATGGGAAAGTGGGCAGGAGGCCCAGGCTGAGTCACAGTGATTTCCTGAGTGCCTGGAGATGTTACCCCTGAGAAGTCATCTGTCACCACCGAGCCTGGGCTGAGGGGGTGGAGGGTGCATTAGTGACACTGACACATTGCCGAGCTCTCCTGCTGCAAAGAGCACAATGATGGAACTCCAAGTTCCTGGCTGGTGCAAACTGGGAGGACAACCCTTTGCCATTGGCTGTGTGCCGATTAAATCTGTGTGTGCCATTAAGCAGCCAATGTTGCTCAAGCTCACGCCACTCTTGCCTCTATTTATACAAAAACATGCGTAGGTCTCCAGAAAGCCTTGCTGCTTGACTCTTGGCCACCTCTGGAGCAGCTTCTAAACCAGGTGGGCACTCAAACAACCCCTGGGAGCCCACGACCAAAGGGTATACCACAATCAGAGCAAATACCCTGCTGCCTCACCTTCCCACACTCACCTCCCATTCCGGCTTCCCTGACCCCCAACTTAGGACCATGCAGTTCTACCTCTGCATTTTATATTTGACCTTCCCTGTTTCTAAATGTTTCTCCTCTTCACACCTTCTTTGAAAAAACAAAGCATCAATAATCTAGTGAGCTCCCACGTGCTCTGTACTGTGCGGGCACACGAGAGAAATACGAAGACCCAGAGAGCATGCTGTTCCATGAGTTCCTCAGTCTACGTGGACAGATGGGAGACAGGAAAGGGCCCTGTGAGCAATGCACACATGTGCCCCAGGAGCTGACTGCAAGCAGGCGCCTCTCTCTGGGCAGCTGCACAGAACCTGAGTGGAACAGGGATTTTGTCGGGCAGGGAGCTGTGGGGTAGGCCTTCTGGACGATAGATCAATCAGTGAACAAAGCATGGAGCCAGCAAGACACGGGTGTATCTGTGGACCTGCTCAGCCAGGGAAGAGGGTTCCCAGAATCATGGGGAAAAGGCTGCAAATGGAGGCCAGACGTCAACTGTGGAAGGCAGGGCCGATGTAAGGAGTCAGCCTTTATCATCCAGGCAACAGGAGGAGAGCAAAGATTTTTCAAGCCCCCATGCTGTTCTGTGGGGATGGGAGCAGCGGCGGCACCGAGTACGAGGCCTGTGGGCAGGAGACACTAGAAGCGGCAACCTGCATGGGAGATGCTCTGAGGCACCTGCTGGTGAGGGGCACCTGGGCTCTGGCAGTTGCCATGGGAACAGAGAAACAGGAGCACCAAATGCAAATGGCTTAAGGAAAACAAAGATCCTGCACGGGTGCTGAAAACAGTGGAGAAGAAACAGCCCAAGAGTACAGGGATATTCAGAGTAGACACGTCTATTTCTGCATACTTAGCATCTAAATCCTTTACTCTCGAAGGACCCTCTGCCCATCGCATGCTTCCTAATGGAAGGCAGAGCCCATGTCTCCAGGGAAACTGAAGGAGCCAACTCTCCTCTTCCCCTCCCATTTGCAGACACTGTTCAGATGTGTGACCTCCCCCAGATGGTCCCCACTGGACTTTGAGCCTCGAGGGGATGACAAGGACACAGGGACAGATTAGGAGTCAATCCCAGAGGAGGCATCCAGCAACAACAGCCAACATCCAGGGGCCCGTGACCAAGCTGGAATGCTTCTCAGCTGAGAAGCCCCTCGGGCTGAGCTTCCTGTGGGTGGGCAGAGTGTGGCTCTCCAGCCTGGAGCTCTTAAGTTAATTGGTAGCGCCCCAACAAATTCCTTCAGTCGGGATCACACTGATAAAAATACCAAATCCAATCCGTGCTCTGTGCCCCTCCTCAAAGCCCTTGTTCCCAAATGCCCAGATGGCACAGCCTCTTGTCCCACTGAACCCCTCCAGCTCATGTGAAGACACTCACCGGGCACTCCCCCTCATCATGCTCACTTGTATCAGCCAGTGTTCCGTGGGCTGACCGGGCTAGAGGCATGGCTGGGACGGGGCCCAGGTCTGTGGCCTCACTCCACCCCACCTGGCGGAGCCTGACCCACTCCCACACTAGCACAGCAGTCGGGGCAGGCACTCCGAATATACCTACAGAGGGATCTGAATTGCATTTATTCATCCAAGGCAAGATCTGAGAAGCCTCTCACGGGAGTTCAAAGTCCTTAGTGCTGCCACGTTGAGAAAATCTTGTAAAAACATGGAGGGGAAAAAAAAAAGTCAAGAAAGAAGGTGGCTAGCAGAGTAACATAACAATATATTTCATGATGGTTTTTTTCACTTCAGAATCATCCAAGGCAAAGAAGAAATGGGTACACGTATAGATTAAACAAGACTGTCCACGCTTGAGTGGAGAACTCAAGCCAGGAATAGGCACATGGGGATGTATTTTATTCTTCTCTTTAAATATTGAAATTTTCCATAATACACACTTTAAAAGATGAAATGATATCAAAATTAAATGGCTGTCCTTGCTGGGCTAAGTATGAATGGAGAGGGGATAGAAATTTCCACTGACGGTGGGATAAGTAATTGCTCAGGACAGATAATAAGCAGCGAGCCCCACGTTTTTAGGAAAAGCTTGGATTTAGTGATAATGCAAAACCTTCATTTATCCAAGAGCTTACGGGGTGGAGGTGGGGTGGGGTGCTTCAGGAAGGGAATTGGCATGGAGGGATTTGAGCCCAAAGAGCCCAGAAGGGGGAAGCCTGGACATTATAACCATTGTGCAGCTCACGCGGCTCCCTGCCCTCTTCCACTCCTTCGGGGGACCAGAGAAGCAAGCGACCAACCCCGGGATATGCTTCTGTATACACAGAAAACTGCTATCCATCCCACGACCCCAGGCTCAGAAATCAGAACACAGGAAGAGGTGAGGAGTCAGAAACATGCTCATGACTGTACAAACATATAACTTTCATGATTCACCAAACTAGCTGATTCCTGTAAATCCCATTTCCCCCTTCCTGGGCAATCTGCATATAAATCTACTTAAGGCATGTCCACCTGCCTTCCTATGGGAGCCCATCTCGTGCCCAGAAACAGAGGGGCACATTCAGACATCACAAAAAGATGGTACGCTGTTTCAAGGCTTCAACTTCAAAGAGGACTGGCTTGAGAAAGGTTACGGTGGAAAATGAGAACCAACAGAAGATGAACTGTAGGTGAGACTTTCATCTCTTACCCTCTTCTGCATCACCAGATTTTGGGAAGGTGCTAACTGACCACATTTACTGCTGCTCTGATTCTCGTCATCATCCCTGGGCTCTGGGCCACCCAGGAGGCAGAGACTTACAAGCAGGCTCTGCTTTGCTCTCAGTTGCAGCCATCCCGTCCCTCAGGGAGGTCTCCTGCACTCATCCCCACCACCCCCTGCCTCTACCCCGGACGCTCACCGGAGACTCTGAGCTTCCTCACCTGGCACCCTTAAGTGCAATTTCCTCCCCGTACCACCACCTGCTTTGGTTACAGAGCAACACACAGAGATGAGGCCTATAACTGCGGAACACGTCATTGTTGTAACTTCCCTGAGCAATCACAGGGCTACCTCCTTAGAGGCCCCTGGGGAGGACACTCGGGCCATCTGGGCGCCTAAGAGAATCCCCTCTGTCCACACAGGCTCATTTCACCAGACTGAGGAAGGTCTCCTTTCTGCTTGTCCTTGAAGGGCAGAGCACTGTCCTCCCTTTAGGAAAATGATTTCCATGGTAAATGTTCCTGATCGAGGCTACCGGAAAGGTCAGCTCCGTGGAAATAAGCCTCCTCTCCAAGGTACTCCCTTGCTTCCTCTTTGAAACTGTATTTCTCACATATGTGGGGAAACACTACTTCTGTATCTTTTAAAAGTGGGGCTTTCCTGTGACCACATTTGGGGAACCCTTGCATTTTGTATTGTCATCGAAGAGACGTTCGCACACACGTGAGTAAAGACAGCAATTAGGACCCGTAATGTACTGTCTCCCCTAATAGCATCCAGGGAGATTAGAGTTCTCTAGAACTCCCCCTTGGGATGTTGCAGCTACAGATTCTTAGTCCCAGAGCAGCTGAGCAGAAGCCAGAGGACAAACCTGCAGCCTTAGCGCCTTTTAACTCTTTGCTGCTTGCTATTTGGAGTCGTCAACACACAACCCCAAAAGATTTGTGACCATTCCATAATCCAGATCATAATGGCTGTAATCTCTGTTCTGTCCTTGTCAGGTGACTCGGAAAATCAAGGTCGTTTCTACTGATCACCAAGCATGGGGGATATAAAGGACTGGTTTTCAACACACGTGCTACCCTCCTCCTTGTGTGCCCACCTGTCCGCAGAAGATGGAAAGCTAGAACCACATCTCCCAGATCTCTTACAGCTAAGGTTCCAGGTTTCAGTGTGGCCATTCAGATGTACATTTGGGAAATCTGGAAAGCAAAAGGGAGGGAAGGACATGCTTCCCGGTTGCTGCTCCTTCCTCAGCAAGCAAATCCAGGAGGTACTTGGTTCTTCTACCGTGGTTTTAGCCGAGGTTCCAGCATGCAGGGGCTAGTTTTATGGGTATAAGGAGGCAGGACTAGGACACCCACCCACCCGTGGGAAGGAGCAGATCACAGCTGTATGGCCTGGTTTTCATTAAGGCAGCCCCTCAAGCAAGGCAGTCCCAGTGTGGTCCTGGAGAAGGTCCTTCACCACCGTAGAGGAGGCAGCAGCCTCCTTGGTGGTCTAGCTTCTTAGCATGGCTTTGGGACACTCATTCCTGAACCTTCCACCTCGAGAACAGTATCTTCAGAGCTCTTTATAATTTGAGCCATTCCAATCCCCGCAATAAATCCTCCCTGAGTTTGCTACAGTGTTTTCTGCTTCCTGCAGCTGAAACTTGATCAACAACCCAGTCTGCCTGTCAGCGAGGATGGTGCAACCTCTCAGTCTCACCTTCACGGCTGTGGGATTCTCAATAGTCACGGGCTACATTCCATCCAGGCAGAAAGCCTCCGATATGGCTGATGGGAGGCACAATGCTTAAAATCTGCCAAAGTGGCCTTCTGCAACCCAGCGGGCATCGTGGGTCAGGTCAACACAGATGCCTGCCTCCCAAGTACGTAATGATGCCAAAACCCCTTCTGGAGCAGCAACTAGATGTTGGATGCCACTAGAGGTAGAAACCATGGAGAGCCTAGGCAGCAGAGTTTACCAGAAGGAGCAACATACCCAGGTTCTAACTGCAGCCCATGCCATTTAGACTTGGTGAGTTGCAGATCCCTGTTCTGCCCTGTGGGGACAGTGGCATCCTCCATCCCATAGGGGGATAGGAAGGAAGAGGGGACCTAAAAGGTCTTCGGGCAAGGGGTGGGGAGAGGGTATTCTTATTAAAGGATGGCATTTATTGCCACTAATTCATATCAGTATTAGGATCCAGAACTCATAACCAAGAAGAGAACCTTTTTTCTATACTTCTAAATATACTTGCTAAATCTTCAATACTCCTAAATTTTTGGCACACTGGCATTTAGAGACAAAGTTTTAGGAGCCTCATTTAAAAGAAAAAAAAATCAGATCACTGAAGTGCAATGTTTCCTGTAGATTATAGCTAAGCACTGGCAAGGACTGGAAAATTAAAAAAAAAAAAAAAAGCTCATTTCAACAGTACTATCGAGACCCACTGCAGGGTGATTGATTCATGCCCCTTGTCTTTTTGTGCCATCCCGCAAGATGGCTGCGATATTTCCTGTACCTTCACAGTCCTGGGGTTTTGTTGTGACTATTGTTGATTTTTAAGCAAGCATCATTCCTGTTTCTTCAGTTTTTGACACAAGAGGAAATCAATATGGCAGGTATGTTTCACTGCTAACCTTAAAATGCCATGACCCCTCAGAGCCAACCCTCTTGACACAATCTCACGATGCTGCTCTAAGAGAACACACAGCCGCAAGGCCAGGGGCTCTCAGGAGGAAGAAGTCTAACAGGCAGGACAGCAGGCAGTGGCCAGATCAAGGCGAAGGAGCTCAGTGTGTAGAGGGGCAGCGGGTTAGGACCTGGGGCAAGTGACAGGAGGGGACAGAGAATCATGCAGCCAAAGTTTCTGGGGCTAAGGACCGTTCTGCAATCAACTCGCCATGCATTCCAGGACCCAGAACAGAAGTCAGCCAGCATGTGGAGCCCAGATCCCATAGGCCAGCACGGGTGAGGGTTAGACCTGCCAGCAAGAGCTGGGTTGGCAGCAAGAGGCCCAGGCAGGCCTCTGAAAAGAGAGGCAGGGGGTGATGGGGAGGTCACTGATCAGAGAGTCCCGAGGAAAGGATCCAGGCCTTAAAGAGGGGTTGGCCCAACATTCTCTCCACACTGGATGCCTGCACTTTCATTACCAAAAAGCCTCCATAAAACAAGACACGTGCCTTGACAGGATTCTTTTAAGCCTCTCTAGTGCATTTAAAATAAGATTTAGCTTTTTAAATGGTCTTACACATAGTGTTTTTGGAAAATAGCCACATAAAAATCAAAGCACTAAAACCCTGCAAATCTGTGATTTTTTTTTTAAACCATAAGAGAAAATATTCACACTATAAAATGAGATTGCAGGAGTTGCTCTAACCCTAAAATCTTCACTTGAGGATGAAGATTGACTTTAGGTCTGAAGTGTTTGCTTGAACCAGAGAACTAAACCCCATACGGGGTCAACAACAGGCAAAGAAATCCGGGCATGGTATGCTTAAGCGCTGTCCGAAGAGCGAGGCGGGCCACATGCAATCAATGGGATAAAGGAACTCATGTAGATGAACTATTTTTTAAACTGAAGTTGGCCAGGTTTTTTTTTATGTGTGTGTGTAGGAAGACAATGTTTTAAAATACACACAGCCACCTTCGACAATCCAGTGAATGGCAACAGCTTCCTCCAAGAACACTGAAGAGTTAGCTGCAAACATGAGTGTCCCAAGCAGAAGGGCTGCCTGAAGAGAGCTTTGCTGTATTCTCTCGGATCTAAAAAAAGGGAAGCTTTGTCAGGTTCTTCCCTCCAGACACACACATCATTTTATTTGGAAGTCACATGGTGTGATTAAATTTAACTGGGCGGAGCAGTGGAAAACCACAGTATTAACAACATAATTCTTTCTGAGGAGAGACTTTCTGCCAAAGGCAAAGGAGATAATTCTGAAAGTGTTGAGCTGCTAAGCACAGCTTTCAGCATTTTTTTTTTTTTTAAATCTAGGGGTACCAAGATAGAAGTAGATCTCTACTCATTATGGCACTGTTTCTAATAACCAGAATTCTGGGAATGACCAGGGTTTTCATCATTTGGGATCCCGGTGAAAAAAAGGTCAGAGCCCATCTATGAGAGATTAGATGCAGCTTATAAACTTATACAAGCTCATGTCTGTGTATATGTGCATGTGCCCAGTTTCTGGAAGGTTATAGAAGAAGGAAACACGAAGTCCTCTCTGGATAACTGAGCTGACTGGGGGAGAGGGGAGTCTTCCTCTCTCCACTGTATACCTTTCTGTTCCGCTGAATTTTTAACCAGAGTATGCCTTTATAATTAGAAAAAACAGCCATGAACACGTTTCAGAATCCCTTTAAGAGCCTACAGGCAAGGACCCCCAGAGGGCTCAGCGTCAGTGCCGCTCCATCACCAAGAAGCCGTAAAGACACAGTGCTCTGCAGCTGTACCATTCCATCCATTTACAGGACACACACGGCCTCCCTCTATTCCTGTAACTCTGCCACAGGCATCAAGACAAGACACTCCAGAGACAGGGACTGCTCCTATTTTACCTATAAAGAAACGGAGGTGCTGAAGGCTACATGTCCTGCCTGGAGCCTCAGGGGCTGCAGTGGGGGAACCTGGACTTGAACCCAGGCCTCTTTCCTCACCGCCATCTGGTCTGCCTTCTGGGAACATCAGGCAGGTCACTTCTGGGTCTTGAACCCAGAAATCCGCTCATTCCACTTCCTGGCAGCTATTCCCGGCACCTCTCCTGGCTGCCCCCTCCACCTAAAATAGGGCTGGCTTCAGGCCCCCAGAGGTTCACAACAGTCTTGATTTGCAAAAACAGGTGTCCTAGAAAGTGCACGGCAGAGACAAGGACCGATAAG
Source organism: Martes martes (assembly GCF_963455335.1). Lineage (NCBI taxonomy): Eukaryota > Metazoa > Chordata > Mammalia > Carnivora > Mustelidae > Martes > Martes martes. Next base: position 61,937,250 of record NC_137896.1, read on the forward strand.
CCATCCACAGAACCACCCACTCTCAGGACATTTGTCAAAAACCGCTCTGTGCCCCAGAAGGTCTGGAGTGGGCTCACAGATGCCAAGCTGCTCTGCGGGAAGGAAAAAATAAATAAATAAACTTCAGTTCTGCAGAACACAGACAATTAGGGAAGCAACATCCAAGGAGAGATTGCCAGGACCTTTCCCCAAAGCTGGAGGCTGAGCATCTCTGCGGGAGACGCTAGGGAGAAGGGACGGTCTCCCAGTCGCTCCGCTGCCTGTGCTAAGCCCCTACCTCCCGTGCCCACAGTGGCCATGCAGGAATGGACATGCCAGCCCTGCCTGCCCTTCCCACAGTAGGACAGGGTGGGAGAACGGCTCCTTCCTGAGATACCAACTGACACCATCCGTGCAGGGGTGGGAGAAAGGCTCTGCAGTAGTACGTGTTCCCTTTCAACTCATGCAGAAGAGTTGCAAATGCACGAAAAGTATAATATAAAAGCAACTCTTCTTGCCCAAGAAAAGCAAAACCTCATACAGAGGAGCAAGGAGATGGAGGAGGAGGGAGAGGAGGAGGAGAAGGGGCCAACCAGAAAGGCAAATGCAGAGAGTCCTTGCTCCATCCGCAACCCTAAGACAGAGGCAGCTCACCCCAGACGCCTTCCCTACTTGAGGCCTGGCTCCCTCAGGGCATTAGCCACCAGCCACAGCTTGGGAGCATGTCAAGGGCCTGGGGCACTCACCCACACCCTGAGGCCAGCTGAGAGTTGTCCCTAACAGGCCCTCGGAGTCCTCTCTGAAATGCCCTCCAATTGCTCTGCAGCTTTCAATCAACGCAAACTCAATGTCCAGTTAATCGCTACAAAAATCAAAATCCATACTTGACTCTACTCATGAGCTATCTTTTAGGGTAGCCCCCAAATGGCAGGGTTCAAATGCAGTGAACACACACAATGACCAGACACAATGGCTGGCTGTGGCAGTGAGGGTGAATTCCTAAAAACAGGACTAAGACATGAATGTGAGTATGGGAGGAGGAGGAGGAGGAGGAGGAGGAGGAGGAGGAGGAGGAGGAGGAGGAGGAGGAGGAGGACTTTTACCAGCCAAGATTTAAGGCCCAGATAGCCAGATAGTTTCAGAGTGACTGGTCATCGCCACACACTCCTGTGGCATGTGGTTTCCGTCCGGCTCGGCCTGGGTTACAAATGGCAGGCCTTTATATTTCCAAGAAGTGGCCAATGTTAACAACTTCCAAGTCCTGCTGAATGGAGCCCGCCTTCCTCCACACAGGTCTGCCCTGCCAGGGCTGATGACGGAAGCCAAAGCGACCCCGAAAGCAGCAAACTCAGAGGTGCCACATAAAGTCAGAGAAAGGAAAGTTCAGGGCAGGCCCGAAGGGGCGGGCAGGATCGTGAAAATCTAACTCACAAGGCAGGCTCCTCCCATTCACTTGCCTCTTCATCCTGCTCCACCATTTGGGAAAAGGTCCCCAGGGGTCAGAAGTTACTGAGAACAAGGCCAATTTTGGGGGTAATTCAGGAAAAGAAAAATGTCCATGAAATAGCAAGGTGAGGAAACGTGTGCGGGAGGAGGCGATCAATGTCTCAATGTCTTTTTATCCTGCAATGAGAATTTCCCGAACATCATTCTTCCCGAGTCATTGAATGCCAGTCCCTAAGTCATCCTTGGATTCTTTAATCCCAGCAGCTGTAGGAAGACCCAACCCACAGGGTAACCCATCCAGCGAAGAAACTGCCAAGTGTCACACAGCCTCAGATCTCTGTGTGCCTGAGACCATCAGGGCAAGGGAGTCGCAGTCCCTCACGGTGTCCCTTCATGGCTTCTACACAGAGGTGCACAACTGGACAGCCCCACCCTGAAATCTGGATTCTGCTCTCCATATAGGATTAATTACACCTCCATGAGATGGGAAGGAAGTAGGTGAGACAAGTCATCAAAGAGAAGAAACCACTCTAAGGTAGCCATTTTATCTTTAAACTTAAAAAAAAAAATTATGTTTTTCTTTTCTTTCCACAGAAACACCTTTCCCCTTGGCCAGCCAGACTTGACACATTTTTTTTCCTGGAAATAATTCATAAATCCAGTGGAAGTCAGGAAAATGCATCTATGGAGGCTACGGATGGGTTACTCTGTGGGGGTGGGTCCTCCTACAGCTGCTGGGATTGAAGAATACAAGGATGACTTAACAGCTCCAGATGTCCCCAAGTTATCACTGAGCTTCTACATCTCTGGCTAATGTGCACAGTAGCACACAGCCCCGGGCAGCTTCAGAAAAGCCATGTAAGGGGCGCCTGGGTGGCTCAGGTGGTTAAGCGTCCGAGTCTTGGTTTTGGCTTGTGAACTCAACCCCCTCGCTAGGCTCCCCATTTTGGCATGTAATAGACACTATGTGAGAGTTGCTTGATATTGACTAGAATTACTTCATTCACATTTACTGAGGACCTACTCAGAACTGCAAATCCAAAAACCTAAATTGCAGTAATAATGACAGCTATATTCATGCACTTCTGACTTGGGCACTTAAAGGTAATCAGCGTTACATGTTATCAAAATATAGTAATGAGGCTGGAAATTTTGTCAATTTAAAATGTGTACACATGGAGATTTTTAACTGAGTACACCTCGATCGCACACGTGCCTTGTCCTTTGTTTTTCGGTATGTACGGGACAAAATTAAAACACAGTGTGTCCTATAAATGGGTTGCCTTAATTCTGTGGTTTGGCTTCTTCTAGCAGATAATGCACAGAAGAGGAGAAGGTGGGCATGTTCAGATGCCAGCTGCAGTCCCTGAAGGCAAATGCACCCAGAAATCTTGAAAGAGTGGTTCTGAGCTGTTAATACCTAGTTCTCACCTACTGATCTATGAAAACGTGACAAACTACACATCTTGATAGAACTAGATTTGTACCACCAGAGTCATTTGCATCTAGCCAGTCCCTGTGTACCAACAAATATTCCACTGTACTCATTTTTCTAGAGACCAGGTATTTATGGTCTGCCTGCTATGAGCCAGCCATTGTGCTAGTCACGGACTCACATGTACACTCTGCCCTCATACAGCAGCCAGACAGGTTTTTAAATCACAAATATAAATTTGTTAATGGAGATAAAGGTCACGAAGATAAAAACAGGGTTATGAAAGTGTATATGGAGGAGACCTAATTCAGACTAGACCTCGCCAATTCTCTGCTGGAGAAGTGACTTTCAAAGAGAGATCGCCAGTGTCTGATATTAGTTACTAGGTTATGTGAGCCAACTGTACCACTAAAAATAACCACCAGATAAAAAAAAAGTCAGATAAAATTATTCTTTAAAGCATCAAAGTATAGATTAGATAGTAGCCAAGAACTAGGGAAACAGAAGGAAAAATAGGAACCCAGGGAGCCACTTTGCCCTGAGGGAATTTGACTATTCTGAAAAATTTCTGATGTTTATAAGCCACTCAATCTATGATGTTTTGTTATAGTAGCCCAAACAGACTAAAACAGAAATAGCAGCCTAGATCTGGATGGAATACGACAAAAGACTCAAACCCTAAACTGGGCTTCAACTGGCATGTCAGGCAGTAAGCAGAAACAACCACCAGAGGAAGGCACCTTCATAAGAGGTCCCAAATACAAACCAGCTCAATGAACCAAAGATAACCAAGTCCACAAGGACACAGGGCACCGTGAATAAGAACTAGCTGAAAAAAAAAAAAAAAAACATAGTAAGAACAGAAGTACAAAAATTTTGAGTATTAGAACTGTCAGACTATAAACTATGCTTATAATGTGAAAAGACGTTAAAAAGACCACTCGGAATATACGTGCCAGGTATAGGAAAACTAGTGACCTAGGAGATTTAAGAAAGAACCAAACAAAAATTTGAGAAGTTAATATAGTACCAAATTCAAACTCAAGAATTTAATACTAACTTAGGTATAGTTGAAGAAAAACTTGAAAAATCAGATGAAATTATCCAGAGTATACTATGAAGAGACAAAGATGGAGAATACAGAAGAGAGGACAGAAGGCATACAGAGTGAAAATGAGGTCATATAATCGAGATCTCAGAAAGAGAAAAAGGAAGTGGTAGAGGGAATATCTGAAGAGACAGAGGCTGATAATTTTCCAGAACTTCTGAAAGATATCAATATATAACTTTAAAACCCAATTCAATTCCAAGAAGAAAGAATAAAAAGCCAAACCTAGACACGTCACTATTAAAATGTACACCACCAACAATAAGGAGAGCAATCTTAAAGGGATCCTGAAAAAAAGCCAAAAACCATATTACCTTCTAAAGAGTGACAGACTTACAGGTGACTTCTTGATGAGAACAATCCGAGACAGTGGAATCATACCTTTAATGTGCTGAAAGAGAGTAACTCCCTACCTAGAATTCTATATCAACAACAACAACAAAATCATTCAAGAATAAAGATGATGAAAAATATTTTTAAGCAAAACTAAGACTGTTTGCCATCAGCATACTGAAATATGAACTGTAAGGGAATTTATAAAGGATGTGCTTTAGGCAGAAGTATCTTAAATGGTAGGTTTAAAGTATAAGAAAGAACAAAGGGCAAAGAAAGTGGTAAATATATGGCACTATCAACAAAAATATTGGCTGCATAAAACAAGAACTGTAATGTTTTATAGAGTTTCCTTTAATATAATTAAAATTCTTTAGCATCAACAGCATGTAAGGTGAGCACAGGGAAAATAAGCGTAGTTATTCTAAGATCTTTTTATTATCCGAAAAGAGGGTAAAAGTTTGATTAAAATTTGAAAAGTAGGCATCAATATATTTATGTGGTAATTTCAAGGTGATCACTGAAAGAATAGAAAGTGAACATTTTCCAGAGTAGTAAATGGAGAAAATGGTAATAATAATAATAAATTAATTAAAAATTCAAGAAAGGAGGGAAAAAGAAACAGACAAGGGTAGATGAAGAAAGAATAAAATGTTAGGTTTAAACCTGAATACATCAGCAATAACATTAAATATAAGTAGATATAGATATTCTAGTTAAAAGACAAGGATTGTGAGACTGGATTTTTAAAAATCTGCAGTATGCTAAGCATAAGAGACAAGGTATAATAAAGAATCAGAAGCTGTTGACCTAACAGAGAATAGTTTTCTAGATAGAAATGGAAGGGAAATAGAGATAGAGATGGAAGGGAGATAGGGCCTAACTAGAGCCTAGAGGGTTAGGGTTGGCCACACCACACAGGGGCATGCCAGAAAAGAATCATAGAATTTATTCTAAATGGTTGAAAAGTATTGAAAGAAGCACAGAAGACACAATCTAGGATCTCAAGTTGCCATACAATAGACTTATGCACAAATAATAAAAAAGCTAGTGTGTCTAAGAGCAACTTGGTCCATCTGGGAAATAATGTGGCTTGAGTATGGATTCTGAGGTGAGGATACACTGAAGGTGACCTGTGAAGAAACCCAGGGGCCAGATGGTGGAGGGCTTTACTCTCATAAAGGAATGTGGATCTGCATGTTGCCGGGAATAGGGGACTGCTGAAGGATTTTAAGCTGGAGAGTAATTTGATGAGCAGTGCATTTAAAATCGTTCAGGCATGACTGTGAAAGATGAAATAAGAGAGGGGTTGAAAGTAGGGGGACCAGTTAGACCGCTGTTGATTTCAGGGTCACTGTCATTTCTTTTCTTTTCTTTTCTTTTTTTTAACTACCCCTCATACTCAGTGATGGACAGAGAAGCATGGCTTATCTCCCATTCCCCAGATGGAGGGACCAAAATCTGGGATGCAAAAGTAGATTTTCAAGTCCCCATAGGAGATTATTCCCATCAGTTACCAAAGTCTTTAGAAATGGGCTTAATTTTCAAATTATGAAATCTGCCCACTGGACTATTGTGATTTACTTAGCATTTTCTGAGGACTGGGTATCTGCCTAGCATGGTGGGAAATGCAAGACTCAGCACTTTTAACTAGGAAAAGACATTATGTCATTCAACTTTTAAAACAACCATGTTGAAAACTCATTAACTCCAAGCTCCCAGGCATTGCTAGACCCCGTGTAGACGGAAGGTCAACGGACATCTACACGAACACTTGGAGGGATGCAAGCTCATTATTTCACAAAGCAGCCAGGTTAACTGTGGGCAAATCTTTACCTTGAGCTTGCATTATACCCCACTGCTCTATATTTTCCTCATCTACGCAGGACAAAATGAACGAATCCCTCATCTACGTAACCACCCTTCCATTGGAGATGGCTACGTTGAGGGCTTACTACATGCCAGAGGTCTCTTCCCACCAGCTTTCTTCCTCAGAGCCTGTGGACCCCTCTCCTGGTTCCCTCCAGAGCTGGGCTGTGGTACGCCAAGATCCTCCTCAGGATGCGACCCCAGAGCTGGTCCCCAACTTGAAGAGTCTTCAAAAGAGTTGTGAGTATTGAATTAGCAAGCTTTAAACCATCACGACTCCAGGCAATCAATGAAGAAGCTAACCAAGACAGAGATTAGGAGGACTGGGAGATTTTGACCACAAATATTGCTGGCTGCACCTTGGCCTCAAATGCATGGCTTTCCCTAAGGATGGACTAGCAAATCCGCGTTTGGTTGCTCTTTCCTCTCAGACCTGCTGTACCATTTCCGCACTGGGTCCCACGGCTGGGGTGGGGGGGGGGGGCGTGCGGGGAGAGGCTGTCTGAAGGGCCTGTGCACTCAAGTCCCTCATCCTCACACCACCCAAATGCTTAATTTTGCAGCTTCTAGGAGGACATGTGGAAATCAGATGCACCTGTTTGGAGTTTTTGATCTATATTTATAGGCACACACATATGTGCATACATATTTCATGACAAATTCCTTTATTTATGTATGTATACATTTCCTCCTACCAAAATAAGAAATACAGGACACTCTCACCTGCTTGCAATAAGGCCAAATAGACATAAACTACACCCCCAAATTAAAACAAGCCAGAACCAGACAGACAGAATGAGGCACTTAATTCCCCAATATCCCCAGGTGCCATCTGCTCAGTAGCACATTCTGAAATCTAGGAGATCCAGCGCCAACAGTGGCAGAAAGCAGGAATCCACTCCCCCGTACACAGTGGAATGCTGCTTGTTGGAATGACAAGCCGCCAGCTGCATTTAATCACCAGGAATTTAGAACCCAATGGCAAAGGTTCCTTAAGTGACACCTTAATAAAACAAGTGGGGCACCTTAGCTGGATACTGGACACATCTTGTGGCCATGCGACTCTTCTGAGGACCCATACCAGAGAGTAAAAAGACGGGGGGGGGGCCCTGAAAGGGTGGCAATTGGCTCAGAGGCAAGTGACACACTGGAAAAACAGGTCCGTGAGGCTCTGTCCCACCACAGGGAGGGCCTACATGAGAGCTGGCAGCCCACTGCAGACTGAGAAGCCTTCTTGAAGATAGCAGGGTGGCAGGTAAGAGGACAGGTTCAAGTTCAAGGGCAAGGTGATTACAGAAGCCCCTAAAGCCTCCTCTGTTTATCACCAGCAGGAATGGAGCCCTCTGGAACTTAGGCGACACCCTACAGGGTAGCCCAGCCAGCAAGTTGGGATCCAGCCCCTTAATGATATACTCCTACCCCCAGAAAAGGCAGGGAAGGGAGGAGACCCAGACAGAAGGGACTGCCCTAAAGGTCTGACCTAGGAGGAGGAGCTTGAAAGATGGAAGGCTGGGCTAAGTCTGGAGTGTGAAGTAGGAAGTTCCCAACACAGTGGCTTGATTTGATACGTGGACAGTCTCTTTAAGCTCCAGCTCCTCTCCCGGGCACCCCACACCACTAGATCACCTAGCCCTCCCAATAGAGCTCGACAAGGGGAGTGCCCTGTTTTATACAGAGGGAAGGGTCAAGACTCAGAAAGGTTGACAATGTGGTAGGTCTTGGCAGACCTGTGTTCTAATCCAGATTTTCCAACTAACTCCAGGTACTACCATTTACTTCTATGTCACAGTTTTGCATCTTCTACAAGATGATAAGTTTGAACAAGGCAGCCACTAAGGACCCTTTCAGCTCCCAGGTGTCACGCCCTCTGCCCCACTTACATTTCCATAGACTATATATCTGCTCATGACTCCTCAGTTCCCATCTCCAGCCGGGACCTCTCCCCTGAACATCAGAGCCATATACATACATCTTGCAGCCTCCTTGATACCCGCCCTCAACATCTCCCGGACATCTCAAATTAAATGGGACCAAAGTGGAGCTCCAAAATATCCCCCATCCCTCTCAGTCTCCCCCACACCCATTAACGGCAACTTTATCTGTGCGCTTGCACAGATCAAAACTCTTGGGATCATCCTTAATTTCTCCCTTTACCTCACAACTTCCGACATGTCAGTGAAATTCTCCACTCACTAGCTCAAATGTATCCAAAAATCTAACCCCTTAACGTCCCCACACACTGATCAAGGCCACCACCTTCCTGTTGCTGGCCTGACTCAGGAGCCAGGATGATGCTGTTAAAACCCAGATCACCTTTCCTCTGCTCAGAACCTTCCAGGGGCCCCCACCTTACTTCGGGGCAAAGCCCTGCATAAGCCCCGGACCCTGCTTCGTACCCTTTGCTTCTTCCTTCCCTCTGCTCCAGGCACACTGGCTTCCTTGCAGCAGGGCCTTTTCACTTGCTGCTCTCTCTGCCCAGAATGTTCTTCTTCCATTCCTGCAGAGTTCATCCCCTTGCTTCCTTTAGGACTGTACCCAAAGGTCTCCCCCATCCCCCAACATCTCAGGGTCCCCACCCCCCAAAAGTCCTATCCCCCTTTCTTCATTTTTTTTCCTCCTTAGCAGTTACAATTAGGCAACACACTGTCACTTATTGTGTTTGTGGTCTGACTCCCCCAAAGTTTCACCAGAATGAAAGCGTCACAAGGGATTTTCATGTTTTGTCCACATTATAGCCTGAGTGTCTACCACAGTGCCTGGTGCGAGGTAGGCGCTCAGTACATTTGCAGAGCTCTGTGGATCACTGGTCCGACATCCCCCGGTTGCTCCTTCTCCACTTGGTCCCCAGACCCAGACAGCAAACATCTCAGTGCCTAAGGGGACGATTCCAGCAGGCATGAAAGAGGCCTGTTCCCATCCCTGGGGCACTGTCTTGGGAGGGGACTACAGGGAAGTCTGCTCCCCACCCCTGACCCGGCTTCCAAAGCCTCTGCTTTGCACCCTCAGCTCTGCAAAGGAAAATACCCCCTAGGATGGCTTTTTAAAAAAAATTTAATCCGAGGTAAACCCTTCAGCTGTTTACCTGAATTCCATTTAATCTCCTATAGAGATGCCTCTAAATCACCTGCTCTCGAGGACTCAGGGGAAAAAACCCAACTACCCCTCAGAAAACGTTTTTAAAACCGCCCTGCTGCTGAGAAAACAAGCTTTAATTTCTATCAAGAGAAGTACAAAGCAACAGAGCAATTATTTATATTTTTTTCCACAGTGCTGGATTATCTAACCACAGGTCTCACAGCGTTTAATCTCCAACAGGTAAAAGGTTTTACCCATTTAAATGCATCTTCACACAAAGATCCTGGGCCCCAGCTGCAGGCTTATGTGTGAACCTGTTGGACCTTCCCTTTGTACCCATCAGGGAGGGCATAAAATATCTCAAAGCCAGAGCCATTCCCAAATGAGATCCTCTCTAGGGGCAGGAAGTGGGGCAGAGAGGGTCTCCCCCATCTCCATGGTTCATGAGAGTTTGGCTTTCTCATTCCACATCCAACTGACAGTCCCTCTGAGAGGAACAGGACACCCCAGAATCTCTGCAGACAAGAAGCATTTGGGAACCCCTGGCGGGGGACACTCTACTCTCTGAGAAGTCCCTTCCACAGTGTCCCGGTCAGCAGGCTCTACTGTTCGCCCAGACAGGGCTGGGGAAACGGCATTCACTCACCATCTTCTGGGAAGCCTGTTCCTCCCAAGAGCGCTTGGGCCTCTGGGTTTACTCTTTTCAAAGATCCAGTGTCTTCGTAATCACTGAGCCTCACATGGTGCCTGGAACCTGACACACCTCACCTCACCTCATTTAATCACCACAGCCTGAGGAGAAACAGAATTATCATCCCCATTTCCAGAGGGAGGAAATGGAGGCTTCCACTCCTTCTTTCCCTTCCTAGCCACCGTCCCTGTAACATGGATTCTAAGGTGGTATTTTATTTTATGAATGCTGGAACCATTACTGGAATCTCTTTCATTCTTATTCTAGAAACACAGGCTAGCACCTTATATATCTAGTCAAGTCCTGAAAGATGGGGAGGAAAAAAACCAAAACCAACATGGCATGTTTAACCTACACACCAAGAAAGAAACCAAAGAAACCCAGGTTTGTCACAGGATCGAATAACGAGGCAGGTCACCCTTTCAGCTGAGGTTAGACTCAAAACATGACGACCCTGGGCATCTTCGTTTCACCAAAGCCCTCTATTTTTTAAATAGATTTCAGAGCAGTTTTAGGGTTACAGAAAAACTGGACAGCAGGTAGAAAGTTCTGAAACATCCCCTGCCCCCAGAAACATAAATCCTCTAGGATTTGCATCTGTATTAGTGTGGTTCATTTGTTACAACCGATGAACCCATACTGATACATCAGCCTCCACAGTTTACTTTTGGAGTCACTCTGTATTGTTATGTTCAATGGGTTTTGACAAATATATAGTGAATGTGTCCATTATTACTGTACACAAGTACAGTAATAATGCCCTAAAAATCCCCTGCGCTTTACCTGTTCTTCACTCCCTCTACACCCAACTCCACCCTCAGGGAACTGCTGATCCCAAATAACTGACAAGCCACTCTGGGACTCACAGGCAATTAGAGCAAGGCTGCATACATAACAAAAGCACCTGCTTTCCTATATCCTAGCCACGAACAACTGGAATTTAAAATTAAAAACACATTAGCACTGCACACCCCCCCCCAAAAAAACCCTTCAGGTATAAACAGATCTGTACCTAACAAAATAGGCACATGATCAATAAGAGGAAAATTGTAAGCCTGTGGTGAAAGAAATAAAAAATCTAAACAAATGGATATTCCTTCACTGAACATTTTTTTTTAAAGATTTTATTTATTTATTTGACAGAGAGAGATCACAAGCAGGCAGAGAGGCAGGCAGAGAGAGAGAGAGGAGGAAGTAGGCTCCCCGCTGAGCAGAGAGCCCGATGTGGGACTCGATCCCAGGACCCTGAGATCATGACCTGAGCCGATGGCAGAGGCTTTAACCCACTGAGCCACCCAGGTGCCCCTCCTTCACTGAATTTTAAAAGTAAACTCTCCAAATCTGCTATCCTGGTCTCAAATCATAGCAATCTGAAAAATCCTCCCAAACAATGGTAGCCCCATGGATGCACAGCTATAAACGAAAAGCTCAGGGCCTCCACCTACTTCGGGCTACAGTTGGGAAAGAAGTGCCAAACAGGGTTGCCACATAAAATACAAATAAGCATTTAGTATATCTATATCTATAAACATATATCTACATATATATACACATACATATGTCCCAAACATTGCATGAAACATATTTACACTAAAATATTAAAGTTATTTGTAATTTAGCTAGATTTCAACTTTAACTGGATCTCCTCTATTTTTATTTATGATATTATCTACACTTTTTTATTTATGATTATCATATTACCCTACTCCAAGGCCTCACTGTGGCGAGATGTGGAACAAGGAAAACAACAAATCTCTTAGGCGTATTCAGTGCTTGACAATTTTTAAAGCCTTTTCAACTGTTCTCTCTCCAGATTTGCTACACATGTGAGAGGAAAGCAGGATAACTATCTCCACCCTCATTAACCAGACGAGGGAGGAAAAACAGCGACCGGGCAATGGAGCAGAGGTCACATAGGTCAAAAACACAACTGGCTCTCATTATTCCTAAACCCACCTGTTCAATTAGCCCCGTGGGTTCCCACCCTGGCTGAACCTTGGTATCACCTGGAGAGCTGCCAAAAGCCCGCTGATGCTTGGGCCATACTCCCTATGCCCAGGCATCTTTTAAAAACACTTCATAACAGAAAAAAATTAAGGATGTATAAAGTAAACAAGAAAAAAGTGAACCGCAGGTACCCAATCAACCAGCCTCAACAGTTATCAGCTCATGGCCAATCACATTTCGCACACCAGCATTGCCCAACAGAATGGTCTGCGGGGATGGAAATATTCCATATCTGTGCTGTCCAATATGGAAGCTGCTAGCTACATGTGACTAAGAGCGCTTGAAAGGTGGCTGGTGTCATGGTAGAACTGCATTATCAGTTTTTAAACATTTTTTAATTTCAATGCAAAAAGCCACAGGCAGGGGCACCTGACTGACTCAGTTGGTTGAGCATCTGCCTTTGGCTCAGGTCATGATGCTGGGGTCCTGGGATGGAGCCCTGTGTCGGGCTCCCTGCTCAGCGGGAGCAGCTCTCCCACTCTCTGCAGCTCTCCCTGCTTGTGCTTTCTCTCTCCCTTTAAGAACTAAATACTCTTTAAACAAGACAAAAAAAAAAAAAAAGCCACAGGTGGCTGGGGGCTACATATTGGACAGCCTAGATCTATACCCTCACCCATTTCCCCCCCAAGTTTTTTTTTTTTTTTGCAGTTCTAAAGTTCCAGTTAACACATCACATTATTTTAAAGCAAATCCCAGACATATTATTTCCTCCATGTATCAGTATCTTTTAGAGCTTTCCAGATGATTCAAATGTGAAACCACAGTTAGAGACCCATCACTAGGTAAATACTCAAAACTGTAACACTCCATTTGAGGACAGACTTTCAACAACTTCACAACCTTGACGAGCAGGTTCTCAGTCTCAAGTACATATCCAGTCATCTGGGGAGCTAGACCTATGGCCAGACTCCACTCTCAGTGCTCTGGGTAGGAGGCGACAGAAAACTGTTGTTTTTTTCTTTCCCTCCTCCTCTTGCTCCTTCCTCATTTTTCCACTTTTCATGCAATTCTAACATGCAGCCTAAATTGAGAGGCACTGGTTTAAAGTCTGTCTACATAAAACATACTCCACAGACCAGCATCACCAGGAAGCTGGTTAAAAAGGCAGAATCTTGGGGCCTACCCCAGACCTTTGGAATCAGAATTTACATTTTAACAAGCTTCCTAGGTAACTTACACACACACGGAAGTTTGAGAAGCTATTCTAAAACGGGGGTTCTCAAAGTGTGGTCCCCTGACCAGGGCCTCGGCCCGAGAACTTATTAAGAATGTAAATTCTGGGGGGTGCCTGGGTGGCTCAGTGGGTTAAAGCCTTTGTCTTCGGCTCGGGTCATGATCCCAGGGTTCTGGGATCGAGCCCCACATCAGGCTCTCTGCTCAGCGGGGAGCCTGCTTCCTCCTCTCTCTCTGCCTACTTGTGATCTCTGTCAAATAAATAAATAAAATCTTGCAAATATCTTCTCCCATTCCGTGGGTTGCCTCTTTGTTTTGATGACTGTTTCTTTTGCTATGCAGAAGCTTTTGATCTTGATGAAGTCCCAAAAGTTCATCTTTGCCTTTGTTTCCTTTGCCTTTGGAGACATATCTTGAAAGAAGTTGCTGTGGCTGATATCAAAGAGGTTATTGCCTATGTTCTCCTCGAGGATTCTGATGGATTCCTGTCTCACGTTGAGGTCTTTTATCCATTTCGAGTTTATCTTTGTGTACAGTGTAAGAGAATGGTCGAGTTTCATTCTTCTACATATAGTTATCCAGTTTTCCCAGCACCATTTATTGAAGAGACTGTCTTTTTTCCACTGGATATTTTTTCCTGTTTTGTCAAAGATTATTTGACCATAGAGTTGAGGGTCCATATCTGGGCTCTCTACTCTGTTCCACTGGTCCATGTGTCTGTTTTTATGCCAGTACCATGCTGTCTTGGTGATCACAGCTTTGTAGTAAAGCTTGAAATCAGGTAACGTGATGCCACCAGTTTTATTTTTGTTTTTCAACATTTCCTTAGCAATTCGGGGTCTCTTCTGATTCCATACAAATTTTAGTATTATTTGCTCCAGCTCTTTGAAAAATACTGGTGGAATTTTGATTGGAATGGCATTAAAAGTATAGATTGCTCTGGGCAGTATAGACATTTTAACGATGTTTATTCTTCCGATCCAAGAGCATGGAATGGTCTTCCATCTTTTTGTGTCTTCTTCAATTTCTTTTAGGAGTGTTCTGTAGTTCCTCGAGTACAGATCTTTAACCTCTTTGGTTAGGTTTATTCCGAGGTATCTTATGGTTTTTGGTGCTATAGTAAATGGAATCGATTCTCTAATTTGCCTTTCTGTATTTTCATTGTGAAATAAGTCAAACAGAGAAAGTCAAGTATCATATGGTTTCACTTATTGGTGGAGCATAACAAATAATATAGAGGACAAGGGTAGATGGAGAGGAGAAGGGAGTTGAGGGAAATTGGAAGGGGAGGTGAACCATGAGAGACTATGGACTCTGAAAAACAACCTGAGGGTTTTGAAGGGGCGGGGTGGGAGGGTGGGGGAACCAGGTGGTGGGTATTAGGGAGGGCACAGATTGCATGGAGCACTAGGTGTGGTGAAAAAACAATGAATACTGTTATGCTGAAAATAAATTAAAAATTTAATTAAAAAAAATAAAAAAATTAAAAAATTTAAAAAATAAATAAATAAAATCTTAAAAAAAAAGTGTAAATTCTGGAGCTTCATCTCAGACCTACAGTCAGAAACTCTGGGGGTGAGGCCTTGCACGCTGTGTTTGTACTTTCCCCAGCCCTCCTGGTGATGCTGTTGTAAGACCTACAGCTTTGGAGTCTAGAACGTGACTCTGTGTTGCCTGAACCACAAGTAATGATGATAAGAACAGCACCTGACTTCAAAAGAGAAACTGAAGCCATCCTTGGGCTCCCACACAAACAATTACCACAAATTAAGGTATCTCTTTGTAATTCATGAAAATGAATCACAGAAAATGAATCACAGAAAACTAACTAGGAGTGGCAGGGAGGAATTAAAAAACAAAGCAACCTGGGATCCTTAGAAAAGCACAGGCCAATGATGGACATTCATCGAAATATCTAAGACACTCAACATGTTGGCTATGTTCCGTACATTCTCCTTGAGAAGGCAACCAAGTTTACATTTGACAATTCTATTAGTGTTTTGCATTTCTTTCAAGCAAAACATAATTGCTTAGAAGAGTCTATCGTGGCAAGTATTTCATTCCTAAAACGGAGAGGTGGAGGGGGGGGGGGGACAAGAAGAAAGGCCACCTTCAGGGTGGTACTGTAGGACCCAACACTCTTCTCCAGAGCAGTTCCTGTTAGGCTTTTTGAGGTCTTGAATTCTTCTGAGAACTAGAGCAAAGACCTATGCCCCTAAAATGCACGTCCAGAATGCACAGAAAATTTTGCACCCACTGTCAGAGGAGTCAAGGCCCCTAGGGCAAAGGATCTGATGCTGAAGACCTTCTATTCTGGTACAGAAAGCAGGCAGAGAGCAGAATGCAGCTCCCTTGCGGGGAGAACAATTGAGACCCCACAGCAAATCCTGGCTTATTCTCTCACCAGCTGAATGACAAGCAGAGATTCACATTCCCCTGAAAACGTGGGTGCGGAAAGGCTAGTTTCATTGCCGCCATGCTACAGGTAAGGAAACTGAAATCCAGAAAAGTGAGGTATTAGTCTAGGTGGGCCAGTGACAGGGTCACTCTTCAAACCTCAATGGCCTTTCGACTGGCCCATCTACTGCACGTTAGGAGGCAAGAATTCGGCCTTTCCCACAGCTCCAGGACGGCCCGGCACACCGGTCTCCTCTTTACTGCCCACCCTTTAGAGCCCGTCTCCTACACAGCCAAAGCCTGCCGTCCAGGACCACCTATCCCCTCCCATCCACGAAAGGCCCATCTCTGCTTGCAAGCCTCTATTCTAAGCCGGGGAGGGTTGGCCAGCCCATCCTTCAAACCTCAAGGAATCCTGAACAGAAAGAGTTCTTAAATCACAAACACGTACTGCGCTGACTGTTGTAATGCTTATTCCCACTACTAAAAGCGTGAGCTCCTTGCAAGTAGAAGTGTGTGACTCATCGCTGCATCCCCAGAGCTGGCCAGTGAGCACTCCACAGAGGAGGAAGGGAGGCCACACACTACTCCAGCCTGCAGAGATTCACAGTGGAGGAGACTTTGGGCCTCTTCAGGTGTTCATGTGCCCTGGTAGGTGTCCGCAGACAAGCCAGGCTCCAGGACTTAACATTAAGCCCCTTGAGGATGCAGGGGTGTTTTCCTATCTTTATGTGGGAGGCACCAAGGCCCATATTACATAGGCATTATAAATACAGTGGGGGGGGGGGGCAGTGGTGGCTGAGACCCTCCATTGTCCTGAAGAGTCAAGTTCTTCCAAAGTAGCCACAGTGTCTAGGCTGAACGCTAAGATATCAGGAAATGAATTCCGCACACCCAACTTTCAGGAACCCCAAACACACGCTAACAGGACAAACTGCAGTTCTGGCCGCCTTCTTCCACAACCCTACATATACTGTCCCCAACTTCTCCCCTCTCCAGCAGAACCCCCAGCAAGCTGGGGGAGGGGGTAGTGGTGCCTACAGGCTCCAGGGAGTAGAACAGAACCGGGAAGTCTCTTTGTTCTCAGCCACAACGCTCTGACCTGGGGTGGGAGGGTACCTGCATTTCCAGCAGCCAATGTAGCTTCTGCAGAGCCGGCAGAGGACACAGCGTCTCCTGAACTTGGAACCCAAGGAAAGCCACTCAGTAGGTGATTACGAATGTGATAACGAATGCACGTGCGCATGAGAAAGTGCTCCCTGTGCATGCGTAAGTGCTCCCCGCGCATGCGTGTATGCCCAGGCGCACTCACGCATAGGTCTAGCCTTGGGGGCTGGAACTGAGCGGATGTTAGTAATTATCTATCTGCCCCGAGTCCTACCAGCACGCAAAGCCCGGGGTACTGCGCCCTAATTCCTAACACCTGCAGGAGCGCAAGGCAGTAAGGTTTCCCAGCGCTGCAGCCCTTGCTAATGGACCGTGGAGGTCAGTGGCTCCGAGTCCAGCTCTGGGGTCACAGACAGCCCAGAGGGCCAGGCAGAGAGACCCTTGCCCCTCAGGCTGCACCTTGGTGCCTTCTTGTACACAGTGCCATTTTCCCTCCTGACAGTCTGGCTGAAGAGCAGCTGATCCCGTGAACCACCTAAGAGAGGCCTGATGTACTGCTAAGTTGTACAGAGACAGTCCCCTGGGGTTTCAGAGAAAGGAGACCAAGCCGCACCTGCGGTGGGGTTCCAGAGAGCTAGGGAGGGCGTGAGACTTGCAAACGGGAGGGAGGAGGTAGTCATGTATACTAGGAGGAAACATGATGAGGAAATCAGATGAACAGATTACAAATATAAGCCTGGGACAAAAATGACACTGAGCTAAAAGGATATGGGGGAAAGCTAAAGTCCTTTGCTCCCATTCCAACTTTTCAGAGGTAAAATTCTATGTGTGTACACAAGTCTAGACTGTATATGTGTGTGTTTCTTTTTTGCACGAATGGGATCATGCCATAATCTATTTCAACTTACTTATTTTACCTCGCCACTTGTTTTCAACATCTCTCCCTGTTCAAATATAAAAATCAGTCTAAAAACATGTAGTGGTTGCTTATTCCATTATTGGGAGGTATGAAATGGACCTTAGCTATAGGACTTTCTCTTGTTTCCCATATTTTGCTGTTTCAAATCTACCAATTTGTCTTTGCCAGAGGGATCAACCTGCAGGAGAATTTCTGGGTCAAGGAAAACGCCAGGTGCATTCCCGCCAGCACTTCAAATGGCACTTACTGAGTACCTACCATGTGCGATAAAAACAGCCTTTACTTGATTGACACTGAAAGTAACCTGATCATGAGCACCTGACCCCAAGTAGGAAAAGGCCATTTCGTGAGAAATGAATTAAGGGCATTTCTACTTTTTCTGTATTTTTTCTATGGTACATATATTTTTGTGATAAATATTAAATGTGCAATCTAACACATGAGTTATAAAACATTGCTGCAGAACAGGTAATTACATGGCATATTTACCCCAATCTAGTATACATCATAAATTCTTTTCACTGTCTTCAGCACAACCCAGTGTGTGATAAATTATGTTCATGAAAAAATCACCCTGCGATTTTTTAGAATTCTCTCCCAGGGGTTGCAAGGATCGCCTGTGGGGGGCAGAACCAAATTAGTCTCTAGCCTCAAACCCACCCCCACCCCTAATATCAGCCCCAGCATGAAGGAGCATTGACATCAAGTAATAGCTCAGCTTGCTGCTTTCCCAGCCAGAAAACCAGCAAGGAGGAAGCAGGGCTCTCCGCTTGGGTTCTAATTTCCTGAAAAGCCAAATTCTCACTACTCTCTCTCCCCAGACCCTTTCTCTGCCCCCACCATTTTATCAAAAGTGAAAGTCAACGCAGCAGCACACAAGCCTTGGCATCAAAGATTCGCGTTACTCACTGGTTCCCAGAAAAGCACTTGTCTGGGACACGGGTTAAGAAGCAGCCAAGAAGAGGTCATTGATCTCTGTCTCCAGGGCTCAGTGGCTTTGGCTCCGGGAGGGGCCAGAGCTTTCCAGATGTTCCGCTGAAGGGCTGGACCAGTGCCAGGGGGAGCCCTGCAGACCTACAAAGGGACGCCTGTTCCCCAAGGGTGCACCATTCGAAATCAAAAGCACTCTGAGGAGAGCACCCTCAAAGTGGGCAGGGCTTTCACAGAGACTTCTGTGCTGTCCTCCCTCCACGTCCTCACCCAGCTCTGGTGCTCCACCGCTTCCACGACACCCTTCCCCCAGCATTCTCATGCATACACATTTCCCCCAAACTACCAGCTCTGGTTTCTATAGCAACAAAGCAAAAGCCAACAGGGTTTGGAAAAGCAGTGAACTTGACGGCAACCATGCAGAAGGGCAGAGAAAAAAAAGCCTGGGAAACTCTGGTCTCACCCAGAAATCTGCCCTCAGAGGAGTGCCAGCCCACCAGGGGGGCCCCAGCTACAAATCTAAAAACTGAGCTCTAAGCTCCCAAGGGCGCAATTCCCTTCCTCTGGCTCCACCCTCCCTCCCTGGAAAGGAAAAGGCCAGAGATACACTGAACAATACACTACATGAGTTTGAAAGTTATCTGAACAGGGAGCAAATCCTAAATACGGCATCTGGACAATTGCACAGCAGTGATATCATGACTGCTGTGGTTCTGTCATTCATTGCACGAAGGTTTTTGAGCCCCTACTATGTGCCAGGCGTTAGTCCAGGTTGCTAGGAATGCAATGATAAACCAGTAAGAGAAAGTTCTTGCCCTCTGGAGCTTACATACTAGAAAGACAAATAGATAATAAGTAAACCAAATGTCAATAACAATTTCGAAAAGCACTAAGTGCAATTTTTAAAATGCAGCTCAACAACAAAAAAGATTCCCAGGGAATATGTTATGGTACAAAAATGGAGGCAGTATGATAATGTAGAAAAAAATTAGACTTTCCTTATATGTGTATGGTGCTTTACTTTCAAAATGTGTTTCCATGCACAAAAACCCCTGGGAATGCTCACTTGATTGAGCAGAAACAGAAGCCCAAACACATGAAGTGACTTGTTGGAGATCCACAAGTTTCATTCTTTGGAGCTCTATTTATCTGATGACCACAGAGAGATTATAAATATCAGCCTAATACAAACACTAGGGGAAGATATTTGCAACAAATGTAACTGTCTCTGAAGCAATAAGAAATAGAAAAAAAAATAATAGAAAGATGCATAAAAAGTAATGAATAGGGACACCTGAGTGACTCCGTTGGCTAATTGTCTGCCTTTGGCTGAGGTCATGATCCCAGGGTTGTGGGATGGATGGAGTCCCGCATCGGCCTCCTTGCTTCTCCCTCTGCCTGCCGCTCCCCCTGTTTGTGTACGTGCTCTGTCTCTCTCCGACAAATAAATAAATAAAATCTTAAAAAAAAAAAAAGTAATGAACAGATATCTTTCAGGAATGACCCAAACCCTGTAGATACCTGAAAAGATTCTCAATATCCTTAGTAATCAAACAAATACAAATTAAAACTGTAATGACACATCGCCCACCATACTGGCAGAAATTTACAAGTCTGATAATACCAAGTATTCATGCAGATATAAAGCAATCAGAAATTGCAGACATGCCTGGTGGGAGCATCAGCTGGCACAATACTCTGAAAAACAATGATTATCTAGTAAAGCTGAACATACACATACATACTGAGCCATCATTTCCACACCTAAATAAATAACCTAAAGAAACCGTAGAAGCTACTATGCCCCAGAATACAGTTTTGTCCCTAATAGCAAAAACTTAAAAACAATGCAGATATCCATGAAGAGAACAGATAAATGAATTTTGATGTATTAACATAATGGAATAAAAATAAATGAACTACAGCCACCCACATCAATATGGATGGATCTCAGAAATATAAAACTGCATGAACCACGAAAGAATTTCTATAGGATGATACTATGTAAATAAATCTTAAAAAGTGGGTAAAAACAAAACAATATATTATCTGAGAAGACATATATATAGGTGGTCAAATCCTAAAGAAATGCGAGAAAATAATACAAAATTCAGGACAGTTGTTACCTTTGGGGACAAAAGAGTGAAGACAAGATCAAAAAAGTCCCCAGGGGACTAAAAATCACCCCCAAATGTCCCTTCTCTTAATCTGGAACATAGGTACAGATAACCTATGATATATAATATGATATAATTTCAGAATAAAAATAGTGGAGCGAGAGTAAGGCTGACTTGATGATTCTTTTTCGTCATCTAAGGCAAGACAGCCTCCTGAAGGCCTCATGCAGTATGTAAAGTGAATGCTAAATTTGAAGTACGCTGGTTTGATGTATGTCCTAAAAAATTAAAAATAAAAGCAAACTAGGTCCTTCTGCAGTCCAAGCTAGGTGTTTCTAGTTGGCCTGGCAGGATGGTGGCTCCAAAGGCCATAATTACAGCCAGGGAGAGGTCGAGTGGCTAGACAGACATCTGTAATTAGGCAGGTGAAGTCTGTCTTCCAGACTCCAGCTGCTCTGCCGACAACCCTGGTGACCCCAAACCCACCTATAACAGGCAGCTCTTGGCTTTCATACGTGGAGCTTTCAAACAACACACACGGACGCTGGCCACCAGTGGGCAAGGACACTTCACAGTGCTGCTCTCTGCCTGCCAAGCCACTTGGCCACCTTCACACCTTAACGGTATTTACCTGGACGGTAGTCTCTCATTAATTCATGCAACAAATATTGCCCAAGTGCTGCCATAGCCTGGCACGGTATGAGGCCATGAAGGCCACACAGAGACCAAAATAGACACAACTTCTGCCTTCACAGAATTTAGAGTCTAAAGAAAGTGATTTTGCAATTATTTGAATATTGTATTGCTTCCTGCTCTTTTTTTTTAATTAAAAACAATGAATAAGAAAAAAAAAGAAAATATTGGACCTTATGGTAAGATACATCTTTCCTACTTCAGAGAATAGAGTGTAATATAGCAAATCAGCAAATGATCCTCGAGGGGCTGCGAAGGCCCCTATGTAGACTCAGCTGGATCCTCCCAGCCTGTAAACAGGTTGACAGGCTGCCCCCATGACCAACTGGGGAAGAATGTTGAAAATATGACCAAAGAGGGTGTCGAAACAATGAGGCACAACGAGAGCATTTTATAATATATTTTCGTT
Organism: Martes martes; assembly: GCF_963455335.1. Lineage (NCBI taxonomy): Eukaryota > Metazoa > Chordata > Mammalia > Carnivora > Mustelidae > Martes > Martes martes. Next base: position 61,958,938 of record NC_137896.1, read on the forward strand.
CTCTGACATATCCAGAAAGGCATTGTTATGGCTGATACTAAAAAAAATAAAAATAAATTTTAAAAAATTACTGCCTATGTTTTCTTCTAAGAGTTTTAAGGTTTCCAGTCTCAATATTTACACCTTTAGTCCATTTTTGAGTTTATGTTTGTGTATGGTATAAGAAAGTCGTCCACTTTCATTCTTTTGCATGTAACTGTCCAGTTTTCCCAGTACCACGTATTAAAGAGATGATCTTCACCCACTGTATGTTTTTGCCTTTGTCACAGATTAATTGACCATAAAAACGTGAGTTTATGTCTGGGCTCTCTATTCTGTTCCTTGATCTATGTGTCTATTTTTGTGCCAGTACCATATTGTTTTGATTACTACAGTTTTCTAGTATATCTTGAGATCTGGGATTATCTCCAGTATCTCCAGCTTTGTAGCCCTTTCTCAAGATTGCTTTGGCTCTTCAGGGTCTTTTGTGGGTCCATACAAATTTTAGGATTATTTGTTCTAGTTCTGTGAAAATGCTGTTGGTATTTTGATTGCATTGAACCTGCAGATTGATTTGGGTAATATGGACACTTTAACAATATTAATTCTGCCAATCCATGAGCATGGACTATCTTTCCATCTACTTAGGTTCAGTTTCTTTCATCAGTGTTTATAGTCTTCACAATACAGGTCTTTCATTTCCTTGGTTAAGTTTTTTCCTATTTTATTCTTTTTGGTGCAACTGGAAATATTTTAGTTCTCTGGAATGTAATCTCCCACTAGAACATTAACTCAGTAATTCAAACCTTCACTCTTTGACCTTCAGAGTACCTTTTTAGAACCATGTGCAATTATTTAGGAACCTTCCTACAAACCTAGCTGTTGGTCCTTTGTGCATGAAGAAATTCAAGAAATGCTTAGGATTTAATCTTTCTATACGACTTAGTCTTTTTTCTTTCTTTCTTTCCTTTTCTTTCTTTTCCTTTTTTCTTTTCTTTTTAAGGAAGAGGTTAGATATTCAATGAGCATCAAAAGCTTAAGCCACCAAACACATGAAAACTCTGAAGGTCAAATTTCAAGCATTAGACAAAAGGTAGGCCAATGTTAAGGGGAGATGGGTCAACTGCCTTCCTGGTGTCCCACCTCATAAAGGCAATAATTCTTTATTGCAATTTTTTTTCCCAGAGATAGTATGTACACATGAGCCAGGGGCTGGGGGAGAGAGAATCTTTTTTTTTTTTTTTAATTGATTTTCTTTTTTAGACGGAGAGAGACAGACACAGAGAGAGCACAAGCAGGGGGAGCAATAGACTCCCCGCTGAGTAGGGAGCCCGATGTGGGACTCGATCCCAGAGCCCTGGGATCATGCCCTGAGCCGAAGGCAGATGCTTAACCTACTGAGCCACCCAGGTGCCCCAGGAGAGAGAATCTTAAGCAGACTCCACACCCAGCACAGAGCCCGATATGGGCCTCAGTCTCAGAATCCCGAGATCATAACCTGAGCCAGAATTAAGAGTCAGATGATTAACTGACTGAGCCACCCAGGTGTCCCTCTTTATTGCAATTTTTATGCCAGCACATCAGCCACCACGGTGAGAAGCTATCTATTCAAAATCAAACCATTTCTCAGGACAAAAGGTCAAGTAAACTTCTCAAAGGAACCTCCATTCTTCCTACTTAGTAGCTCCTATGCAAAACCTTCCTAAGTCTGGGGGAAAAATCCTTACCTCACAGCATGCATGTTATTTCCCTTAAATCAGGGGTCTTTGTTGCCATCCTGCTCTGCCCTAGGTGGATCTCTTCATGCACAACAATGGACCACTCTTTAAAGGAATTCTGTGTGCATATCACACGAGAGAGAACTAAAGAGCAAATATTAATGTTACCAGAGATTTTTCCACTCACAAAAAGTCTTCACAATAGGGGTAGACATATTCAAATAGAGACCTTTCCTAGGTCTCTGGAAACAAGATCCACATTTTAACAGAAACATTTTTCCCTAAATTTGCAAGAAATATAACTATTCTGTAAGTACATGCTAATATCCAACTTGTTCCTTCTCCCCATTACTTCATACACTTTTTCTCTACATTTTTACAATGTGGGCCTTCGATTGTTTTTAAACAAAATAAAGTTGCCTTAGGGCGCCTGGGTGGCTCAGTGGGTTAAGCCTCCACCTTCAGCTAAAGTCATGGTCTCAGGGTCCTGGGATCAAGTCCCGAATCGGGCTCTCTGCTCGGGGGGGAACCTGCTTTCCCCTCTCTTTCTGCCTGCCTCTCTGCCTACTTGTGATCTCTCTCTGTCAAATAAATAAATAAAATCCTTAAAAAATAAAATAAAATAAAGTTGCCTTATTATTCCCCATTTGTATATACTTATGGAAATTGTCTGTCACAAATATTCTGATCTCACCAAAGACCATTAGAAGATTTTTTTTTCCTATAATATTTTAAATATTCATTCAGTATCTGAATGTCTCCAGAGATGGAGAGCTCCCTGCTTACTGGTCAAATGTATTTAACTGCTGGAAAGCTCTGTCTACTAGAGGCTATTTCTGTACACTAAACCAAGCTTAAAGTTGCCTCCCTATAACTCTGCCCCTCTGGTCCCAGAACTGGCCTAAGGAGCTACAGAACAAATTCTCCCTCTTTACTTGGCCACATTTTAAATTCCTCAGATTCCCACCACGTCTCACCCACTGCTAAGGATCCCGTGCTTTGGCCCCAGGATAACTGCATCTGACTTCCCGGTGGTAAGTGTAAAGAGGGATTATGAAACTTTCTTGCGATTCACACCTGCATTCAGAAAGCCTCTGATTTAACAATCTGGAATCCTAAACATTCACTGAATCATAGCATCTTCAGGCTATGCATGCCGTTGAGGCAAGGGCCAGAAACACTCCCTGGTCCATGCACCTTTAATTGGCTGGTGAGTGGCAGGACCAGAAAGAGGATCCAAGCTTCTGATGTCAGTAAAGGGGTTTCTCCCATTACGCTTCACCATAAAGCTGCTTCATGCTGAATTCGGTGTAACTAATCGGGGACCTCGTGCCCAGCACGGGACAGGCCCAGCAATAATCAAGGCTCCCATAGACTCCCATAGCTCTGTGTCTCTATGGTACACATCATCACACTGGGTTTGGGTGGTCTGGTTTCCCTCTGGACCGAGAGGCTCCAAGGACAGAGATGGCCCTTGCTTCCCATCTATCTTTGTGTAGCCCGAAAGGTGGGATGGTGCCCTGGGCTCAGCGCTGCCAAATCATGAGGCCACTCAGCAGCCTCAGATGTCCTGTCCCGGCTCTTAGCTCTGGGCCCGTTTTACAGAAACCTCTGTCCTCAAATGGCTTGTGGCTTCCTGGGGTGGGAGGGCACAGCCAGGACTCGAGTTATAGAAACAATACAAACATACGAGTGCACGGTTGTACAGAAAGACACAGAGGAGTGTGGGAACGAATACAGTGCGGTGAGCCAGCAGGTGGGGGTGGGCAGGCTGACGTGGGAAGGGCCCCAGGAGGAGGCAAACTTGAAATCAAATTTTGAAAGAATGGAGAAGTAGTTGAATAAACAGGGAGGGGAGAGGGTATTATAAGGGGGGCCTGGTGTGTATGGAGGCGCTGAGGTGGCTTCAGAGAGCCCCAAATAAATAGCAGGCACAGAAAACTTAAACATGCAGGCCCACGCTCGCCTGTGAACTCCCCAATGATTGTACACTAGAATATGAAACAACCGATTACCCAAAGCAAAGCCAGTCCCAACACCTTGTTTATCTCAATAGTTTCCTTTGAAAGGGACACTCTTTCCTGTTATTTCATTTAGTCATGCATTCTTTTATTCAACAAATAAAAATTATGCCCCTACTGTGTACCCAACATCTAATCCAGAACTCCCTCTGTGTTTCCCCATCCATTAAAGGTAGGTACAACCTGCCTACCTCAGAGAAGAAACGCATAAAGGTAAGTTCTAGCAAGGGCCCTGGGTGAGTTATCTTAATTAAAGCCCCAGAAACCGGGAAAAAATTAGCACAGTGGGATCAAATTCAAGCAGCACTCAATACTTGAGGGTATTTATAGAAAAGCAAACACAAAAACAAAAACTCCAATATCCTGACCGGTTGCTTTTTGTTTTCCTGGAATAAATTGGTTCCTTCTTTTCCTAGCTGCAGAATACTGACGCTATCCATTCTGACCTTTCGGAGACCATGAAAGCCAGGGCTGGAAAAACCCAGGCCTGGGAACTACCCACCTTTCCTAAGAACACCGAGTGCCTTCCTAGCCCCCTTCCCAGAAGACAGGAGAAGGGGGATGGAAAAGGATTCAAAAGGACTCACTTTGAGACAGGACATGGGAATGGGAGAAGTCAGTAGAGTTCCCTCTGAATTTTCAGCGAAATAGAAACCCGTGCTTTCTCTGCATGATTCAGACCTGACAGTTCTCGTAGTGTCTTCTCAGAGTGACTTCTCAGAGTGACGTCCAAGGACCCGCAGCACAGGCATCGCCCCCGGGGGGCTGCTGAGAAACGCAGCATCGCAGACCCTACCTGAGGCCCACCGAGTCAGGATCCGCATTTTCTCAGGATCCCGGGTGACTCAACAGTCTTAATCTCCTGAAGCCCCATTTTCTCAAATGTAACATGGGGATGATAAAACCGACCTGACAGATCCATTTAGACTCAAATAAAATGCTCTCTATACAGAGACTTGGCTTAAAATTGTGTGCTCTCCCACGTGTCCCCTTTCGGGTACCTAGCTATGTGTAAATTCTTGGCTTTGACTCAAACCACAGAATGAGAAGGTGCTCTAAGTCCTCACACCCTGCTCATATGGGGGCCCCTGAGGCCCAAGGAGAGCTGGTGCCTTCTTGCTGACATGCCCTAGCCTGGGAGCGCCTCGAGGGCAGGGCCTTGGTCGTTCTCTGATTGTCTAGCTTTCAGCACGGTACATGGCACACGGCACACAACAGGCTCTGGGTATAAGTCTGTTTGGCCACTTGGTGAACTAAGTAATTAAGTAAATATGCAGCAGGAACTCAAATGCAGGTGTCTCTGAAGTCTAGTCCCCATAAGACCTAGACACCCTTGGAAGGGAACTCAGCTTCCTCTGAGTTCACCCTTCCTGACCCTTTCAGAAGAGTTCGCACCTGGCGAGGCACAGAGGCCGCGGGTTCCTGCTGCAGAGAACATCGCTGTTGGAACTAAACCTGGCCATTACCTTCAATGTCAGGAAACAGGCAAAGTGGAGGGCCTGGAGAGTGGGAATAACCCACTGGCAGCCAGCTAGGCCTACTTGGCTGGGCAGGAGGCACCCCATCTGGTGAAGCCATTTGGTCAGTGGACATGACCAAGCTTAGGACAAGTAGCAGCTAACCCTAAATGCTAGAGAGTGCTGTGGGGGGTTAGGGAAGGGGTCACTGTGGGACTGCACAACCAGACAGGGGCAGGCCTCTCAGCAGAAGCAAGGCTAAGCATCCAGAGGCAAGGGGCTCCAAAGAATGAAAGTCTGCACACATCATTCATTCATTCCCCACTCTGAGGGAGTTCAGCTACCTGGCCCACCTGCTTCACCATGGTGGGGGCACTCAGTCCTGGATGACAAGCCTAGTCTGGGGGAATCTGTACATATCCTACATTGCAGCATATCCCATTTTAATTCAGAGGTGTCTATGGAGCAATACAGAGCATGAAGTAGGACATTACTCTTCGTGTCCCTGTCCTAAACATGTTATTCTGTGGATATGACAGGTCATTCCTCTCTGCAGGGTCTTCTGGAGCCTGTCATAGCCTCCAGCCACGGGCAAGTCACTGTCTCTGTGTGTATGGCAATGGTCGTATTTCCACCTAATTTTTTTTTAATTTCTAAGTAAATGTCTTAACAGTTAATAAACATACAGGGGAAAGAAAAACAAGATTACAGGCACTGACAGGAAAGTTTCCTTCCTTTCTGAATTCACCCTTTCCCTCCCCCAGAGACTGTACAGAGATAGCCGACGCATGCACAAGCCTATCCACTAGCATGTAAGACCCGTAAGGCTTTGTATTATTCATATTGTTCACCTCTGTGCCCCGGCACTGAAAAGAGTAACTAGTATAGGTGCCCAATAGCCATCCATCGAATGAATGAATGTATAAATTAGATGCATTCCTGCAAAGTTCCATTTTAAGTACATCAAGCCTTTGTCTGCCTTTATTTTATCTTCTGGTTGGATGCATCTTTGGTGGACAGTGGCTCTGTTTCTTCCACTGAGGAAAACGTGCCTTTCAGGTTTTCCATGATGAGCTGACGAGAGCCTGTGGATGTGTTGGTGGTTGTCATTTATTGACTGCCAACTCCAGGGAGAGCCCTCACATCGAAGGGAGTCTCCTCGGACGTCCCACTGCATCCTGTTTGAACATCAGCTACTCAACAGCTATAAACACCTTGTGTGCCTACTGGTCTCTTGCCTGTCTCCTTCTGTGCGAGTACAGATACCCGAGAGCAAGGGGCCAAGTTCATGAGATCTACACCCAGGGCCTGCTACATCTTAGATAAACAAATACATGATGTTTCCAACCAATGCAGGAAACAGAGGATCGAGCAAAGAGAGAATAGGTGAGTCGGAGACATTGATTCTCATCTGTGTGTATGTAGACAAAGGCCCAGACCTTCACAGGCCCCCCCACAGCTCACGCCAAAGGGTTGTAACAAAGGAGGAAGATAAAAGACCCCATGTTAGCAGCTCCAATAAGATGGTAAATTCAGCACTTGGCTGTGAAAAACAAAGCTAGATAATAAGGAAAATCAATAAAACTGTCAGCAGTGGCCAATTTCAACTGGATAAAAGAATAAAGTAGTTGATCCTGAAAGACAACTCTCTAAATTAGGTTAGATGAATGGAAATACCCTTTTGTTTTAAGCCAGATCATGAGGACATCAACAACCGTAAATGATTAAATTATAGGCCACTTTGACCCAGTATGATCTGAACTGCAAACATGAATTTCCCAAAACAATCTTCTTTATAAGACACAGAAATGATACATAGCAAGACAACAGAGACGGAATTAGAGGCCATGCCAGGAAAATACGGGGCTCACTCCTTGACTAAGGATCTATTATAAACCCGCCCTTCTACAAGCTGCTTTCTTCAACACGGCTGTTCCTTCTTCAATTACTTCTTTAGGACAACAGGCACAAAAGTCAATAGCAAATACACATCTATGCTCCATAATGGCACAGGGGAAGGAGGCTTTGGTAGTGATACTAAGAGCTTTGCTCTTTAAACACTCAGGATTCAATTCTGTTTTTCATCTGCTAATGGTTGGCATTTGGTGTTGTTAACCGTGGATGACTCATTTCATAGGAACTGCTGTGCATCTAGGGCCTATTTGGAAGGAAATGAGGATTTTTCTTGGCTTATTTCTCATCAAGCACTTTAGCACTCTCTCTCTGGGCCATTATAAATCCCTTGATGGGGACTGGGAGTTCACTACTTTTTCCCCTTGGTCCTCTGCTGACTCCCCCTGTCTCAGCTGATACATATGGTCACTTCCAGTATTTTCGCCATCAGGACAGAAGATAGAGCCAAAAACCTGGAGACCAAGGGGACTGCTCTCTGGGTCTGAGTACCAGTGGTGAGTAGTTGCGCTGGAGGTGGGATATGGGGTATACACCGCAAAATCTATGTTTTTGAATGTCTGGATTTTATTTTCACTCTTGTCAAGCACTGAGGCTGTCTCTACTCCACATGCTACTAGAGAATCCACCGTGCCCACGTGTGTCTGGGGAGCCTGTGGGGTGAGCCAGACCAGATCTCATTGCCTAAGGCACCTCACAGGAGGGTGACCTCTCAGCACCTTGGAGCTGGCGCCTGGCTTTGAAATTCCATGTTCGAGAAAGTGAGAGCTCTCTTTAGCTTCTCAAGCAATGCTGCTTACCAGAGACTGGGCAGAACTTACAAGGGGAAAGAGGGAGTGTCAGGGCTTGCTGTGGGGACACAAGCTAGACAGGCTGGGGAGGAAGAGGGTGCTGGAGGTGGTGGAGTACTTATCATGGGGCTCCACGGGATTGCTGAGGGAGAAAAGAGAGAGGAGGCAGAAAAGACACAGGGGGATGACTGTACATGGACTTGACCTACCTATCACCTAAGCCCCATGCTTACAGAATGTGCTCTACTCAACATCCCAGACTTGACCAAACTTGACCTGGAACATTCCTCTCCTTGGGGTCCAAGGTGGGTGAGAGGCCTTGACCATGAAGACATATCCAGAAAGAACTGCCTTCAACCTTCAAACACAGTTTAGTCACTGAAGGTATTTCATTTTCTTGTTTGCATGGCATAAAAATTTCTGTCTACAATACTGATCATTGTCTTTGTTCAGAAGCTTTTGGAGAATACAGTGTGTATCTATTTAATTTATGGTATCTATCCAGCCTTACCTAAAAATAAGAGCTTCCAAGCTGCCTTTGATAGTGATGACATGATCCTCCTCTGCTCAGAATGGCCTCCTCACTGGCAATCCAGGCTGCCTATCTTCACCTTTCCAGCCCAAGCTCTGCCTCCTCCCTGAGGCTGTCTCCTGGGTTATTCCAGCCCCAATATGGTCCCATTTGGAGAACTGCTGGTAACACCCAATTAAGCATTCAATGTGTTATTGCCTTGCACTTTTCTCCAGTGTTTTGTCCTGTAAGTGAGTCTCGGATTCCTAATTGAACTGTACACTCCCTTGAAGGCAAGGCCACGTGTACTTGTGAAGGTCACCTCTCATTTTCTGCTTGCCTCTCCACTTCCCCTTCCCTAAACCCAGGACGGCACCAAGCTGGGCACAGTTGTTAGTGTGCATTGGTGACTACTGTTCCCTTGAACAAATGGTTCTCTTTAACTACCTGGTAACTGAAGGCATTGGATCGAATAATGTAGACTTCTCAGGAACTGGAACATCAGCAGGGCACTGGCATCTGAGAAACTGAAACAGCCACTGGCTAAGGCAGTTTCCAGAAGTCCTCCCCTTTTATTTCAACACTGAGGGCAGCTCTCCAATGCTTGCCATGGACACAGGGAAGAAAGATTACTAAGCTGCTGGAGTTTGAATCAGGTCTAGTTGTAGACCAAGATTTAGTTAGGGACCTGCCTGATAGAGAGCCTGAGAGGGAGCTGATAGCTCCTGAACTGGGACCAAGGGAGTTCTCATTTCCAAGAGAATGGAAAAGAAATGTGCTTGTTTATGAAAGGGACCCTCTGGGTCACTTTTGGATTCAAAGCTAAGAACTCTAGCTCCACATCACTGTAAAAAAAGGGGGGGGGGGCTAGCTGAAGAAAAGAACTAAAATAAACAGAGAGGTAGGGAAGTCGCACTACTGGGGCCATGATTTAGACCAGGGCACTGGATCGTCGCCTGGGGGTCTAGACCCAAACGGTAGGTAGTCAAGCTTCTGACCTTGGGCACATCACTTGACCTCTCACCGTGACTATCTCCCACACACAGGTAATACTATCAGGCACTTGGTCCACCCATGTTAACCATTTCAGAGCATACCGAAGCAAGTTTGATCGTGTCTGTCCGCCTGCCTACACAACTTGAAAAAAAGTCCAGAAAAAAGCTGCAAAGATGAGTTAAATTTCTAAACTACCCCTTCAGAAAGGAAAAGGGATTTGAACAATTCAAACCTGAAGAGGAGAGATCTAGTAACTGTCTTCAAGTATATGAAGGGTTTTGAGCCAAGGGCCAGTGTGGGCCCCACATGCTCTCAGTCTGCACCGAGCATAGAGAGCAGACCCAGGCTCCCACAGAGAGAAGTTTCTGGCATTAAGGGCCACAGGATACAAACAAGATAGAGACTGTCCTTCTAGAAAATAGTTCACTGGGGGAAGGGTGGGGAAGAAAAAGAAAGAAAGTGGGGCCAAACCATGGCAAGGTGTGAAGTCTGTAGAAAGCAATCTTATAGCCCAGCCAGATAGAGATATTATTCTACAAACTGCCTCTCTGTCACCTTGCTCTGTCCTTCCATCGTTTTTAATATGCCTCAGAGTCAGAAACCTGTCCTCAAACTGCTTCCCGGAAAGCCTTGCCTGCTGTTCCTTCACCGGCAGCCCTCAGGTCTCCAGGCCGTAGGAGATCTACTGAGCATCACCCATATTCAAGGGCACTGTTCTTATAGCAATCTGACCACGGTCCCTACCAGAGATGCGATCGTGATCCTGACCCGGTGAGAAATCTGAACCTCTGAACTAGCAAGCGTTCGAGCCGGGACTGAAGGCCAGGACTGCAGGACTCCTGGGACTGTGCTCTTCCTGCCCTATCTGCCCAGGGTGGGGGGCCCAGGTAGGAGACTGAGGGGTGCGGTGTCTGCAGCATGTGGCTGCAGAAAGAAGCATGTGGCTTCTGTTTACCGTCTGTTTCTGCAACCACTCCAAACCCTGAGCCCCAATTTAACTGCCTTATTTGTGATCTGTGTTGCAAAACATCCTTCAAACTACTTTGCATCTTCTGCATTTTATTGGAAACACAGTTTGGCCCTCCAAACATTATCAGTGAGACCCACTCTGGTTCTCTCCGTTGCGGTTCAGACTCTGAAAAACTCTCCTGGGTGAACACTAAATCAGGATGGAACGCAGGAAAAGAGCTTAGAAATCCCTGGGTCAGACCCTGACGGCCCCTCCTCTGGGAGCCTCCAAATAATGGTGCATTGTCATGTTATTAAAAAAGAATAAAAATAATGTTCAAATTGCATCACAACAAAGGAAGAAATGTTAACTAATGTGCGCTGCAGGAAACAACAGCTGACACGCTTGAAAATTACATTGCTGTTTATGCGTCCGTCACCGGGGCGAATTATGCTCTGACTTAAGTATCTGGTGAGCCTGGAGCGCCACGTTTACCAGGAAACCGCGTGGCTATTGCTTATGATAAAAGCAAACACTGAGAGGCACCCAGACTGGAGGATCACACTCCAGCATTCCAGGAAGGTTTGCTATTTGAGATAATGTAGGTAAGGCGCCTGGTGTAGTACCTGTCAGAAAGAGCCCTTTTCTTTCCACCCCTTCTACCTGCTAGAGATTAGCCAGCCTTCAGCCTTGAGCTCTGATTGCTATTCAGATTAGACCAGAGATCAAAATTGCATGACCGGAAATGGCCTTAGCTGTCATCGAGCCTGACCCCTTACATCTGGGGTTAGGTTGCCTGGTTTAGCAAAAGCACACAGCAGTCAAATCCCATTATGGTGAGCTGCACAGGACAAGCGAGCAGTGGAATTTTATTAGACAGCTAGAAATCACATTAGCCCCAGCTCTAGCAGACACAAATGTCCAAGGCGTTCCACAGTATGTTAGCAAGAAAAAGAAACCTTTGGCCCATCTTGGAACTGGATCTTCAGCTCGCACCTTTCTCTGGGCTCCTCATTGTTTGCCTGTGTTTCTAAGTGTGTGTGATTTCTATGATATATGTCTTTTCTTCCATTGATGGGACCGGAGCATTTGAGACAGGGGAGCTGCAGGGATGCGTTACAGCAGAATGATAGAGTGAATGGATCCGCCCTGCCTCACTCCCACTCTCTTCACACTCTTTTGCAGAATACAGAGTTAAGTATTTTCACTAAAGAAAGGGACTTAGGTAAAGAATCTATGAATCTCCACAGTCTAGCTTGGACAACCAGGTTTTGCATTGGATCCTTCCCGTGCAGTCCAGGTAACAAATATTGTGTTCACTCACCCTCGGCTCCTCTCCTCTCCTCCCAGCCCTTCCGAAAACCCCTGGGTCAGGAGCCCTCAAAGTCTGATCAGCAGGACGGGGCAAACCGATATACAGAATGCAAACAGAAACCAGTAAGATCAGCTCCTTCGAAAAGGTTGCTGCAAGTCCTTTCCACCATCCAGAGAAAGAATCCCAAATCCGGGAAGAGTAAGAAAGAAAGGGCAGAAAAAGTTCTCCTTTTCTTCAGAGCAACACATGCTAGCTCTTTCCAGAGTCTGGCATGTGTCAGCATTTCTGAAGTAAACTCTATTTTCTCTAGATGAAAGAGATTAAAAAAAAAAAAAAAGACACTAAGAATTCAGCCCAGTGAAAATTGCTTTGGCCATTCACATGCAATAAGCCACAGAAGCAAAGAGGAAAAAAATCAATTGCTTCTGATTTATTTATTCACTCATTCGTCCACATCCTTTCTCTCTAATGTAAAAAAGGATGTCCGCTGTAATTTCCCAGGTTGTTAATCTTTTCAAAGAAAAAAAAAATAATTCAAGCCTCCTATTGGTTGCCCAGCATCTTGGCACAGGAAATGCATATTTAATTAATTATTCTGTTGCATATAGATTATGCAAGGAAAAAGGGGGACTGATTCTGCTCATTGAATGTTTCACCAATATCTATAATCAGGAGGCTGCTGTAATACTTTCAAGTCTGGTGAATTTGGGATCGCACGCTTTGTTAAAAGCAATGCAAGGTTTCACCTTAATGGCTGCTTTATTTCTTTTTTTTTTTTTTAAGATTTTATTTATTTATTTGACAGAAAGAGATCACAAGTAGGCAGAGAGACAGGCAGAGAGATAGGGAGAAGCAGGTTCCCCGCAGAGCAGAAGCCCGATGCGGGGCTCGATCCCAGGACCCTGGGATCATGACCTGAGCCGAAGGCAGAGGCTTCAACCCACTGAGCCACCCAGGCACCCCTAGCTGCTTTATTTCTTAATCAGGGTGGTGGGTACACTGGTGCTCATTTTATTTTCCTTTAGGCCCTTTGGCACATCTTAAATATTTCATACTAAATATTGCTAAATCCCCGAATCTTCTACAACAGATTCTATTCTGGGCTGCTCAGAGCTGAGGGTAAAGAAAGAAAGCTGGAAACGTCAAAACGTAATTGCGATAAAGAGAAGAAAATGTACAAGACCAATTTTGGAAGGATGTTTAAAGTTTTAAACCTATGCCAAATAATTGAGATCTATTCAAAGAGAACTGGATTCTATTATAAGCCCCATATACACACAATTATTGAATTATTCTGAACACCTGTTGAAATTGGGTGATATATTAGCCAAATGAAAATCATCAGGCACCCAGTTAAGCACACGGTTTGATCCACTCCTCTGATATGTGGACATAATCTCTCCTCCCGTTACTGAAATGTAGACTAGAGTTTCATCCCTAACCCTGGGGAGACCATGTGGTGTTGCGACTCTGTCCTTGTGATCTCCAGCATTTAGAAGAGATGAGGGAAAAGGCCCCAGTCGTCCAACCAGGAGCTAAGGGAGCCGACTGTCTCTCCCTAAAGACTGCCACGGCCCCTAAGTCCCATTTTTTCTCATTGCCAAGAGGAACCAGCCTTGGTCTTCCCATCTTTCCACCATGACATTAAAGCCGATTGTCCTGTCCTCCTGCATACAGAGAAAGATGGTCCCCACTAAATCTCCATCCTAATTCCCAGCCTCCCTAGAGCCCACATCTGCCACCATCTCCCTGTTCTGTGTGGACAAGGTTTTACTGTCCAGAATCCCCTCCCCTTCTGACTGCTCAGTCCTCACTGCCCGTCAAGCCTTTGAAGATGTTAAGTGCACCAAGACAGGATCAAGAGAAGAGGACGCAAGGAGAAGAAAGAAGGAAAATCTGACCCGTGGACAACATCTACACCCTGTCTCATTGGCCAGTGGGGAGCAGACATTCCCTCACCCCATTATTTCTCCCTAAAAGCAGGGCTTTTTGCCTGCATGGGAAACTGTAAAAAGAAGTAACACTTCTATAAAAGCTCAAAAAAATAAGATTCTGAAATTGGACACCTTATTTGTTTCATTTCTGAATACCGTTAGACCAACTGGTTTTACTTCCTTCCCATGACACTCACACATACCCCACGCGAGCCTCCGGGGAGAGGCTGCCGCTCCACCCAAGGCTGCCTTGTACACCATCATGCAAGAACGCCTGCTTTATTGGCCTCACTTGATAAGTCAAGAATCTTCCCTCTGCTCCACTGAAGTTAACAGATGGCTGGTCCCTTTTGGTACACAGGCGTAAGCATCTTCAAAATAACCTTTTCCTTTTAAGTGTGCCAATTAATTAAATGTCGCTGTAATACATCCCAGCCGAGGAGGGAAGGGAGACACCGGAAGACAAAGGGTCAATGGAAGAGAACGATGAGGAAAGGTCACATTCTCCTACCTTCACCCGACGACCCCGACAGATCAATGATCACATACACTCTTCCTTCTGGCTCCAGATCAATCTGCAATTAAGAAAATGACAGTGGCTCGGTTAGTGCATTGTGGGGGCAGCCGAAGAGTTCCATGCCTTTTCTACCCCAAATGGCTAGCCCCTAGAGTCATGGCTCCATTCAGTTAATCCCCCTGTAGTGTCTAGTGCCGGGCGGGGACCAGGAATGCAGGTGAATGGGCATTTATGGAATGTCTGCTATATTCTGGAAGCAGCACAAGGAGGTCTCATACAGACCCAATAGGTAGTGTCATCCCGGGGGTTCTCAACAGCGAGGGAAACCTGGTACATGGACATAGGGACAATGGGAACCTATGGGAACCTTTCTGGGACACAAAACCACCTAGAGGTGTTTTCGACTGTCATGACTGGAAAAGGAAGGCTGCCACTGGCATCCCATGGGTGGAAGCTAGGGATTCTGCTAAGTATCCTACAGCAGACACGATGGTCCCCACAATGAAGCATTCATTACCCAGCCCCAGAATGCCAACAGTGTCAATGCTGAGAAACCCCGGGTTACGCCATTTTCCTGATAAGGAAGCTAAGCTCAAAGTTTTAGGGTAAGTGGCAATGCTGAGATTCAATGATAAGACTGTATAAAGAAACCCACGCTCCTTAGACTACACAAACTGCTCACAGAGAGGAAAGAAAAGGGGAGGAAAGAAAAGCATTCGATGCTATTCACACTCTGAAGGTGTCTACAGTCTCATGGGGGAGTTAAAAACCAGAGAACAGGGACGCCTGGGTGGGGCAGTCGGTTAAGCCGCTGCCTTCGGCTCAGGCTGTGATCCCAGGGTCCTGGGATCGAGTCCCACATTGGGCCCCTTGCTCTGCAGGGAGCCTGTCTCTCTTGGCCTCTGTCTGCCACTCTGCCTGCTTGTGTGTGCGCGCGCTCTCTCTCTCTCACTCTCTCTCTGACAAATAAATAAATAAATAAAATCTTAAACAAACAAACAAAAAAAAACAGAGAACAATGCTGACCCCAGCTTAATGAGGAACAAGAGAGGATCGCAGATCAAGTATCCAGGGAGTCTGAAATCAGTGTAGAAGAGTGGTCTCGGAAGACTTCATGAAGATAAGAAAAGGGAGTCACTCAAGGTGGAAGAAATCACATAAGCCAAGGCTGGGAACGTGCACAGTGCTCACAGGACCCTGAGGGGCATCTGCACTCGGGTTGTGTGTTGGCACACTTTGCAAACCCCAGATCCTACCAGGGTTGCAGAGTGAGCCAACACCACTAAATTCTTACCATCAACCTTCTCCACCCACCCTCACTTACTGCCAGCCTGCCTCCAAATCCAACTAGCTACTTCTGTACAGAACCAGGCTGATCGGAAAAGTCAGAACGGCTGGGCCTCTTAGAGCTGACATCTTTGTTGAGGTCGGAACTCTCCTTCCAGAAACTATGTGCTCCCTGAGAGAGTAGTAACTCTGGAAACCCTAGATCACCAAGTACCCCGGGGTAGCCTATCCTCGCCTCCACGCTTCCATCTGTCTATGCAGAGCTGTAATTGACTCAAACGTGCCAGGCTTGTCTCCCAGGCAAGCTGTGGATTTCTTGGGGGCAGGAACCACCACCCCTCCTTATCGTTTTCACTGTCCCCAGCAAAGAGCAGGCACACATTCAGCAAGCACTACCGAGAAAGGGTCAGTCTGAATACCTCCTTCTCATTCAAGGTTGAGGTCAAGGATCACCTCCTCTCTGAAGCTGTTCTAGATATTCTCAGTCAGAATTAATTAACCCTTTCCTTGTGCTCCTACGGTACATGTGCCTAGCTGAACCCTGGCTCCTAATACAGCGGGTGTACATTGTCCACATGTCGGTCTCCTCCGCAAGGCAGAGACGATGAGAATCACATTTGTATACCTAGCGCTCACCTCACTCTCTATTAGGAGACACCCAACAAACCTGTGGGGAGGGGAAGAGACTTTATGTTCAGAACTCTGAGAGCCTACTCTGGGGTCGTTTGCCCCTCCAAGGCCCCATCCCCAGGAAGGTAGGCAGGCATGTGATCTGTACTAACATGACAGTCAAACGACTGTCATGAGGGGGCTCTCTCAGGATCATGACATACTCCCTCTGAGGTAAAAACTCCCTTGGGACTGATATTCTCCAGGTCCCTCCCAGCATCTCATGCCACTCACAGTCCGGGTTCCCTGAGATATTCACGAGCCCCACTTTATTTCCAGACCTGGTCTTCAGTGATTGAGAGTGTGTAAGATTTCTCTTAAAATTTTAGTTCTGTCAATAGAGGTCTTCAGCACCTCAAGGAGAGCCCCCCAGTGATATTGCAGGTGGTCCGTCAGGGCAGGGAGTGAGGGAAATCAGAGTTCTTTGGGGGAGGGGCAGGGGAAGAGGGAAAGAGGGAGAGAGAGACTTTTTTTTTTTTTTTTTTTTGAGAGAGAGAGAGAGCATACATGGGCACAGGGGAGGGGAGTCAAGGGACAGAGGAAGAGGGAGAGACAGAATCCTAAGCAGGCTCCACGCCCAGCATGGAGCCCCACACGGGGCTTGATCGCAGGACCCTGAGTTCATGACCTGAGTGGAAATCAAGAGTCAGCTGCTTAACCGACTGAGCCACACAGGAGCCCCTGCAGAGAGTTCTCAGCTTGCCCCCCAGGGGCCACTCACCTTAGTGGGGACCCAATAGGAACACAATAGCAAGCTGGTGATGATACCACACAATGACTTTCCCATCTCCCCATCCCTTTCACCCCAAGAATCTGCGATTTTAAGTTTCCATCTAAAGAAAATGTTCTCTGGCACCCTCACCGCTAGGAACCCCCACCCCCTCCCACTGCCACAAGCATAACCCAGCCCCCGCACTAAATTACAAACAGGAAAACCAACAGTCAGCTCCACTGAACAGAGCCAAACCAAAATCCTGTCCCTGCCACAAATATCAGGGGTCCTCTTGTCCGAGAGCATGGAATTTAAATAATGTATGCCTTTTAGAGATTAGATCATCTCTATTAAACCCTGCCGGCTAAATGAAACAATTTCTCATATCCTCCAACTCAGAGATTTCCCACGACTATGGGCTTCATTGGCAAAGTACAATGCTATCTGTGAAAAGCGGGGAGGCGGAGAGCAAAGGAATGAGATAGACTGGGAGGCCTTTCTGAAGGCCAGCCTCTCTTTGCAAAAGGGGAGTGAGAACTTGTGGCAAGGGGGGAACAGGTCATTGATGATAAAATGTATTAGGATATTAACGTTAAAGATAGCCATCAGAAACCATTTTAGCACCCACTGCTGTCTCCATGCCGATGAACTGCATTTCCAAACAGAGAAATAGAAATTAAGCTTTTAAACCTGCCAAAAGCAACAAAGAGCTTTGCAGCCTGGGCAGATGGCCACAGAGGGCTGGCGGAGCCCCAGCCGGCCCAGTGAGGAAGTGCTGAGAATCCATGTAGGGAGGTCAGACCTCAACGCAGATGACTGGAGGCTTATCAGGTACAAAACGTGGTGGAGGGGGGTGCAACTTCACGGTCAAATTAATCGAACCTCAAATTCGGCTCACAGTGACCTGGCCTGGATAAGGAAGCAATGTAGGTGCCCAGGCCTGCACAACCATCCATTGCCATCAGCAGCAGGCGGCTGGCACTACATAAAAGCAGGCCTCCTCCCCCCAGCCATTCCCAGGGTTGGGTCTGAGCTCTTTCTCCTGCACTCAGGGTCCCTCCAAATTATCCCAGATGCGACCCTATTTACCAAATCTCCTTCAAACGCCTACCTTTACTTGATCAGTCTTCCCAGCTACTATCTCTATTACCTCTCTGTGTTCTTTAGACCTTTAGCTACCCCCTCCAGCTGAGGCCCGGAGCAAGGCAGTAGAACAATGGGGAAGACAAACAGCCTTCAGAGTCAGACCAGCGCTGAATCCCAGCTCTGGCAATCATTTACCTTCTCTGAGCTGTGGTCTCAGTCTCATCGTCTGTGAAATGGGTTGTTGTAAAAATTCTATGAGACTCCCACACAGAGCACTTGGGCCTCAGGAGATACTCGGTATGTGGTGGTGATGGGTAAACTTCCTGGCTCTGTGGCTTAAAGCAAGCGACCACCTTCTCTGAGCCTCAGAATGCTTCTCCGTGAAATGGAGCTAGTAACAGGCCCTGTGACGTTTGGGCTGTGGTGATGTTAAGTGAGATAATCTATGTCAGGTGCTCAGCATGATGCCGGGCACAAAATCCTTCATTAACTTCTGGTGCCATTGTTTTTTTGTTTTGTTTTGTTTTTGTTTTTTTTAATTTTTTATTTCTTTTCAGCGTAACAGTATTCATTGTTTTTGCACCACACCCAGTGCTCCATGCAATCCGTGCCCTCCCTAATACCCACCACCTTGTTCCTCCGACCTCCCACCCCCCCGCCCCGCCCTTCAAAACCCTCAGAGTCCATAGTCTCTCATGGTTCACCTCCCCTTCCAATTTCCCTCATTGTTTTTTAAAAGCCAAGTCTTCAAATGTGCTACTTAGTCCCATGTTCCTTCCACTCTGTCAAGCTTTTCCCCAACAAAAAAAGACATTTTCTATCCCTGAACTGGTATTATTCCACGTTATTCCGGACAACTTTACAGAGTTGGGAATATCAAATAGAGCACTGTGGTGAGGGTTTCATGCCCAGCCCATGGGGAAGCCAGGGGCAAAACAGGCGATGGCCCTGGTCATCAGAGGGTCATGAGGTGCTCCTGAGGGGAGGAGAAGCGGAGGGTGGCTGCTGAGTTTCTGAGCCCCTGCTACACCTCAGGCTCTGGGCCCAGTGTTTAGTCTGCATTAGCTCATTTCATCTCCTGTGAGGCCAGCAGTGCTCCCTACTTTTCAGATGGAAAAACTGGAGCCCCAAGAACTTTAAGCCAGATTCCCACTCAGGGCTCCCTGGGTCACACGGGACAGAGGAGCCTGTCAGAGCTCTGGTCTCTCAAGCCCTCACCAGCTTGGGAAGCCCTCTAGGACAATCCAGTGCCAGCATCTCTGGCTCTCTGCGTGTTCCTGCCGCCTCTCAGTCAACAGTCCTCTCCCACACCTCACCTGTCCAGTGGGAAATCCCAGTGATGCTGCGCCACCGGGACAGGCAGATATCTGCGCTCCTGTGTTTCGGGGGTGATCAAGCTTGAGGCAAAGGAGGTTAAGAAACTCACAGCCAAGCTTCCTTCCCACCATAGGCTCAACTTCCACTAGAGACCTCTAGGTAAACCTTCCTTGGAAGAGCCCGCAAAGGTCACACATGCCCAATTTGTTTCACTTCCTTTCCCCTCTGTTGTCAGGCACCCAGGGGCTAGAAAGAAGCTAGAGGTACAGAGTGGGTCAGAGGATAAATCCAGAAAGGATGAGGTCGGAGAAAGGCTTGCACTGCCTGTCTTGCACCAATTAAGCCCTAGATAATTGACTGGAGCAGGGGAGGGGAGCGAGGAAGGAGGAGGTGGAGGGGGAGGCATCAGGAGAGAAACTCCACGGTTTCTTTCCAAAGCAGGAGTCCTACTTCTCAAGTCCTCCACACCCATTTTTGCTAGCCATCGTCCCCCGGAGGAACCACGGTCACACTGCAGTCCCCAGAGGCGCCTGGCATGAAAAAGCCTCACCAGACAGAGCAAGAGAACTTCACGCAGCAGACAGCCTCCCTACCCCTGCTTTGGAAAACCCAGAACGATGAGGCACGGTGCTGGCCAAGTCTCGGCTGCTGATTCTGAAGCTAGCAGCTGATTAAAGACTTCATTTGAGGAGGAGTTTGCTACTAGCCCTGTTGGTAGGGTGCACGGTTTGAAAGCAGAGGGTTCCCAGGTAGTTAAATATTTCAAGTTGTCCCACAGCACTTACTTTCACAAAGTAAGGAGAGAAGAGGATTGCCTCTCTCTCACCTTCCGCGGCAGTGCAAAGACAGGACGCAGGCTCTAGAGTACATCCCTGCAGGGCACAATCCTGCCTGACCGGCACCCGGGAGGGATTTAATACAAATCGTACATGTTGGCTCAAAGGATGAATGGCCCGACTTTCAACTGAGTCCACACAACTGAATTATGGAGATGATTCACTTGGGAAGCCAGCAACCTGTACACAACTGTTCCTAGCAGCTTCATTCAGAACGGCTAAATGTTGGAAACAACCCAAGTGCCTCACAATAGGTAAAGGAAAAAGCAAACCATGCTGCCGGCCTATGACAGAATTGTGCTCGGCCATAAAGAATGAACCACTGATATCTGCAACAAGACGGATGCTATGAGAAAGGAGCCAACCGTAACAGTCTATAAGGTCTGATTCCACTTCTGTGATGCTCTAGAACAAGCAAAACCAATCCAGAGTGACAAAGAGCATATTCGATCTCCTGGGCTGAAGGTAGGAGGTAAACGCAAAGAGGCAAGGAGGATGGTTTTTGGCCTGGGGGAGCTTTTCTGCGTCTTCACTGAGGTGGTTCACAACGCAGAGTACTAACCACTGTACCATCACAGCCACTGAGGTGGTTCAAACAGAACCTTTGTCAAACTCTGTCAAGCCCAAACACTTCAAATGAATGCACTTTATTGTATGTAAATTATACCTCAATGAAGTAGTTTTTTAAAAGGAAAAAAAGAAGCCATCATTTCATTTCACAGGATTCCTCTACAAGTTTCCTTTAATAACAAATCATCTTCCCACCCTCAGGGCATTTAAAATTTCATATTCCAGTTTTAAAAATAAAAGGGTTCATTCAGAGTTTTTCGAGTACATCTGTCACACAACATAATGTACACCTACCTGTGTAGGCACACACATTCACACATCCACCCACGTGTGCAAAACACACTCACAGGCACAGCCACCTTCTTCTGTCTTCTGTGATCAAAATACAATAATAGCAAGAAAAACACATCCAAAATGTAGGGTTAAGAGCCTGCTGGCTTCTTTAAATCTGTCTGCATGTGCGTGTATCTCAAGACAATTAGATCAAATGCTCTAGAGGACCTTTTAGTGACCTTCAGGACCTAAATATCCACAGAGAGGGAGCTGCTTAAATAAATTATGGTACATCGTGTAGTACATCGCTAGGCAAGCCCTAAAAAAAGGATGGAAAGATCGAAATGTACCGACTGATAGGAAGTGACCTCTGGGATACATTAAGTGGGGTGTGGGGGAAGCAAGGTGTGATGTGTTTGTTACTCGAGGCTCCTGTGTGAATACATCCCCACCCCCACACTCACACCCACACTCTCACACTCGTTCCACACAGATGATCACCAGAAGTCTTTTTTTTTTTTAAAGATTTTATTTATTTATTTGATAGACAGAGATCACAAGTAGGCAGAGAGGCAGACAGAGAGAGAGAGGAGGAAGCAGGCTCCCCGCTGAGCAGGGAGCCCAATGCGGGGTTCGATCCCAGGACCCTGGGATCATGACCTGAGCCGAAGGCAGAGGCTTTAACCCACTAAGCCACCCTGGTGCCCAAGAAGAAGTCTTAATCAACAGGAAACGGGGGTTGCCTCCAGACACGGAAATGACAGGATCGGGGGACAGAAAATGGGAAAAAGGCTGATTCTTCACTTAAGCTCTTTGAACCCTCTGATTTTTTAAAATCATGTTCTTGGGTTAACTTGCTACAAAACTGAAGTCGATATCTTTTTCTCCAGTTATTTCTAACCTCCAATCCCCCCGAGGGCAGCTTGCTTCGGTTACCAGATGCATCTTAAAGAAACACCCCTCAAAACTGGCTAACAGATTGCTCTCCCATCCCCTGTGGCCAGGTCATGGGGCCCAACCGGGCAGTGCCCATCATCTCTACGTGAAAGAAAGTACTATTGACTGGAATGGAGGCCTATGTTACAGATTCCAGCTCCCCAAGGCCACAAATGGAGTAAACTCAAGTTAGTACCTGCTTCCTCTTTTTATTTTATTTTACTTATTTATTTGAGGGGGGGGGCAGAGGGGAGGGGCAGAGGGAGAGGGAGGGACAAGCAGACTCCCTGCAGGACTTTAAGATCATGATCTGAGCTGAAGGCAGATGCTTAACCGACTGAGCCACCCAGGGCCCCCCCCACCGCTTCCTCTTTTCAGCAGGCTCAGAAACAGACCCAGAGAGCTGCCTCCCTCTGAAGACAGAGGTGGCTGAAAACAAATACATCTGTGTGTCCACAAAGGCTCTCCAGCCCTGAGAAAATATCCAAAGGTACCAAACCTAGTATCAGAAGTGTGGGATGGTTTACAAAGCTTCATGCAGGAACAGTATGATTCCCAGCTTTCCTTCAGGGAAACGGCACTGCATGACTCTTATCCCAAGAGGAGATGAAGCGTGCAAGCAGCAGAAAACGCAGGCACCTATCCGCAGCGTTCTGAAGCAAAAACTATCCCCCCACCAGTCAGCACTCCGCATTTTGCATTTGGTTTTCAATGCTCTCTCTCTTTGGGTGTATTCGTACGTATGTGTTGTATTCTACATTTCCCATTTGTTACACTAACCCAGTACATTATAGGGATTAAGAGAAAGGGGTCTAAAGTTGGCCCCCCCCAGGTTCAAATCCCAGCTCGGCCTGTTATAAGCTGTGTGGCCCTTGCTTCACTTTCCTCATCTATAAATTGAGAACCTCAGTGGCACCTGATCATGGTGTGGGGAGAATCAAATGACATGGTGTAGCACTTGGCACTGTGCCTGGCACACAGCTAGCAGCCTATAAACGTAAGGTGTTGGGCCAGTATTGTTACTTCCTGCCCAGACTGCGAGCCAAGTGCTCCATGGGGGGCTTTGGCAAGTACTTACTCCAGGGCTAGGGGCAAGCAGGGAATCACTAGAGGCTCCAAGTGAAACTGAATGGATCCATGTAGAACAAAGACAAGCTAAGGAACCCAGGATACGGCAACAAGAAAATCATCTTCAAACTTCTCTGACTCTGTAACATGACAACCCAGCAGAACCTTTGACCGGTGGATGTTCAGTTCTTGACTCCCTTCAAAATCCTAGACGTACCATTGTTATTCATCACTTTTGAGCTCCTCAAGAGAGACTGTTTTGTTCATAAGAAGAATCACAACCCTAATAAACACCCTTTACTGAGCACCTTTCACACGTTATCTGTGTGAGGCAATATCCTTATTCTTAACTGTTTCAGGGATGAGAAACTGAGGCTGACGGGTTTAAGTAACCTACCCACATTCTCACAGCTTGAGGATCAGAAACCTGGATTAAAGCAGGGCTCTGCAACTCTGGACCCCATGCTCCTGTTGCTTTTTATAAAAATGCCAGAAGCACGAAATTTAAGAGTCATAAGACACTTGGAAATCACTTAGTTAAAATAAGCAAAGAAATACAAATGAAAGAGTAAGATTTTTTAAAATGTTCCTTTCCCTATCAAATGAACCAAAGTTGCTTTGGGGCTATGTATTTTTGTGTTATTTGTTTATTAAAATATAAGCAAAATTAGGTATCATGATATGCTCAGTTTTTAAAAATAAAAAAACTACATGTGAACTTATAATGAGAAGCGATAGTCCCCCGCCCCATTATTCCCCAGGGGGAGCCAATTTTAACGATTTCTATTTGGGCTTTGCTAGTGGTCACAGCCATGTCCCTAAATAAAATGCTTGTACCTCCATTTCCTGATTTCTTATTTTAGATATTCTGTTTTGCCTTGCTGCTCTAATCAATGAGGATTTAGTGCACTCACTACCTCCTTCCACTTTCCCCCTCCACAAAATATACATCTCAATTCTCAGTTCCTTCTCTATGCTCTGCAACTGCAAAAGAGCAATCCAAAATGTCAATTTCTTGTTTCACCAAATAGAGACGATATTCCTTGACCCTCCACATTATAACTAGAGGACCTTAGTGTTTCCAGCCCTCTCTATCCTCAGACCACCTCTCCCATCCAGCCCCATCCCCACCTCCGTGTCTTTCCTGTTAGACCACCAATGTTGACAACACTGATGTTCTGTTCTCTGAGTATAACTGAGGTCCATGTTTTCCACATATGTTGTTTCAAAAATCAAAAACAAATTGACAGTGTTTATTTACTCTAACTTTTAAATGGCATTACGTATCCTTTCCTTTCTGTGAGTCCAATGTGACAACCCACGTGCCACTCAATGGAAACTATAGCTAGTATCAGATTTAAATGGATTTTTCTCCCCCCTGCTCAGCCAATTGAGTTTCTCAGATCAAGTTTTCCCGGGGCCCTTTTCTCTTGGGGTTTGCCCTTCTAGAAACTTCCACTGTCCTCCTTCCTAACAGACTGGCTACTCTCTGGTCTGCTGCACAGCTGTAGTGCTGTGGCTTCATTTCACTGATCGGCTGGATGTAGCTGCCTTTGCTGGAATCCATCATCTTCTTTGTTCTGAGTTATTCCTTTGCTTTTGCCAGTAAAGTACTCATTGAAATAAAGTTCTGATTGAAATATTGATTAAGAGTGCCTAGAAAGCCAGCTAAGACATGCCTGTCCTCACACATGATGGGTAGTTTGGCTGGATATAGAATTCTAGGTGAAAAAAAAATCATTATCAGAACTTTTCTAACATAAATATTGCCAGTGGAGCACATGTCACTGTTTTTTTAGTAGGTGAGTTTGTTTTGTTTTCACTCTTTGGAAATTCTAGGACCTTTTTTATCTTAGTGCAGTGAACACTCACAGTGATGTCTCAGGCTGTCCTTTTCTGATTCATTGCGCTGAAACTCAACTTGTGGAAGAGGCTCTTCTGTTTTGTTCTTGGCAATTGGCCTCCTCATTTTCTCTATGAAACACCTAGTATTCAGATGTTGGACCTATAGGATTGATCCCTATGTCTCATGCTATGTGTTATCCATATTTCCTTTTCTTTTATCTTCTTAGTCCATATTCTAGGAGATTTCCTTGGCTTTATCTCACAACTCTTCAATGAACTTTTATTTCTAACAATAATATGCTGTGTTTCCAGAAATGCCTTCCTCTTTTCTCCTGTCTCATAGCATCCTTTTTAAAAATTTGCTTGATTTATTTGCTTATTTAGGTCTACAGATGCAACATATTTCTGTGGATACCAGTCCAACTGCCTTAGGGTGAGAGAGTGGGAGCTAGCCATTACAGGAGGGGCCCCCACACCAACTTTGCCAGTTCTCCCCCAAAGCAATATACCATGAGCTTTTCAAAGAACCATCCAGTTTTTTACCCTCTGAGTCAGAATCTGGCTCCAGGTCCTTCTGTAGTGAGAGTTGTTCCACATACAGGCTTTTAGATGGTCGCATGTTTGCAGCTATACCTCTCACGTCTTTCCCCTGGGGGAACTACAGTCTCCAGACCGGGAGCCCCATTTAGGTTCTGCCAAAGGCCTGGCTCCTGGTGAGGCTCCAGCCCCCTCTGTACCTGTTCTAGGCTGTGACCCCTCAGTACCGCTATTCTGTTCCATCAACTGCCACTCTGCCCTCTACTTTCTTCCCCAGAAAGTCACTGAAATAGTTTGATGAAGCTTCTTTCTGCTTACCTAGGTGTTATAGAATTTTATCCCTCCACTTTTGTCTTTGTCTACTATTTAGACAGGGTCTTGAGGAGGCAGAGAAACAAACATATTTGCTTCAAAACTACCTTGAATGGAAAATCTAAAAACAAAAATATCATCTTAAATTATACAATCCAGTGCTGGTAAGAGTAGAGGAGAAACAGACATTCTTATACACTGCTGATGAAGTGTAAACTGGCACAAAATTTGTAGAGAGGGGTTTGGCATTATATAACAAAAATCCTTCAACCTAGCAATTCCACTTCTGGGAATTTATCCCAAATCACACATGTGCAAAACAATTTAACAACAAGGATGATCATTACAGCATTTTTTAAGAGGGTAAAATTAGAAACTAATTGTTTAACAATAGCAAACTATTTAAATAAATTGTGGCATATTCAATCATTAGATATCATGCCATCATGAAAAAAGATCTTGCTCAATTATATTTAATGACATGAAAAGATATGCAAAATACGGTATTAAGTGAAAGGAAAAATGAGATGATAAAGGAATATGTATTCTATGGTACAACTTTGTAAAACAAACACAAAATGTGTGTGGTTCGGTACATGCACAAAGGGGGAAAAAAGATTATCCAGGGGAGAGTAGAATAATGTGTGAGTTTTTTTTCTTTGTGCATATCTATACTTATTGAAGCATTTTTTTTCTATGTCCCACTATAACTTTTATGACAAAAAAAAAATCAAACAGTAAATTTGTTGTTGCTTGAAGAACATTATGCCATTTACAGGTAAGGAAATCGAGGCACAGTGAGGTTAAGCAATCCATTCAGACATCTGAGTAAATCACCCACAGCCAAAAAAGGAAAGGAAAAAACTTAGTTATCTTGATTTTCAGTCTAGAGCTAAAATGCAAGTTAAAAATGAGACACACTGGGCACCTGGGTAGCTCAGTGGGTTGGGCCTCTGCCTTCAGCTCAGGTCATGATCTCAGGGTCCTGGGATCGAGCCCCGCATCGGGCTCTCTGCTTGGCAGGAAGCCTGCTTCCCTTCCTCTCTCTCCCTGCCTCTCTGCCTACTTGTGATTGCTTTCTGTGAAATAAATAAATAAAAGTCTTTAAAAAAAAAATGAGACACACTATTTGAAATTTACATATTTTTTTAAAGTGTAATTTTTTGGTCAAAGAGTAATAGCACTACTCAGTCCTAATCAACTAGACATATTCTATTTTCTTCCTTCCTTCCTTCCTTCCTTTCTTTCTTTCCTTCTGAGAGAGAGAAAGAACAAGCCAGGAGAGGGAGAGAGAGAATCTTAAGCAGGCTCCATACCCAGTGCAGAGCCCAACACAGGGCTCCATCTCATGACCCTGGGATCATGACCTGAGCGGAAATCAAGAATCAGACGCTTAACCAACTGACCAGGCGCCTCTCAACCAGGCATACTCTTAATTAGATACAATGTAAACATATTAAGGAAAACCTTCCACAGCTCAACTAAATGGAACACACTAGACTAAAAGTCCTTTTCTTTGATCAAACCTCCTTCTCTACATGACGGTTTCCTGTTTCTGGGGGGTGATGGGGCCTACATTTTTATATCTCACACACTGTTGCCTTCAAACTACCTTTCATATAACAGACTTTGGTAACAACATAGACTTTGTCCATCAGGTAACAAGCAAACATTTTTGTTATGACGTGCCCACACAGTACCTATCACCTAGCTAGGCTGTGTTGCCATCTTGTTTCTGCTGAGATTCTTTGGAATATGTTCCATTTGCCTTCAACATTCTGGGAAACAGAAAAAAAATTAAAATAAAAAATGCTGCTGCTACAAAAATCAAGCAAAAAGAGAAATAATTTATGATGCATGTCAGAACCAGTCAAAATTTTCCCTCCATTGGATACTTATCAGTTGACTCTACTGAATTGTGAAGAAAAACATCAAATTTTTAAAACTTCTAGACTTTGGTCAAAAAGGTGAAGAAGACGTAAATAAGAAGTTTGGCGTAATTTCCAGTTTTCTGGGATACAGCCTGTCTTAACATATACTCTAATGAGTATTGTGAATGTTAAGTTGGATTTCTTTTCCTATAAATAAATGGATATTTAAGTTTACACATACAAATGACATATGAAAGCACAGACTATCTCATCTCTGAAAATGAACAACTCTCTTCATACATTCTGTTCTAATTTTCTACACCTTAATGAAGTCCCAGACCTTATAAGATGAACAGATTCATGCAGCTGGACATACAAATTAGACATATGTATACAGAAGCCCACATCAACATCTGAACTAGAAGGGTAGTTCCTAAAGCACACAGCAAAGGGCATCTGAAAATTGTCTGTTCAAGCTGTAAACGTCAGAATAGTTCCTTAATTCACAGTTTTCTATCCTGGATATTAGATTTTTCATATATTTTGGACAACCACAGAAAAGAGTTCTATCACATGTCTATTATGCTGCAGACCAGATGAGATAAATTCTATGAATACAAATCTACTTTGTAAGGACAGTCTGGGCCATCTACAATCACTAATTAATTAATGGGACAGGGTTTGAAATAAACAGAAGACATAAACCACTACCTAATCCTAAAAAAGACTCTCAGCCTTTCAAAGTTATCAAAGAAAAATAAGGTTTAAAACATTCAATTCTAGGGGCACCTGGGTGGCTCAGTGGGTTAAAGCCTCTGCCTTCAGCTCAGGTCATGATCCCAGGGTCCTGGGATCGAGCCCCGCATTGGGCTCTCTGCTCAGTGGGCGGCCTGCTTCCTCCTCTCTCTGTCTGCCTCTCTGCCTACTTGTGATCTCTGTCAAATAAATAAATAAAATCTTTAAAAAAAAAAAAAACATTCAATTCTATCCTCAAAGTAGTCAATGCTTTGTTTATTGCTCAGAGTGTGTGTAACTGGAACCTGGTTTGGGTTGATAGATCCTTTCTAATGTGTTGAAGCTTTTGATGGTTTTCCTTCAGAATATCTCATGCCTTGGTTGCAGAAAGGCAGTTTTCAAAGTGTGGTTTTGGGTTAACAGATATGTTAACCTACCTGTTCATTCATCGAGGAAGGCCTTCCTGATACCTGAAGGAGCCAGAGGACAGCTGGAGCTGAGGTAAGAGAGGTGGGGCACCGCGAGTCCGTGGGCTTCGGCTCCCAGCGAGATGGGGCACCAGGGGAGAGTCTGAGCAGAGCAGACTTGGGAGGGTCACTCTGGCTGCTGGGTGGAGAACAAGCCTTAGGCACAGACAAGGAGGCAGGAGGGTGGCTTAGGGAGCTATCATCATCATCCAAGTGGGACATGATGGTCGCCAGAAGGGATGGTAGCAGTAGGGATGAAAAGTGGCCAGATTCTGGGATATTTTCACAGCAGGGCCAAGCAGATTGCTGACAGACTGGATGCCGGGTAGGAGATAAAAAGAGGGCTCAAGGATAGTGTGGAGCTATCTGGCCAAACATGGAGCTGCCGTCAGCTGAGCAGGAGACTGATTGGAGCAGGACGGTGCTGGCAGGAGGGTTTGGACAGGCTGGGCAGGAGACACGTCTGAGATGGCCAAGGACAACTGGAGACACGCAGGGAAAGGCCCAGGCTTATGGTCAGGATTTGGGAGTCACTAGCAGTAGTGGTACAGATCCACAAGCCCTGACCCACAACCCTGACTTCTAAAAGGCTCTAAAAATTCGGCTTTTTCTGAAGTTTGGGCCAAAGTCATTTAACAAACCCCTGGCCCAGGTTAACACAAGGCTATTTATCATTTCTACTTACTCCATTTAGTGTGAATGTTTATACATGTGTGTTAGAAATATTTATTTGTTCGGTCAGGAAATGCTGCCCTAGAGTCTGCTGGGGGTGTTGGGTAATACATAGCATATATACTCTAGGAAACTTCTAGATTAGGAAAAAAAATTAATTTTTCTAAACAAATCTGGCCCTAAGGGTTTTGGTTAGGGGTGTGGACCTGTAGTTTGAGCCATGACACTGGAGGGATGAGAATTGATCCCAGGGGCCCTCCAACACAGAGAGATTGGCAAGAGGAGGGACCTGCCCAGACGTCTGGAAAGATCCTCCCACAGAGACCTGACCTCCAGTACCCTGGGTGGAGTCAACTTTGACTACCCTCCTTCTTCCCTCTAAACCACCACCACCAAGCATACACCAAGCACTCATCACAGATGTGTGGCTTATAAAAGCCTTGGTTTTCTTAGCTTTCTCTGTGTCTTCAAAAGAGATGGCAAAAAAAAAAAAAAAAAAAAAAAATCTCTCTCTCTCTCTCTCACACACAGTTTTTATTAAGCCTGTTAAACACTGACTTCATGCACTGCTGAACTACTCGCTGCACTTGTCGTAAGGTGGGGTTTGTGTGACAAGGGAAAAAAAAAATGTAGAAAACCAGAAATAAAGCTTGTAGTTAGTATCAAGGCATTTCCTGTTTCTGGGAAGGCTGTCTGCCTGCTGCTGTTGCTCTAACAGACTGAGTGTCCCTCCTTCCACCACTGAACACCCAAACTCCAAACTTCTGTCAGGACGCAGTGGCAGGGGGTGCAGCGGGGCACCCCAAGTCCTGGACCTACAGCAGGAAAACACTGCAGCGAGAGGTTGGCTCTCAGCCCCGACCCAAGATGTCCCCTGGAGCTGCCAAGCCACAGGGCCCCCAGAGGGGCAGCTCTAAGGCAAAACAGAGAAGGGTGAGAGGATTTAGAACCCAGGCCAGGGAAGCTGTTGCTGACATGGCTGCTGTTAGGCACACCATTACTCCGGAATTAGATGTTCTCTGGAGGGGGCAGGTTTGCTGAAGAGAAGTAGCCATGGAAACAATTACAAATAAAAATGAAAAGGTACTCCTACTCACGAATCCATTTAGCCCCCAAATGGACCCAGGCTCTGCTGCCTTCCCGGGCCCCACTACCCTACTCCCCGTCCACAGATTTCTAGGCTCAGAAGACCTCCTCCATTATCAGGCTAAATCGTTGGCCCATTTCCCTTCTAAGACAGAAGGGACAAGAAATCTCTATTAGAAATTTTGGGTTGGGGGCGCCTGGGTGGCTCAGTTGGTTGAACATCCGAGGCTTGGTTTCAGCTCAGGTCATGGTGAGACCGAGGCCCACATCATGCTCTGTGCTCAGAGGGAAGTCTGCTGGAAGATTCTCTCCTGCCGCCCCTCCCCACCACTCTCTCTCTCTCAAATCAATCAATCAATCTTAAAAAAAAAAAAAAAAGAAAAGAAAAAATTCCAGGAGCTCCTTTATTCAAAAACAGCTGAGCAACACACAAATAGAAAAAGTGGTCATCGGTCAAGGTAAGTGTTGAAACTGGGTGGTAAGGGCACCTGGGTGGCTCAGTGGGTTAAGTACCTGCCTTCGGCTTAGGTCATGGTCTCAGGGTCCTGGGATCGAGCCCCGCCTCGGGCTCTCTGCTCAGCAGGGAGCCTGCTTCCCCCTCTCCCTCTGTCTGCCTCTCTGCCTACTTGTGCTCTCTCTGTCAAATCAATAAATAAAATCTTAAAAAAAATAAAAAAGAAAGAAACTAGGTGGTAGATGTAGGGGCGGCCCATTATTCTACTCGGTCCACTTCTGTATGGGTTTGAAATTCTCCCTAAGACAAAAAGAAGAGGGGAAGGATAAGGAGAAAGGAGGAAAAGAGGGGTGGAGGGAGGGAGGAAGTACGTAACTTCACTATCCCAGGTGGATCCATGTTCTATGGCTAAGCCTGGGTTTTCTTAAAGACCTCAACTGGAGAGCAAGGTACCGAATTTAACTGGAACCCTTCCACCTCCTGACCCAATCGATTCAACCCAATACTCTGCTGGGGACAAAGGAATGAGTAATCACAAGCCACTGCTGTCCATTTGGGCCCTCATCACCGCCCCTCTGCAGAGAGCTTCCCCAAGCCCTTCCCCTGACCCTCTCGTGCAGATACCATAGACAGCTGCTTCTCTTAATGCTTCCTTCACGATTCACAATGCTAAGCACTTTGGAGAAAAAAAGGAGTTGATCACTTCATGCTTTCCTTTCTTCATAAAGATGTTTTCCCTGACTTCAAAGGCCGTCTGTTTACCTTAGATGATTAGGGAGAATTAATGGAACTAATTGAGTTAACAATATGACCATCCTGCTGAAGCCTGCAAATTATCCCTGATTCCCTGTGATTGCTTCGAGATTACCTCACCGCCACCCAGCCCAGTAAACTTGCACATGACGGTGCTCGGCTGTGCCGCTGTGGAAAGCCGGATGTGCAGAGTCAGCATCAGGCAGGACAGAGGCCGTGGCAGCCAC
This sequence comes from Martes martes, assembly GCF_963455335.1. Lineage (NCBI taxonomy): Eukaryota > Metazoa > Chordata > Mammalia > Carnivora > Mustelidae > Martes > Martes martes. The sequence goes on from NC_137896.1 coordinate 61,990,750, forward strand.
CAAAGTGTGAACAACGCTGCCAACCTCCCACGAGGGCCGAGGAAGGTCCAGCAAGCTGATGAGCATTCCCCAGGAGTGCAAAGCTTGGCCCGTGTCAGCCGAGCCAGACGCCCAGCCCTCACAGCCGGGAGCTGTGACCTCTGGCTGGCAGTGGCTGTGCACTCCACCAGCGAGGGACAGAACCCGCTGCCCAGAGCACAGGCATCTCAGGTGTCTCTGTGACAGAGGCGGGCTGGGCATGGGTGGGACTGTGCTCAGGGAACAACAGAGAAGTAAAAGACAGCCAAGGGAACAGGTATAGACAACCTGAGGCTCTCCGTCACCGACAGATGGAAGGTGCCTTCCTTGGAAGCTTGCAGGGGGCACTCCAACCAAGCAGGGAGGAGGAAGGGGGTTGCTCCCAGGGGCCCACTTCTGGCTTCCTCTCGGGCCCCTGCCCCCACACACTTACAGCTGTGGGTGATTCTCCTAGAGTGTGACATCACCCTGGTACCTCGGTAGGCAAATGTGAGCAAACCCACCATTGCTTCTCCTCACAAGTCAAGTGACTCTGATTCTTTCATTATCAACCTATCAGGGAATAACACGCTTCCCCATTCAATGGGATCCAAACCTTGCAATCGTCTGTCTGAGCAAGTGAATTCCATGGCTCGGCCCCCAAGTGAAATCTTTTCTGACAAACTCCAATTTCTCTTTATCCAGAAAGAACAGAGGATCGAAGTTCCTGCTGAAGAAACTGGTGGGCCCCAGTGTGCTGTCTGGGGAGGTGGGAAGGCTGTGGGTGTCCGGGCCCACTTGTCAACCTTCAGAATCACAGCCCTGTCAATTCACTCCAGTGCTCAAAGCCCTCTTCGCTGAGTCTCCTGGGGCACAGGGCTTGACAACAGGGAGCAACATCTGGGCTCTTCCAGAACAGGTTCCCATTCACTTTTGTCTCCCCAGGCCTAGCATGGCACCCTAGCATGGCACAGGCAATCGGGGTGAGGGTGGGGTGACAGGTGTTAGTAACAGGGAAGTGACTATCCCAACCAGAAGACTGATGAGAAACTTCATGTCTGTGGTGGAACATTACGTTTGGGCTATTACACATCAATCACAGGACCTCTTATAGGAATAAGGGTAATTATTAATTTGAGTTTGTTTTGCAGAAGGGAATCACTGCCAAAATAAAAAGCTAAGAAGCAACTCTCCTTATAGAGAGAGAAGGTTAAAAAGCAAACCCTCCTAAGAGAGAAAACAGAAGTCAGTCTTAAGAGGGCGTTAACCCCTGATGATGCAGCACATTCGGTCAGTGATGTAGATTCACACCTCATGGTCCACGGCGTCCCCAAATGCTCTCATTCCACCACCTCCATGGCCCAGCCGCCTGAGTGAACCAGGCCCTTTCTACTCTACTGCCCAGACTCCTTCAGGGGCACGCAAAGCCGGGCCGAAGGAGCAAACACCTGCAGAATGGGGGATCGCGGGTGGGCACCCTTCACTGCACACTCTCCCTGACCCATCTCCTGGGGCAGCAAGTTGGGGCACAATTCTGACCGCTTTCTAATTTTCCCAAGAGCCATAGCGCCACTCCCCCAGGGGTGGCTCAGGTTTCCTTCTCTAGACAGCAGGGCTCTTAAAATCCCATGGGCCCTCCTCCAAACAACAAAATTACTTTTCTCCCCTCCGGAGATGACGGGAACGTAGCTTTCCCGCCTCTGTATGCAGCTCGTACACACCGCAGCTGATGTACACGATGACCAACACACACTGACCTTACACAAGACCTTCTGAAGACACAGATACGAAGGATTCAGAAAGACAGCACAACACAAAGGTCAGCTCTGGGTCCTCCCACATGTGGCCCTTCACGTCCAGTCGGCCACTCAGCCCCTCAGGTCCTTCTGCATAAGCTGCTGGGCCCACTCTTTACATCCACACCCCAGCACCAGCCCTCACACAAGGGGGCCTGAGAGCCCGAGAGCTCCCCTTCTTCTCCCCAGCATTTGTCCACACTCCAGGTGCAAACCCAGCTGGCTGATGTCCAACACTGTCATCACGATGCCTCTTTCCCCAACCCTCTCTCTGTCCACGGGGTGACATTCGGTTCCCTGTGTTCCTCTCCCCTGCAAGCGCCCAGTGCTCCAGACAGGCTCACCGAGCCCCCATCCTGCCCGGGCTCTCCCACACGTGCGGGGTCCACTGCACTGGGGACCCAGCCTGCCCCCTCCTGCCCCCTCCAGGATTCTCCATGGAGCCACTCCTCTGGTACAGAGCATCGTTTAGGTTGTCAGGAATTCTCCTCTCTCCTATATTGCTGGTGCGCAGGTAGGCTCCACAGGAAGCTCTCAGGGGCATGACCCACTCTATATTCCCTTTTCCTCTGTCCTTCAGCCCCTGGGCCCTTGGAAAGGGCCCCATGCATAGGAGCTGTTGAAAAAATATTTGTTACGGGACGCCTGGCTGGCTTCGTTGGTGCAGCATGTAACGCTTGAGCTCGGGGTTGTGAGTTCGATCTCCAAGTTGGGTGTGGAGCCTACTTACAACGATAGAAAATACATGTGTTATCATTTCCATTGCAGGCTATGAGGTTCCATCTCTTCCTGCAGCACCTGTGACTTAGAGGATATAAGTACTTCAACTCCCAGTGTTCAATGTTGAGCAAAGTGGCTCTGGACGTAAACAGTATTTTTGAGTTGCTATACCTCCTTTCCATCAATCAACCCGTTTCTAAAACCACAAAAGGGTAGTGCGCCTACAGTAGATGAGAACACCAGAGGGCATGGGGGGCTTGGAAGGGTGAATGATCCCAGAATGGGCTTGGAAGCCCTGAGCACAGAGCCCCTCTCCACCCCTCCAACCCCCCACGGACCCACTACCATCCCAAGCTTGGCTCCCTCAACACTGGAGGCTCAGATATCTTGGCTCTGTGCAGCCTTGCGTTAAGATATCTGTCACCACAATTAAACAAGCTCTCTGGAAGTGAGGGAGCCAGAGCTAGGTCGCATGGGATTTCAGCTCGCTGTCCTACAGAAGAGCTAGAAGGCCAGGTCTGTCATCCCGCCTCTGTCACTGGGTGCACATGACCCAGGGCAACCACTCAGAGCCTCAGCCACCCCCACTGTAAACCCCTGTAGGGATGGGGTGGAGATCCACAACAGTCATGCATAAAGCAAAGTGTCCAGAATAGTCAAGAACTCAACAAATGAGGAGAAGGAAGCTTTCGACTTGAGACCATCAATGGCATTTGGGTCCTGAACCAAGACTCAAAGACGAAAAGTCCCCTAGGCGCCTCCTTTTCTAAAGAGCAAAGTTAAAATCTTCAGTTTGGTCATTGCTGTTGCCACAAGTCAAAGCTTCTCCTGCTGGCATTTAACATTCTTTAAAACTCAGCCCCAGCTGGAATCTCCGGCTCTTTCTCCCACCCCTTCTGCTTCAACCATGCTCCCCTCTCCCTGCATTCCCACTGCGCCCCTCCCCGCCCCATCACAGGCCTTTCTCAATCCACCCTCCCTTCCTCAGCACAGACAGACTGTTCCTTCCAACCCCATGCCCCGAAACTCCAGATAAAATCTAAGTCAACTTTCAGATCTATCTCCACCTGGAACCTGATCTCCTCTCAATCTTGGGACCCCACAAAGGCAGGTCCACACCTACATCCTTGCATGGTCCCCAGAGATGCCCCTTTCCCCACCAGGAGCCCATGGAGCACTGCTGGGCACTGGGAGTGTTCGATGACTCCTGTTTGTTAAATGATGTAATACCAAGAAAAACTGGAGCTCCATGATGTTTCCATTACATGCAGCTGGAAAATCCCATTGAAGATTCACTACTTCGGTCCAACCCCCTTAAAACAGTCTCCTTCATTCTGCTGGCTGAGCTCATCCAGTCCTATGAAAATGTGGCATCCAAGTTCCATGGGCTTTCTCCAGACCAGTGATCAATTCCAACCCCTGCTAAACTCACTATTACTTTGTAAAGAAACAGCCAGTCCTGATCCATACATTAGGAAGGCACTGAGCTGTACAGGCGCATGGCTCTGGCCCATCTTGGCACAATTACTTCCTTGTGTCGCTGCTTCTCGGCAGTCTCACCATTGTTCTTCATTTACCCAGAGAGCTATGTCTGAAGCTTTATTGGAAAAATGAATTATGACTTGCATTACATTCCACACTTCCCAGCGCACCACCATGGATTTCAAAGCATTAAGTTGGTGGCTCTTGTGGCTCCGAGGGGAACAATTTCATGGACCAGCTTGCCATATGGTGTCATCCAGATCTGGCCCCCACCTTCCAACCTCCCACGTCCCACGCCCCGTCTGGACTACGCGTGTGCTGCCTTTCCATCACCTGGACTCTCGCCCCCCAGCCCGGGAACATGAAAAACCACATGCTAACAAACCAGCCAGCCTGGCAGAGAGCAGGCTGGAAGAAAAGAATCGTCCCTGAAACCACAGACTTGGAAGCAAAGACCAGCCACTCAGCTCCACGGCTCTTAACAAGCGGGGACAACGTGTCCTCTTGGATTCACACTACAGACCTTGATTCATAAGAGCGGTGTTCTCCCTGACTGCCCCTGAGGAGAGGCAGCATTCCGGGCCAGGTGAGTTCTTTGATCAAGAGGAAAAGCCTACCACATGTGCACAAGGTGGCCTTAGGACCCAGGCTTCCTGGGCTCTGGCGCTACCTCATAGCCATGTGATCCTGGGCAAGTCAATTACTCCCTTCATGCCTCAGTCTCCATCTGCAAATTGCAAGTACAATACCTCCCTCCTTGGGTCATTGTTCATGTATATAAAATGCATAGAAATCATGCCCAAGGAAGTAAATATGTATTAGAACCATCATCATCATTATGGTTATTACTACCTCCTGTCTTTGCTTTACTTAGGCAGGCAAGCAAATGCCTCACCCCTCACACAGGTCCTCCTGTCTTTGCCCCCAACATTTCAAACATTAAATATCCATCCCAGTGTTCGGGGCATCGCGGTGAACGGTTCTCACTTGCTTTCTCTCCTCTCAGCCAACACCCCAGATTCTGGCCAGCTGCCGTATCCGCTTGGTGGCAAATTCAGGAATGTTTATGTAGGTTTTCATCCCTGCACATGTTTTGGAAACAAGCACAGGGAGTGCTGAAGCAGGGCAAAAGAGAAAGCAAGACAGTGGAAAGATCAAAAACAGGTCTCCCCCTCCTCACAGGAAAACCGCAGCGGTCATTCTCCACCAAAGCCTCCTTGTGCCTTTTCTTCTTCTGAATTCAAACTGTCAGCTCAAAGAGCCTGGCCTGGGAAGGAGATAAGGCAGATGGGAAAAACTGAGGATGAAAGCAGCATAGAGGGCAGAATCCCAGCGTATAAGAGGAACCCTTTAGATGTTCTCATTTAATAACATAGTTTCTGAGACGTGCCCACCAGGGTCCTCTCTTTCCTAAGCAAACATCTGTTATGATGACTGAGACCCGGGGTAGTTTATTCTTTCTTTGCTAAAACTTCCGGTGAGGTATTGATCTCATAAATGTTATCCTTAGGGCTCAGATGAAAGTCAGCTTTCAAATCCAGAAGGGGGGTGTGGGGCAGCCGGTCTCTCCCATCTTCTGAAGCCAAAGAGATAGAAATCTACAAGTCGCGGGACTGATTTTTGTTTACGCCTCGAATCCCAAATATTTGGAACAAACACTTTGATGTAACAAAAACATGTCCCACGAATGCCAAAAAAGAAAAGCAGAACTTAAATTTCCATGTGACAGATACTAAATTTTACCTTCTGGGCTGATTGATTACGCAAAATGATTGTGAAATTCCTCCTGCCCCAAAAGGGAGTGGGTCACCGAATCATAAATGTGTCACCTTCTTTTCTCCTGTTGTACTCCCAAGACCAAACTGATTTAAACTCTGCACAACTCCAGGCTTAAAAAGGAGAAATTCCAGGGAGGCTGAGCACCGTCTGGTTCCTAGCACAGCTGGATAAAACCCTGCCTCTTGCTTGCCCAGAACCCCAAGAGCAGGCAGTGAGATGGCCGCCCCTTCCTCCTCCTGGCTCTCTGCAGACAGGAAGAGAGAACACTATGCTCGCCTTAGCACACAAGACTCCGGGGTGCTATCAGGCCACTAAACGTACTTGGGCCTCATTGTTGGCAGAATCTGAGGGTTATCTGAGGATCTTACAAGAGAAGATATTTGAAAGATGGTACCTGGAAGACTGCAAAGTCCTACCGCATGTAAACTGCAATGCCTATAAGAAATTAGCCACTGCCACATTGAAAAGGCTGGGGTTGCAGCTGGTGGTGTAGAAGGGTTCAAGACAGAGGTACGGGTCTTCCCCTGGGGCAGGTACCTACCCAACCCCCGCCCCCTCCACACACACACACATACACTCTACAGACAGTCTGTCATTTCAGTAATTTCCTCCTGAAGTAATCTCCTCCCCGACCACTACCACTTTCTATACCCCCATGGATTTTTAGTAATACTATTATTTCAAAGTTCATAGGAGTAATTGTAGAAGAGAAACAAAATTGCAAGAAAACACCATAATCCCACCATCCAAAGATAGTTGCAATATATTCCTTCCAATTTTTCATATCTGTTGGTGTGTGTGTATACATACGTGCGTGTGTGTGTATACAACTTTTAACAACACCAGTAGCTAACTGTAGGGGCTCCTGGGTGGCTCAGTCAGTTGGGCTCTGACTCTTGGTTTTGGCTCAGGTCATGAGTTTGGGGTCGTGAGATCAAACCCTGTGTAGGACTCCCCTCTCCCTCTGTTCCTCCCCTCCGCCTGCTCTCTCTAATAAATAAACAAATAAAATCTTTAAAAAAAAAAGGGAGCTAACTATATTAAATACTTTTTATGTGCCAAGTACAGTGTAAACACTTTACATGTTTTTAATCATTTAATAATATCAATAATCCCTGAGTAGATACTGTTCATGCTTCATTTCACAGGCAAGGAAACTGAAACACAGAGAAGTTAAGAAATGTGTCTGAGGTCACACAGCTTGTAAATGGCAATGCCTGGGTACAAACCCCAATAGAGTCCATGAGACCATTACAACATGAAGGCAAACATAATGATACGACCTGCGAATTTTGTTAACATATTTTGAAAATCTTTGCATTGTATTCACTTTGTTTTTCTATTATCATAACTGCATAGTCTTTCATTGTATTGATGAGCTAAGGGTTTTTTTTAGCATTTTATTTTATTCTTTATTTTTATTATTGTCTTTTGGTGGGGAGAGGCAGAAGGGGAAGGGGGAGAGTGAGAGAGAGAGGGAAAGAATCTCAAGCAGGCTCCATGCCCAGCTTTGAGCCAAATGCAGGGTTCCACCTAATGACCCTGAGATCATGACCTGAGCTGAAATCAAGAGTTGGGGCACCTGGGTGGCTCAGTCGGTTAAGTGTCTGCCTTTAGCTCAGGTCATGATCCCAGGGTCCTGGGATCGAGTCCTGCATTGGGTTCCCTGCTCAGTGGAGTATGCTTCTCCCTCTCTCTCTGCTGCTCCCCGTGCTTGTGCTTTCTCTCTCTCTCTCTCTGTCAATAAATAAATAAAATACTTTAAAAAATAAAAATAAAAAATAAAATCAAGAGTTGGATGCTTAACCTACTGAGCCATCCAGGAGCCCCTTGCTGAGGTAAGTTTTAATCATTTGTCTAATATGACTATTTTTAGATAGCTACAACAAACTCTCATGCGTGACATTTTGCAGTTTTTCAATATTTTAAACAGCACTAAAAAGAACATCCTTTATATACATCTATGATCATTCTCACCGAGAAATGGAAGTGCTGGGTCAAGACATATACACTGAAAGAGGCATAAATTTCTTGATATTTTTTGCCTTACTGGCTTCCAGAAAGATCTCATCAAGTACACCTCACTTGCACCCTACGAATAATAATACATCTTCATCAACACTAGGTAGTATGGTCGCCTTAGTTATTAAAAACATTGTTTACAAGTGCAACACGTCTAAAGGAAGTGAACCTATACCCTCCTTCAGACCTTGGGCCGGTTCACCCTCTATCAATTAGGGAAAGGGAAATGGAGGCTTAAGAGGAAGGCCAGAGAGGTAAGAGCGGCAACCAGCTTGCAGGGAGGGGCAATCTGATGGATGGGGGTATAGGGCACGATGTGGCATGGCAAGGGACCAGGGCACAGAAGCAGGATTATGGAAGACAGGGTAGAAAGAAAAACAAGAGAGGTCCCAAACCAAAGGCCTGGCACTTGAAAAATAATTATAACAATAAAATGGCAAGAATTTAAAGCTAAGGAAAGAAAGATTCATTGAAAACAAAACAAAACAAAACAAACAAAAGCCAGGAGTTTCGCAAGAAGTTTGGAGTCTGGCCAGCCCCGGATTGCTTCTATCTAGTTGACACACAAGGGGAAGCGCATCGCTCCGTGTTGAGGGTGATGAGGTGTCGAGTTCTCCACCTGTGTTCTCCAGCCTGGAGAAAGGGCACCTGGGCCTCATCCCCAAGGAAAATAACTAATCGATTTTTTAGTCCCAGAAGGCCAGGAGACCCCCAAAAGTGTAAATCTCAGAGCAGTCCAGGGGATAAGAAACACATACCACTCAGTCTGGTTGTATTAGGACAAACTGTCCTTGCATTTGTTTTTTTAAGTCAGTCCGAGACTCAAAGAAGAGCTAAATGGGGCTTTTAAAGCAGAATCCCGAGATCGTGCACTCACTAGGAAAGGCCACACACCAAACCTCCGTCTATGCAATGACGGGCAACCACAGCAGCAGGGATTTTAGGAGCTGGGCGAGTAAGTGGACAGATGAATAAACACAAATATAAAGCAAGAAGCGTCCTTCCCGTCCGCCTCACACACCAGAGGAAGTGGTTCGATGAAAGCCCCATCTACACCTGGGATGTACCTTGGCTTCACGGCCAGATTCGTTCAGTGCTCCGCTCGCATGCTCAGTCCACTTCCCGGCATTCACACCCATCATCCCGGCGCCGGCTCTGGACGGCTGGGATGGATCCTATCGCTCCCATTTTTCAGATGAGAAATTGAGACTTTGAAGTCACTAACCATGGGTAGGGCCCTACAAATGGAGGGAACCCGGGAAGAAAAAGACACGGTATCCAGGGTTGGAAAGCTGAAGGGAGAGGATGAAATGCCCCATCAGAACAGGAGTCTATAAGACAAGGTCAAGAGAGAAGCAGGATCGGCCAGAGAAGTGGAGGAAGGCACCGCCTGAGCTGTGGAGAAGGGCGGATTTCTAACACTCTGAAGCCCTCCCTGCCCGCTATGGTCATGGCTCAAAGAACACCCAGGTTTCTTTTGGCTCTGGAACCAGCATTTTACCAAATGCACTTCTTGCTTCGGATTGTGAAATGAATGAATGAATGAATGAATGAATGAATGAATGAATCAGATTCTTGACCCTGAACTATCAAAGAGAGCAAAGAAAGAAGAGGGAAATGGCTGTATCAAATTTCCTGCATAATCCTCTTAGGAGATTAGTGCCTTCTTAATGGTAATGAGGTTCTGGCTTGGGAACTAAATTATACCACCAGGGAATGCTCCCATGGGGCTGGGGGATGCTCCATTATGTGAAAGGGGGTAGGAGCCAGGGCCTCTAATCCCTTGCTCTAAACAAGCACAGCTGGAGCCATTTCAAACCAGGAGCTGTAGAGCCGAAAGGAAATGAGCACCCAACCCAACGCCATGTTGGTCCGTTTTTGGAGAATTCGCACCACCACAGCCTCCGAGCCTGGGACATGGGATGGTGTCCCCGAAACCCCTTTGCGGATCTCTTCTCTTCCTAAGGGCCCATCCCAACAAGTGCTACCTGTGGCTGAGGTGCTACCGACGCCCGGCGCCCCGCCCCCTCCAGAGAATCTAACGTGCCCCTAGAAGACATTGTCTGGGACTAGGACATGTCGGCGACTCTGTGGCACTAAATATTTTTGGGGCCTAAGCCACCTCCCGAATGTGCCCAAAGTCTGAAAGAATAAAAATCCTGCCTCATACCCTCGAGTAGCTTGGACCCCAGGAGAACTGGGGCTGCCCGTTTCCTTTCAAACTGGCGGTGACTCGGGATTCTCCATCCCTCCTTTCCACATGCAACTCCACGTTTTGTCCATGGGTTTTATTTGCCTTCTGGGTCTTTGACACGAAAGATTCCTAAAATCCCACTGGAGGAGGAGTGAGCTTGGCCTCCAGCAGCGGTGCATGGAAGGAAAGCAGAGATCTGCACAGAGGCAGGGCTCAGAGCTCCAGCTGCAGCCTGGAAATCTCTGCCTCACACTCAGGGAGCGCTTCTGTGGAGTCATCAGACAGCCCTCGGCCGCAGGGCCAGGGGACAGTTACTCAGGTCTGTGGTCCCTGTGGGAAAATGGCTCCACATCATTTCTGGTGGACGGAATTTGCACAAAGCCATCAAGTTTGCCACTTTCGGTCTCTGGCTCTAGCTTCTAGATTCTTCTCAACCTGGCCCAGGAGTCATGCTCAGGCCCCCAGCCACCACAAGCCTCATCATCATGGCTGGGGAGCAGTTACTCTCTGCACCACGCCAACCTCCCGGGTCTCAGTTTTTTCTCCGAATCAATCTCCTGTGGCAAAAGAGTGCAAAGGAGACTTTTCTGATTATCCCACCCACCTAAAGGGCTCAGTTCCCTGAGAAGGGTCAGTTTATATGATTCATGTTAGACTCACATAGACGATTCTCATTTTTGAGTTTACTGTACAGGCTCCTGATGGTTTAGATTCCACAAACATACAGATAAGCTCAGCTGTACTTATGACCTAAAAGTGGAGAACCAAGGCAGACATTCTGGAACACATGATCCATGGGCCACATTAGGCACTTTATGTCATCTCAATAATTCCTGACATATACCCTACAGGGTTATTTCCATTTTACAGAGGAAAACTCATGATGGACACGATTTGGACCCCGCTCTGCCTGCTTTTTCCCAGTAATGTACTGCATGGCCACAGGACCGGGACTCTGAAGGCCTGAGCGCTGGGTCTGGCTGGGCCCATGTCTCCAGGTGACCTCCTGGCACCCCTCTGAGCCCCGATTTTCTCACTTGTGAAAGTGTAGAGATGGTCACTGAGGTCCCTTCTTGCCCTCGCATGTGTTCGGCAGGGGGCTGGCCACACAGCTGGGAGGCAAGGGGAGGACGAGGCTGTCCCTCCCTCTCCTCTCTACTTAGGAATAAGACTTGTCATGGGCACCTGAGTCTGCTTCACGCCATCTGCTCCCAGCCATTAACCCCACCAGCCCCTTCCTGCTAATGCAGCCAAAGGGTCACTTTAAGGACCTTTTTCAAAAATGACCCAGGGCTGGTCAGCAAGGGGCAGGCGGGGAGGAGGCTGCGAGCCTGCCCCAGGACCTCCGAGACAGCTGGGCTCCCGAATGGCCTTAGATAAGTGCCTCAGGAAGGCGCAATGGCTTCCCGGCTGGTGATTAGCACACTGGATGAGATAATGCCAAATTCCCCGAAGTTTTGCAGCCTGGGACTGGATGCCAAAATCTTATTAACTCCATCCCAAACAAGCCTCATTCCGGGCTGCTCGCGGGGTCAGGAAACCCCAGAAATGGAATCTCCAATAGCTGTGTTCTTCTAATGGCCTTCCGTGGGTTTTTTGCAACCAAGCTAAAGACTCTCCTTAAGGTACTTGTTAACCTGCCGAGACTTCGGAACTGCAAACAGCTCACTTGATATTAAAATATTCACTGGGTGTAACCACTATGTTGCTGGTGTGCATGGATTCACGGGCACCCCTCCACCACGAGATGGCCGGCACAAGGACACAAGAGCAGCCAGCAGCACGATCGGTGCCTCTGCTTCTCTTCTGCCCCCGTCCCCCGCCCCCACCACTGCCACTCCCATCATGAGGCCACCGCCCTGGGCCACCGCCCTGGGCCCCCAGCCCTGCTCCCTGCATGCCTCCCAAATCAACCTGCTTTTCATTATCACCACCTCCCGAGGTATCGTGTCACCACACGTAATACATGCCAGGTGCTGTCGTTAGAACTCTTCTACACCTAGGAACCCGGTTAATCATCAAAACAAGCCTATGAGGCAGCTACTAATATTATTACCCGCCTGAGACAGAAGCTGTCACAGAGGCACAGAGAGGCTAGGTGAGCAGCCTGAGGTCACCCAGCAGTCAGGGAGTCCATGTTCTTCACCATCACACTCCGCGGCCTCCCCCTGCCAACCCCAGCATGCCGTGAACACTGGTTTTCCTGGCAGCCAGCGCCACAGTTCAGGCTTCAGCTTTCAGATTTCAAACAGCCCATCTGCTGCCCAGGATAGAATTTCCCGTAGGAGAGATCTGAGATCTGTACTTTCTCTCTCGGTGGGTAATCCCAATCCTTTGCGTTTGAATAATGCCTTATAGTTTCACAGGCACTGACAGATCACCTCCCCACCCATCGTGAATCCTGACAATTTTCCTGTAAGGTAAGTAGAGCAGCGCACATAAGCCTCTTTTAGGGAGGCGGAGTGACACTCAAATTCACGTGGCTTATCAGGGCTGAGGTGAAAACCCAGGCTTCTTAACACTAGGTTCAGTTTCCCTCCCAACTTGAGATGACTATAAATAGTACCAGGAGATTTGCTCTGTAGTGGAATCCTATAGACAGGAACATAGGGATATGGACACAGACACAGATATGGAGAGAGATAGGGAGATACTTATATGTAGGAGAGAATATACAGTTGTGTGAATCATCACAGCTATCATAATTTTAATTTGCATTTAATATTTTGATTATAATAAGTAATGATGGGGATCAAAAGGTAAAAAAATTAATATTCTTAAATAGTACTAAGGCTTTAAATAATATTAAATCCAAGCAGTTCAAAATTTAAGAATCATAAAAGGACATGCAGTAAATAGCCTGTGTTTTTACTCCAGGGGTCTATCATTTTCTTCTTGAAGCCTTCCACTTCTTCTGATAGTTGGGAAAACTGTAGTAACCGTTTAGAGACCTTGCCCCCTCCCCAGCCTCAGACCTACTCCAGTATTCCTTTGAGCCATACATGATGGTGCCTTTTCCTTTATTTTATTGACAAAAGATCATACCTGAATATAGTACAGATTCACAAAGTACCAAAAAACAAGCCTCATAATAAAAACTCAGCATCCTCTTCTGCCCCGTCACACAGAAACTTCTACTCCTTTCTCCTGTTTCTTTCCATGAGAAACTATACATTTATGGGCTTCTTCACATGTTTTTCCCAACTCAGATGATGGTCTGTTATACACACTCCTTTGCCTGTGTTTTCTCACTGAACGAACTGTCTTGGAGATGTCTACATCAGTGCTCCTATAACTGCCTCCTTTTAATGGATGCATAATATTCCATTGTATGGATGTAGCATAGATTATCAGATGGACCTTTACTTGCCTCTGTTTGCTGTCAAGAACAATGCCGCAGATCTACAGATAAGAGCTGAGGCAGATGCTGCTGGTTTTCCTCAGTGTCCAGTGTTCCCCTTCACCCACACAAGAGAAGTTTATGAAGGTTGCACTTCCCAACCTCCCTTACAACTAGGTGGGGCCATGTGACCAAATTCTGGTCAAAGGATGCAAGCAAATGCATATGTGGCAATTTCTAGGAACTTTCCTTAAGAGAAAGCAGATGTACTCCCTTTACTTGCTTCATCTTTAACTTGTTAGGAAAAATTGTGAAATGGACCAAAATAATTACTGGTGTCCTGTCTAGAGCACACTTCTGTGTTCTATCAGACTTTGGTTGTCTTTGAGCTATCTTCCAACCCTGGGAGTGGCAGAAGAGCATTCATAATGCAAATGAGCCTTGTGTATAAAAATGAAGACTTGGGGGTGCCTGGGCGGCTCAGTTGGTTAAGCATCCGACTCTTGGTTGCAGCCCAGGTCATAAACTCAGGGTCCTGGGATCAAGCCCTGTATTGGGCTCTGTGCTCGGTGTGGACTCTGCTTGAGATATTCTCTCTTCCTCCCCCTCTACTTCTCCCCCAATTCATGCTCTCTCTCTCTCTCTCTCAAATAAATAAAATATTTGGAAAAAAATGCAAATTTGGTCCAAAGGAGATGAAGTTGAGATTGCAGCAAATACTGATCAATTCTCCATCTAACTGTAGGTTCATTTCAGTATTCTTGGTGGCCTATATGTGTGGATGTTTAGCTCTCCTTTGAATAAGCCGTAACATCTTACAAGTTCCCTCATTATTTACGAGGTGTCTATTTCACATTTGTGTGACAGGCATGATTTTACCTTTTCAAAAAATTATCCTTTCATAACCCTGCTTTCCACTCTTGCTGCCTGGGACACAGAAGGTGCCACCTTGAACTCTAAGATCAAGACCACCCAAGATGGAAGGAGCCTGGATCCCTGAGACCTTAGGGCACCGCACCCACCTGAGACTTCCCCTAGACTTTTATGTGCAAGAAAAAACACATGTCTTTCTTGTGTAAGTCACTGTTATTGAGAGTTTTCTATTAAAGCCAAACCTAACAGAGCAATAACTTCCAAGAGAAATTTTCACTAATAGAATATGTAGTGATTTCATCTTTGTGCAGCTGCAGATTCTCCCTTGGCAGACAACATTAATCAGTCACGGTGCTTTGTGCCCCCAGAGCCCTTACTCAAAACGCTTCTCAAGGTCACATTCTAAGTAGTCATTAGGACCAAAAAGGGTTATGGATGACACTTAACTGCCCTCCTGCTTTAAGATCACAAATCAGCACAAGTTTCTGCCTCATCCAGGTTCTAACCCAAAACTTACAGATCTGTATACCCCACCTTATCCCCAAGAAGATTCAATCAGCACACTACAGGGCCCTATGTCAAGGCCTGTGGAGTTTCAGGAAGAGGCAGAGCGTCAGGATACGCCCACCCCAAGGTCCTTCCCTTCAATGAACTCACCCACAGGCTCACACCCACAGAACTCACAGAGGGGACAAGTCACCTGGATAGATCAGTACCTCGTGCTGCTAGGTTCTGGAGAGTCTCAGTCAGACTACAGCAGTGACATAGAAATATGGGTCTGAAGCCCCTGGGTGGCTCAGTTGGTTAAGCCACTGCCTTTGGCTCAGGTCATGATCCCAGAGTCCCGGGATCGAGTCCCACATCGATCTCCCAGCTCTGCAGGGAGTCTGCTTCTCCCTCTGACCTTCTCCCCTGTCATGCTCTCTCTCACTCTAATAAATAAACAAAATCTTAAAAAAAAAAAAAAAAGAAAGAAAGAAAGAAGGAAAGAAAGATGGGCCTGGAAGAAAGAAAGATGGGCCTGGAAGTGGGTCAACAGGAAGATACAAGAAGAGACCCCAGACTCTGGTTGTACACGTGTCCATCCCACGTAAAGCTGAGAGCAGGCACTGGGCTAGAATAAGGGAAGGAATAAGGGAAGCCTCTGTTCCAGCTCAGCTCCTAATGACTTGTGTGACTGAGTGAGGTGCTCTCCTTCGCTGAGTCTCAGATTCCCCACCTAATAGGACTAGACTAGATGGTTCCCAAGCCCAAAATTATCTACTTCATTTTACCTAGAACAAAACACAGCCTAGGCAGCCTTGACAGTTGCTTCAGCTCAGCTGGGCCAGGGGGAGGGGTGATTTTCCCACCCACCCTGACTCCCCGGCTATGGGGGCTCCAGTCCAGCAGCTCCCTGCCAGCTAGCTCCAAGACAGAGGAAGGGCGGGCAGGATTGGTGAATTAGGCATTCTCCAGACTGTACACAAACAGGAAGCCAGAGAGGGGTGATAATTGTTTAATCAGCTCTCCAGCAACACCTGTTGAGTTTCCTCTAATGATGTGAAAAGCCAGGCGTACAGGGAATAACACTTTCTTGTGGTGGTTGGTGTTGATTGTGACCATCAAAGATGACAGGAACAGTATTCCCCAGACAATTTTCTATAGTTCTTTGTCTCAGATAGGTATATTTTGAGTGTCTACCATTGGTGTTTAGGACAGTAAAACACACACTGAATGCTGAATGGGAAAAGAAAGAACTGGAAGGCTCATTCCTTGCCAGCCAGGCATCTGCAGCTCTAGCCTGGGCGACGAGACCAATCTCCAGAGAAGCTAACTGATGAGAAAAGCAGCAGAGAGTGGGTTGGATCCTAAGGACGACAGATGGTTAGAGAGGAAGCACCTACTACAGGCAGGCAAGACCAGGAATGGTCTGGGGAAGCTGAGTTCCAAGGGCAGCCTTGGAGGATGGAGAAGATCCCAATTAGGTAAGGGAAAGAAGTTTAGGAGAGTGAGGGTAGAAAAGCCCCTTGCCTCTTCCAGAGGGGGACCAGTCTGGCTGGAGCAGAGTTTGTATGAAACAGTGGAGGGGGGGAGCAGGGTAGAGAAAGCAGAAATGGTGGGGGGGCTGGAGCAGTGGTTCCCAAACCTGAGTGTGCACCAGGTGGCTTGTCAAAGGCCAGGTGCCAGAGCCCGTCCCAGGGTCTCTGGTTCAGGAGGTCTGGGCTGGGGCCTCCGAATCTGCATTTCTAACATGCCCCCAGGTCCTGCTGTTGCGGGTCCAGGGGCCACACTTTAGCAACGGCAGGACTGGACTACAGAGGGGCATGAACCCAGGGCAGTTGGGAGCTTTCCCCAAAGTGTCCCCAAAGGATTTCAGTCATTTGATTTGATTTCAGTCATACGCAGACCCTAGAGCAGTCTGATAGAGACACGAAGTAGGACGGTGGTTGCCAGGGGCCGCAGGGAGCGGGGGAATGGGGAGTTGTTCTGATGGGCACAGAGCATCAGTTGGGGAAGACAAAGAAGAGTCTGGAGATGGATGGTGGTGATGACTGCACAGTGTTGTGAAGACACTTCCGGCCCCTGAACTGCACACTTTACAATGGCTACTACGATAAACATGGCAAATCCCATGGGATGTCTGTTTTACTAGAAATGAATAAATGAGTGAACCATGAATCAAGTGAGAGAAGAGAACTGGCTCCCGAGTCCCGTCCCAGCCAGCCCACGTCCCCGGCACCCGCTCACAGAGGTGCAGTGGGAAGTGGGAGTGAACGTGAGCAGAGGGAGGGATGGAAACGGTTGAGCGGGGTATCCGGCGTCTGCTGTTCACATACAAATCATGGAAGACTAACGCTGCCTATGGCGTTCCTCAGTTCTCAAGTTTTCTCACACACTCACTGGCTCCTTTGGCTGACATACCTGCCAGGATCCCCAGAACAAAACCCTTCTAGAATCTACTTGCCCAATGATGTACATGTTGATTAAGAACTTTCTCCTTGTGGGGCACCTGGGTGGCTCAGTTGGTTAAACATTTGACTCTTGATTTCAGCTCAGGTCATGATTTTAGGGTCATGGCTCACATCAGGCTCTGTGCTGGGCGTGGAGCCTGCTTAGAATTCTCTCTCTCCCTCTTCTTCTACCCCGCCTCCTCCCTAAAATAAATAAATAAATAACTTTCCTTTTGAACCTTGGGATGAGGGCCCCAGTCTCACTTCCTGCTACTAAAAGCCTGCACTAAAACCTCCAGCCCCTGAACTCAACTGAGCAAAAATTTGCTGGGCTAAATATGGGAGCTTAAGGGCATAAACAAAGTTGCACTGGACGGCTGTGTGACCTTGGGCAAGTCCCTCGGGCTCTCTAAAGGTTATTCCTTTCTGGATAAAACTGGAGAGCTGTGATAGGATACATGAGGTAATGCAAGCAAATGCTTAGTGGAAGTTCTTTGAGGATCTTTAATTGCTAGGGCCTGTTCTCATAAGACCCCTTCCTGTCCTCCAGAGGTCATGGCCCAGGGAGGCAAATAGCGAAGGAGCAGGTGCAAGTAAAAAACACCTCGGAATGCTGTGTGAGTGGACATGAGCACTGAGAGAGTTCCCCAAACCCAGCCAAGAAGGCAGGATTCATCTCTAATTGTGTAACTATCTCTCACCAGGCTCTGGACCCCTTAAAAGGCCCTATGTGTAGTGGTTAAGGGCATACAAACATGCAGCCAGACCAGGTTGGAGTCCCACTGTGTGATTTTGGGTACGTTACCCTCTCTGTGCCTCCATTTTCTCATTTGTAAACTATAGCTCATAAAAAGTGGCTAACTCATAGGCTTCCAATAAAGACTGGATAAACTGGGGCGTCTGGGTGGCTCAGTCATTAATCGTCTGCCTTCGGCTGAGGTCATGATCCCAGGGTCCTGAGATCAAGCCCCACATCGGGCTTCCTGCTCAGTGGGAAGCCTGCTTCTCCCTCTCCCACTCGCCCTGCTTGTGTTTCCTCTCTCCCTGTGTCTCTCTCTGTCAAATAAATAAATAAAATGTTTAAAAAAAAAAAGACTGGATAAATTAATGCTCAGGACAGCATCTGAAAAGGAGAAAGAGATATTTAGGGCTTAATCAGATTATTGGGTCTTTGACTTGTCTTTCGTATTTTTCTTCTCCTTTGCTTCCACATATTTAACCTCATTCTAGGATTTCAGCAGCTGAGCTGGGAACACACAGTAAGTACTCAAAAAGTAGTTGATGAACTACCTTTTGAAACACTGAACAGAGTGTTTAAAAGGCTTAAAACAATATCCTGTCCCAAAGAAGCAAACAGGGAAGCCTTTGGAGACAATCAAATTTGATTCCTGGTTAGCCTTTCTGGGCTACCGTCCCCTAATCTCTGATTTCTGGCATCTTCACGTCAACACAGCACAGCCTCCTGCCAGAGACTTAGGTCCCAGGGTCTCCATAGTCACTGGGTGGTCGGGTAGGAAGAAGAGCCATCTCTTCTCTCTCGATGAGAGAGCTGAATCGCTTCTGGAGTAGAACCACATTCTTCCTTCACAACACTGGCCTCCGCAAGGAGCTGCCCAACTCCAAAGTCCATAGTGCTTTCTGGAACATCCTGCAGAGGCGTGCCCAGAGCTCAGTCCTTCCCCTGGCCCCAGCCCTCAGAACTCAGGGTAGAAGCTATTCCTATTTAGGACAAGGCCTTTCCAGATGTGACTTGCCCAACCTGGGCCAGGAGCTCTCAGCCCTGGAAGACCATTCAAACAACCAGCAGCTACCTCTATATGACAGGTCCTCACCTTGGGTTTCGAGTCACTAGGTCTGGGGTGGGACCTGAGTATTTGTACTTTGTAATGCAGCTCCAGATCATGCTGATGCTTCATCAGGGTTGAGACCCACTCCACCGTTTTCCCTACCAGCTCTCAGCTTTGGCTATACTTCATTAAGTTTGCTCCCACTGGTTGTAGCATCAGAACCCAACCCAGTAAGGGAGAAATGTGTTCCTGCAAGATAGTGAATGTGGGGCTTGGTGCAAACTTATGACCAAAGGTCCCTCTCCCAGAATGGAGTGTGGATAGGGACCCAGGAATCCTGACCTCTAGCTTTGCCCATTTCAACAACATTTTCTCTGCAAAATCCCTGCAAGTTTAGACAGACTATTTTATAGGACAACCCCCCCCCCACCACCAAAGGCAGCAAAATACATTGTTTTAAAGTAACTAAATTTACAGTGTATACAATATTTTGGGGGGAAGCACTCTGTTACTAAAACAATTCAGAAACAACTTAATAAACATTTATTCCATTGGCCTAAATAGAGCATAGCCCACAGTGGCCGAGCCAGCATTCATTACCACTGAGGATGGTAACAAGCCACAACTATCCAAACCCAAGCCATGGACAAATATTAAAGGCCAGCTTACGGCTGGGGGCATGGAAGGGTTAAAGTTAAAAGCCTCTCAATGACCACTCTCTTAAGTCAAATGTGAGAAGCAGGACCAAAGGGATTCTAGCAAACCTTCCCCACTATCTCTGGCGATGGCAATGGGGAAAGCATATAGTCCACAAGCTACCTTCCAGTGGCAACCCACCCCCAAGGGCCACTGAAAGTGCCCAGGGGACAAAGCCCCAGGAGAGGACACACCGGAAACCAGACAATTCAGGACCAGTACCAGTTCCTTCAATTCCACACCAACCCCAGAACACTCTCCAATATTCTCATCCTGGGACTTCATTCCAAATGTCTTATTTGGCAGTGCAAAATGGTCACAGCTGACCATTTGATCACATTGGATCACTGGATCACATCATCTTATACAACTGAAACCCCTGGGCATAGATCAAATCTTATTCTCTCGTGTCTAAACATCGCCCCTTTTCTCCAGGGCTTGCCGAGGTTATTAATATGATTCCTCTAAGGTCCACCATTGTCTAAGACATTTAAAATTTTTTTTCCCTTGAAATTTCCACCTTTCAAGCCACATTTTTACTTTCACTTTATTCTTGTTTTTGTTTTTACAAACTTTTTTATTATTATGTTCAATTAGCCAGCATATAGTACATCATTAGTTCTTTTTTTTTTAATTTTTTATTTCTTTTCAGCTCAACAGTATTCATTGTTTTTGCACCACACCCAGTGCTCCATGCAATCCGCGCCCTCCCTAATACCCACAACCCGGTTCCTCCGACCTCCCACCCCCCTCCCCTTCAAAACCCTCAGGTTGTTTTTCAGAGTCCATAGTCTCTCATGGTTCACCTCCCCTTCCAATTTCCCTCATGATGTAGTGTTCAATGATTAATTAGTTGCGTATAACACCCCATGCTCATACTGTTACTTTAAAAATATATACATCTCTGGGGCACCTAGGTGGCTCAGTTGTTAAGCATCTACCTTCAGCTCAGGTCATGATCCCAGGGTCCTGGAATCGAGCCCCGAATCGGGCTCCTTGCTCAGCGGGAAGCCTGCTTCTCCCTCTCCCACTCCCCCTGCTTGTGTTCCCTCTCTTGCTGTGTCTTTCTCTGTCAAATAAATAAATAAAATCTTATATATATATGTAGTATATATATGTGTGTATATATATATGTAGTGTGTGTATATATGTATATATGTATATATATGTATATACTACATATATATACACACACACACACACACCCCTGTCCACATAGCGACGTCTTGTAACACCAATCATAAAATTAGTCCACTGGTCCCACTCTAGTTTGGTTACAGTTCCCATAACACTTGAGCCCTTCCTCGGGAAACGGTGAAATAAGAGTCATATACAGATGTTAGCTGAGCTCTTAAGTAATGAAAAAAACCTGAGAGAATAGTCAAAATTATCCTAGAGAATCTTCAATCACCCATTCCATAGAGCACATACATTATGTGCGTTTATGCTTCTGTGTCCCATGATGTTAATGTCCACTGAAGTTTGAGACCCACTGAACTGGATCTTGATGGAAAGAAGGAAAGGTTAGCCCCTGCACAGCATTCACAGACCTTTTTGCTTTTAGAGATCTATCAAATCCCCTGCCAGGAAAGGGGGCTGGGTGGGGAGTTCTAAATCCTTGCAGCTTCCCTGCAGGGTTTACTCCATTTGTTTAGAATTGTGCTTTAATACATTTTAATTTGTTTGTTGTCTTGAAGATTAAGCCAGAAGACAGACTCAGCTTCAGTGGGAGGTAGGCTGTCAAAGGACTTACAATAGTCTTCCTCTGTTGAGATTTTCAAAACCTACATTAATTATAGTTCGGCTAATCTAAGATGCCATCACTTTTAAGACAGACCATTATTTGATCTATCACTAAGGGGGAAAAATGCTGCCAATTAAAATATATAACAGGCTACCATCGTAAGAAGGATCTGGAATTCAGAGATGTTAAAAGGCACAAAACTGTGCATCTTGGACTCAGTGACATACCATCTTGCTTTTAAATCTCCGCCTAGATGGGAGGTGTTATCAGCTGTATTTTGCAGAAAAGGAAAGGCACAGAGAAGTAAGGTGGGCCCCGCTCACAGGGTTAGCACAAGCTGACTCATCTCGCTGACCAGTTCAGGTCGCCACCGCCTCCCTCCTTCGGCTGGGGCAACTTGCCTTGGTGACTGCCAGGAGGCATCAGAGAAGGACATCCCCCATGGGACCTTCACTCTCACTGTGTCCCCACCGGCCTTCCATAGACGCCTCTCCGCCAGCTCCCGTACTGCCCTTCCTCCTTCCCCCTCACCCTCTACATTCACTGCTAAGTCCCGTGGACTCTGCCTCTGAAATATTTCTCCAGTCCTCCCTCTCCATTCCAATGAACACAGCCCTGGTCCCCGTTCTGTCCACCTTCTGCCTCTCGCTGGTTCCCCTCCTGGTCTTCTCCTCTCCAAATATAGCCCTGAAAATGTCATTTTAAAACCCAGGCTCTAACAAGACACCAAAATGGGCACTCTTCAGCTTCCAATCCTCCCATCATGGCCTAGGCAACCAAAGGGGGAGGCCTGAACCCAGCAAACAGGCCCCCAGTTGTGGCTGTCCCTCCTCACACCCTCCCCCATCACACCTCTTAATCTCTTCTGCCAAGGGATCCCCACAACCCTCCTGTGCCACCCCTCACCTCCCTGCTTTTGCTCACACTGTTCCCCTTGCCTGGGACACCCTTAACCAGCTCATTTCTACCCATCTTCTGAGACTGGCCAAGGATTCTTCCATGATATAGGTCTTCTTCTCTATGGCTGCACCGGTCTCAGGGTATTGTGACGATCTTTGCTCTGTCCACCCCGTATGGTAGATTTTCTTCACCTGGTGGGGAGGAGCTGAGACCACAGCTCCTTCATACTCATGTGTGAATGGCCCCTGCACAGTGCATCGGGCATAGGAGATACTCCATGACAATTTGCAGAAGGAAGGGGGGGCGAACCAGCTTTACTAGCTCTGCTCCAACTCCCTTCCCCAAGTCTAATAATGGGAGTTATATTTTGTTTTTCTGCCTCCAACTCCATAGTTTGAAACTCCCCCATGAGGCTTAAGGCATGGACTTGGTCCCTTGCCCAGTAGCCTCATTCTGCCAAGATTGTGGCTCTCTCTTATTCTTCTCTCCAGTCCTTAGGCCTTCTGGCGAATGGAGGTTGTCCTTGAACCTGAGACCAAGACAGGGTTCTCACTGTCAGCTGCCAGAGTTCTCACTAGCCAACCGCCTCTTCCAACCTCCCTTGGCACCTGTCAGGGGCTGCAGGTTTGCTGGAACTCTGGCCACTCCAGGCCTGGCCCGGGACCACAGCCGATGACACAAATGACCTGTCTGCTCTTGGAGTAGGTGATGTAATGAGGAGCTTCAGGGAAGCTCTCCTCCCTGGGAAGTGTGATTCAGGCCAGGGCCTCCCCTGTTCTCAGACTACTCACTTTTGTCTGTTCTGTCCCTTCCTGTCTCTTGAAAACACCTGACCCTCACCTCACCTAGCCACCTGGGGCCAGGTCCTGTGGATTTACATCCCTGCCTCCTGCCCTTACTGTACCACACCATCCAGTCTTGGGCAGCACGCCTCTCCTGCATCACCCTTGTCTCTCCCCATAAGTGTATTTTCATCTACTCAGCCTTATACAACCCAGACAACTGGGATGGGGAATTCCTCTCCACGGGGCCAGCCTAGAAAGAACTACCCACATACCCATCCTCTGCCTCCCCAGGGCACACCTTGGGAACAGTACCCGACTTAGGCTCTGCTGGCCTTGTGGATGAGAAGTCCTGCTATCCTGACGCTAAGGACTTAACTCACAAAGCTGCCCCCTGGTGACATGACTCCGACTCCTGATCTTGCCTGCACTGGACAGCCCTAGTCTGCACGGTGCTTTCATTCTGATGATGAATCCCTCCGCTACCTCAGCAAGAAGGAACTGATTCTGAGGCTTGAGCAGTACCGGTAGACCTGGGCAGGAGTGGTCCTCCCTTGGGCCCATGCTGAGAGAACCATGCATATCACAACATACGAAATAGTTCAATTTATTTAAAAAAACACATGGTGCTTCTGTTGCTAAGGAGCGATTGAGCAGTACAGAACCAGTACAGAACCATTACCCTAAATATCTACTCAGCCCCCAGTGACACGTTTCTCCATCTCTCTTATCTTAAGTCCTCAAAGCCAAAGATGACTGCATCCAAATGCCAGGAAGATGGGTGGGCTGTGCTGCTTCAGACAGTGGGGACAAACTCTGCTTTGGAGTGTGGGGACATCTGAGTGATCTGAATGCTTAAGCAACGAGGTAAGAGGAGAAGCAAATTAGTTGAATTGAGCAATTCTTTCAAGATCACAGGCATAAAGACAATTGAGTCTTGCATAATCAAGGCTATTTCTTGGCAGTGCCAAGAAACCACTTTCTTTCTTCTCTTTGCATTTCAGTTCTTGATTCAGAGATACTCATGAATTCGTGTGGCATTAGCGGATGCACCTGGCAGCTGAACAACGTCTTGCGATATCAATTCATACTACTCTCAAATGTGCACAGACATAGGTGTAGACATAGCAAGAGAAAGGTGATGGCGATTCTGGATATTGGCAACTAGATGGACTACAGTCGTAAAACTGGGAATCATTTTAGTCTTAAGAAAACATTTAGCATCCATTGACTGACGAATGGCTCAAGGAGGTGTGGTGTATATGTACAATGGAATACTACTCAGCCATCAAAATGAATGAAATCTTGCCATTGGCAATGACACGGATGGAGCTAGAGTGTATTATGCTAAGTGAAATAAGTCAGTCAGAGAAAGATAAATACCATACAACCTCACCCATATGTGGAATTTAAGACAGATGAACATACGGGAAGGGGGAAAAATAAAGGAGAAAAGGAAATAAGCCATAAGAGACTCTTTCTTCCTTTTTTTTTTTTTTTTTTAAGCGGTAAGAGACTCTTAACAATAAAGAACAAACCAAGGGTTGATAGAGGGAAGTGGTTGGGTGATGGGCAAGATGGCTGATGGGGATTAAGGAGGGCACTTGGGATGGGCACTGGGTGTTGTACATAAGGGATGAATCACTGAATTCTACTCCAGAAACCAATATCGCACAGCATGTTAACTAACTAGAATTTAAATTTTAAAAATTTTTAATAAAAACAAAAATAAAATTATTTTGATGGAACCATGCAGTAAGATTTCATTAATTTTTTCAAAAGTTAAAGTTTTGGCCTTACTTAAAGGATTTTTATTTAAAATTTAACATTCACTAACTATATCAACACTTTGCCTTTATACCTCACAAGATAATTTTGAATATTTTTAAAGAAGAATAAATTTTTTGGAGGGGCGCCTGGGTGGCTCAGTCAGTAGAGTGTTTGCCTTTGGCTCAGCTCACAATCCCAGGATCCTGGGATCGAGCCCCGCGTCAGGCTCCCTGCTCTTCAGGAAGCCTGCTTCTCCCTCTCCCACTCCCCCTGCTTGTGTTCCCTCTCTCGCTATCTCTCTCTGTCAAATAAGCAAATAAAATCTTTAAAAAAAGAAAAAGAAAATTTTTGGAAAGCATCAGTTTAGTTTCCTAATTTTCATGATTTATCCCAATTTCCATATTTGATAACAATTATTTTCAATTTTTCTATACTTTAAATATAATTTCATTTTATTGTGTAATGCTTTAAATCACTAAGAATGGATATAAGTTGAGATCACAACAGAAACAGAAAAGAGGGGCACCTGGGTGGCTTAGTCATTTAAGTGTCTGCCTTTGGGTCAGGTCATGATCTCAGGGTCTTGGGATCAAGCTCCACGTCGGGCTCCCTGCTCAGTGGGGAGTCTGCTTGTCCCCCTCCCTCTGCCTCTCCCCACTGCTCATGCTTTCTCATTTTCTCTCTCTCAAATAAAGAAATAAAATATTTTTTTAAAAAAGAAAGACAGACATAGGAAAGAAAATGGAGTATTAAAAATAAAAAAGAAAGAAAATCAGGGGCACCTGGGTGTCTCAGTGGGTTAAAGCCTCTGCCTTCAGCTCAAGTCATGATCCCGGCATCCTGGGATCGGGCCCCTGCATCGGGCTCTCTGCTCAGCGGGGAGCCTGCTTTCCCCTCTCTCTCTCTCTGCTTGACTCTCTGCCTAATTGTGATCTCTGTCTATCATATAAATAAATAAAATCTTTAAAAAAAATCAGTAACAAAGGAAAATGCTTACTTTTTAATTTTTTTTTTTTTTTTTTTTTTTTACTTTTTAAAAAATTAATTAATTAATTTTTAGAGAGAGGGGAGGGGAGGGCTCAATCTCATTGCCTTGAGATCATGACCTGAGCCAAAATCATGACCTGGGCTGAAATAAAGAGTCAGATGCTTAATCAATCTCCTGAGCCACAAGGTGCCCCTGAAAATGCTTACATTTTTTTTAAACTAAAAACAATGAAAGAAAAGAGACTTCTTTGTGTGGGGGGGCTACCTATAGTCTGAAAGAGAATGTTATAAATTCTTGATTTAATAAAGATTCAAGACTTGATTACTGATCAAAACAATGAAAATTAGGAAGAAAAATATTTCCATCAAATGTGCAACTTGGACTTGATATTTTGCTGACTTTCAATCATCACAAACTGCCTTTACACATGTTTTTCATTTTGTCATCCTGAAGGCCTATTTGTTAAGCTAGGATGCTAGACCATCTTTTATTTAACACTTGGTTGCTTGACTTATAACTTTTTAATATTTAGACACATGGTACAAGATCTTCATTACCTCCTCCACTCGGTCTAATATATGTTGGGGCAGGCATGTGTACGGGCCCAAACAGACAGCACTGTGTTTCAGCGGGAAGAGCTCAAACTTTCAAGTTCAAATCACAGCTTTGCTACTTACTGGCTGGCTGACTTAATTTGGCAGAGCCTCAGTTTCCACATCTATAAAATGGACAGAGTAAAATCTAACCCATATTATATGCTCCACGAAGGTCTATTCCTCTGTTTTAGTCTATAACTCTTGATTTTTTAGGTTTCCCATCTGTCTTTTACAATCTCATTTAGCCTAATCCAAGGGAACTGTGGTTTCAGCTGGGGGCTTCATTTGAACAAATGACTTTGCCGCGCTCCTTAAGATCAAGCTGGGAGAAGAAAGTCCATTAAAGAAGATGGTCATGGGAACCTCATTAAATTTGGCCTTACCCAGGACACCAAGGAGCCAGCTCCGAGTTTACGACATTATGAATCCCCAAGAATTCTTCAAGGGAATATAAAATGAGGAAATGGGAATAAGCCTACTTTCCTGGTTTTACAAATCCAGGGCTCAGTAAGGCCAGTGCCCAGTTTTGCTGTATTGGCAACTTGGATTCTCCCTCCAGCTAAAATCTAGTTAAACACCAGAGCCCCATAAGGACGCCTCCACACTCTCAACCTTTACTGGGGCAGAGCCTAGCAGCATTTACACTTAAAACAAAATACCAAAGGTGCCAGGGTGGTCCTAATTCAAAAAGATGGGGTTCAGAACAAAATTAAAGGGCAACACAGTCCTTCCCAAGCACGTGGAAGCTACAGCCATCCTTTCCCCAAAACACCATGAGATCCTCTGAAGTGACCAGGGCAAGGGCCTGTTTAAAGGCTCCCTGTCTTTCTGAAGGGCTCCGCCTCCTCCCAGAGCCACCCAGGCTCAACAGGTTTGCACAGTCAGTAAATAAATGACCTCAGGGGCGCCTGGGTGGCTCAGTGGGTTAAAGCCTCTGCTTTCAGCTCAGGTCATGATCTCAGGGTCCTGGGATCGAGCCCCGCATCGGGCTCTCTGCTCAGCAGGGTGCCTGCTTCCTCCTCTCTCTCTGCCTGCCTCTCTGCCTGCTTGTGATCTCTGTCTGTCAAATAAATAAATAAAATATTAAAAAAAAAAAATAAATGACCTCAGCCTCTGGCCTAATAGAAGCCTGCTGGAAGGTTACAAAAGAAAGTACCGGGCTTGAAACCATGCTCCAGAAAGGACGCTCACGAGAGCGAACAGGTGCGGAATGCATCATTTTCCCGGGAGCACAGGTGCAAACCGGGACGGTCCTGGCCAAGACAGGACACTGCCGCTTTGGCAACTCTAGCAGGGATTCGGGGTTTCATAGTCTTCTCTCCCCGACCCACCTAGCTGCCTTTGCTAAGGGTTTGGCTCAGAGAAGACCGAGCAATGCTCCAGAAGGAGTAAGGTGACCTGGGTCCTGAACTCGAGTGGCCAGTTGTGTGATGTCACTAAAATAGGTTCGGGTACATTTTTTGCCACGTGGACAAGATGGGTAGCAATACCCACTTGACTAGTTACACAGAGCAGTAGACGCCCTCTCCTCTCAAGTCTGCGTTGTCCAAAGCATCCTGCACTCTCCTGGGCAACGTCCTGCACTCTTATGTCTCAAGGAATAGCAGATAGAGCTACGTGACCTTGACTAATTTTTTAACCGCTTTGATGTCTTTACCTGCAAAGTTCAAAGTCTCTGGACCTCTGAAGTCCTTTCTAGCTCTCCAGTTCTGGACCTGCACCTTGGGGAAAATGTGTAATACCTAGCAATGATGGCTCTCCCTTACTGACCATGACATACCAAGCACTGCCCCTGTTTCCTCATTTCGTCTCCCTCAGTGAAGGAGAGGATAGTGACCCCACGTAGCACACAGAGAAGCTGAGGCCAGAAAGGTGAAGCTGCCTTGCTAGAATCATACTGTCCAAGTCGGGCTAAGATACTGCCTCCTCTCGAGAAATTCAAGTTTAGGGATGATTTCCGTTTGGCAAATACCAAACGCTACTGGAAGAGATGAACAAGAGCCAACAACTGACCTGAGGCAGACATTGGGTTGGGGATGCTGGAAAAAATTAAAGAATTAGCTGGAGTTAGGCAAGCAGTAGAGCAGGGAAGGGCATTCTGTCCTGAAGGAACAGCCTAGGCAAAGGCACAGAAGTGTAGAGAATAACTGCCATTCAAAGAAACACAAGTAAGCCTAGAAGGAAGGGAGTGGGTGAAGGATAGTGGGAGAGTTACTTAGAGAAAATGAGCTATGTTTACTTCTCTATTCTTTTCAACGTTTCTGAATGCCTCAAATTTTCTGTGATAAGAAAAAATGGTAAAGCACTGTTGTACCTCAGTAGAGGTCATGCAAAAACAAACAGAAAAACCCCAGAAATTGGTGGTGGACAAATGCACAGGGTCCTACAGCACTGCCCAGCTCTGCTCCACTCTTGGCCACCCGGGTGGGGCTCGTAGATGATGAAGTGACAAGGGCAAGAGGCACAGCGGCTGATCCCCAGCAAGCCCTGGTGAGGAAATCAGAGCTGTGCTTCCGAAGTAGCTGACTGCAATCTCTGGGCCAAGCGGGGAAGCCAGTGCGGCCAAGCAGCAGGGAACAGGCTGGGCAAACTGGAAATGTTCGAGTGTTGAAGGTTTGAGGGACAGCAGAGCATGAATGTTCAGGAGGGGAAGAGGTCAGAGGCAAGAGTTAAGAAGCTTGAGGTCAGAGGGGTATAGGCCAAGGTGTCTGGAGCGTAGAAACTCCAGGTACAAGCACACACAGACACAGACACACGTGTGCCAAGGGAGACCAGAAACTGGGAGGCCCGAGGACCGGGCTGGCTCATTGGCATGGGTGCTATAGTGTCTGGAAACCCCAATGGGATGGAACCTGGAGGAGAGGAAGAGGACGGTGGAAACTGGCCCCCCCACCTGGCAGCCGCGATCTCCGAAGGGGAGGGTGGGTAGCATAGAGATTCAAGCGAAGTGTCTGGAAAGCAATAAACCAACAATAAAAACCAGGTCTGGATCACTTTTGCTCCCATTGCCTGTGTGATCCTAAAATTTCTACATTTTTGAAGTTGGGTCTCTTCCTCTGTTGAAAAAGAAATGGTTGGGGGGGGTGCTGGGTGGCTCAGTGGGTTAAAGCCTCTGCCTTCGGCTCAGGTCATGATCCCAGGGTCCTGGGATCGAGCCCCGCATCGGGCTCTCTGCTTAGCGGGAAGTCTGCTTCTCCCTCTCTCTCTCTGCCTGCCTCTCTGCCTACTTGTGATCTCTCTCTGTCAGATGAATAAATAAAATCTTAAAAAAAAGAAAGAAAGAAAAGAAATAGGGACAGTACTGTCGCTCCCATGCAGGGCTCTAGGACACCTAAAGGAGACATCGTGCCACCTGGCACGGTGAACAAGCACATGGCAGGAGAGCAG
The DNA here is from genome assembly GCF_963455335.1 of Martes martes. Classification (NCBI taxonomy): domain Eukaryota; kingdom Metazoa; phylum Chordata; class Mammalia; order Carnivora; family Mustelidae; genus Martes; species Martes martes. The sequence goes on from NC_137896.1 coordinate 62,020,536, forward strand.
CACAGTGGTGACAGTTACAGTTAATATTTAAAATAATGTAGAAGCAGAGAAAGACAGTCCTTCACCCATCCAGAGCTGGCACTGTGTGAGGAAGACAGGAAGCAGAGATGCCCAGAAGGGAAAGGACAGAGCTGAGAGTGGTCGGAGACCAGTCACACGTGTCCCCTCCCGGGATAGCGTTGGTGGGCGATAGTCACACTTTCCTAGAGATTTCCAGCAACAGTGATGCTCCGTTTCTTCCCCACGCACTTCGAACCCCACAAAAGGTTTATACTGCGGTCAGTGCTAGAAAAAGGCACAAGCGGGGGAGAAGCAGCTTCTGGCTTCATTCAGGCTGGTTAGTCCCTCCCTAAAAGATACGAAGAAACCCAACCCAGAGGGCAACTCCTTCCTGTCTGTCCTGGCAATGCATTTGCCGTTCTCAAAAACAAAAATCTGCCCCTGAATAATTCATTACTCGAAGGAAACATCAGCCCAGAGCGCTCTACCCCATTTATTCTGGCCTAAGAGCTCATCTTGGGCCATGTGTATGTGTTTCTGAAAAGGATCCACATGAGAAATCACTTTTTGAAACGTCGATATCTGAGGAGGCAAGCAGAGAGTTTAAAAGGGCCATAATTCATAAATCAATGACGCCACACTCCTGAGGAAGCATTCCGCACTGACGGGTCAACAATTCCATTTGCAGCAAGCTGCACCACCTGCGTCTCCCTGGGTCGCCTGCCGGGGTCCCCGGGTCACAGCCCTGCGATAACGAGGCAGTTTCAGGGATGATCACAATCTCATGTTCTTTGGATTCGGCCATGGGGATGTGGGATCGCTGCAGATTTTCTCTAAACATATTACTTTCTGTTAATGTGCCAATAACCAGAACTGATCTGAAATAAGCAAAATACCAAAAACCCAGCGATTTGCATGGTCATGACTCAGCATCCTTTTTGCCCCGGCTGTTTAGCAAGCCTATTCTCTGATCAGCGTGAGAACCTGTCCTCGTCCTACACAGGCCCCTGCACAGGTTTCGGCTGAGCCCGGATCCTGGGTCCAAACACATCCGTGGGGAAATTTAAACAATCGTTGCTGTCGTGGATGGTTCCCGGTGGCCTCGATCGAGTGTAGCGGTTGGTGTTGATCAGGGCGGCGGAAATGGAACCCCACACCTGGCACTAGCTAAATGCCGAGCAAATGTTGACGCAGATGTGAACACGAGAGCATCGCAGAGAAAATCAGGAAGCCCAGGCCTCCAGTTAGAGCTGCTTTTTGACACAAACCTCCCCACTGCTGGAGGAAAACAACCTGTAGCTAGAGCCTTCCTGGGCCAGTTCTCACTGCACAGAAACAGGAGTCAGGACGCCAGGAGCATCCAGGGTCTCCAAGGAGCAGAGCTGCGGAAAGTCTACCTGTCATTTCTTCTTCCTCCTTCCTCTCTCAGCTTGCTCCCCTCCCCCCGGAACTATGTGACCAAACATAGAACACAGGCTAGCAAAAGAAAAAGAATAAGTCAGGGGGAAAAGCAGAGAAGCCCAGGAAATGACCAAGAACAAGTAGGATCCAGGCCTGTACAGTTTCCCCCAGTCACCCGGATTCAACAACTAGAAAGACTCTCTCACCACTCTCTGGGGTCATTAAAGAGCTTTCCAGTACATTTTGTGTATTGACTACCTCTTCTGTGCCCTGTTTAAATCTATTCTGGAACAAGGAAGGGTAAATAAATGATACCACCTACCACTTACCAGTGTTTACCAAATGGGTATGTTTATAAGCATTAGCTCATTTAATCCTAAAAACAATCCTTGAAGAAACTATTATTACCCACTCCCCCCCATTTTACAATTGAGGAAGCTGAGGCACAGAGAGGCTAAATAAATTCCCCCGTTTCACTTGGTTGGTGAGCCGTTAGAAGTGGGACATGAACTTGGGCCATTTGGCACGGAAGTCACCCCCCAGCCACCACGCTCTCCTGTGTCTTAAAGCCGGCAGAAGCAGCTGAATAGAGGTGAGGGGGTGGTTTCTCTAGCTTGGTGTTTAGGAGAGCAAGGGGGGCGGTGACTAGTGACAATAACACTCAACATACACTGAGCACTCACTGTGTGCCCACGGAGCAGTGAGCCCGCGGTCACTTACAGCGCCCTCTGGGAGAGGCACCATTATCCTCATTTTACAGATGAGAAAAATCGAAATCCAGATTGGTCCTGTGGTGTGTACGTACGAGAGCCAGAATTCCCATCCAGACGGCTGGGGTCAGAGGCTGTGCTCTTCACCAGAATGCTCTCCTGGAGTCACAGCTGGTGGCTAAGAATCTGAGCTCTGGTGCTGCGTTAATGTCCGCAAGGGCATACATGAGCACAGTACCCCAAATTAAGAAAAGGCTGTCTTTAAGAAAAGTGCAACTGCTTTGCATAAGCTGTTAGGATTTAATCCAGCAGGTATTTAGTTGGGCTTCTATTTGGTTACTCAAGACCAATCAATCCATTCTTCCAGAAAGAAAGAAAAGAAAGGACATGGGAAGAAAATAGGGAGTTACAGAAAGGTGGCTCCTCTTGGCCCGGAGGGGAGCCTGAAAGACGGAAGTGAGAGCCCAGGGGCATAGGACCAGGCTGAAGGGGCTGCTATGGAGGTCCCACTGGGCAAAGGGTTCAGGAGTGAGACCACCACCTGGTCAATGGTGACCTTTCTCCACCAAAAACCTGAGAGCCAGACTCAAAGCTCTTGAGGTCTTTTCCAGTGTTAGTGTGCTGTTATTCTAAACAGGAAATTTCAGTCTTTCAGTAGCAGGATTTTCTTTATCAGAAAGCCTAATATCTAAAATGCACACAGGGAGCCGATAGATGAGAATAGGGGAGAGGGGGCACGGTCAGCAGAGCGTAGGATACCTTGACCTATTCGTCCAGCCCCATGATGAGACAGGAGTCTCTGCAGCCAATTTAGAAACCTTCCCTTCGTCCATCAACGTGAGGGGGCTGTAGACTACAAAACTGGGCATAATAGGGAGCATATGCAAAAGGTCTGGAGATGCTGGCCTGGCCTCCTCAGGAGGCCCAGATGCCTTCATAGAGGCCTTGAATCAAGTACAGGCCTTGGGTCTCCCAGAGCAGAGGCTGTTCCCCTTCTCCCCCACTCCACCACCACAGCCATCCAGAAGACAGTTACACAGTCAGCTCCTTGGCTGGAGAATCAACAACCTTGAAAGGCTTCAAGGAAGGCACTGAAAGAGATACAAAGTGTGTCCACAAATCAACTTCCCCAGTGCTGGGAGCTTAGGACATCCCTCCTCAAGCATGGGAGCCTTCAAAGTCCGCAACAGATGAAACAGGAGCAGAAAAAAGTGGAGGGTTACCCAAGGTTGCAAGCACAATGGCCAGAATGTGTGTAAATACCGGAGGGGCCCGGTGCCGCTTTGGATCCCCTGATACAACGGCCACTTCCTGGAGCCCCATTTCCTCTCATTGTACTCCAGTGGAACAAAAATGTTACAGTGAGCAGCTACTCGGCCACATAGGTTATTTTAATAGATACATCCTACAAGCCTTGAAAACTTGCTCTATGCTCTGATGACAAGGCTAAATATATCACAGTCCCTAATAGTGAATTTCAGAATCTAAAATGGGGAGGTCGGAACACACGTGTGTTTCTCTCCACGCATCCGGCAAGTTTTTTCAAATTCCGGGCCCCTTGCCACAGGTTCGCATGATCCTTCCCCTCCCCAAAACTCATTTAAACCACTGCTTGCATGCAACACCGGAGAATTACGTTGCACTGATGCACCTCTTCGGCATCCCTGATCCAGCTGCACATTTAATCGGAGGCTGAAGGCTGGTACTCTCCTTTACGGACTCGTGCATTCTTGCAAATGTAAATGTGCACCGTAGACAGTACTGAAGAACTAGTTACACAGGGCTGTCTGTCCGGGCGGTCACCACAAAAGCTGATCCTGCCACAAGCCATTTCGTGAGCTCCTGCTGGATCTATAATTCATAGTCGTTCTCAGGATTTCCACTCTCACGATCAGAGACAAATCTGTGCTGTCCGGGTGTTGGATCAAGTTCTCCTTTCCCTCCCATTTTACCAGCATGAACAAAGGCTACCATGCGGGTGTTAGATTTGTAAAGCTAATCCAAAGACAAAGGTTGCCATTATCTCCAGAAACATAGATACATCCAAAAAAAAAAAAAAATCCGAGTCTCTCAGAAAACGCAGATTTTTAAAAAGCAGTATTACAGCCAAAATACCTTAAACCAGTGGTTCTCAGCCCTGATGGCTCATTAGGAAAACCCGGCAGAGGCATTTTCAAACTGCTCCTTGCTCTTCCATACCTCTCCTGGGCAGCCACAGTTAAGAACCGCTGTCTTAAAGAAACATGGTTTTTCAGCGTGGTGCTTTGGGAAGAATCTACGTCAGAAGTTCAGAATCAAGGTTGCATATCAGAATCCCAAGAATATTTTTAAAATATTAATTATAAAATATTTAAAATTTGAAAATATTTTGGGTCTCACCCCAAAAGATTCTGACTTAAGTGGCCTGGGATGAAGCTAAGTCCTGGTATTTGAATATTATTTGAAAATTCAGCCGGGTTTGAGGACCACTGGTCGAGGTCGACATACTTCTGTGATTGACTTATCCTTAAACACGTGAAGATGGGGACCTCAGGGAATTTATCTTTGTGTATTTCTTCAACTCTAAAAATCCAAAGGCCAGCTCTACTTTGCCTACCTTAAAAAGGAAGTAAGTGACGAAGGCACCGGAATGAACAGTTAATTTTTTTTTTTTAAGATTTATTTATTTATTTGACAGACAGAGATCACAAGTAGACAGAGAGGCAGGCAGAGAGAGAGGAAGGGAAGCAGGCTCCCCGCTGAGCAGAGAGCCCGATGCGGGGCTCGATCTCAGGACCCTGAGATCATGCCCTGAGCCAAAGGCAGAGACTCAACCCACTGAGCCACCCAGGCGCCCCTGAACAGTTAATTTTGATGCCATGATGCCTGTGGACATTCCCTTCAGGCTGAGTGTCCCTAGGGTCCTCGTGCAGCACTTGGTTCATTTCATACACTGTTGAAACAAGTTCATTAATCTGGTTTCTAAACCAACAGCAGATCAGAATCAGGCAAGTCGTAAGTGGAAAGGAGGGAGACTACAGGAAACAGGCCCCCTGATTCAGAGAGCAGTGAGTGCCTCCTAACAGGGAAGGGGAAGAAAAACTGAAAATGGACACCGCACAAACAAGAATTAAAGTCAGGGTCCTTTAATAAAAGGACTCTGGGGACACCAAAGACATCACCAATAATCCTAAGAATAGCCCAGAGTCTCTTAGAACAAGTTACATTCATTTCAGCCTGGTTATGGAAGCTGAAATATATGTGATGACTTCCACCAAAAATAGTAATAATAAAAAGCAAGAGCTATTAAAAGGATGAATCTTCAGCTATTTGGAAATCGTAGCCACGCAGAATGACTCATTTCCTGAAGATCCCAGGTAGCCACAGACTTCTGCAAGAGACGTTTTAGCGCAAAAAGCTTTACTTTAACAACAAGAATTCCCCCTCCCTGTTAAGAGCCGAAGATAGCGAGGTTGGAGGGAGGCAATTGGTGGTGGACAATCCTGACAGTCAGGGTTTCTATGCACCAGGGCACAGACACGGTACTCTGAGTTTTCACGGAAAACCTCACGCGCAGCTAAGTCCCAGGGGAATCCCTCTGGGCTGGTGGTATCTCACTGCTCTGGGTGGGCCTCCTTTTAAATATATCTCAACTGAACAGGGGCTCCAAGCCCAATTCCTTGCTGAGAACATCATCTCTTGAGGCCACACATCCCACCATCAGGACACTTTTTTTTTTTTTTTTTAAGAGAGGGAGGACCAGGGGCAGAGGGAGAGGGAGAAGAGAAGCAGGCTCCACGCTGAGCATGAGCCCAACACCAGGCTCCATCTCACCACCCTGAGATCATGACCTGAGCCAAAATCAAGAGTCAGAAACTTAGCAGACTGAGCCCCACAGGTGCCCCCCGGACCCGTCTTTTAAAGGCAAAACCCTGGGATGAATAATGCCTGAACCCTGAACACTTAGCAAGTTTGTCAGTTCTCCTTTGTTAATACCTGTAGGGCCGTTGTTTTCAAAATTTTCCCTTCTCCAGACGAAATATTATAGGGAACTCAAATATATAATACAAATAAAATGGGACTGGGTAGCTGGAGTGCCATCAAAGTTCCCTAAAATACCTGCTTAGGAAACCACTTGGAAAGGACATGCTTGGCTCCCCTGTCCAGTCCCACCCAAAGGCTCAGCCCTCTGTGACTCTGTGGCCAATGTGACCCAGTGGAAATGACTCGTGTGGGCCCCTATCTGCTCTTCTCCTTCATATGGGCACCTACCCCCCCATTATATTTTATTCTACATGTCTTTCTAATCCCCAAACACATCCCCAAAGCCACCAAGGTGTGCTAACTGAGCTTATGAGCCTGGAACCCCATTTTGATCACACTCCTAAGTCAAGGCTATATTCCAGCTGACACAAGCTGAAGTTAGGAAGCCTCTGTCAGCAGTGCTCCCAGAAAAGCTTGCAATCAGTGCCTGAGCTCTCCCACCTGGCCAGGGGGTGGTGGGGGTTCGGGGGGGACACCTCACTTCCAGATGCCCTGGAGCAAAGAGCCACAGCAGGGAAGATTCACTTAGGATTTCTTTCATTGTTCAGATTCTTAAACCCATGGGATCCTAGTTTCTTTTCTTTTTTTAAAGATTTATTTACTTATTTTAGAGAGAGAATGTGAGTTGGGGGAAGGGACAGCAGCAGAAGGAGAGAGAGAGAGAGAATCTCAAGCAGATTCCCCACCGAGCTTGGAGCTCGATGCGGGTCTCGATCCCATGACCCTGAGATCACGACCTGAAGTCAAGACTCAGGTGTTTAACTGACTGAGCCACCCAGGCACCCAGGATCCTAATTTGTGGTGGAACTACCTGGGGAATCCACATGGGAACCAAAGCCTCAAGTGATTCCCATACTTGGGTGAGGTTGAGAACCACTGGCTTCACGGCCTGGCTCTCTGACTCCCGTGTAATTGTATGCAAGTGACTCCAGCTGTCTGAGCTCACACTTTCCACATCAGTAAAGCAGGGATCAGGACAGTGGCCGCCTTGCCTGGTCCCTGGAGGACTCGGTGGTGCTGAGAGTCCACTCGGCACATGGTAAACCTCTAGGAAGGTTTGCTGCTGTTTGAAAATGCCCTCAGACACTTGCCACCTCGATCCTACCTCGAACTTCTCATGCAATTTACTCTGCCTTCCCCATCGAAGGAACTCTTTCGATGGGACGTATGGGCTCCTAGAAAGCAGAGGGCCGGAAGCAGCGAGGCCACGGACACAGCACTGGAGGGCTGCCCTGATGTTCCCTATGCATTATTTATTTCAAACAATGATCCTTGGCATGTTATCTCTAGAAGGCCACGGGTCCCTGGAGGGCCCATGATGGCCCATAGGGCCTGGCTGGACCCTGTTGCTGCCAAAGGAATCTACAAGGCACTGGGTCACAGCAACAGGTGAATAAGGGAGGGTTCAAGGCAAGTTCACGGGCCTCTGTCTTCCTCCAGCAGATAGCATGGCCGGGCCTCTCAGTTACCTAGTGCTGCTGTGAACTCCTCCCATCTGCTGTTTCCACGACCCAGACAGACTGGTCCCCAGCCCACCCCAGATGGCTTGGAGGCCCACAGCCATCTCTCAGTGCCACTGGCTGAGGGACTTTGTCCACATGAGTCTCGAAAACAGATCCAGACTCGAACAGTAACGTCTTACTGAATGAGAACAAATCACTTTCCGACAAGACCGTCTCCTCTGTCCCACGGGGGCACTCTGAAACAATAACTCTCCATCCACTAGTGTTTCTCGAATATTCTGCTAGCCACCTATCTATCACCTTACAGTTTCCACTCTGCGTGCTTACCACTTATATCTCTTTCCCTTAGACAATTTGATTTTTGAAGAAAAAATATTATAGTACTTTTTAGGAGAGCCAGTATCAATGGGCATAAACAACTATTTTTTAATGCAATGGAAACAAAAGAATATTCTTCCGAGGCCGGCTTCACTTTAGAAAGGGAGGGAAATAAGTATTAGATGTTAATACACTGGTCCTAGCCAGTGTCTCCATGGCATGATCAAAAGGACTGAAAGAAAATTAGGGGCAAAAAGGGAGGAATAGCTGTTTATTTGAGGTAGAACTGTATGCAGTGCAGTGGTCATATCTGCTCTTACATCACCAACGCCCCCGGAAAAAGAAAGAACCTTATCATGATCCCAGAAACTTCTCTCTTGTCCTCCTAGTCAGCCCCCCGCTCCTGCCAAAGGACACCACCATTTTGATTTCTATCCCCACAGGTTAGCTTTTTTTGGGTCTTGAACTGATGTTGTTGCCTCACAGGGATGGATTTTTCATGATGAAATAAAATTTATGATGATGTCATACCTTTGTATATCTTTGAAAATTTTCATAACACAAAATTTTGTTTTGTTTTCCCATTTTGGAATACCCTGACCGCTCTTTATCTATAGTTTTCTCCAGACCTTCCAGTGGAATGACACCTACAGTTTTGGGCACCCTGAACGAATGAAAGGGGAAGACGCCAAATTCGGAAATTGGATTCTGACTTTGCAAATCCTAACATGATCCTGATTATAGCATTGATTTGCCAAATTTTCTCCCCGAAATCCCAACTAATCTGATTATTTTTTAAGCTCCCCAAAAGGCAGCTTAGACTCACATTCCTTCACAACCAACCCAATTCTTCCTCCTTCTCAGGTCAGTTCAGCTCCTCTCCTCAACCCACAGGAGCCCCTGATCCCCACTGTGAGCTGCTGTTCACGCTGCTACCTCTGAGGGATTCTCTCCTACTATTTCCCACCCTGCACCGACCCCCCTGGGGACCCCACTCAAGGCCAACACCCTCCGTTCCATAAAAATAGACTTTATAGCCTACATTGGCACTTAGGCTTCCTCGCCTTCTACTGTTACTCGTTTTTTGACGTGAGCACACCTTATCTCTCCAACTAGACCCTGAGCTCCTTGAAGGCCAGCATGGAATTATCTCAGCATCGACGAAAAGATATTGAAGATAGAGAGAGAGACGTGTGGAAGAAAGTATTTATGACCAAACCGAAGAGACAACAGCCTACAGGTTGGATCCTGACAAGGTTCGGAGTCAGTGTTGAGGAGAAAGGAAGAAAGGAATGAGGGGCATAGACTTATCTTCAGAGATGCTATTTTGTACACAGACCAACCCTCTGCGACTTTCCTATGACAGATCCCCGGGTCCCACCACCATACACTCAGACTTGAGTCCTCACTTTCTGGAAGATCTAATGCTGGTGGTTCAAGGACCACACCTCTGAGAAACACCACCTGTGAACACAGGTCAGGTGAGACAATGAATCCCCGCATCTAGAAGACCAAGGAAAAACGTTGTCCCTGGTTGGCATGTGGAGCCTAACTTAAATCCCAGTTAATTCTACATCTCATTGGAGGTGAGATTAAATGGTAAGAAAACCACTGTGACACAACCAAAAATGAACATGACGTAGAAAGAAAACGAAGGGAGAAGAAGATTCTGAGTGAGAGAAAAGCTGATTTCCAGCAAAGGTCACCAGGGTTCCTGACTTGGAACCTTATCCTATTTACCTTATAAGGTACATCGTAGTATTTTCCTGTTCCTGGAAGGAAAGTATCAAGTGTAAGGTAAATCTCTGGGGTGCAGCCTGAGGTGAGTGGGAGCGTATGTGTGCACAAATGCACATAGTGATTTAGAAAAAATTGTAAATGAAAAGGCTAACCACAGGGCAGCTACCAGCAGGATGAGGCCGAGGGAACTGGCGTTCTTACCACAACGAATGAAAACCCTGAGTATTTGTCCTCTGCCATCAGGGAACAAAGGGGGTTTTGAGACGGCTGTGTGTGAAGGAGGTGGGAGTCATTCCAGCACTTAGAGCTTCAGTTGAAAATAAACAAACAGCCCAAGCCTGCCCAAGGACCCCGGCTGCCAAGCACCAGCCGGGAGCGCACGCTGGCCGCTGGGGCCAGCGCACTGCTATTTATACTTGTAATCCAATTTGGATGGGGAAGGCGCATGAAAATAAATTGATTATCTTGAAACTGTAAGAGCAAATTCGCCGGGACAAAAAGTAATGAAATAATAAAGAGGAAGCAAGTACCTGAGTAGGTCAACGGAGGGGATGTTTCTTATGAACTGCTTCCAACTCGGTCTGCTTTGGGGATTCAGATAGAAAGAAACCATGGCAGACGACTTGCCAGAAATCTTATGCCAACTGTGGGTAGATGGTTTGCTGAGCTCCTGCCACCCAGTTCTCTGTGTGTGTGTGTGCATATATATGTATATATAATCAATCAACCAAAAAAAAAAACACTCAAGAGATTATATGACAGAGCACTGATTATCTCTATTCAGTTTATAGCTTGTGAGGAAGAGAAGTGGGTAGTTCATAAAAAACAACCATCCTTCCCAAATCTGAGGGTCAAACAAAAGCATACATTATCCTGAAAACACTGGCCTTCTATCTTAGGTCTCTCTCATGCCCCCTTCCCTAGAGGCCAGATTCAACTCTGTCTTTCCACAGTTACAATGGTGACCATTTATTAAGCATGTGGTATACGCCAAAGGCTGGACATGTATAGTGTGGAATGGCCACATCAACCCTGGGGTAGGAATTGTCAGCCCATTTTAAAGATAAAGAAACTGAGGGTCATTATTTAAGAGACTTGCCCAAACATCACACTGCTACCAAGTAGGGACTTGGGATTTGCACCTAGGTGTGTGCCTGGGGCTTGTTTAACTACGCCACACTGGCTCTGTGAAAGGATGTAGGTTCAGTCTCCAAAACCAACCTAGATTCCCAGGAGGTAGACAGCTTTGGGCCAAAGTCTCTGATTAATAGAAAAGAGCAATCAAATTATCTTTAAGAAATGCAACTTATTCCCATGGTGGGGGGAGGGGAAGCCAGTCAAAGGTATTGAACAACTGGGAATGATCATTTAAGAAAAACATGGCTGAGGATGAGTTTCTTGGATCGGGTAGGAGGTAGGATTCAGAGCTTGTCATTTAAGTTTGAAGTTAAGTGATTCTTGTGCAGGAGTTTGATATCACACATAAAGCATTTCAAGAGCACTAGTAATTTCTGCAAACACTGTCCAGATTTGTCCTAGCTCTGAGCTGACACAGTTAAGCTGTCCTCGGTGGCTCAGCAGGGTTATCTGGATAACCTGGTTGAGAAGGGGAGAGAAAAGCATTTTTATGGTGTGTGTGTGTGTGTGTGTGTGTGTGTGTGTGTGTGTGTGAGTGTGTTTAAATTCAGATGCAGGATTTGTAGGAAGAAGGGAAGAAAGCCGGTGCAAAACCACGAGAGGAGAAAGCAAGGGGCTCCCACGTGAGAGAGACACTTGCCAGTCAGTAGAGTCAGATGCTCCCCTATGGAAGGTTCTGGTGATGTGAGACACCTCCCCCCAGCAACCGAGTGTCCCTGTAGCCAACCCTATGGAGGTCTGGGGCAATCTCCCCTTTGTCTCCCACCTGTATCTACGGAGAGCAAACCTAAAGGATTGCTTGGGGAGGCTGAGGAAGAAAAATTGTCTCTCTCTTTCCTGATGCTACCACTCTTGCTCCTGGTCATTTCATTCCCCTCCCTGAGTGGCTCCAAACTTTTGGCCAAGGAATCAAGTCTAATTCTGCTCAAGCCCCTAGAACTAACCTTGGGCTTACAGGAAATAGAGGGACAGAGGAACAGGTTAAAAGACACCAAGGGGTTATACACAAATCACCAAACTCCAGAATGTGGGAAACCTTACAGGACAATTTCTTCAACAAATGAATGGGAAAAACAAAAAGGAAAAGGAGAGTGTAGAAATCTTTGAAGGAGGGGCACCTGGGTGGCTGAGTGGGTTAAAGCCTCTGCCTTCAGCTCAGGTCATGATCCCAGAGTCCTGGGATCGAGCCCCACATCGGGCCCTCTGCTCAGCAGGGAGCCCGCTTCCCCTCTTTCTCTCTCTGCCTCCCTCTCTGCCTACGTGTGATCTCTGTCTGTCAAATAAATAAAAATCTTTTAAAAAAAAGTGTAAAAAAAAAAGAAATCTTTGAAGGAAAAGAGACTTAAAAAGTATCAAGCAAATGCAATATATCGGCCTTATCGAAATCATGATTCAAACACATCAGCTGTTATAAGACGGTAGAAAAATTTGAACACTGACTACATACTTGAAGATATGAAGGAATTCTTGCTTTTTAATATGATAATAGCACTGTGGTTGTATTTTTTTTTCAGTGTTCTTTTGAGATAGATACAGACATGTTTAGGACGAAGCATATGGTGTCTGGAAGTTTCTTTAGAAAATATTGCTGGGAGGAAGCTATGGGGAGGTGCAGAGGTGAAACAAGATTGGCCATGTGTATTGACAAATGTTGAAGCTGGGGGAAGGGATTTATTAGACCATTTTATATATGTTTAAAATGTTAACAATAAAAGGTGTTTTAAAAGCTGATTGTAGGGGCACCTGGGTGGCTCAGTGGGTTAAGCCTCTGTCTTCGGCTCAGGTCATGATCCCAGGGTCCTGAGATCGAGCCCCGCATCAGGCTCTCTTCTCGGCAGAGAGCCTGCTTCCTCCTCTCTCTCTCTCTGCCTACTTGTGATCTCTATCTGTCAAATAAATAAATAAAATCTTAAAAAAAAAAAAAAGCTGATTGTAGGGGTGCCTGGGTGGCACAGTTGTTAAGGGTCTGTCTTCAGCTCAAGTCATGATCCCAGGATCCTGTGATCGAGTCTCACATCGAGCTCCCTGCTTGGCGGGAAACCTGCTTCTCCTTCTCCACTCCCCCTACTTATGTTTCTGCTCTCACTGTCTTTCTCTCTCTCTCTGTCAAATAAATAAATAATCTTTTTAAAAAATAATAAAAAAATAAAAGCTGGCTGTAATATATTTCTGAGTTTTTTTATAACAGGGAAATTATAAAGTTGTAGTTAAAAATATTCCTAATTAACATAACTCATACTATATATGCATGTGTTTCTGCCTATATGAATGGACATATTTGTCTAAGTAATTTTACAGGCATAGGAAATCTTCAGGAATCATATACACCAAACTTTTAACTATTAATTCTCTTTTCTTGATGGAGGATGGGATGGAAGGAAAACACTCATTTTTTACTCTGTGTACTTCTACATTGTTTCAGTTTCTTGTATCAAGCATGTCTTCCTTCTCAATTTACAAATGTAGCATGGAAGAGGACCTAGTGACTCTCTGGAGCCCCCAGCCTAGCTCTCGAAGGAAGGCTCTGCATACTGGACCTCCAACCATGGCCCCAGGCTTGCAGCCTTTCCTGGCCCACAGACGTCCCCATTCCTGAGTCAGCTCTGTGCCTTCATCCACCAGTTCTTCTCTTCCCATACAACCTTCCAACTCCTGGACGCACCTCCTCTATCCAGGTAGTCCTGCCGGGCTACCTCAGGGCACAGGGTCTCCCCACTCTGCGAGATGGCCAGGACCTGACAATGCTTTGCCACTGTGTCTGGATAGTGCACTCTTGGAGGAAAGTGGGTTATATTCCACATGCTACGTAGGAGGCCTCTTCCGTGGTTTGAGTGCATGCTAGGTGCTCAATAAAGTGTCAAATTGCTTAACTTTCTGAGGCTTGATTTCCTCATTTGTAAATGGGGTTACACGTACCTGCCTCATTGAGCTGCTATGGGACTTAGTCAAGAAAAAGCAGGTAGAGTTCCCTGCACCTGCCTCAAAGGTTCTGGCTGAGCTTCAGGGTCACTTGCACCTGCAAGTTTTAAGAGAATGGAAAAGAGACCTTACCACCCACTTGGCTGCATACACTGAGAAGAACACTGTATTCACAATTGCTCATTAGTTTATGTATTTATAACAGAAATAATGTAGTGGGGTCAGGAGGAGGAGCTCTGAAGGTCACACTCTGAACTCCCACTAGATGGCAGTGTTGTTTTCTTGCCATTATGCAAATAGAGGGGAGGGCCGTCAGAAGAGGAAAACAAACATTTTCCTAAGGTCCATACAAAGGAAAATATGTCTGTATTAATTTCCCCATATGACTGAAATAGAAGTTGGCTTGAGATAATGCACCAGCTTCAAAGAGCATCCAGTAATGCCAATGATGAGATCCCATCAAGGGTCCCTCCCTTGTCTCTCAGCAAGGTACCGGCAGGGATGTGGGGGATAAAAATAGGAGTGATGGTGGTGGAAAGGGAGGTTCCACCTCCAAGAGGTGACTCCAGGAAGGAGTGAGAACTTTCTGGAAGTCCAAACCATGATTCAACCTTCCTCATCTGAAAAGGAACATGAATGAGACCAGTCACAGTAAGTTCCCCTGTGGGGGACTCTAAGAGCACAAAATCTGTGGATCTGAGTGGCCAGGCATGTCCTCTCAGGAAGCCAGACTCTAGAGAAATACAGGTGGCAGATAAAAGCCTCTCAGGTTCCACTTTCCTAAACCAATACTTTCTTCTTTCTCCTACCCACAACCTCCCTCTGGCACCCAGCTACACCCCCGAACAAAGTCTGAACGCTACCCTGTGACAGAGTCATCGGCGAGTGGTCTGAACCCCACCTACCAGTCAATGGACTTCAGAGAACATTCTATAGCCCACCCTCACCCTTCCTCCATGTTGTCAATAAAGAATAGGAAGTCCAAGAGATGAACTGACTGACTCCCAAAGCCAAACCTCCGCTGGGCTGAGTTTTGTCAGTGATGTTGTGTTATGTTGTATTACTATCTTTTCTCTCCAGGAAGACCACAGCTCCGTGAGGGCAGAGAACACATCATGGTTCAGCAGAAATACTGGAAATGGAGGTTGTGGTAGGAGGAAGTACAGGATAATAATTAAGAATGTGGGGACTCTGCAGTCAGACTAGGTTCAAATCCTGACTCAACTCTGAGCTGTGTGACCTTGAGGGGGTTACTCAGCCCCTCTGGGCCTCAGTTTCCTCATCTGGAAATAAGGAATGATAACAGTCCTGCACAGAGTTGCTAGTGAAATGAATTATCAAGCATGTAAGGCACTAGATGTGGGTCTGCCTCTACAGGGGCAAATGTGGCTACGTGTTCTAGTCCCGGTTATTTTGCTTATCAGCCAGCTGAGGTGCCTAAGCAAGTCACATGACCACTTGGGCTTCACTTCTTTATTGCCAAAATCTAGGGGGAGGGAGGGTAGGAGAGAGTGGATTACCTAATGTTCTCTGAAATCCACTGCAGTTCTGAAAAATCCCTGCTTCTATGGAACACATCTCTCCCCTTCCCCACGAGAACTAGAGTCTGAGTACGAGGGGAAATGAATCCAGGTACTGACTTTGCCTACTTAAAACTAGCCTTTGGTCCACACACAGCTTCCCCAGGAAGTCTTCCCTCACGCCCCCACTCCCACCCCATCCCTCTTCAACTAGCTTCAGCCCCACTGAAGACCATTTACTCTCACAAGACCATATACTTTGTTTTGAAATACATATCCCAAATGTCAACTCATTTATTGTGAATTGCAGCCCCCAGATGAGTAAGCGGACATTCTGAGAGTTTATGTTATTCATCTAGGACCATATAGCCAGTAAGTGATGGAGCAAGATTCAAACTCTGGTCTACTTGACCACAGAACCTTCAGGATTGATCTATCTATCTATCTATCTATCTACTCGAGCTTATTATTTAATATTTGATACATATAAACAAATACAATATATATGTGACTTATATGAATGCTGAAGCATAACAAGAAGAATTCTAACAAATCTAATATCTGACCTAAAGACTATAATGGAAACTTAAAGCTGCCAGGAGCCTTGTCTCCCAATGATGCCATCTGCCTGCCTTCCCTCACCCCCGGGGGGAGGCACTGCCCTGAATTTGTGTTTATTATTTGCTTACTTAATTTTCTGGTCTTCTTAACTTTGAAGTGGAATAGGTTTCCAGAAAAGTGCACAAAGTGATGGCAACTCTGTGACTGGTGCCCAGATCAAGAGAAAGAGTCAGCGTGTGACAGCCAGAAGCCCCCAGCACCCCCTGCAGTCGTGAGATCCAGTATTCCTCTCACTGGGCCAGGCCGCTCCTAAGGGCTCCTTAGTTCTAATAAAATGCAAATGTTCATATTAAGACTGAGGTCTTTCTCATAGACAAGATACTCAATCGTCAGAAAGGGTTGGCATTCTGGGCTCTTGGGAGGAGATTGCTTGGAGAGTTCTGGTCCAGAAAAGAACCAGACTCTTCTGTGAGAAAAGGCTGGGGCAGAGGGGTGGGGGATATCTACCCGCCTGAGGCTGGCCTCATCCAGCAGCTTCCTCCAAGGCTCTGGAACCACACTTGGGCTTCTTTAAACACAACCAGAATACAATGATGGGTGGGGAGCAGCAGAGAGGGAAGCATCATTAAAGCCTCATATGTGGTTTTGATTAGATCATCTGAATTAACAGTTCTCACAGCCAGGTCTTGAGTAAAAGCAAATAAGTTTGCAAACAGACCACCTACTGAAAAATACTGAGCTTGATGCAGGAGTTAAGATTCAAGTCCCCTGAGGAAAAGTTGGCATGAGTATGTGGTTGAGATACCAGGCCTGGTTAGTTTATTACCATGCCCTGAGAAAAGCTACCCTTCGTCCTATAATCTGCAAGTTCCTGGTTATTTATTCTCTTCAGTGGGCAGCGGCAGTTTCTGTTCCTCTCGAGCCAGCTGGCCTTTATTGGGCATGTGTGAGTACAAGTGCCAAAGCTCACAGGGGATTCGAATGATGATGTCTGATCCCCGACCTCAAGGAAAATGCCAAAGCAGTGGCTCAGAAAATAACGAGTTAGCATGGTGTGCCTGGTGGTCAAGAATGTCTTCTGGGAGAAGGGGCTGGGTGGGGAGTTGGAAGTAGGCCACAGCTGGGGGCTGGGGGGGGGGGTCCCCATCAAATGGTTTCTTCTCAGACACTTCGCTGTTCTGTCCCCTGCGAGGTGCTGAATTTGTGGCCTAATAAATATATTGGAAGGCGGAATTATAAGCTGGTAACACTCAGTGGTAAATGCAATCCAAGTGCTTCGAGGGGAACCAGTTCAATCTTAACTGGGCTTCATTATAATCCTTTTAACTTTCTCCATAGTCCATGGGGACCCAAAGCTGAGGGAAGTGAAGCAGTGTGGATCCCTTTGTACCTGAGAGCAGGCAGGGATGAGAAATGCCCTTAAATTACTACAGGGACCCTAAGTGAAGCCTTCCTGTCTCCATGGAAACTCCCCAAACCTTCTCTTCTTTGGAACCCAATGTTCTGAAAGGTGTGCTCAATGTTCCTAATCATTGCCCTCTTATTAGTCAACAGGAAGGCTTGTTCTGGCAAATTGGGACAAAAATGGATATCTTCTTCTAGTGAGTATAACCTATGATAACCCAGGGCCTCGCCTGGTGTATCCTGAGCCTTCGTATTCAAAGATGATGGTACTCCCATCCCCAAAACCTACAGTTCAGTGGTACCATTTGCTCTACATGGAGACTGATCCTATTTGCCATACAATCCACACTACTCTCTGAATGTTTATGAACACCATCTATGGGTAGTGCCTTTCATTTCCAAACTCCCAGTGAAGGAGACAGCCCTAGCATGTGGCTCATGGATTATATTTGTGTTCCTGCTTTGTGTATCTGTAATATTAGTGATTTTATATAGGATATCTAATATGAGTAGAACAGAAATTCCTTGAGAATTAATTCAGCTTTCACTCTATCTCCTTGAACATGATCTTGACAGTGAGTCCTTCTAAAATGTATGAGCACATGCTCATCTGGGGAGGCTTCCAACCTGGTTTCTGGTTGGTTCTCAACAGCTTAAAACACCAGCGTGAAGGACATACTGGGCAGGAGCCTGCAGGAAGTTGAGAACAGCAAGTGGGTCTTGGTCATGGCCCCCTGCAGGCTCCTTCACAGGACCACTGACTAAGCTTGCTGGAGAGGGGAGGCCCCCAGTGGTGCCCTGGCCCTGGAAATCAGTAGCCAACATGCCCTTCCATGAGTAGGCAAACCTTTTGCTACCTGCTGCTTTGCTTTGGCTGGAACCCGGGCAAGCACCAGGACCTGACTTCACAAGCACCCGTAAGGATACAGTCATGTCCACTCAAGGCCTTCCAGGAAAGGAAGAGGAGGCAGGGGCCAGCTCTCATGATTCTAGGAGAGGTGAGCAGGGGCCAGACCAGGGGAGCTCAGCAGTTAGGTCTGGATCTCCATGCAGCCAGCAGGAAAGTCAAGGGCAAAGAGCTATCAGTGCTGTTCCCTCCAGGGAGGCCTTGCACTCCTGAGGTTATACCCAGCTCTGTCTCTGAGCAGCTGGGGCCACTGGCACACCCTATCTTCTCTGCACCCCACCATCCTCTCGGGAAAGATGTACAGACAGCATGAGGTAGTTCACACATATACACAGCACCTGGCATATAGCTCAGGCACTGTACACGTGGGTGCACCTGGCCTTCTACACCCATGTTACCTTCGCATTTCTCTGCAAACACAAAATTGTTTTCCTCTAACTGAAAACCCTTGGTGGGAGGAAATCCTTGGCCTGGGAGTAAAACACCAGGTTCTAGTCATGAGTCCCCTGATCACCTGCTATGTGGTTTGATTTATTCATCAAATATTTACTGAGGTGCCTACTATGTGCTGGGCACTGTTTTGTGTACGCGGGATGTGTCTGTGAGCCAAAGAGGGAAAAAAATCACCGTCCTTGCAGAGCCAGTCCTTGCAGGCTGGCCGTAAATAAATTACATGATGTGTTAGAATGGGATGAGTACACTGGACAAAAGAGTAGGAAATGCAGGGTAAGGGAGGTCAGGGCAGGGCAAGAGGCTGGGGGCTTTAGGTAGGCTCTTCGGGGCCTCCCTCCTTGCAGGGTCACTGCAGCAAAGACTTGCAGGGAAATGTTCTGCTCTCAGAAGTGATCCGGGCGGAGAGAATGGCTGAAGCAAAGCAAAGCACCTGGTCTGTTCTAGGAACAGCAAGGAGGCCAACGGAATGAGATGGGGGCGAGAAACACAGAATGAAATCAGACAGGTCAGGTTGAGGGCACGACCACGCAGGGCCCGGCTGGCTACCATAAGGAGTTTGGTTTTCATCCATGATGCGGACCCACGGTGGGACTGCAAGCAGAGGAGTAACATAACCCAGAGGCCCTGTTGGCTGGAGCAGCAGGGAGAGAGCGAGGCCAGAGGCAGGGAGACCCATCAGGAGGTCCCTCGCCACCATCCTGGCAGGAGACCTGGAGGCTCAGACCGTGATGGCAGAAATGCAGAGGTAGCGTCAGATTCGGGGTTCATTTCCTCCGTGGACCCTCAATTTCCCAGTCTGTGAGAGTGTCTGCACCCCTTTCCATATTCTAGGCAGGTAGGAAAAAAGTGGGAAACAACAACTATATGGAAATGTCTGGGGCCATTTGGATTTAAAAGGCCCCTAAAAGGGCATCAGAGTCACTCAGTTGGTTGAGCGTCTGATTTGGGCACAGGTCATCTTGTGGGCTGAGAGGAGTGCTCAGTGGGGAGTCTGTTGGAGATTCCCTCTCCCTCTGTCCCTCTGCCGCCCCACCTCTCCTTTAAAAAAAAAAAAAAATGCCCCTAGAAACTCCTAGCAGTATGACTAAACTCAAGCTGGTGGAGGCATTTCAGAAGTCTCCAATGCCATGAGCACTGCATGAAGCAAGAGGATGGATGGTCTGTCTGTCCGTGTGTCTGCCCGCACACCCCTGTGCACGTGCACGCACACATATCCATGCATGCGCGCACACACACACACACACACAGTGGGAGTGAGGGGAGACAGAAAGAAGAGAAACAGCTATCCCTGGAGGGACACAGATCTGTCAGGAGCTTGGCTAAGACACCTTCTAACCATGTGACCATGAGGCTTAGTGTCCTCATGGACAGATGAGGTTCGGGGATCACTGACATAAACAAATGTGGGCAAGGTGCCTGTCACCATGTCTGGCGTCTAATACAGTCTCAGCAATCCCCATTCCTTCCTTACCGCTAGCCCCCTTGGGAGCCTCTCCCACCCGTGGAGGAGAAAGCTGTGGATTATCCAGAATGCAGACAAACCCACTTGTAAATAACTGAGAAGTGTCCGCACTGCTATTGTTGTTTTACTATCCTGTTTACCATTAAGAAAAACAACTTCCTTCACCACGCCCTGTGGGACCAATTCACTGTGCTTCCTCGGGTCAGCCTGATACCCTGGACTTGGAGTTGGCCCAGGAACAGGAGGAGGGGCGGGGCCGGTGCTCAGAGGCACACGGGAAAGGGTGGCTGGCTCCAGGCGGGTGCAGTCTGGGTGGCCTTCTCCAGGAGGGAGCCGGGGTCAGGATGACCAGGTGTCCCAGCTGGTCAGGAGACAGGAGGAGGCAGGAGGCAGGCCTGAGGGTCAGACGGTGCCAGCGGCCAAGGCCTGTGGCTCTTCCTGGGCATTCGGAAGTGGGTCTTCCAGGCGTTCCCCCGGAAGGGCAGGGGAGGTGGAAGGCCACTCCTCACCTTGCCCTGCTCCGTGGGGTCACAGCCATGCCAGCCTGAGTCCTAGCACCCCGCCCCCTCTCCAAGGCAGACATGGTGGTGGGGGGCCCAGAGGGCTTTTGCACAATGGAAAGAAGAAAGGGGAGACGGGGAGGGAGTAGAGTGAGGTGCAAAGGAGGAAAGAGCAGCACGCAGTCCCTGAAGCCGCGCCAAGGTGGACCCCGCAGAAGTCCTCTGTTCTGCCTTGTGCTGTGCTCGCGACTCAGTTTAACATGTACTTAGGGAGCCTCTCCGCAGCAGTAAGGCTGGAAGTTACAGATGGCACAGGGAGCCTCCCTGCCAGGCCACTGGCAGATCCACTTACAGGCACAGCTGCTGACAGAGGGGAGCCCGAGAGCCAGCTCCAGGCCCTGACCACAGGGGTGGTCCCCCAAGGCACCCCAGCATGGCCGCCCTGGACCTCCCAGGCTGACTGACGAGCCCCTGGCTTCCTCCACTTCCCTGCCCGTCTGAGAGAGGCCCCACCAACAAGACACACAGGTGGGTCCCCCAGAGGAGTGGCAGCCGAGGGGAGGTGCCCTGGGGCCCAGCGGGGAATTTCTATTTCTAACCTGATGTGGCCATCAGCGGCAGCTGCAGGGTGACAGCAGCAGACGGTTCCGACTAGTGAGCTGGGCTTGGCGGGGATGGTCTTACAGGCCCAGCCTTCCGGCGGGAAGGGGGTGCTCAGGCATTCCAACCAGTGTGCCTTCTTTGGGGCCTGGTGGCTCTGTATAGCAGCCCCAGGGGGTACTCAGAGCACTCCCAGCGGGGCACACATGCTCCAGGAAGCCAAAGGAGATAGGAGCCAAGGGGTAGGCCCGAGGCTGCCATGCGACAAGCAGTGGCCCAGTAGTGGCCCAGCAGTCTGGCTCTCCCCCTTCCCATCATTTCCGATGGGGTCTCTGCCCACTTGGAAATACCTCCTCTCTAAACTTCTAGAAGAAACAGCGGCAGAGGCGCCTGACCTGTCAGTACATTCATGTCCTAATCTTGCAGGCCAGAAAGGAGAGGTCCAGGGGGAATAAGTGGGGAGACAGTGTAGTGCGCCCTAATCATGAGTGCAAGGTCTTGGATGCCAGGAAGACTGGAATCCCAGCTCCGCTCCCAGCATCCCAGCACCCATGCATCCCCGGAGCTTCCCGGTCCCTCACCAGTATGAGGGGTGCACAAACCCTTCATAAGCTGCTGGGAAGATCAGACCAAGGGGTGCTGGAGTGAGGGGTGACCACGGCCATCTTCAGCCAAGTTGCACAGCTGGCCAGGAGCAAGCAGAGTCCAGGTCTCCTTCGGCCCACCGCCCCCTCTCTGCACCATCCCCTGCAGCCCCGGCACCCTTCTCCAAGTGCACCTCTGTCGACAGTGGCATGGCCTTCCTGCTGGCTCACCCATCCCACCCATCAAAGGGCAGAGATGGCAGGCTGCAGGTCCCAGGAGCCAAGGCAGATCTTCCTGGACTCAGGGCCTTGCAAATCCCACCCAGAAGGCATTCCTGCTCAAAGAGCCCCTCACAGGGGCTATGCAGCCAATGCCCAAGGAAACCCATAGGGACAGAGCCAGAGGAGGCAGAGGAAGTTACTGGGTGGGGTCCTGGATTTCCTGGGAACAGTACTCCCCCCTTTTGGGTTCTATCCAGCCCAGAGGCATCACCCCACCTACCACCTGCCATCAATACTGTTCAGGAGAGCTGGATTCTAAACACCGAGCGAAAAGGCTCTCACTGGGAGCCCCAGGTGGCCAGGTGAGCGCTGCTCACTTCACATGTCTCCAGCGCCTTTTCACAGCAGGCTGGGGGGACCCACATTCTGCAGCGTTCTCTTCTTTCCTGAGACACCCTCCCTGACTGCCTTCCCCACCATGGCTCTGCCCTAAATGCAGCTAAGCGTATGGCAGGCGCTCAACACACGTTTCTTCAGTCAACCTTCTGCTGCCTTACTTAGCGCTCCCAAGCGTGTTGGTCCAGCGTGGGCCGCAAACTCACTGACGGAAGAGCCCATTGCTTCCCAGCTCAAGTGTCCCCGAAGGGTCCAAGACATGACCAGAAGATGACCAGCTGGCTTATAAAGCCACTGACTACTGAAAGCGATGGAGAAGTAACAGGGCAAGGTGACAGGATCACAGTTCCAGGAGAAGGAACTCCTGCGTTTCCTTCTCTTAGTGACCCCTGGAGATGGATATGAGAACGTCCCCCACCAGGGCCTGAATCTCCCCTGGCTCCCCACTTCCCCGCTCTCGTTCCCAGGCTGCTCTCTGTTTCCCCTTCTCCTTCACTTCCTTTTACTTCCCTCGATTTTCCTTTGTCCCCTGGCTTCATGAAGAAGCACGAAATCAGGCACCAGCATGTCTGGTGCTAATTCTGACTCTGCTATACTCAAACTTTTACCTGTTTAACTTGGTTAAACGAGCCCCTCAATCCCCCTGGGCCTCAGTTTCCCCCTCTGTCCAATGGAAACAATCACATTTCCAAAAGGTGCTGAGAGAATGAAATGATGCAACAAGGGGCGGCCCTTCCCTTCCAGGCCCTTCCACCCCTCTCCAGCTACTCTGGGAGGGGAGGGGGTCGTGGTTTGGCCCTCAGGGCAGTGACTGAGCCTGTCTGGCCAGGAACCTGGAGTTAACGGCTCTAGCTGCACTCCCTCTCTCCGCCCCCAGCAGCCCGTGCAAGATCTGGGAGACCCATGCAGAGGCAGGACCGGGCTGGGGGCCTCTGGAGAAGAAGGGGCACAGCCCACGGTCCCTGGCAGTGGGCAGCTCCCCCCTCTCCCCACAACACACGCACACTTACAGAATCACCCCAGCAGAGCCACTCCACTTCCCCTGTGTCTTAGGCAAGTGCAAAACCGGAACAAAACTTCTGAGAAGAGACAAAGGAGGAGGAAGGGGAAGATGGCCAGGATTTTGTCCACGTCACAAAGGGCGGCTCTCAAGAGAAGGAAAAACCTGGGCCCCAGAGCACACGCCACTTTGTGCCTGCGCCTCGGAAGAGACAGCAGCTGTGGGGAGAGGTCAACCTGGGGCCGCCAGGTTCCCCATGTCCAGCGCTCGCCGGGGAAGGAACCTCTCATTAGCCGTCTGCGAGGCTCTTCCCCAGCCCACCGCTAGCAGCATCTGCCAGGAAAAGGATCTGCTTAATGCAAGCCTACATAAACAGATTCCGTTTGTTTCTTTTCCTACGCCTTCTTCCTGAGCCTTTCTTTCCCTTTGTTTGTTTGCCCTTCAGCTTCCAATTCCCCTAGGTCACCTCCATCTTGGCCCACTCAGGGCAAGACGGCATGTCAGCCTGGGCGAGTATGAGATGACTGACTTCCCCCATTCCGCACCCCATTCGCCGGGGGGTCCTCCAACCCCCGGAACACTGGCGCCCCTTGTCACCGCTGGATTTGGGGGTGCCTGGCCCAGTCCTGGAGCACCCCAGAGCTAGAAGGACGCGTGGAGAGAACAGCACGCTGGTTTCTAAAAGTCAATTCCTTACGCAGCCAAGCTGGCCAGCCTAAACAATGACCAAACTTAAATATTTTCCACCCACATTAATCAGCTCAATAATTCCTTAATGACTTCCTAAGAAAAGTGTTAAAAAAAAAAAGCCCTTGTTTGTTTTGATATGGTTGGTCTTTTTCACCCTCGGGTGAGGATTTCATTGTCTCCGCATGGCAAGAAGCAAGCTGGATTTTTTAGGAAGGAAGAAATAATGTGCCGCGCAGGAGCCCGGCCCTGACGCCCTGCAGGTCAAGAGAGAGGGTGCGGCTGAGGAGCTGGCGCCCTGGCCCCAGGGGTTCGCACTGTCTCAATTTCATCATCCACCTATGAAGTCAAGATAACCGTAACTACTGCCTGCCTAAATCATAGGGTGCTTTTGTGGGTTTGGGGGGGCGGGCCCATGGCTGTGCCAGCCCGGTCCTCCGGCGGAGGTATGAAGCTAAAGCGATCTCCCTCCTGCTGGGAAGACAGTCACCCCTCTAGCAAGCCCCAGCAGCACTGCGGAAGGGTCACCCTACATCCGACCTCTCAGGACGCGTCTCAAACGCTTCGATCTCCGTGAAGCTGAATACCACTCAAACACTACCATCTATCTCCCTGTGAAATGCTTGAGTTATACTCCTACTCTGGAAACAGAAGAGCGGTATCACAGTCCTAAAATAAAAAGCCACAGCCCATGTTGTGTTTTCCAGATAGAGGAAGCAGGATTTCCACCTTCCGGAGGCATCTGTGTAGTAATTCCAGCTCGTGCCTGGCTGCTCAGGGCTTGACCCCAGGGAAGAGATGCAATTCCATGGAGGGGAAGGACAGCAGAATGTCACCACTGGGACCCCGAGGGTGGGTTGGAGCTCACCCCCAAGCCAATGCCTGGCAATCCTCTACACAAAAACCACCCAGGAGAGGGGATGGGAGACCTGTGAGCACAGCAGAAGGGGAGTGTTTCATCACCCTATCTCTTGCAGAACTACAAATCCTCTGTGGTGCTTGTGCGTTGACATTCCGCTGGGCACCCGGGACTGCGGATACAGGTGACCCAGTGACTGGGTATGGGGTATGCATGTGCCTGTGGCACCGTGGAGAGAGCCAGGAGCCGTGGAGATTGGGGCTGTGTACTTGCTTCTATCTGTTCCTCCCCCCTCCTCCCACGGTCTTCTCCAAGACGCTGGAATTTCAGGGCTTGGAGACAAGCGTGCACTTAGTGAAGGCTAAACAACCACAGGTTAGGGCACCTGGGTGGCTCAGCTGGTTGAGTGGCTGCCTTCAGCTCAGGTCATGATCCTGGAGTCCTGGGATCGAGTCCTGGGATCGAGCCCCGCATCACCTCCGGCTCCCTGCTCAGCAGGGGGTCTGCTTCTCCTCTGACCTTCCCCCTCTAATGCTCGCTTGCTACATTCTCTCTCTCTCTCTCAAATAGATAGATAAAATCTTTAAAAGAAAACAAAGAAACAAACAAAAAACCAGACACAGGTTAATCAATCCTAGACCCTAGGTATGACCCCGAGTAGCAAAGCACATCAAACTACAGGAGCACAGAATATATACTGCATGCTGAAGGGCAACTGGGTAAAGCCCATTGAAGAGAAAATAACTTAAACTCAGGAAACGGAACTCCTCCACAATTCTGTATCACAGGTTAAATAAACTTAACATCAGCAAGAAATAAGCTATAATTCTGGATGCGAAGAAAGTTCTTTTTTCACTTTGTTGGGCCCCTAGATCCTACTCCAATAACCTATGACCTACATATGGGCTACTCACCAGCAAATATGCCTGAGTGTGTGCACGCACAATACTCAGATACACACAAAGAAACCCACGTGCATGTGTGTATGCACGTACACACATATACCTGTGTATGGATACACACGCAAGCACATACACAAATGTAGATGTACACACAGGTACACACACTCCTTCCAGTCCTGCCCAAGGGGAGGCAGCATGGCTGTGAAGCCATAAAACCGAACAAAAGGGGGTGGGAGGGCAGACAAAGCAGCAGTGGCCAAGTATGTGCGAGGAGGAAGGAAAGAACCTCCTGGAAGCTCAGCTTGACTCACAGTTTTCAAGGCGAGAGGTGGGCGAGGGTAGAAAAGACCTTCGTCAAAGAGTGTACGGAGGAAGTCAGGGCAACAGTTGGGCCTCGCTGGCTCCCACACAGAGCAAACCCGGCCAGACTCCAGATGATTAAAAATGAGCTAATCTGATTAGAGAATTTTCAATTTGGATGCAGTGCCGAGTTCACCAATAAATGGGAACAAATAACATAAATCTTGCCCCACGGCTCTGCTGCCAAAATCGCCGAGGAGCTGCCAACCACTGGGAGCGGGATTTGAGGAGATGGATGTGGCCCATGATCCGTAAGTCTTTGCAGCGAAGCCCTGCCCTGGATATGCGGCCATGTATGGATGCCCAGTCCGCTCCCAGCCACCGGGACCCTACTGCTGAGCAGACACACATGTGAATGCAAGGAAGAGTAGTCCAAGGAGTAATTTGTGTTAAACTATGTGGAAAAGATCACAATTGCTACAGATGTTCAGAGAAAGAACAGCCAGCCAGAGGTGGACGTGGGTTTGCCTTTATGTGGCGTGTGAAAGACCCAGACCAAGTGGACAAACAGGGGAAGACAGCATAATGGCCCACATCCATTCTCTTGCCCATCTGTTTGGCCCATTATTCAGTTGGGGCTCAAGGAAAGAAGAAAAAGAGGTATCCGGTATTCTCTTTCGGCCCTGTCTATCCCTTCTAGCTCTCCCTCATCCTCGTCTCCCTCTAGCCAACTACCACTTCCTTAAGTTTTGGAGGAAGGAAAAGAGGGAAGAAAAAAACTAAAATATTTTCATTTCTCAATCAAATTGGATGGTGCCATGAGGGAAGAGACCCAACTAATGAAACGTGATATGGTTCTCAACTATTCCTTCCAAAACCCATCCTCCTGGGACTCGTGCATGGAGCATGTCATTTGGAGTTAATCAGAGTCTCTGTAGATAATTAGAGTCACGCTGGGATAGGACCAAGAGTAAAAGCACTCCCAAAATGTACATGCAGCTACATAACTGCTTTTTGAGGTTCTTTCATTGTTTTGATTTTTTTTTTCCTACCAACGAAATTGTCAGATTTCCTTAAGGGTCATGCCTAGTCATCGCAAACCATCTGGGTGAAAAAGGTGTGAAAGCTTGGCCGTCTTAGAGTCCCTCCCCATGACCTCAGTCGCCTGGGTTTGTGTAACCATCCCCAAGACCTGGCCAGTGCTTTGCTTCTCACCAGGACATAGGCACTGCTGTCAAGGAACACCCTCTCTCTCTCTCTCTCTCTGGGAAGCTTCTGGAGCCTCAGCTCTCAGAGCTTGAACTCCTCTGCTTGGTATCAGGGTAACGTTTGCTCTTTGCCGTATTTTTGCATGGATCCACTATCCCGCCAAATGTTTTCTATCCCTTAGTGTCTCTAGTTTACCCAACTCTACATGGGAAGACAACACCTGTGACACCAGGAAGGGTGGGATCAGAGATGTCCTTAACTCCTGAAATAAAGCCCTGAGTCTTCCTCCAACAAAACCATCCAGTAAGGAATCCAACTCATGGATCCAGGCCAGTAGACAGGGGCCAGACAGCACCCATTCCAGGGTGGAGAGCAAGTCAACAGGAGTTCTGTTGAGAGTGATGGCGCCTTTTTCTAAGGCTTTGATCCATAACAGAAACTGAGGACAATGACTAGAGAAAAACTAGTTTGAGTGTGCTGGATAATAAAAATATTCTATATGTTCGGCCTCCAGTATTCCCAAGATTATGCCAGAGTCTCCCTGTAGAAACACTTTCTGTAATATGAACTTAACTGAGGACAGGCCCTCCTTCTAACTAAGTGCCCTTAGAATGAGAAGAGAAAGGAGGACCAAGACTTTCAGATCAGCATCACAACAATGCCTAGATGATACCAATTTCTGATATAAACACTGCTACACTGTGAAAATGTTTGAAATTACTTATTAAGAGGTTGATTAAAAGAGGACATCATTGTGTAGGCTTTGTATTTTCTTTTTTTTTTTTTTTTGGCTTTGTTTTTTCTTGTTCTTTTTTTTTTTTTTTTTAAACAATCACAAAGAACGTCAGTGTATCGGGTTAGGAAGGTGGGCTAATTCCTCTCCACCCTCCTTCCAGAAGAGTGTTTGAGAAAACTGTTGCCTCCATCTTATTTTTGTGATAATTATTTATGCAGATCCCCTCAAAGAAAAGAAAAAAAAAAAAAAAAGCAAGTCTCCATGGGAGGCAAACGTAAAGACCAAAGTAGAACTGGGCCATACCATTTTCCCAGATTTACTCAAGAAAGCCAGACGGGTTCTTTTGTCCCACCGTTGGGAACTTGAACGTAAGTGGAACAGACACCTAGACAATGTGACATAAGAGCTCAGGCAATGCTATTCACTCAAACAAAAAAATACCCCCCATCCATTAGGTCATGCCAGGGTCGAAAATTCCACCACGAAGATTTACTATTGGGGGTTCATAGGTAAAGCAAGGCTCTTGTTTTTGTCTTAACTCTGATTTATTTCTCAAACTTCTCTTACCACGTTTCTCCACCTCACTCTCTATCTCCATTAATCCTCCAGGACTTTCTCTGATCTTATTCAGAGTAAAAATAGAGGGTCTGTGAGATGGAGAAAAAGAAGAGAGTTTGAGCCACAGGGCTCTCTCTCTCACACACATGAGTGAGAAAGTGCTAGATTAGCTTCTCGCTCATTTCTTCCTTCAGAATAGACCGAAGCACCCAGAACCGAAAAGGGAATAGAACATTGGTCTTAGTCCTTCAGATTAATAAACAACCTCCTCTTTTCTTTCCCCCAGTTGATTATTTTGGCCTAACATTATTGGATGAGCAGGAAACTTAACTGACCATGGAGTCCACAGGCCTACACACTTACACCCACTGCAGCTCAACACTGCAAATCCCCGTAAACACAGATAAACTTGGGTACCTGCCAGCCACACAAGGGACCTGCTTGCTGTGCTTGCCAGAATGCTGAAAGAATCTCTCCCATCTCCAATATCCCTTTTAAGTTTCTTAGCTGCTGCCCAGAGGGAGGGGCTGGGGGTCAGGCTGGAACCAACTTCTAGACTTGCAAGTTCATTGCAATAAAGTTCTTAGTTCTTTCTGCTACCCCCGTTCACCCAGTGGAATTCCCTTTTCCTAAACTTGGTCAAGACGGCTCTTCTGGCTGGAGGTGTTGGTAGCAGGGTGGGTAGCAGGAGAAGGGGGAAATCCCCTTCCGTGCAATGACACTCTGTGTTCTAGAAGGCAAACCCTGCCAAGAGCTCAGTTCTGGGAAGCAGTTCTGGGGGCAGCCCACGATCCTGCTGGGTGGTCTCATCTTTGGGCCTGGGGTGTGGGGGTCAACAGCCCAGAGTTCTATTTCTAGCACCATCAAAGCTTCAGCCAAGAGACTTGACCTCTTTTCATAAGCCCTTTCCCCCCAAATGAAAATGAAGAGCAGGGTGGGGAGAAAGAAAGAAGTCAAGGGGGGGATGGACACACTATGGAGAGAAATACTTAGTAGAAGCATTTCTGTGGAAGAACAGTGTGGAAGCAGACCACAAAAGGTATTGCTACACAGCACGGCAGCCCTGGAGGGAAGAAGTCAAGTTTGAGAACGAGGTCAGTTTGGAGCTCAGTACCTTGCAGCTTTGATGGGTCAGGGAGTTCAGATTGAAGTATCCCCTCAGAATTCTCCCCACTGGTCACACCTGAGAACCCAACCCGGCCCTTCAACAGACTCGGGCCATTAGCTGCACCTTTCAATAAACATGTTTTTGTTGTCAGTAAAACCCCTTCAGAAAGCTTAATCTCCAGGCTCCCTCACCATGTGACCTCTTCTTTTGAAAATATGAAGAAAAAAAAAACAGAGGAATTAAGTAAAAATTAATTAGAAGCACATGCTCAATTCTCTTAAAGTTACACATGGCATAAGAACAAATTAAGGGGAAAGCATCTTCTCTACACTGGCTTGAACATTTGCTGAGTTCAAGGTCTGTGTCAGTGGGTGGGTTCTGAGGGTCTGACATTTAGAACTGCTCTAGGCCAAGGCCGTAGAGAGGAAGGCTTACAGCTCAAGCAGGAGCCCCATTCTTCAGCAAGCCTCCCGCTGATGGGCAAAGAGAGTTCCAAGAGATACCAGCATTCCCTTAGTCTCTAAGGCATCCAAGTCAAAACATTTTGCAAGATATAATAGCAAAATCTCAAAGAATAAAAGCAGGGAAGATAAATATTGTTGATATATGATTTTAATTGTTTTAACATAGTCTAATTCATCTCCAGCACAACAAACGGCAATTGCTTTCCACTCCAAATATCTTCATAAACCCCTACCTTTCTTTACCTTTTGGCATGGAAATAACCATCCGCATTTACTTTCAGTTGGCCTCACTAAATGAACAGCTGGGTTTTTCTCAACTTTTGCAGTGCACAGGAACTGGATAAAGAGAAATTTGGAGAGTTGAGACCTGCTGTCAACCAGCTTCAGAAAAGTTGAAGCTTCATTCAGCTTCAGATCTCAGATCATTCACCTTCCAATTTCCTTGTGGGGTTTCAGGAAATTGGAGGCTGAACGATCAGCCTCCAGCCTCAAATGACTGGCCCACTACACACATTTATGCTGCGGAATTAGATTTCACACATACGTGTGCCTATGGATCGTGCCCAGAGGTTGAACCCCGGTAGCAAGAGAAACCAGTTAGCAGATTATTTAATTACTTAGTTATTCCTTAAATAAGGACCTCTTTAGATTTTATTGCTGACCATAATCACCTCTTTCTTTGAACTAAAATCTTTTGCCTTCATTTACAGGCTCTTGGTAAAACCTGTGTTAGAACTCCTCAAGTTAATAAGAATTTTACCCATCTGGGACACCTGGGTGGCTCAGCCTGTTAGGCATCTGCCTTCGGCTCAGGTCATGATCCCAGGGTCCTAGGATGGAGTCTCGCATCAGTGGAGAGCCTGATTCTCCCTCTGTCTGCTGCTCCCCCTGCCTGCGTTTGCTCTCTCTCTCTCTCTTGCTGACAAATCAGTAAATAAAATCCTAAAAAAAAAAAAAAATTCCACCCATCTTGTATTGTGTAATTGTAACTTACATGAGCCAATAGTTTCGTGTATCGACATTCTTACAAGTGGACTTTGCCTTAAAAACTCAAAATAAGAGAATTTTATTTTAAGTTAAATTAATTAATAAAATTAAATATGCTTTAAAAAATAAATTAAAGACTATTCTTGGTGTGGAAGGGCTCCTGGTTCCTCCAAAGAGTCACCAATAACAAGAAGTTCTATGGGATTGCAATTGGAGCACTGACCTCAGTCCAATAGTGGGTACCCATAAGCCTTTCCGGAGAATAACGAGAATGATTTAAAAGACAATCTGAGGCATTTGCTCTGAAGGAATAGCATTTCATGACCTCAAAGTTCCTTCTACTTTTTTCCAAAATATCAAGAAGGTGGGAACACTCCCCATCTATGAAGCCAGCTTTACTCTGGTACCAAAACTAGATAAAGATACCATAAGAAAAGAAACTTATTGACCAATATCTCTGATGAACATAGATGTAAAAATTCTCAACAAAATATTAGCAAACTGAATTCGAGAACATGTTAAAAGGGTCATATGCCATGAGCAAGTGGGATTTAACCCTGCGGCGGCAAGGATGGTTCAACATATGCAAATCAATAAATGTAACAAATCACATCAATA
This sequence comes from Martes martes, assembly GCF_963455335.1. Classification (NCBI taxonomy): domain Eukaryota; kingdom Metazoa; phylum Chordata; class Mammalia; order Carnivora; family Mustelidae; genus Martes; species Martes martes. The sequence goes on from NC_137896.1 coordinate 62,052,284, forward strand.
AAATGAAAGATAAAATTCACATGATCACCTCAATAGATGCAGAAAAAGCATTTGACAAAATACAACATCTTTTCATGATAAAAACCCTTAACAGATTGGATATAGAAGGTACATTCCTCAACATAATAAAGACCATTTTGGCAGACCACAGCTAATGTAATATTCAATGGAGAAAAACTGAAAGCATCTCCTTTAGATCAGGAACAAGACAAGGATAAGGATGCCCACTCGCTCTACCCCTATTCAGTATAGTACTAGAAGCCCTAGGCAAGCTAAATAAATAAAATGCATCCAAAGTAGAAAGGAAAAAGTAAAACTGTCACTAATTGTTGATACGACCTTATGTAGAGATTCTGTGATTTGATTCTAAAATCAGAAACAGCCTAAAACATAAGCAAGATTGGGGGGTGGGCATGGAGAGATGGGGTTAATTAAGTAAAAGGATTTCAGGTCTAAGTGGAGAAATCTCAGGCATGCAAAAAAGCATCCACCAAAACAAATAATACACAAAGCCCCCAATCTGTTCCCTTCAGTTTAAGATTCTTTGCAGAACAGTGTATAACTTTTTCCTCCACTATGAAAGAGACTGTAAAGCTAGCCTTTCTTCCTCACTGATAAAGGGAGTATATTAACCTACATGATCTCTTACTACATGATCTCTTAGCCCCTGCCTGACTCTAAGGCTCACCCAAATCTGGGCAAGACAGTGGAAAAGAGAATGAGAGCTGGACCCCAACACCTGAAGCAACATGGGAATAAAAAGGAAGACTAGAGAATCTAGCTATATTTGGATATTATGGAATCCAAGCGCTGAGACTTTCAGAGAAGAGAAGAAATCAGTGAGAGCCAAGGTTGCCTCAAGAGGACCTCAGGAGAGATTAGATGGGACATGGCTGAAGCCATGACATTTTCTGCACTTGACCATGTAGCACTGGGTCAGGCTTCAGATGACAGGAATGAAGAATGACCTAAAACCTTTCAGTCTCTGCCCTTTGGCATAAGCCTGGGCTCAATCTTGTACAGGTCAGGTCTCTATTGCTTTGTGCTGCAAGGGCTCCTTACTTGAGGGGGAAACACCTCTGCCATCCATAGGCCCAAGCCCAAGCACATCCAGGATCCCCAGAAGCCAAAGAGGGGACTACCTCACAGGGCTCTTTGGGCACTTGGGACCTTACAGCCTGAGGATCTCCCACGGCACAGTGGTTCCCATTCTGGTTCTGCCACTTTCTCATCTATAAAATGGGCTAATAGATATCTATTAGGTTGCTGTGTAAATTAAATAGGTAATATACTTACAGCACTTAATGAACGCTCAGTAGATGGAAGTGATTTATGTTGATGGCAGAAATGACGCTCTCAGCACACACCTTCATGTGTGTTCCGCAGGGAAAGCTGCTTACAATGTACCTTTTAGCCATCACCTTCTTCGCCTTCCAGGCCAGCCCTTCCAGAGAGAGCCAAACATAACAGGCCAAGTTGATCCCATTGAAAACACTATCTTTTAAAATCTTCAAAGAATAAAAAAGAGCCCTGGTGTTTGAAGGGGCTTCCCTCTGAGCCTCTGAAAACATGCATCTGAGGCCACCCAGTTCATCCCGTCCTGCTCCCAGCGACAAAGGTCAGATGGGAGCAAAAGACAGACAGAGCAGAGACAAAAGCAGGAATTTCGGCCTAAACCCAAGAGTTACTCAGCTGGTCACCAGCTTTCCTAACACAGAAGGACCAATCGGGCAACGTTCCCCAGATACGCAATCTCTCCCCATAGGAATAAACACACACTGATCCTGGGGTCCAGAGGTAGGAAGAATCCCAAATCCTTCAGGAGTCAGCTTGACAAAATGCCTTTCTCTTCCTTCATTGATGAGAGTGATCATGTTGACAAAGTTTTAAAGTATTTTTGATGTGATAAAACGGCAATGGCTCATGGCAGCCACTCCCTTGAAGAGTGGCTGAGTGGAGCGCCAACCTGGGGAGCCCAGGTTGAAGGACAGACCAGACCCCTGTTAATCCCTGACCTGTAGTGCACCACCTGCCGCCAAAGAACTTACTGGGTGGTCCTGAAGGGAACACAAACTTTAAAACGGAGGAGACGTGGACTCAGCTGTTTATGATCATTGGAGGGGACTGGTGGGATGCAGACATTACTGGCTCAAGCAGAAAGGGTGAGGAAAGGTGTGATTCGGGGGACGTCAGACATCAGATGGGCAAGTGTCTGTCTCATACAAAAGGTCAGGTCTAGCGAGAGGCCCAGGGCAATCTGGAGACAGAAGACCACAGCCAGAGAGAAGGGGTGTGGGAGCGGAGAGGGAGAGATCCATGGCCAAGGGTAGACAGGGAGCCAAGACTCGTTCCACCAGACCCCCAGAGGTGGGGCGAGCTGGAATCTTCCTCAGACTGGAGGCTTCAGAAGCCCCAGTGTCTCTGATAAAATGGAGAGGGTAACAGCAAGCGCTTCTGGAAATTGTGAGGATGACATCGACATGATACGGGGAGAGCCCTGAGGGCAAAGTACTGCTCCACAAGCCGCACCTGTGGAGAGCTGCAAAGCCAGCGCACTAGCGTGAATCTGCTCTGTACTCCGGCCTGTCTGGGATTTCTTTTTTCAAGTAAAATTACCCTCTTCAGACTTCAAAGTGCTCAAAACTTGTCAGGCACAGGAGAGCATATGCTTAAAGGCCTCCATTAACATAAAACAAGGAACAGGGTATCAAGAGGGACTGATGACAGAGACAGGACCAGCTCTGGAACTCTGGAATCAGATGAGGGTTTCTTTGGAGCCCCTGGCCGCCGGGACACTTGGCACCAAATCTGATCCCCCGACAGCTGAATTACACGATGGAGAGTGGGGACCGAGGGGAGGGGCGGCCCCATCCTCTCCCTGGGTATGACATCACCAGGGCCAAGGGGCTGTCCCCTGGGAATCTTCCCTAGAAAGGCTCCATTATGGATTTCTCCTCTGTCTCCTCTTCTGGCCGATGATTCTAAGTTCATTTTGCATCAAGTCGGAGCCCCCAAAGCCACGTAACTGGATCCTGCCAGCTCAGCCCCTGGCCCAACTACCCTCATGGCATCACACCTTGCTGCTCGATCCTTCACATTCATAAAAGCTTTTGTTGCTGATGGATCCATGGCCATTAGGTCCCTGTGTCCTTTGTATAAACTCCTACATGAGAAAATAATTTGAGAAAAATGTGCCAGGAAGAATTCTGCCTCCCCTTTCTGATCAAGAGAGCCATGTCATGAACCTGGTTTTCATTACGTCCTGGCTGCCAAGAAGCTCAAAAACAAATGCAGCACTCCATCAGAGCAAGGAGATTAGCCAGTTCTCCCTTTTCGGGGCTTTGATTTTTTATTTATGTTTGTTAACTTTCTTGTCCATGGCGCTTCCATCCTTAGTAGACAAAGGCAGGTTGAGAATCAAGTAGAAGCCAAACATTTCATCCCTCCTGTCTCCTCCACCTGTCCACATGTCACCTCCTCCAGGAAACCTTCCCTGATTGCCCCCATCCACAGTGATCCCACACACCACCCTACCCCCACCAGATTCTAGCAGCTCTTACAACCCCTTTCATGTGGCACTTTTCAAATGCATCCCCTTAACCTGGACAGAGGTGTCTAAGCTAAGACCCAAGGTCTGTGCCCTGAGCTTTTTAGTACCTCCCCTAAAATCTAACGATGGCCACATGGTAGGAACCAAAGAATTTCAGGTGTTCGGTGGGTCACCCAGGACAGAGACTGTGAGGAATTTTACCCAGGGTTTCCCTAAGACCTTGGCCTCCCTTCCCCCCCAACTGTAAATGCGGGTTGCCTGAGCACTCACTCAAACTTGCACCAGTACATAATGCCATTGCGGGGATGATCCCCGGGAATGCTGGCAGAAGATTACTCACCCACACGGACTAGCTATTTCTGTCTTACTCCTGAGAGCATAACTGAGGTGCTTCTATACTTATACTGAAAGAGGGTAATAAGTGACATTTCAGATTAGAGCTAAGAGGTCTGCCCTTAAAGAGATGACACTAATTGCTGAACTTGAGGAACAGCAGGCATCTCCCGGCCTCCCGGCCGCTGCCGCCCCTGCCTCCCCAGGGAGCTCAGGTGTGAGGGCAGAGGCCCAGCGTCCCCGGGGCTGAGCAGCCTGGAAGCCCTGCGGCAGCGGCCGGCAGGCCTGGGCTCCTTCCCAGCCCTGTGCTGACACGGATAAATCAGAGCCATCTGGCTGGCTCGCCTTCTGACACATGTGTCAGCTCCTCTCCCAGCCTCCACGCCCCCTCAGCCTAATGCGCTCCTTATGCACAGAACCTGAAGTCGGCTCCTTTTCAAAATGGAACAGCTCATGACATATTAAAAGGATGACCCCCACGTACCACTCAGTTGGCATTTGCCAACGCTGCTTTGTTCTGGCATATTCGTGTCCCACGTGTGTCTCGAGCAGGATGCCCAATGCAGGAGGACCCTGGCAGGAGACAGACGGCACAGAGCCCAATGGAGAGAGCAGAGTCTGGAACATCATATTCAAAATTACCTTTTAAGTGTCTGGATTCACTTTGTTGGTTTGTTTTCAGATTTTTTTTTTTTTTTTTTTTTTTTAATCTATTTGACAGAGAGAGAGAGAGCACAAGCAGGGGGAGTGGCAGGCCGAGGGAGAGGGAGAAGCAGACTCTGCTGAGCAGGGAGCCCGATGCGGAACTCGATCCTAGGACCCTGAGATCATGACCTGAGCCGAAGGCAGAGGCTTAACTGACTGAGCCACCCAGGTGCCCCTGAACTCACTTTGTAATTTCAAACAAGGAGTTGGGGGAAGAACACGCTTAAGTCTCATAAAGTAGGAGTTTGTTGTTGTTGTTGTTGTTGTTTTTGTTTTAAAAGGAGAGGGACAAAAACATGTAAATGTTTATAGCAGTATGATTCACAATAGGTCAAAAGTGGAATCAACTCGAACGTCCATCAGCTGGTGAACTTAGAAACAGAAGTGTCATAGCCAACATGACAAAATATTATTCAACCACGAAAAGGACTAAAACTCTCTTGACAGGGACTATGACATGGATGAACTTCAGAAACAAGATATAATGGGAAGGAAACCTGATGCAAAAGGCCACCTATTTTATGATTGCATTTATATAAAATATCCAGAATCAGCAAGTCCAAAGAAACAGAAAGTAGATTCATGGTTTCCATGGGGCTGGGGGGAGAGATTGCTCCCCAGTACAGGCTATCTTTTGAGGGGTGAGCAAATGATCTAAAAATTGAGGTGATGTTTGCATAGCTCTGTGAATATACTTTACCACTGAACTCTACATTTTCAATGAGTGAATTGTATGGTATAATGAAGCTATTCCAGAAAAGCGGGAGTAGGGGTTAAGCAACACTGGCCTAGACCGCTTGTACCTTGTGGGCAGGAAGGAGGCTCTCCTCTCAGAATCCCTAAAACCAAGCACAGGTCCGAGTACAAATCCTTGCCCAACGGAGGACTGACGAACAGGCAGAAGGAAGTGATTTATATTTCCACCCATCCATGTGGTTCTTGTGGGCCAGGGCCACGTCCTCCCTGCCCTCCTTCCTACAAGCCCTCTCTATTTACTCCCTTTTCTTACGAGCCCCAGCACTCTCCCATGGCCCCTTCCTCCTATCACCCCTCACTGAGATTCCACACCCAGCCCCTGCAGAAGCACAGCAACTTCAGGCTGGGAGAACTGGATAGGTTCATGGGTGAGGAGCCTGAGGCCTGAAGATTCTACATGATTTACCCCAGGACACAGCTTGAGAAGTCCTCCAGCCAACAAATATTTACCGAACATCTGCCACATTCCAGGAAGTGTTCAGGCTCAGAGGATATGGCGGTAGACAAAGCACAGTGCCTTAAAGCTTACATTATGGTTGGCGGCAGGTAGGACAAAAGCAAACAGACACATACCTAAGTCAGGTAGCAGGGGGTGAGGGGACTGCTATTTGTCAAAGCTGTGGTCAGCAAAGGCCTTTCTGGGGGTGGGGCGGGGCGGAGAAGAGACCTGATATATGGCAGAGATGTAAAGGACCAACCAGGTGGATATCTCAAGGAAGAGTGTTCCAAGCAGAGTTGTACCAGCAAGAGCAAAGGCCCTGTGGTAGGGCCAAGCTAGAAGTAGATCTTCCTTTCACGGCTTGTCTCCTGATGATCCTGACGTTCAACATCCTGCCCAATAGCAGACGATGATGATGATGATGATAGTGATGGCAGCAATAACATTTGTTGAGCACTTAGTATATACCAGGCACGGTTATAAATACCTTTTGTACATTAATTCATTGAATGTCCACCGTAACCCTATGAAGTACGGACTATCACTATTCCCATTCTACAGATGAAAACACTGAGGCACAGAGACGTTAGGCAATTTGTCCAAAGGTTGTCCAGTTTCTAAGTGGTGCAGCCAGGACACATAGCCAGGCAGTCTGGATCCATTCCGCATCCAGGCTTAGTTTCTGATACCAGCCCTTCTCAGACTTCATCCTTGGCCTTCCCTGCACCCGCGTCCCTCTTGTCCTTCAACGCAGCTTGTCGATTCCATCTTTTTTAGGCCTTGTTCAGTTGATACCTCCCTGCCTTTCACATCGTCTTCACTCAGTGAAGTCCGTCTCTGATACAACAACCACCTGGAGCTTTTCCTGGCCAGTCCTCAAAGGCAATGCCTTTCCTTCTCACCAGTACTGGCTCCCACTGAGGCTTGCCTTAACTGTCTTTGGTTTAAATAGTGGTCCTTTCTTGCCCTCCTAAGATCTTTGAGGTTGTCCATTTTTTCCTCCTCTCCTTTCCACTGAAACAAATTCATTCTAGTTCAGGGTTGGGATGTAATATGTTTGCCATAATGGCTTGCCATATTGAACTGCACTTGATTTCTGAAAATTTTTTTCCTCTTTTTTTTTTAATTTCTGAAATTTTTAACACCTGTTGAGGTATAACTAATAGACAATAATTTGGACACACTTAAAGAATAAACTTCGTAAATTCAGTCTTATACACCTGTGAAACCATCACTGTCATCGAGATAAGAGATAATCCCTCAGCTCCGAAAGCTGGCTCATAAATGAGTCTGCGTTTTCAAGGATTGCATATGAATGGAATCTTAGAGCATGTATTTTTTTTAATCTGGCTTTTTTTCATGCAGCACAATTATTTTGAGATTCAGCCTTTCATTCCTCTTTATTGCTAAATAGTATTCCATTGGGTGGGTACACCACAATTTGTTCATCCTCCCATCTCTTGACCAACGTCCGAGTTCTTCCCAGTTTGGGGCGCTTACAGATAAAAGCTGCTATGAACATTCCCGTACAAGACTTTGTATGGACATATGCTTTCATTTATCTTGGGTAAATACCTAAGAGCAGAATGGCCGGATCGCGTGGTGGGTGTATGTTTAACTTTGGAAGAAACTGCTGGACTATTTTCTGAGGCAACTGTACCATCGACACTTCTTTCAGTCTGAAACTTTGCACATTTCCATCTTCTCCAACCCAAGGCAGTACTTCTTTTCCAGCTAACAAGCCAGAGCCTGGGGACAGGAGCCCCTTAACCCTCTTCTTCCTTCCTGCCCCAGTATCTGGTGTTTGGGTACATGCTTTTTCAAAGTCCAAGAAGCTAGAAAATAGGGTGGATCTCCATCTGATAAGCAAATGTTTATCTCTGTCTTAACCTGACTCATCCCCAGCAGTCTCACCAGGAACTGGAGTGAGCATATGTTTTAAGAATTTTGTAGCCACCCTTCCCTGTGGTCAGTCTGTGTAGTTCTTGGCAGTTCACAGTGTGTCTAGTAAACACTCGGAAGCCAGTGGGTCCAAACTAATTAGCCACACCCCTTTATTAAGCCAGCAGCGTAGATTCAAAGTCTCTTCTGATCTTCCCAACACTGAACCTGTTCTCCCTCCTCTCCCTCCTCCTCCTCTCCACCTTCCCCAGTTCGCTTCCAGCTTCCTGGAGGAGGGTGTCCCTGACGACTCCAGTGCCCAGGTAGTCCTCCCTGCTCTGAACTCAAAAAGAGCTGCTGCCCCAGCCATTTCTTTAGCACTCACATAACACAGCTGCCTTGAGTTTTGTGGGGTAACTGGATCTGAGTTCCTGGTATTAGTGCCAGGGCTCAGGAGGATGGGAAGAGAAACCACACAGAAACGCTGCCCTGATACACGATACAGTCCAGATCAGGGATAAGACACGGTTACAACTGAAATATTTCTAAACAGCATGCTTATGGGTGAAAGAAATTTGAGCTCCCTGTAGTAGGGGTTTTCTAGGCAGGAAAAGGTGAGGAACGGGACATTGACAAGGGTTTCTCAGAAAAACAGCAGCCATCATCGGGCACATTCCGATGAAGTCCCGTACCTTGGGTGGGTTAGGTGGACTATGACATTCAGGACCATCCTGATTTGTTTCTGTACTGTGCTCAACCTAATTCACCACCAAGACACGCCCCTGCCCTCTATTTCCTGGGCTGCAGTAACATAGTCACTGCACATTTATTGAGCGCCACTGTGTACCAAAGAGCAAGACAGTCAACCTCACTGCCCCTGCTGATCTTCTGGCACAGAGGAGAGGAAGGACAAGGCGATAGCGTGGTTGCTACCCTGATGGGCACACAGCAGCTATACACAGAGGGCTGAGAGGGGGCCAGGGAAGAGGCCCAGGGGACTGTACTGGGCTGACATGTGGCCACGAGCTGAGCACTCTCCCCTCTCTTCCAGACCCTCCTTGCCAGGTCACTCAAGAGTGCTGCTCCTCCAACCTTCAGCCAGTGGTGGAGAGCCCCCGGAAGCCCCCCGACCATCAGGTCCCTGTTTGGGAAAGTCCTCCCCTCTTTGCAGCCACACGATTCCATCCCCAGCCCAGCTAGGAGCTGGCAGCCCCTCTTAGCACCGCATCGTGGGCCATATGGTGGTACAGCTGAGACTGCGTGACGCAGGACGGCTTTGCTCTCCAATCCACGTCAGCCCCAGCCACGGGTACACCGTGGCATTTAAACTGCCGCAAAGGACCTTTGATTTCGACTGGGAAACCAAATTAGAAGCCTGTAACATGTTTGAAACACCTACGTGAAGAATGAGCATGGAGGCAGGGCTGTGAGGGGGCCGGGCACAGCACATCAATATTTATTTATCATACTTCTGGCAGGAAACCAGGCCACCCAAGGGGACTAGGTGTGCGCCCGCGAACTCCCAGAGCCGGGAGCTCTAAGGAACATTCTCCCTCCAGAAAGCCTGGATGGAGGTTGGATTGTTAACAGAGGGAGCAAGGGGAATAAAACACACGTCCCAGACACTCCAGAACACCCACCGCCAAGAGTCCACGGGGCCAAGAACTCCTTTTCCAACCCTGGGCAACGGAGCTGCTTTCCAAACGCATCTTCACAGATAAGTACTCCCACACGAAAGCAGCTCACTGATCTAGAAGTCACATGCAGGGTCTCCCGGCCTCTGCTGATCAAAGAAAACAGAAGAAAGTACAAGAACATCTGTGCAGACAACACTGATGTCTCCCAAGCCCCTGCACTGGACCCGCACCCTCCTCAGAGACCCTCACTCAAAACCGTTTTCCCCCACTTTAAACACATAAATCATCAGCTTTGGGTAGCTAGCAGTGGCCATCTCTTCCCAAAGGACGGCAGATTCCCCAGCCCAAAGTAGCAAATTTGAAGGTATGGTACCTAATAATCAAAGGCAATGCAGACATAAAATCTTTTTTGCATCCAGATTCAACTGGAAAGACTTATTGGAACAACTGGGGAAAAATCTGAATACAGTTTCCATATTGGATGGTACTGAGGAATTATTGTCAGATTTGTTAGTTGTGATTATGCTCCTGTGGTTATGCAAGAAATGTCTATTTTTTAGAGATGCAGTCGGAAATATTTGGGAGTGGAATGTTATGATGTCTGGGATGGCCTTTAGAATACTTCTACCAAAAAAATGAAGCAAAAATGTTAACAATCCAGATGATGGGTATAGGGGAATTCATTGTTCTACTCTCCTTGCTTTTATAGGTGCAAACGTTTTAAGAAGAAAGCTTTTCAAAAAGCTCCAGGCAGCATGAGTCTGACCTCCTGACCTCAAGGGAAGGCTTGAAAAATGTAAAACACAAACCGACAGCTCCAACAGCCTGGGCCAACCTCAAGGGGGTCCCAGAGACCCTCTATCACAGCCAACCACAATAATCAATAGTCATAATTACAACTATCTATATCAAAAAAGATACTCATTCTTTCTGCAGTATACCTGAAAACAAGTCAATCATTTTCACCTACAAACACGGCCAAAAGTGGTTCAGTTTCGGTTTCATAGTTAAAGGGATGGGAAGTTTCAATTGTTTGGTCCAGAGGCTGTCAAAGTGTGGTCTCTGGAGGAGCAGCTTCAGCATCCCCTGGGAACTTGTCCGAAACACAAAGTGTCAGGTACCACCCCAGACCTCCTGAATCAGAAACTCTGGGGTACCCCCACCCACCCCCCGCAAGCTATGGTCTAACAAGCCTTTAGGGATTCTGATGCTCATTGAATCTGTAGTGCGGGATAAACCAGACATTCCTCTGAGCCTGTTGTATACACAGCCAAGGTGTAAACACACGGTGCTCAGACCCTGCCCTCCGCCGACTGCCCTGATCAGAAAGCTGGCAGGTGGAAGACTGAAAATGACACAGCCCCTACCCCTTTTCAGTGCATGCACTGTAAGAAGCCCCATAAACCTTGAGGACCCTCCCCCTAAGTCCATGCTCCAGGAAGCCCCATAAACAGCAGGCGCCCATCTGCAGTTCAAAGGATGCACACTCTATTAAAACGGATCGTAAATGGATTACATAACCCACTAAATCCCAAATGCTCAGCAAACCCCACTGACAGCGGCGGCCTGGCCCCGCAGCTCCTTCCAAGCACAGCCAGGTGGAGGGAGGTACTTGGGTCAGGATGACCTGACTGCTGGCCTGCAGGATGGAAGGTAATATGCCTCCAGGCCCGGAAATGAGGAGTGGGGCGGGGATGGGAGTGGGACAGGGGTGGGAGGGGAACAGGGACATGGCAGGAGAGTGACTCCCTGCTTCAGTGTTTAACTCATAAAAATCACAGAACGTTCTAGCTTAATAACAGAGATTGCGGAATCCAATTCCCAGATTTATAGATAAGGAACCAGGCTCAAAGAGGTGAAATGATTGTCCTAATATCTCCCAACCAGTGAGTGCATGGGGGAAAAGAGAATCCAGCTTCCCTGAGTCCCAGTGCTGATTTGTTCCATTAAACATGAGGCAGGTAGGAGGAGGCGCACGCCAGTGGGTGTGGGAAGGAGGGAAGGCAGTTTAATACAGAGTTAAGAGTAGAGACCCTAAAGCCAGATTGCTTGAGTTTAAAACTCGGTTCCTCTATTTACAAGCCTTGTGGTCTTGCATAAGGCACTTTCTTTATGCCCCACTTTCCTAGTCTAAAATGGGGATACTGGGATGCCTGGGTGGCTCAGTCGGTTACACGTCTGCCTTCGGCCCAGGTCATGAGCCCAGAGTCCTAGGATAAAGTTCTCCGGGGGGGGGGGGGGGGGGTCCTTGCTTAGCAGGGAACCTGCTTCTCCCTCTGCCTGCCTACCCCCCTCTTTGTGCGCATGCTCCCTCTCTCTCTCTCTCTCCCTGACAAAATAAAGAAAGAAAATCTTTTTAAAAAATAAAATGGGCAGGACGCCTGGGTGGCTCAGTGGGTGAAAGCCTCTGCCTTCAGCTCAGGTCATGATCTCAGGGTCCTGGGATCGAGTCCCGCATCAGGCTCTCTGCTCAGCGGGGAGCCTGCTTCCTCCTCTCTCCCTGCCTGCCTCTCTGACTACTTGTGATCTCTGTCTGATAAATAAATGAATAAAATCTTTAAAAAATAATAATAAAATAAAATGGGAATACTAATAACACACACATCATGGTGGGAATAAATGAGTTATACCAGGTACATATTTAGCAAAGGGCTTAGCACATAACGAGCACTCAGTAAATATCGGGGGTTACATAGGCTATTACCTGGTTCTAATGTTAGTAGTGCTAACATCAGAGGATTACTGGAAATTTTCATTTTCATTTTTGTATTTTCAAAAATTTCTAATGCTGCTTGGGTAATTTTTTTAAGTTAATTAAAGTCATCGAGTACATATTAATCCTATTCCGTCTGCACAACCCGGCGCTAAACACCGTGGAGGATCAGAGGACGGGAGAGGGCAAAGGCCCTCCTTCAGGGCCCTGACTGCTTTCATCTGATTAGAGAAACTGTTCAGAAACTAAATCAGCACATGACATGAAGGTAAGATTGTATATATCTAGACCCACGTATATGCGTGTGTGTGTGCAAGCATGCATGTGTGTGTACACAGTTGTGAGGAGCACAGAGTCCAAGGCAAGGTGATAAGAGACCACAAGTCCCCTTGGAAGAGGTGTTCCACACACAGAAGGGAGTAAACCAAAGCCCAGACAGGCACGGGGAGGTCCAGGAGACAGCCAGGAGGCCTGGGAAGGGGCCGGCCAGCTCCAGCAACAGCATCTGAAAGTAGTTTGGGGTCAGAATGATGAAGATGTTCACTGAAGTTCACACGGTTAGCTTGCAACACGGCTGGCCCCTCTTCGGCACGTTGGCATTCGTCAGTTAGCCTAATTAGCCCTTTACCCACCACAGACCTGGGCGAACAACGGGGCACAGAGCGGGCAAGTTGTTAAGTGTGGGAGGAGGCAGGGAAGGGCCGGCCACACAAAAGGGGGCCTGACCAGGGCAGCCCTGTGAAAAGCCATGGGGCAGGAACAAGGGGCCCCGGCTCCCAGGCAGCTGTGTGGGACCCCAAAAGGCCAGGAAACAAAGTCAGCCAATTGCACCAAGTGGCTCTGAGTTCAAGGGATGTCCCACCCTAATGGAAGCACGGTCTGGGAATAACTGAGAAGAACTCTTATTTTCATTCAAGTTAATAAATAACTATAGAAACTCTCTATACGCAGGGCCCCCAACCAGGCCCAAGTGGTGATACAAACATTACAAGATATAACCCTATTCTCAAGGAATTTGCAGTCTCCTTGGGAGAGCAGGTGTGTGTAGACAGTCTTCACAGAATGATATAATGACATGAAGATCACTGATACATCCCAAACAATTACCAGATGTCCCCCACACACATGTGCTTTTTATCTCAGTTAACAGGATCATGTGCTATGTGTCATCTCAGTCATGTATCATGTCAGCTAATCCTCAGAACCGCCTTGTGATGTATAGACTACTATGACAGATTAAAAAACCGGGGGAAAGAAATGAGCATAGCTTTGCCAGATGAGGATAACTACAAGGTCACTTCCAACAGAGGGAAGAAGAGGAGGAAAGGTGTGGAGGCTGGCCAGCCCAGGTGGCTTTGAGAACCGGGGGTAGCCTAGACCAGTGGCAAGGAATTCTCGCACAGAGAACAGGACAGGGAGATAACCCAGAAAGTTAAGAAGGGAGATGCAGAGGGCCTTCAATGCAGAGCTAACAACTCAGAACTCTCTGCAGTAGGCAGCAGAGAGTCAGGCAATTTCCTGAGATGAGGAATGGACAGCAGTGACCTGTGACAACACCCAGCCTGGCTTTGAGGGCAGACAGGCCACTGAGGGGCCTCTAAGATTATCCCGGCCAACAATGTAGGGCCTGGTTTAACTCATGCCACCAAACCAAGTGTGTATTACTAACACATCAAAAGCAATGCCCATGTTCTATGTATCACCTCATTTAATCCTCAAAATAGCCCCATCATAGAGATACGATTACATCCCCATTTTATAGGGAAAGACAACCAAGGCAAAGAAATGTTAAATAATTGGCCCCAGATCGAGAACAGAACAAGGACCTTCACATCGTTTTCACTTAATCCTCCAACAACCTTGACCGGCTCCGAGAGAACACCTCACTTAACCCAGCGTGGTCTCTCAGATCCCAAAGCCATAGCCAGCTGGGGAACACAGCTCTCCACTGGGGCAGTGAGGCTGAGAACGTTGGTATGGGAAGGGGGAACCATGAGTGGCAAAATTAATAGGACACACACAAGGTCACATATTGTCCGTTTCTGTTTATGTGAACTATCCGATGTCAGCAAATCTGTAGAGACAGAAGGGGTAGAAATGATGAGGAGCTGCCAAAGGCTAACAGGGCTTCCTTCAGGGTGATGGAAATGTTCTAGGACAAGATGGTGGTGAAGGCTGCACTAAACTATGAATGTACCAAACATCACTAATGGTGTATTTTATATTGTGTGTATTTTACCACAATTAAAAAAAAAAAAGTAACAGGACCAAACAACCCTTTAGTTGTGGGGACAAGGAAACTGTTGAAGGTGACACATTATTCGCTACTCAGACTTAAGAGCCTAGAAAAATCAGCCATGCTGAAAGAACTCAGGGCTGCAAGACAAATAAGGTTTCCTTTAATATAGAAAAGATGTTCTCCCCCCAAAAGTACTCATCCTTTCAGCTGGCTCTTGGCCCTTACAAATATCTCTGGAAAAGAGGGCAGAAGTAAGAGGCATTTATATTGACCTCCTTTTGCAACCCATGTCCTATCTTCCAGTGTGCAAGGGAAAAATGTAGCATCTGAAAGCGGAGATTTTAGAAACAAAGAGGAATCCATCATCCGCCAGTTGCGAGACGATGAAGAATTCACTTTGCCTCACCGATCATACTACCTATGCCTCACAGGATTTTTACAAAAAATAAATGAGAGTGCATGCATAAAGCATTTAAGTGCTCATTATGTAGGTTATAATTTTATAAGGACTAAAATATGCAATTCACATCGTATGAATGCCATTCTCTACCTGACACTGTGCACTCCCTCTCGGGGAGGGGGGGGGGGCTCTTGTAACCACTCCCCTTCACTTATGACACTCAGTCATCCAGGTTGGTATCCTACAGCAGAAATACATGCCATGTGCTGCAAACCCCATGCTGACGACACCCAGGGGGAGACATTCAATCCCAACTAAACCCAGGCCTACACTGCCAGGAAACAAACAAACAAACAAACAAAAAATCCCACAAAATCCAAAGATGGCATCTCTTAGCTTTGACCACACTGTACAATTTGTTTTGTAGCATTATTTCCTTTCTGAGCATGTTTGATTCAGCTTGACAGTGAACAGGTGGGCTCTTCTGCGCACACAGCCATGTGGGTCAGAAAACATGTAAAATCTGTTCCCTCTCTGTTCTTGGAGGCTTCACAGCCTGCATTACACCACTGACTCAGTTTTCAAAGGCACAACATCTCTCTTTGCTCTACAGTCGTGTCTGCTGCCCGGTCTAGCCCCTGAAGTGTCTACTACATTGAGGCGGGGTGATCCCAGCACAAACTTCCTGTTGAATCTAACTGACCAGCGCACGTGAGCAGCTCTGAGAAGGCCGAAGCTAGAAGCAGGACAGTAGAGATGCTAGATTTGAAAAGTCAGAGTATCTGCCCTCTAGACACAGGCTGGGCAAAGAAACACCAGGTAGCCGAGATCCAAAGGTGGAAAGGGATCACATTTTGCAGAGTCAGGGGTGCTGGCAGTGGCCAGCTTGCCTGTCGCAGGGGTTTCTTTAATGAAATCCAGAGAACAAGAGTGATGAGCAACACATGTGTGAAGCTTGCTCACACGCTCTCACACGCAGCCCGAAGGCGCAGGAGGCAATTGGAGTCAAGCGGGCAGCCTTAGCTTCACATCCTGGTTCTGCCACTTCTGAGGCTGGAGGAACTTGAGTAAATTTTTGCATTTCTCTGAGCCTCAGTTTCCTCATCTATAAAATGGAAGTGCTACCTCATATCTTCCAGGATTGTTGGAAGTTTTGCCCGAGAGGACTTGGACAAACATCTCTCCAAAGAAGATATGCCAATGGCCAGTAAGCATGACTAGATGTTCGATCTCATTAGCCATTAGGGAAACGCAGAGTGGAGGCTACTAACAAAAAAAAAAAAAAAAAAAAAACAAAAGGAAAGGAAAGTATCAGCAAAGGTGTGGAGAAATTGGAATGCATGTGCATTGCTGGTGGGAAAATGGTGTAGCCACTGTGGAAAACAGTATGGAAGTTCCTCAAAAAGTTCAACAAGGAATGATCATATGACCCAGCAATTCTGCTTCTGGGAATAAACACAAAAGAACTGAAAGCAGGGTCTTTAAGAAATATTTGTACACCCATGTTCATAGCAGCATTAGTCCCAATCGCCAAAACGTAGAAGCAGCCCAAGTATCCTTTGATGGAGGAATGGACGAATGAAATACAATATACACACGCCCACACCTAAACGGAATATTAGACAGCCTTCAAAAGGAAACCCAACATGGGCTCCAACATGCATGGGACCTTGAGGACATTATGCTAAGTGAAAGAAGCCAGTCACAGACAAATACTCTACGATTCCTTTTAGTTGAGGTACCAAGAGTCGTCACATTCACAGAGATGGAAAGTAGAACGGTGGTTGTGGGGAGTTGGGGGAAGAGGAGAATGGGGAGTTCTGTTTGATGGGTCCAGAGTTTCAGTTTTACAAGATGAAAGGAATTACAGAGGTGGCTGGAGGATGGTGATGACTCTAGAGCAGCATGAATGTATTTAATGCCACTGAACTTCACACTTAAGAATGGTTAAAGTGGCCACTTTTATGTTACGTGCATTTCACCACAATTATTTTTTAATTTGAAAACCAGCGTTGTTTCATGCTATGTACTACAGGGCTGAAAGAGAATGAGAAACAAATGTCCTGGCCTTGAGTGGTTACCATCTCCGAGGCAATGAGACCAGCCAGTGCAGAGGGAGGCAGTGTACCAGTGAGTATGGGAGAAATGGGAAAAGCAAGTAATCAGAGCAGCTGTGGAGTGGCGGGGTGCGGGGGTGTGAGGGACGCTGGGGGCAGAAAGGACTGAGGCCTCGAGAGGCTGCAGAGAGAGAGGACTGGAGAGGAGACCTAGGAACTGGCGTGTGGCCCCAAGGCAACGAGGAAGTCTCCTTAGAGAGAAGGGGCATGTTGAGAAAGCCTTTGGGTGGACAGGACAGAGATGCGTAAAGCGGTCTCGAATAAAAGCTACATAAAATGTCCACATGATGCTGCAGGCAAAGGGGGACACTGAATGTTCTGGGAAGGTCCGAGACACAAAGCCCTGTGCTGATAGAGTGCTCCCTTCCCTCCTTATGCCCTGGCGCCGTCAGCTAAGGATTCAGTAACATAATCCCCATTTTAGTGAGGTAGAAATGGAGGTAGGGGACCCGTGCACACCTCATCAGCCACAGAGTTGGGAATGCACCCACTCCTGACTCAAAGCATAAAGGTGTGACTGCTTTATCTTTTCATTCTTCATTCTACATATATTTATCAAGCACCAGTTATGTGCCATCCTTTTCCTCTCGACCCTGAGGATGGGAAAGGCTGCAGAAGGAGCAGAGCTGGGCGGGGAAACCAGGAGCTCGGGTTTGGACATCTGGAGCGTGAGAAGCCTACGGGAAGCCCAGGCAGGTGGATACACGAGTCTTAGAGAAGAGGTTCAGGAGGAAGGAACAATTTAAGAACCAGCAACATAAGACATGTCTGAAACCATGGGACTGGATGCACGGCTCGCTTTCCCTACAAATACAAATAAAAGCTGATATAAAGAAAGAGGGGAGAGGAGGAGAAGGAAAGAGAAATTCTCAGCGAGGAGAGACAGGCATAGACATAGAATTGCTGCCTGATTTCCTTTGGATCCTTCTACTGTCACAGGCAGGCACTTGACAATCGACATATGCATTTAGAAAAGAGAAGAACATCCAGTTTGGTAAAAGTCCATAAGCTCGTGACTTCACCTACAGTGACCTCTCAGGCCACCTCTTGAAGTTCGTGCAGTGATTTGGGACCATGTTAAGACAAGGCGAAAAAGCATTTAGATGCTGGACAAACCACAATACAGGAACTGGAACACCGATTCTCAGAACCCTGTGGGGTTTCTGGTTTCCACAGCTCAGCGCTGTCCAGACAATGAGAACGTTGTAAGGGGATAGTCCCCATCCATGCTTTCCCAGGGAGACACATTGAGAAGGGTGGTCAGAGCCCACTCTCCTCCCCAGGTGCCCCATCAACCACCGGAAACAAAATTGCCCACGATTAGAAGTGAGGTTGGAACTTTTTTAATGCCATACCCACTTCCATTTGGGAGCGGTTATCTGTGCAGACCACAAACACAGGGAAGCAAAACCTTCACATCTTGTGGTTTAATTGACAAAGCTTTCTCTGAAATCCAGAGGTCAGATCCCCTGCCCCAGGGGTGGAGGGCAGAGTGCACAAAGCAGACAGGGCATCAGGGAAGAAGGGGCATTTGCCAAAGGGATGAGAAAAGTAGACACACCAGAGCAGATGGGAATGGAAGCCTCAAAGGCTGTGATTCTAGGCACAAGTTCTGGGGCCGCTGGAGGGAGAGACAAGGTGGGCCTGTCAGAGCACCGTGAGACTGGGGCACCCGTGTACCAGGACTCCCCGTGTCCACCACTGAGGGAAGAATGCTGTGGTTTCCAGGACCCCCCAAAACAGACAAGGACAACTGTATACTGTGACGCATCTCAGAGGCCTCAGAAAGCAGCCCTCCTGGCCTGCAAAACTTCCCTCTCCATCTCCCACACCACTACCCCCAGCCATGTTTAAAATGTTACTCAGGCCAATTAATTCCTTCCAGTTCAAGCAGAAGGTATATCAGAATCACCAGGAGAACTCTGAAAAATACAGAGTCTAGGGCACGACATGAAATTCACAAATCAGAATTGCCAGAATTGAAAAATCAGGCAAGTGCATTTTTTAAACCACTTCGCACGACTCTAATGTGTGCCGGGAATTGAGGGAAAAACATTGCCAGCTCGAGGAAATGTTTTGGAGAGCAGAATTGCAGACCCCCCTCCTTGACAGACAGGACTAATAACCATCACTACCATTGACTGAGAGCCTCTCCCGTTACAGACCCTGAGCTGTGTACTTAGACGCACCATCTCTATTACTTTTCATACCAAACAACACGGCTGGTATTATCGTCCCCATCTCACGGATGAGGGAACTAAGCCCAGAAACATTAAGCAAGCTACCTAAGGTTACCCAGTTAGCGGTGGCTCAGGATTTGAACGCAGAGCTCTCTGCCTCTTTCCATTACATCATTTATTAGATGCACTATCTAAAGAAAAACAACGGCCAGCTCCACAGCCAACTTGGCTCCTAGGAGTCAGGCTCCTTCCTGTACATGCAGGTCTCCGAACTCTTCACCAGGGCCCAGTGATGAGGTCATTCTGGCGCTCGGGCCCTCCCTGGCCAGGCCAGCTTCCTATTTTGATGGCCCAGAGGCTGAGAGAACATCTGTAGGGACCAAGGCCGGAATCAAGCTCTCTGTAGAGTCTGCTAATGTGGGTGTGTTGGCTCGAACTATCTGGACTGAACAGAATCTAAGAAACCTCATGCTTGGGGCAAGCTTTTGGAAAAGCAGCAGTGGGGGCGGGGGGAATACCCACGCCCACAATACGGATGTGAGGGAAAAGTAAATGTACACAGATGTAGCCAGGCGGGGTGGGATCTGAAAGATAAACCAGAGTTGGCTCAGTGGGAGGGATGAGCTAACTTCCGACATCAGCTTCTCCTGGTTCCTTTCTCCGGAGCAGCTTCAAAGGCAGAAAAGCATCAGCCCGGCCTTGAAGGCTCCTGGACCTGTCTGTGAGGATAGGAAACAGCAGGAGAGGAGAAAGGCCTCCACCGAGTCGCCCTTGGCTGACTCTCTATCCTAACTCTTAAAGTTATAACCTGGCCAGTGTTAAGAAGAAGGAGGGGGAAAAAGTACATTCAAGCTATTGTCCTATGCTCCCTTGCATGGATGACTTAAGGCTGCCTCTTTGAGAGCAGGAAAGCCTTGGCTGTGTCGCCAGGGGGCAGCTGGCGGTCCCCTCCACCCCTCAGATCCCTCGAGCCCCTGAGTCTACACTCCCTTCAAGGAGGCAGCTCCAGAGGCCTGCCCAAGTCTATCAGCGGCAAAGCTCTGATAGGTAATTTAGGACACACGTGGTCAAGGTCAAGAATAAGGTGAGTTCCCACCCCTGAGAGGAAGTGGAGAGCCCCCGGAAGCAGGCCCCAGGAGGCCTGCCCTGCAGGACCGCAGCCTGTCATTCCACCACCACTCCAGGGCACACACTCATGCCGTCAGAGTCTGAGCATTACAGTGGACTAACTGTGGGACCCTGGAGTCCCCTGGCCTCCCTAAAGCCCAGCTGAGAGCATTACGCTGGAGACGCAGAGCCCTGGTGCACGCTGGCCGAAGTGGTGGTCAGGCTGGCAGCCTTCCCGGCTAATCCAGCCCAGGCCATATTAGCACCGAGCTCCCTCCTGAACCTGCCCTTGGAGACCACAGCCCGCAGCCTGTCAGCAATGCCGTCCAGCCTGGGCATGGGCCCAAAACGTGCACATGCCCATCTGCTGGGCTGGGCTGGCAAGATCTCCGACCTGATTGGTGGACCCTAGCTGGGGGTTGTGTCAGAGCAGAACCAGCCTCATTCCACCAGACAATGCTGGATTCCCCCAGAGGAGCCCTTGCTCACACACACACTCTCTCTGTCAAAGCCAGCCCCTCTTTGCCCCAGCAAGACCCAGATGTTCCTCTCCAAGGGTCTCAAGGCCCAGGTTCACTCTCTGATCACATAACTCATTAAGTGTTTCCGTGCAACTTCAAGCCAGAAAGTGTCCGACCTGTTATTTCAGAAAAAAACAAATAAATAAAAACTCTTGCAGCTAATATAGACTTTTAATCAGATGTTTTCAATCAGAAAATGCGATATATACAACCTAAAGTATTTATTATTTCACTATCAGCAGCGACTTGGAGCAGAAGACAGCTCGAACTTCAGAAACCACTACGTAATTTGTATATTATCAGACAGCATCTTGCTGCCATGCTGCACCTTTGAACAACTGTGGTCTGAGATGGGACCAGGTAGAATCAGGGTGGGGCTGGGAGAAAGCAAAGCATCTGTGGGTGCAGACGTGAATAATCAGGCAGGAATGAAAAAGCAAAAGGCCCAGATTGTAGCTGGATGAGCCAGATGTGCCTGGGGAGGAACAGGGAATCCAGAGATGGGCATGACAAGCCAGAAAGGACAGTCCCCTGGGAGACGCCAGGAGCCAAGGACAGAGAGTGCTACATGAGGAGGACGTGCAGCAGGGAGGGGGCAGTGGGCACCCGACGGCCTCCTAAAGAACGTATGGGGTGGCAGGGCTGGCCGAGGAAGGCAGCGTGAGGGGGTGAGTGCTAAGTACTAGGAGCAGTCTACCTCTCCCACTGTCTTCCCAGTACATCAGCCTCTGTCACCCATGCCATGCCCTCAGCCCTCTGCACCAATCCCGGAAGCCTCCACCCTGACTCAGCCCGAGGGAGGGCAGCTGGGGCACAGCCTCCCTGCTCCAGTCAGATGGCGACAGCAGCAGGAGGGCGTGACTCACTTGGCTCAGGGAGGGCTTGTTCACTTCCCAGGAAAAGAGAGTAATTATTCTGAATGACTGTAATACTTGGTGGTTTCTCATTCTCGGTATCAGATTATGGTGAGATCTCAAAGCTACTTAGTTCAATCACAACCTGAGGTCATGATGCTTGTGAAGACATAAATCCCGTTGTCACTGAGGTCTGAACAGGATCTCAGATCAGGGCTTTTTGCTGCTGTTTTTATTCCAGTATAACTGACATGCTATAAAATTCACCCATGTTAGCGTATTTGTTCTGTGAGTTTTGACAAATAGATGCGGTCTTGTAAACGCCACTACAATCAAGATATGAAACAATCTGTTGCCTCAAAAAATTCCCCCAGGCCCCTTTGTAGTCGATCCTCCACCCCCCATCATGCCAGGCATCTGTTTTCCCAACCTACAGTTTTGCTTTTTCCAGAATGTCACATACATGGTATCATACAGTATGTAGCCTTTTGAGTCTGGTTTCATTCACTTAGCATAACGCTTTTGAGCTCAATATCAGGTTTCTATAAAGATGGAGAAAAACATTTAGAAGGAACTGGGCATTTTCTGAGTCCTCTGGCCCAAAAGGGTCCAGAGAAAGGAAAGTACAAGCCTCAAAGATACAATCTGCTACCTTTGCAAGGGGGCGGAGGGCTGTCCTGAACTCAAAAGGGCTCACGCACACAGAGACATAAAAAGACACCGGTTGTCCGGGAACAACTTAGGGTAATGCAGAGAACATGAACTTTGGTCAGAAGACATGTAGTTCACTCTGCTGTGTGACCTTGGGTTAAGTCACCTTGCCTTGCTGAGGCTCATAATTTCCTTCTCTGTCCAATGAAGCCCAGACACAGCCAATCCAAGTACCACACCTCCTCGGCCACAGTGATGAACTTGAGGAAAGACCATTCCGGTGACTTCCACTGAAGCTATCAGGAAAGACACTGTCGCTTGTCATTCTGTGGATTCCTAGAATATTATTAGTTGAATTCAAGCATGGAGCTGCTGGTGACCAATTCTACCACCACATGGGAAAAACGGATCTGTGAACATGACCAGCCAGAAGACATCAGTCTGGAGGGACAAAGATAGCAACACAATGATATCACACAAGCACGCTGATCCAACTTTAGTTCCATCTATCCCTGAACTGGTACGTGAACCAATACAGTCCCTTTATTTGCTTAATACATAGAATACGTGAGCAACCTCATTGCTCAGACGTGTTGGAGGGCTCATAAAATAGTACTCATGACAGGGCCATGTAAACAACACAGATGTATGATGTTCAAATGCATCTGTTTCACGGTCTGGAAACACGATTCCCAAGCCTGTGCCTTTAAGAGCCAGCACATTTAAAGTCGCAAATAACTCTAAGGACAAAGGCAAGCATTTGTTACACCACATATGACAGCCAAACACACCAAGACCTCTCAGCATCGGTCAGGTCTTCTGAAAGACTCAAGCTGACTCTTCCCAAGAGGCTCACATCCAGTAAGTTCAGCCAGCACTTACTGAGAACAAGGTACAAGGCCAGGGTCTGTGGTTATAGAAGCATTAATAAGATAGAGACTGCCCTAAAGGCAGTTCCAAGGAAAGGGAAAACACATCTGGTTGGGAAAATCAGAAGATCCTTGAAGACATGTTATTTGAGAATGAGTGGGATTTCAGACAATGGAGAAGAGAAGGACGGGCATTTAGGGAAGGGGAGGGCAGAAGCAGAGGCAGGCGCAGAGGAAGGGAAAGCTCAGCTTACGCAGAAAACAGCAAACCGGAGGCGCCTGGGTGGCTCAGTGGGTTAAAGCCTCTGCCTGCAGCTCAGGTCATGATCTCAGGGTCCTGGGATCGAGCCCCGCATCGGGTTCTCTGCTCAGCAGGGAGCCTGCTTCCCCCTCTCTCTCTCTGCCTGCCTCTCTGCTTGCTTGTGATCTCTGTCTTTCAAATAAATAAATAAATAAAATCTTTAAAAAAAGAAAAAAAAACAGCAAACCGGCCCTGAGGCTAAGGTACAGTATACCTACAGGTGTCAAGCAATGAAAAGTCAGAGAAGCTGAGTAAATGTTATAGAAGACTCTAATTGTTATATAAGAAGTCATTATTTAATTTCAAAGCAAAAAAGAAAACCCTGGAAGATTTGAGCAGGAACATAGCATAATTAAAACTGCGTTAATCAATGAGTTTCATTAATGTAATTAAAACCATACATCTGGTGAGAGTATATAGGCTGGGCCTGGAGGTGAGAGACGCTGGCCGAGGACCACCGGGCGGGAGGAAGGCGGTCAAAGGCACCTGCTCGGGCAGGGAAGGCAGGACCTTGGTTCAAGAGGCTGTCAGGAAATAGCAGGCAGGTGCTGAGGACAAGGGGAAAGAATGACACACAGCAGGCAAGCCAGTGAGACCGGAAGCACGGCCATGTGGCCAGCTTCAGGAAGGGAAGCTGAAGTTAGGGGAGGGATAGTAAGTTCACTCCTGGGTCTGCTGAACCAGGATGCTGGGGTCAGGTCCAAGTCGAGATGCCCAAGAAGCTCTGGAAACACAAACAGCTTAGTGGGTGGGGTGAGTCTCAAGCCCCAGAGTGAGGAGAGAGAGCACCGTGGGGCAGAGAGGGTCTCAGAGCAGAGCGTGGACAGTTCAGGAGAAGACGGTGGGCAGAATCAGCAGAGGGTGCCTGGTTGGACTTGACTCTTCCAACCCTGACTTTCTACATCTTCTGGCTTCAGAGGAGAAGGGAGTCAGGAATGGCCAAGACAGGCGAACATCTACACGTCAGGGATGAAAGCAGAGACGCTGGGAAAGAGGCAGAAAAGGAGCCGGGAAGTCAGAGAGCCACACTATGCCTCTGTTGGGCAGCTAAGAGGAGGAGCCGCAGGCCTCGATGAACCAGCCTCCGCTTTGGACCTCAGTCTCCAGCCATGTGAACAGACACACTGCTTCGAGCTCTGCCTCGCGGCCCCCCAGAGTGAAAAATGGGCAGGTAATGAGTGTACAAGGAAGAGCACAGAGGGTTCCAGGCCCAGCAGGCCTGGATTCTACCAGGCTCACGCAGGGAGGGGGGATGGTTCCATGGGGAGCGTTGGGGAGTTCCTGATTTATCTAAAAAAATGAGAGAAAGCTCAAGTAAGCAGGCAGCCTGTAAGCAAGCCAAGACGTGGGCCAAGGGTAATTCATGCTCGCCTGCTCACCCGCCTCCCATAAGGATTTCATTTTGAAGACAGCTGTGTAGGAAGAACATTTGGTCTCAAGTTGGCAAGGCTGGCACATCCACACTCCCTTGGGGGAGCCGTCCCCTCCCCTGTGCTGCGAGAGAGACAATGGCCACCAGCTTTGGGCCTGACAGCACACAGGAGGAGAGGTACACACGACCGACAATGGTGTGTCCCCCAAAGGCGGCAGCTCCCCTACAGATCGTGCCCCTCTTCCCACTGCCCTACCCGCCGGCCCCCATGTGTTCCCATTCTCCACGACTGGGGTTGGGCCTCACCTCCTAGTGAAGCCTCCCCTGACCACCCTTTACCAAATGAACCTTATCTCCACTGGATTTTTAAGCACCTGAGGCTGTAGGATCTAGTGACTTATTACCACTGTCTAGGGTTCCCATTTGTTTCATCTTTCCACAAAGCTTCCTACACACCTACTGGATGATACTCAGAGAAGGGCAACATGCAGGGTTACAGAAGGGAAGAGGTTCAGCCTTTTCCATTCCCTAAAACTTGACTGAAACAGGAGTGAGGACAGCTCCACTGGGAGCCACGACAGCTGGTAGAAAGTGAGAGGAGCCTCGTCAAAGAAGCCAGAACAAGGGGCAGACTCCAGGGCCGGGGAATTCAGGGAAGGCTTCCCGGAGGAGGTGGCTTCTCTATCTGATTTGCCTGATTACAGACTGATTTGTCTGTAAGCAGCTGATTTCTTCCCATGTCCTTCTGGCTCTGGCACGTGACAGCACAGAAGCAAAATGCTTGAGCCCCAAGAACATGGGCCCTGTTGTCACACAGGCCTGCCTTCCAGCCCTGACTACCCTGTAACAACTCTCTGGCCTTGCACAAGCAACTTAATATCTCACAACCTAAGTTTCCCATCTGTGAAACAGAAATGAAAATGCATATAATCAAATGGATATGGTAAAGATGAATGGGACGATAGAGGGTAGGACCTGACACAGCACCTGGCGCACAGAAGGTGCCCAATTAGTGTTAGTTCCCTCCCACCCACCCAGCTCTAGAATCCAAGCCCTGGCCTTTATGAGTAGCATCTCTTGTCCTTGCTTCCGTACTCCTCAGCATAAGGGCCTGAGCTGCCTTTCCCATTCATTCCCACGGGCAACTTTGGACAAAATGTACCAAGTGTTCATGTTCTAAGAACTATTTCCTCTTTGGTGTCCCCCAATTTGCTTTTCTGCCACTTCCCATCTCCCCTGAGCTCCTTTCTCTTCTTATGAACCTTCTAAGAGCCAGCGCTTACACCATGTGCCAGGCAGCCCTGAATCGCCCTCAAGGTACTAACTACTTTGCTTCATCTGCAAAGTAACCCTGTCAGGAGGGGACTGTTCTGCAGATGATGGAGGGAGGTTAAGGCACTTACCCAGGGTCACCAAAGCGAATATGCGAGGTAGCCGAAATGTGAACCCCAACAATCTGGATCCAAAGTCTATGCCCTCGACCCCAAACTGTATCACCTCACATCTCACTGCTGCTTCAGATCGCTCTTCTTCAGGACTAAATCACTTTGACATATTTGCTCATATTGAGGTGCTAATCCCCGAGGGACATAGAAAGACAAAGGAGGACAACATTTACCTCAAAGATACAAATCTCTAGTGATGAGAGATATGGCGGACAGCCTTGCCAGAGACCCAAACTACCCCACAGGGGCGATGGGCCATAGCAGGGATGTACTCACGTCTGTCCCCTGTAGCTCACAGCTACTACTGTTCTCACCGGAGGCTGGCCTGGCTCTGTGTCACATGTTGGGATCCTGGGGACTGCTCACAGCATCAACCCCTGTGGGAGGGGTGAGGGAAGCAGGGGAAGGCAGGGGAGAGGGTGGGCTGTCACGCAGCCCTAAGGGTCTGAGGCGATCCTAAGAGGATCTCTGCGACAAAGATGGCCTTACAGAGTTGTCCCAAATTGGGGGAAGGGGCAGGGCCTTTTTTCTCCCCATAAGCCAGTCATTCCATGTGGCTACCCGCAGGGAGGAGTGCGACCTTGGGCAAGAAGGCTCTCTTCGGCTGAGCACAGCAGGCTGGGCAAGAGGGGACACCTGTGACTGGGAGCTGTCCGGGCTCTACAGTCCCAGCAGTTGGGGGGAATGAACGCATCAAGCCTAGAGGGAGTGGTCCGTGCACCATACCATCCACCAGTCTACCCAGGCTCAGGGAAGATCTAGCTGCGCTCGAGGCCCAGACCAAAAGCCCTATTGCCCCAGACCTGGGCACCTCATCTCCCTTCCGGCTTGCCTGACTCCCGAGCTGCACCATACATGTCTTTTCCTACAGACATTTGCTCACATCCAATGCTCAGGCTACTCCACACATTCGCACAGAGGAACGCGCTGCCTTTCTAGATTGCAATCGTTATGCAAAACGAGTTCAACTATGGACATGGAACTGAATGTCCGAGTATCACGATTTCCATCAGGCAGGAATTCCAACCCAAAGAGCCTAAACTGAGAACCTTTGAACCAATTTCCAATTCCTCAGCCTTGAAGGCATATCCCACATTGTGCCATACAGTACCCAGAAAAAGTAGGAGATGGTACCTTTCCCCCACCTCAAACTTTTCCGAGAAGCTAAGAGCACCCTGTAAATCTGTTACATGCTCTATCTCAAGAGGTACAGGCTCGAAGTGAAATCAGAGTTCTCAGAAGGCACTGACTGGCAGGCCCAGCGGGGCTCCTTACTCAGCAGAGCAGGAAAAGACCACAGGGTGACCATCCATCATGCTGGACTCCTTGAACCCCAGGCTCCACCTACCACGGTAACTTGGGGGAGAGAGAAGAATGACACATGGGGATGTGAGAGGAAGGACAAATGGCCGTTTCAAGAAGCTACTTGGCCAACCCCATGACTTGCTTCAACTCAGCTCAAGTCCCACCCTCTCAATGAAGCCAACGCTCCCCATCTCAAGTATTATCTAAATGAGACAGCCATCTGCCCACCGCCATACTACCAGGGAGCATTCCAAAGCCCCTCACCCTATTTGGTATTATTTCTTTTCCCATAGCCTGTCTGATCTTATCACACACTGCATCATTAGTTTTTACTCCCGCTTACTGTTCATTATCTATCTTCCCTTACTAACATGTAGGCCCCATGATCACAGGAATCTTTGTTTTCTGTACACACGCATCCCAAACTCCTAGAAGGCCTGGAATAGAGCAGGCCCTTAATACATACTGGTTGAGGGGGACCTGGGTGGCTCAGTGGGTTAAGCCTCTGCCTTCGGCTCAGGTCATGGTCTCAGGGTCCTGGGATCGAGCCCCACATCGGGCTCTCTGCTCGGCAGGGGGCCTGCCTCCCCCCCACCCCCGTCCGCTTCTCTGCCTAATTGTGATCTCTGTCTGTCAAATAAATAAATAAAATCTTTAAATAAATAAATAAATAAATACTGGTTGAATCCATGAAGAGCTCGAACATTTCTTGAGCACCTACTATGTACCAAGACAGGCCAGCTACCAGGGAAACGGTGGGGAGTGAGCCAGACTCTCTACCCTCACCATGCCCACCATCAATCTAGCACTTCCTCAAACGGGGTCTGAAAGAGAAGTAAACCTAATGCCCGAAGCCACAGCAAGTGCAAACTACAGCCCCCGGGGCCAAATCCCAGCCACTGCCTGTTTTCGTAAATACTATTTTACTGGACCACAGCCATTCATTCATGTATTCATCTATCCATTTGTATGGTCTCTGGTTGCTTTTGTGTTACCACAGCAGAGCTGAGTTGTTTTGAGAGCAACTGTACAGCCTGCAAAGCCAAAAAAACATTTACTACCTGGACCACTGGGGCAGAAAGTTGCCAACCCTGATCTAGGGCACCCATTAATTATAATGAATTAATATCTCTCCTGTTCGTCCACAATTGTACTAGTTATGGACCATCCTGGGGAGAACTGAGAAAGTAGTCACTCATGTCATTTTTTGTTCAGCAGTCCGTTTGAGGAATCCTATCTGAGAAAGATTGTGAAAGAGACAAATAAGCAAACAAACAGGAAGGTACCAAGTAGTGTGTTAATTGCTGACGGGCGGACATGCAACCAGATACTACAGATACACACAGAAAGCCACACTAGCCTGACTGGGAGTCTCTACAAAGGATTCCCAGAGGAAGCGACATATAAAATATTATTATTGTTGTGCCCACCACTACTACTACTACCCCATATCAGCTATTAGCCAAGCATACAGCAATATAGACTGACTTGAAACCGTTTTTCAAAGAAGTGGGTATCACCGGAGGCAACAATCCTGAATAACAGGGGTCAAGATCAAGAGTGTCATTTGATGATTTAATAATCTTCTGGTTTTCTGGCAGGTACTCCAAAGCATACAGCTGCCTCGTGAATTGATATCAGCACACTAAGAGCCTCAAGATATCCTAGATTTCAGTATTACTAGTCTGGACAGAATGTACTTACAATGGCATTCAGGGCCACCTACAGAAAAACCCCGAATTCCCGAGACATGTCTGTCCACAACCTCCCCGCGTGCTGCCTCAGTCTGCCCTGGGACGTGCATGGCCCTCTCTCCTCTCGTCCCCTCCAATGACAGACTGTCCCAGGTCAAATGCTTATCAATTTCATTTACACTGATGTCCAAATGACTGAGAAGAGGGTATGGTCCCTCTCTAGGACATCTTTATTTTAACCTAGTCATAAAAAGGTGTAAGTTACAGGAAAGGTTTTCTAAAGGTAGAATGTCAAGTACTGTGGTGGAAGGCAGAACAGGGCTTCTATAGAATGGGAGCTCATTCCTAATTCTTGATTTGCATCCTAGATGCAAATCAAGAAGGAAACTGCAGGAGTTCAGAAGACCTCTGCTTTTAGACTTCAGTCTCCCACTTACTCCCTGATCTGTGGTATACTCCTTCTCTCATCCACAAAATGAAGGTGAACCCAAAAAAACCTGAATTATTCTCAGTAGCCAAGACGGGGGATCAACTTACATGTCCAAGAACAGATGAACAGATAAAGAGAAGGTAGGACACACACAAGGGATTATTATTTGCCCTTTAAAAAGAAGCAGATAAGGGCGCCTGGGTGGCTCAGTTGTTAAGCATCTGCCTTCGGCTCAGGTCATGATCCCAGAGTCCTGGGATCGAGCCTCACATCAGGCTCCCTGCTCGGCAGGAAACCTGCTTCTCCCACTCCCCCTGCTTCTGTTCCCTCTCTTGCTGTGTCTCTCTCTGTCAAATAAATAAATAAAATCTTTAAAAATAAATAAATAAAATAAAAAGAAGCAGATTCTGCCAAATGGGACAGCATGGATGAACCTGGTGAGTGCAATCATTATGCTGAGTGAAATATTCCAGACACAGAAGGACCAATACTGCATGCTTCCACTGGAATGAGGTCTCTAAAATAGACAAACTCATAGAGACAGAGCAGAATGGTGGATGCCAGGGGCTGGAAGGCAGTGGGGGAGGGATGGGAGATGCTGTTCAACAGGTATAGGGTTTTAAGCATGCAGGATGAGTAAGTTCAAAAGACCTGCTCTGAAACTGTGTGTCTATATGTAAAAACACTGTATTGGGCACTTAAAAAACGTGTTAAGAGGGTAGATCTCATGTCAAGTGTTCTTACCATACTCTAAAAAAAAAAAAAAAAAAAAAAAAAAAAACAAAACCTTAAGGGAAGGGACTCAGTAAATGAAACATCTCCAGACAGAAGACTATTACTCCTAAAAATAGTCCATTTTTAGACACCCCTTTGGGTATCAATTCCAGGCCACATATTTCTACATCAGACCCATATAAGCCATAGAACTGATGGTCCTAAAATATTAGCTGAAAAACCACAAAGACTGGGCCTGCTCTAAGTGAATGAAGATGTTGGGCCCAAGAGGGTAAGCTGGAAAAGGCAGGCTCTGTTTTCAGCAAGTGGCCTGAATCCTTAAACCACAGAAGAATGTCATGTGTCAATCAATCACAGGCGAAGATCATCTGTTCCTGAGCTAAGTCACACCTTGCTCTCCAGACGGTCACAGCAATAACCATCCTCTTCCTTAGAAGCAGAGTGCTAACTAAACACAGTAATCAACTAGCCCTAAAACTCACTTCTTACCCGGCCCCAGACTGTCCCCAGCAGCTACCTTCTGCCTAAGACTCCTTTCTGGTTCAAAAGCACCCAAGCTTGCACTGTCTTCCACGCTTCTATTTCCTACCCCTCGAAATGTTCATTAACAGCCTCTATGTGTTGTTTCATGCTAAATGGGGTTTGGTTTCCTTTTAGGTAAATCTGGGGAATATCATTGTCATAGTCCATGAATGTTAAAATTTATTTTTAAAACATTTTACAAATAATAGCTCAGTGTTTCCCATGATATGCTGGACACCACACAAAATTGATTTCTTTTTTGCATGGGAACTGTTTCTTGGGAGAAGTGTCTCCTAAGAGGAGAGGAGAGGAGAGGAGAGGAGAGGAGAGGAGAGAAGAGGAGAGGAGAAACTCCTGAATGTTAAAAAATGCTGTGCTCTGTTAAGACACAAATAACAATTCAGGCTCAGTGTCCTCGGCAACATGACTGTTCTCTCAGTGCTACTCTTCTGATGTGTGTGGTTTTTCCATTTTTCTTCCTCTTTTTTAATGCAAGGTTAATGAAGGGACTCAAAAGCATCCATTCTTGTCAATGCTGTTAACTATAAACATATGACCTTATATCCTTTAAAAAAAAAAAATGCCAGAAATGCTCATGACCCAGAGATCTTCTCCAGAGTGATCTGTTTCTCTCATAGGATCACAGATGGGTCTAGAAGCCTGCCTCCCATTTGGTGGATGCCTAAGCTGTTTCTAAGTCCACTCCCCTTGGGCTGAGGTGAAGAGACCAGTCTCTCCCTTGGAGAGAAGGGCCGGAGCATCCCTCGGCCCCCACTCTGGCCTGCATCAGCGTCAGCATGCAGGCTGATCACTTAGATTGCCAGTGTCCTTTGGGATATTTTCTGCTCAAACTTGAAAAATACCCTCCATGGAGGATGAGCCTTGGGCACGGCTTAGAACCTTGAGGACAGATTCAAAAACAGCTATATTCTTGGGTCTGCAGATCCCTTTCATACTGTATTAAAATTCACAAAAACCAGAGGTCAGTGATCAGAGCCTTATGGGGACTGGGTAATATCCTCTGGGGTCCTGCTGTAGGAAGAAAAGAGAACGGAAGGCAGACACAGACACGGATGGTAGGGGCTGCAGGCAGGAGCCCCTTGGCTAGCTTGCCAGCACATCTGCACTGGCATATCCCAGGCCATCCATTTGGGGAACATATTCTTTCATGATAAAGATGCTGCAACTGACCCCTGCTTGAATTGGGGGTTGGGTTTCACAGAGCCTTCTATCTGCTTTCTCTCTACTCTATCTTGTTCAGTGTCTCATAAGCCAACATAAGAAAGGACAGCATTATGGCCTCTGCAGCCCTAACTGCCCGAACTGAGTAGCCAAGGGCTCCTGGTATCAGTGATGTGATCTCAGCCCCTTTAAGTCCCCAGGATAAGGATTCTGAACCATCCAAAAGGCTCCAAAGGAAGGAGCCCAAGAGTCTGAGTCATCACAGTGGCCATGGTCAGAATCCTACCTTCATGCCGCGGTAGAGAAGGAGGTCCCTGGTGGGACAGGGGAAAGGGGAGAGGGGTAGAAGTGGAGGTAGAAGTGAGAACAGAGAAAAAAATCTCACTTGGGAAATACAGCAGCGGTGAAGACCCAGTGCTCTATAGTCATCTGCGTACTCAGTTCAAATCTCTGCCCCACTACCTGTAAACATCTGACAGGAACCACATTACTCGGCCTCTCTGACCTTAAAGGAGGGGGGATACCCATACCTCCTTTATACAGCTCTTGCAAGAAATGAAGCAGGCGATGCCTGTAAAACACTTGGCATGGGGCGTCTGTGACTGGCAATGTCATTATTTTCTTTGATACTGAAGAGAAGCATGAACTCGTGAAACTTGGGCGAGTCTCGGGCAACCTGAGTTCTCAGTTCCCCATTTTGAAAACGAGGGGCTTGTCATGAAGTTTCCTTCCAGCTCGGATATTCTAGAAGTCTGTGACTAAGAACTAAAGGCTAAAATGTCATGCGGGTATTACAACTGTAATATAAAATGACACCCAATAGAACATTTGCCACCATTAAAGGAAGCTACATGCACAGCAGGTTCGTGCAAAGAGGGAGTGAGTGGGTTTGGGTGTGGGAGTGTTGGGGGGAGGGGCACTGGTGGGAAAGGAGGTGGTTAACCACAACTGTCATTGCTGACATTGTTACTCTTTTGTTTGCTAGACCAGCCTCCAGAGAAGTTTCTGGCCACCTGGGTACCACACAGACAATAAGGGTCTTATTTTAAAGTTCCCCTAAAATCAGGAAGGAGAGAGTTCTCCTTGCCCTAACCTTGATTCTCTGCCCTTTGAAATAAAAACTGATCATACCTTTAATTTATGAAGAATAGCTTCCCAGTCATCACCTTAGTCTCTTGATGGGCTACAAAAGGCTTTTGGAAAGGATGTGAAGTCACATTTTAACAAATACACTTATACAGAGAGGCAGTGTTTACGCAATACACCGCCTCCCTCAGTCTAGTTTAGACCAACAAGGCTTTAGGTTCGTAAGTGTCCCTCCTCGATTCCCAGAGTTCTGGTGGAGCGTGAAAGCGCGTGCCCCAAGTGTGGAGCCAAGAAGCAGAGACCACTACCACGGCAAGAAACTAGAGTCATCAGTGGCTCAAAGGATAGCCAGCAGTACATCTGGACAGGACGACAGATGTTACACAAAAGCTTAGTCAAATCCCCTAAGCTACTGGGAATGCTATCCCTCTCGGTCCAAATCCTCTTATCCTTTAAGGCATAGTTCAAACCCCTCTTCTTCTAGAAGCCTCCACCGATAATACTGCACCCCCATGGATGGCTTCCATCAGAGACAACCACTCGCATTTACCGCCCCGCGCTCACTGGGCACACAGAACATTCTGTTGCTTGTTTTCCATCTCAGTCTCCTGAAAGGAATTCCAGACTGTATCTCCCATATCACCTCGCATTTGGCTCACGCTGAATAAATAGCTGTGCCCCAAACAGGCAAGCAAACCATTCTCAGTGCACACATAATTTTCTTCTCGGGAGTAGATGGCCCCATTGGCCCACAAAGATGAACCACTCCCAGTCATACAGTATCAGTTTCACTTTGGGCAGAGAAGGGACTATGCTGGCACACATCAGGCATCCAACTTCACCCAGAAAATCTACTCAGTGAATGGTAGCTCTCCTAATAACAACCCTAAGGCCAGATCTTAAACTGAACAAAGCTTCCCCACAGGGCCCTCTCCGCCACCTGAGGGAACAGGAACCAGACAATACCATCCGAGGTCAAAGGCTCCCACGACATACCTGGTTCCTTAAATCAGCAATATTTTGTTACTGAAAAATAGATCCTGAGAATCAAAACTATGCAGTGGGGATGCCAGCGCGCCGTCCGGAACCCGAAGCCAAGCAGGGGCACAACTAGAGATTCTGGACTGTGGAGGCCGCTCGAGAACAAGAACTAAAAGCAGGATCTCCAAAAAGAATGCAAGAACGGGCCGTGTCATCGTGGCATGAAGAAATTCAAAAGAACTTGTGCTGGAATATTACACTCAAAACCAGTGAGCTGTCCGGAGCAGCAGAAAACCCACAGTGGGCAGAAGGGAATGGTGAATCATGACCATCAACAGGGCAAACTGGTTAGGAGAAAGGACGGGACCTGCCCAGTGAGCAGCGACAAGCAGCAAACACTTAACAGGAGCCCAGAAGCCCAGAAGCCCAGAAGCATCGCTGCGTGCATAATTAACGCTTAAACCTCAGGGCCTGGAAGATCCCCAGGGCTCCACTGGAGGAACCCTTTGAGTACTACCTTGGAAATGCATGTAACCCGAATCCCAGGCTCAGAGGGCCTCTCTTCCCCAATTTCATATTTTAACAGGGAGGATTCACAGCATTTGCTACCGAGAGGCTCAAGGGCTAGAACAACCACATGTGTAAGCCACATGGGCTGAGTGCCCCGAGAGGACAGGGGCTGCTCTCATCCCCACTTAACAGTCAGGCAACGGAGAATCCATGCTGTTATCCCCTAACCTACTACAGTGCACTTCTGGGTTTCTAGGAAGGGAGCGATGAGGTGCCCTCATTACATACACAGGGTGAGATGAGAGCTACAAATGGAAAGAGGCCAAATCTGTCACCACCATTGCATCAGCCCTGGTTAGGACGCTCAGACTCAAGGGACGGAACACACAATCATTCCCGAAGTGAGAGGAGTGTCCGATCTGCCTTCCTTCTTCCCAAGGGAAGAAGACCCCCTTCCCAAGGGAGACCCACCAAGACCAACATCCCAAGTTCAGCACCCTCTCCCGCCTATGTTTAAGTCCTACTGGTTCGTAGCAGTGGTGAAGTGTTGTCCAGGGACCCCTGGGGGGGGGGGGTCCCTGAGACCTTTTCTGTGGGTCTGCAAAGTCAGAATCATTTTCATAATAATTCTGGTTCATTATTTTGTCTCTTTCACTCTCACACTGTCAGGAGTATAGAGTACAGTTTCCAGGGGCTACATGACTACATGTGATGTGGCAACAGGCTGAATACAGAAGGAGATAGGAGAATCCAGCTGACTTCTACTCTGTCAGCATGAAAGAGATGTGTGAAACTATAAAACAATGCCACGTTCCCAAGGTTTTTGTCTTGGAAAACGTAGGGCTATTTCATAAAAATATGCTCTTACGTTAACATGTGACGGAATTTATTGTTAAGCAATTTTTAAATGTTTTGGTTTTAATGTTGAGGTGTTAACTATGGATTGGCATAGCCCATATAAACAAAAACCTCTCTTTGGCGTCTTCAATAATTTTAAAATATTTAAATTTATATAACTGAAATTTTGGTCCTAAAACCCAAAAGGTTGAGAACCACTAGGTCATAAAAAAGAAGGATGCTCGCATCCCATCTGTGTTTCTTAAGGAACGAAATCTGAACAACTCTGCTCCTTTCTGCCCATCAGACCCTCACCTCACCTTTCAGCATCCTCTAAATCCTCCTGATCACCCAGAGCCCTGAAAATTCGGCCTTCTCATCTCCCCTGACGACTAGTTTTTCTGTACCACCAAGCACCTCATCGAATGTCACCCTGGGACACCCAGGGCATTATTTTCCTGGGTTATGTAACTCCTGTTGTGATTTAACTTTTCCCGTGGGTGTGTCCTGCTTCCCCAAGGCGATGTAGAACTGTGAAAATGGGTCCAAATCTCAGCTCTGCCTATTAACTAGCGGGCTGACCTTGGGCAAGTTATAAAGCCTCCGTTTCCTTATTTCGAAAACATAGAGCAGGCAGACTTCTGTGAACCACAAGCAATCACTTGCTTTTGCAACATCACCTAACTGGGGATTTTTCTGAGAACAAACTGCTGTTCACAATCTTGAGCACCAAGCACAATGCTGGCATGCAGGAGGCTGATCGGTCATCCTGTGCTGGGATGATGGGCAGGAGTGACCTTAACTAACCATTGCCTGTCCTTCCCAGGTGAGTGAGCGATGCATGAATCAATACACAAGTTTGAGTCTCACCAGGGGAGAGTATACCCTCCTAAGAGGACACTGGGGAATGAGCCTGGGCAGAGGGCTACTGGCTTGCAATGAGCAGGAATTACTGACCTTCCATAGGCAGGGACATACCTAAGTCTCCATCCACCCAAGCGTCACAGATTTCTATCTCAGACATGAAATTTGCCATCTCCCCGTCCTGGTGCTTCATCGAGTACACAGCACCATAAGCTTCTCACTCATTGAAGAGGGTCCCCAGTGTCTCTCCCCAGCCAT
Source organism: Martes martes (assembly GCF_963455335.1). Classification (NCBI taxonomy): domain Eukaryota; kingdom Metazoa; phylum Chordata; class Mammalia; order Carnivora; family Mustelidae; genus Martes; species Martes martes. The sequence goes on from NC_137896.1 coordinate 62,088,758, forward strand.
CCCTGGAGTCTAAGGGTATCCCCAGTCCCTAGGAGGGATGTCAGCATCTCCAACCTCTCAAGGAGTCAGGTTTCTTACTGACCAAGAGGCTGACATGATAAAGCATCCCTATCATTTTATCTCAGCTCCCCAGAAGTGGCTGCTCCCAGCTTGGAGAGCTGATCTCCTGATCTCCTGATCTCCTTCACCTAGAGCACCTTCCCACAGTTCTATCCTCCCAGCCCCTCTCCATCACTCACTCTCTCTCTCTGGCAGACAGCCCACAGCTCCATCAGAGAGAGACAGGAAGCAGCCAAGGAATGCTTTTTCTGTGTGAATGTGGATTCCACTGCCTGGGACTGTGATCCCTGGGAAGGGACCCCAGCAAACAAGCCCTGTGTGTGAACTCAGGACAGGCAATCTGAATATTTTCATTGTCTTCTGGGGAGTCACAGTTTTGTTTGATCTAGACTGCAAAGGAGGGGGAGAAAGTTTCTCCCAAGCCATATCCACATGCCATGGGCGTGTTACAGCTATACACGATACACTGTGCACATATGTTTCAGATGGACCACACCTGGGAATATTTGTTAGAGAAAAGCCCGGCCCTGTCTTTCAAATGTGACCCACCACCAGTTTAGCCACCCACTCACTCAGTACACATTCCCCAAGTGGCCAGTGCCCACCGCTGCTTTCCCGAGAGTGGGAATGAGCTGGATGGAAAGAAGACAGGCGGGTACCCAAAGAGTCCTTCCCGTGGTCCACAGGACACCCTGGGGATGTGGGATAAAAGGCCTGTGCTGGTATCCTCCTTAAGAAAAAACTTCAAGGGGCGCCTGGGGGGCTCAGTGGGTTAAGCCTCTGCCTTAGGCTCAGGTCATGATCTCAGGGTTCTGGGATTGAGCTCCGTGTCGGGCTCTCTGCTCAGCGGGGAGCCTGCTTCCCCCTCTCTCTCTGCCTGCCTCTCTGCCTACTTGTGATCTCTCTCTGTTAAATAAATAAATTTAAAAAAATTTAAAAAAAAAGAAAAAACTTCAAAATAAGAAACAGAGTTTGCCCTCTGAGAATAAAACTGGAAGAACCCAATAAGGAATCAGTGTAAAAATAAGCAAAGTCAATTACTTAGACTAGATCTCAGATTAAACACATGAACATAATCTCAAAAAAAAAAAAAAATCAAAGATTGAAATGGGATCAGAGCAGGGTGGGGTGAGGAGAACCAACAAAGAGGGCCAAGAAAGAAGGAAGTCCCAAGACGTGTACTGACACTACCCAGCCCAGCAGTGCCTGCAGGCGAGGGTAGCCTGTGTTGGGGATGGATGCCTTGGGCCTCCTCTACGTATAGTTAATAAACCGTTTTTCCAAATTCTGAACTGAAAAAATAGTCTATAAACGTCTGCAAATTTCAATAAATTTGGGCAACACTGAATAAGACTCTCTAGGAGAATTATAATCCACATTAGCATATGAAAGGTTCTGATAAGCTCTGAAGTAAAGAAACTTGTTTCACTTTTTAAAATTTTTTATTATTTTTTTAAGATTTTATTTATTTATTTGACAGAGAGAGATCACAAGTAGGCAGAGAGGCAGGCAGAGAGAGAGAGAGGGAAGCAGGCTCCCTGCTGAGCAGAGAGCCCGATGAGGGACTCAATCCCAGGACCCTGAGATCATGACCTGAGCTGAAGGCAGCGGCTTAACCCACTGAGCCACCCAGGCACCCTCACTTTTTTTTTTTTTTAAAGATTTTATTTATTTGACACAGAGAGAGAGAGATCACAAGTAGGCAGAGAGGCAGGCAGAGAGAGAGGGAGAAGCAGGCTCCCCACTGGGCAGAGAGCCCGATGCGGGGCTCGATCCCAGGACCCTGAGATCATGACCCAAGCTGAAGGCAGAGGCTTAACTCCACTGAGCCACCTAGGCACCCCCCTGTTTCACTTTTTAAATCGTTTCTCAAACTCACTTGCCCAGAGAACCCTTTCTTCATGGAACAACCAGGCATAGCCCTCACAACTAGTGTTCCTTAGAACCCCAGATTAGACCAAGACATCACTGAAAAACTCATTTTCCTGTCTCTGACTCTGGCACCAGAGTCAGGCCTTCTACAGAGCCTGCTCCAGAGACAGAATAGAATGGCGAACCGACCCCAGAACCCCATTTGGCGTAACACCCAATTCTCCTTGTAACTTCATAAAAACCAGAATCCTGACTTTATATGTCCATTGCAAGCACCTGGTTACTGTTAGCTCTCTCCAACAGCTGGAGGCCCTCTTACCTTCTAACCTACTGGTTCTCAACTAGGGGCATTTTGCTCTCTGAGGGGATGTTTGGTAATGTCTGGAGACATCTTTAGTGGTCACAACTGGGAAGAGAGGCTATTAAAAGCCAGAGATGCTGCTAAATATCCTACAATGCACAGACAGTCCCTGGCCACAGAGTTCTCAGGCCCAAAATGCCAACAGCACTGAGACTGGAAGACCTATGAAGTCACGGTGTTGGTCTATAAGGTTGGGAATCTTGGTACATTCACCAAAACAATGAATGACACCAGGAAAGGACTGTTGGGTGGCCATCAGCCTTTGCTGGGGCCCATCTTTGCTCACAAGTATGAAAGACCTTTTCTTTTAAAGATTTTATTTATTTTCAGAAAAACAGAGAGAGAGAGAGAAAGAGAGAGAGAGAGAGCACAAGCAGGGGGAGCAGCAGGCAGAGAGAGAAGCAGAATCCCCACTGAGCAGAGAGCCTGATTCAGGACTTGATCCCAGGACCCTGGGATCATGACCTGAGCTGAAGGCAGGTGCTTAACTGATTTAGCCACCCAGGTACCCCAAGAGCCCTTCTTTTAATGTCCCTGAGATAGAACCTACAGCTGAGGCCGAGCTACAGTTTCACTCTCATTTGCTCAAACACTTGGGATCAGCTTGTGGAAGGAGCCAGGCCGGTGGGCACTTGGGCCCCTCAGTTGCCCCTTCCCCTTAGGAGCCCCCATCACTGGGGTAGAAGCCGAAGAGTATGACTTAGCCACAGACTACATCAGTGGGCTGACTATCACCATCACCATTGACCAACCACACAAGCCATGAGGAAAGAGGCCTCAGGATTCTGTCCTGGAGTCAAGGCAGATTAAAGAACTCAGATAGAGGGGCTCCTGGGTGGCTCAGTGGGTTAAAGCCTCTGCCTTCGGCTCAGGTCGTGGTCTCAGGGTCCTGGGATCGAGCCCCGCATCGGGCTCTCTGCTCAGTGGGGAGCCTGCTTCCCTTCCTCTCTCTCTCTATGCCTGCCTCTCTGCCTATTTATGATCTCTGTCAAATAAATAAAATCTTAAAAAAAAAAAGAAATTAAAAAAAAAAAAGAACTCAGATAAAAGGGATGCATTCCATTCCTTGGGACCTGCAGATACCCATGAAGCATGTGTTATCCTTTGGCGGGGAGCCCAAAGTAGGTTTTCTTGTGCAAGCAAAACTCTCCCAAATTTGCAAGTCTCTGTGTTTAAGTACTTGTGCCCATGTGTAGATAAATAGAGGAAACCAGATGGATGACGGATAGGCATATAGATGATTGAGCGATTACAAAGTGACTGGTATCTAAGTGCTGCTCCTTAACTCGCAAGCCCAGCTCTCCTTCCTAGGAGAGTTTCAGCAAGACAGACACACAAACAATCTGCAAGCCAGAGAAGCTGCACTCTGGGAGCAAATGAGAGGCTTAAACTCTGCCTTCCTCATGGCAGTTCACCATCAAAGGGGCCTAGCCTCTGCCGGAGGCAGACACAGTGGGAGCCCCACCCTTCACTCAACGACCTTGAACAGGTTGGGGCTGCTGAACTACCTCCATGGCATTAGCTCTGACCTTCGAAAGCTGGAGAAACAACCCTTCCCAAGGGTTCAAGTTCTGCCTGGGCCCCCAGGTAACAGTTGAAGATGAAGAAGAGAAGTACACCGAGAGAAAAAACGGAAAGCAAGTGTTTGCAGCTTCAAAAGGCACTTTCCAGGTGAACAGAATGAAAACAGGATTTTGACAGGTGGCACTCAGCTAAGATTGCGAGGGGAGGCACAGAAGTGGGAGGAGAGACCTTCGGGCCTCTACCCAGAAGGGAGGGTTCAGGGGTGCTCTGAGGTGACAGGCTCCAGGGGCAAGGTGCAGGAAGGAGAGAACAATCAACACTTTGTGGACTTTAGTTTGCCCTCGGCTAACACTCCTCACACTGTCCCAAACCATGAGACCCCATCCTGCCCCAAAAATAGGAGCAAGAAGAAATAAATGAGTCACCAGAGAAAGGCAGTTTATGTGGTGACGAGAGAGGGCAAGAAGGGGAAAAAAAAAAAATCGAAGGAGCATTCAAAGACATTGAAGTGAAAGAAACAAGAGGCCCTGGGCCACATGGAGGAAAAAAAAAAAAAAAATCACACACACCCCCACCCTGACACCATTATTTACTAGAAACCAATGAGAGCACTTAGGTTAGCACAGAAAACATGGCACCTTGGTGTAGCGGTATACACACAGGTTCCAGGGGCCAACAGATCTGGACTCAAGCCCTAGTTCTCCCACTGAGAAACTGACCGACCTTGGGCAAGGTGGTCTACTTCCCAAGACTCAGCTTCCTGCTCTGCAAGATGGCAACAACAATGCGTTTCTCCCTGGGTTGTGAGGCCCAGGGTGGTGCAAGAGAGGCAGGAGGCTCTCAGAATCCACCCATACATGGCCCTCCCCTCCCTCACTTATTTATCCCCTCACTGCATGCAAACTTTATTTCTGAAAGGGATTTGACTCCTTAGAATATACTAGTCTGTTTCTATGGAAACAGTGGGCTGATGTAGAGAATTCCAGAAGAAGCCAAGTCTTTGGGAACAATGGCAGGATTCCCTTGCTCCTTAGAAGCTCCAAGACAATGAGGGGATAGTGGATGGATAAAAGCATGAGGAGAGGGATTTCCTCCAGGACAGAGCTGAAACTGGGCTGAGAAAAGAACCAATCAATATCTTTAAGGACTCTGATTTCCCCAAGGTTCCCAAAGTGGGTAACATAATTTAAGATTCACTAGCATCTAACGAGGGTGTCAAGGGGCAGTGGGTGTTGAGAGGGTGAGAACCTACGGAGGAGAGAGGTTTCCCTCACTAGGAGCCTAAGCCTGGCCGAGGTTGTAAGACCAATACACTGGGGACTGTCCATGGCCAAAGATGACCAAGTACCCACCAAGGTTATCTGATGGTGCCACACACACACCTCAATATCGTCGGTGCTCGAGAAATACCTGTGAAGTGAGTGAGTTATTCATTAAATTCCCATCTTTGAGTTGCTTGCCTTCGGAAGAGCTCTGTGAAGTCCAGTCTCCTTTTCTGCCAGGAACAGTTTCAGGCTGTTCCAGGAAAAACAACAAAGCCTGGGGAGGGACCTGCAAAAGCTGGAAACCCTGAAGCCAAGAGGTGAGCCGCCTTGTGGTTGTCTGCTCGGCCCAAACACCCAGACCGCGAGGCTGCAACCCACTTACTCACGTGTATGACAGTTATTAATACTCTCGAGCCAGTGGCCGGCGCCTCAGGTCTGCCTTGGTTCTGAGGAACACAGAAATCAGACTGCAAGAGCACGGAGAGATTCCAGGACAGGCTCAGCAAGCTCAACGTCCATCCCCTGAGTCAGGAAAAGCATCTGCTAAGTCCAACCATGATCCCCCTTCCCCACACAATCTGTCCTCCGTGCACAAAAAGGACATCACCTCTCGAGAAGGCGAAGCAGTGCTGGGCCAAGAAAACCATACACGAGGCCACAGCAAAAGGAGGCAGGGAAGAAGGAAGGAACACAGAAAGACAGATTTCGTTGTGAGTTTTCACCCAGCTGAATGTGTTTAATTTAAAGAGCCATCCTTCATTCTGAGTTTATTCTGAGTTATGTCTTCCCTACTTCTTCTCTTTTCTCTCCTGAGTGCACCAGGTCCTTGCCCACCTCAGGGCCTTTGCACACACAGCCTCCTCGGCCTCAAACACTTATCTCCCTTTCCATATCCAGCTCCCTCTCTCCCTCCGTCTCTCAGTTTAATTGTCCCTTCCACAGACAGGCCTATCAAACCTGCCACTGGAGGAGGCTTCCTCTCCTCACCTCCATCCCAGCCCCCTTTTTCCTTAGAGCCCTTTTGACAATGTGCACCTATCTATTGGCTTATTTCGTGCCAATCCCCTCCCCTACTCTAAGTCCCCTTAGAGTAGGGCCCATACCATTAAACAGCCAGTACTTGGCACAATGTTTGGGGCATACTGGCTCTCAATAAATGATTATTCAATCATTGAATTAAAATGCTTTTTCTCTGAAATCACTATGGTAGTGAATTTATTCTTCAAATTCTTAATTGGAAACCTTAAGCTCAACTCTACTTGGGTGCCCTCCTCTTTTGGGGGGGTTGCTGGGAAGAGGAAACATTTTCCTATATCGAAAACTGTAAAAGTTTGCAAACAAATGCTTTCCAGAATAAAAGTCCTTTTGTAAATATTACAGGGGTCCCTCTGTGAAGAACACAAAACAGGTACCTATAAATGGAACGTCTACAAAAGTGAGTCCAGAGAGACTCACTTTTTGGGAGATGTTGTTTTTTTTTTTTTTAATTAATTTTTTTATTTATTTTCAGCGTAACAGTATTCATTGTTTTTTCACCACACCCAGTGCTCCATGCAATCTGTGCCCTCCCTAATACCCACCACCTGGTTCCCCTACCCTCCCACCCTGCCCCTTTTTTGGGAGATGTTTTATCTTCATTTGTCCTTCACCAACAGTGGACACTAATATCACAGCCTTCCCCTTTCTTCACCAAGTTCTTTATTATGTAGGTTTAAATTGGTTTTTGTTAGATTTTATTTATCTATTTATTGGGGTGGGGGAGGAACAGAAGGAGAGGGACAAGCAGACTCTGCACTGAGCGTGGAGCCTGATGCCGGGGGTCAATCTCAGGGCCCTGAGATCATGACCTGAGCCAAAATCAAGAGTTGGATGCTCAAATGACTTTGCCACCCAGATGCCCCAGTTTAAATTTCTCAAGCCATAAACACTCATGAGTTCCTAATTTAGGAAATGGCAATGAATTCTTCCTTCAAATGAAGAATGATTTTTGTTTGCATTAATAATCGCCCGCTGTTTTTGTTGGTTTGGATGTTCCTGTCCTGAGTTTTCCTGCAGCAGCGTTCATCTGTGCACTGGACAGCTCCCTGGAGGCCTGACCTGCTGATTAGTAACGCAGGAGGAGGACGCATACTCCTGCTGCTACCCAGGATATAAAGAGTCTTTACAGCTATCCATTTCCACCAGGCAGTGTACAACTATGTAGGGCACAGAAAAATACACATTACCAGCCACCCCCAGGCTTGTGCTCTCCCCTGGCTGTTCCCATCTGGCAAAGTGACTGGTTTGGAGTCCAAGGGCAAGATGGGCAAAACAATGATGCCCTCTGTATGTCTAAAGCTCCATTCCCAAGACATTGTTAATAAGCATCCATTTCACCTTTACAAGGTCCTTGAGGTGCCTGTGATGGCAGATCTTTTACAGGTGGACAAACTGAGGCCCAGGCAGATGAACTCGCTTACTGAAGACAATGCTACAAGTCAGCTCCAGATCGGGAAGAAGATAAAAATGCAGAAGCATGAGAGCTCTAAAATCATGATGTGCATTGGAGATGCAAGGCAACAGTGTGGTAGCTCTCATCATTACTCATCCATTCAAAATCTTGGAGCATTTAATGTGTGCCACATGTGCTTCCAGGCTCAGGGAGGTAGACGTGGGGGTGAATACAAAAGTAAGTGACACACAGTCCCTGGCCATCGAGGAAAGGGATGTGTACTGCAGGAGCTGACTGTCTCCTAAACAAATCAGTACCAGGGGATGCAACCCTAGAGTCCAGTGGTTGGGAGCCCAGAGGAGGACAGCCTGACTCCACGTCCAGGAGCAAGGACTAGGGAATGTTTGAGCTAGCACCTAAGGAAGGCCTTCAGTGGATGGAGAAGAAGCAATAGGTCACTCCGGGCAGAGGGAACAGCATGCCCAGACCCTGGAGGTGTGACAGATCGTGAAAGGACTGAAAAGGTCAGGTGGGATCAGCAGGGCCAGCTGGCTAAGGGCCTCATAGACCTTGCCAAGGAGGAGAGACTTTCCTTGGAGGCCATCAACAGATGCGCCTCCATTGTGGAGCATCAAAGAGAGCAACAGTGTGATCAGATGTGGACAGGAAAGGGCAGCAACCTGGAAGGAAGGCCAGCCATGAAGGGCAGCAGGCAAGCACACGGAATAGGTTTTTGCCTGGCCGCAGTGTCCCACCCAATGTCAAGCAGCACCCCGTCCCAGAACCCCTGCTCAGCCTGGCAGACAAGCCAGGCCCAGGCCCTGTCAGCCGGGCAACAAAACGCCCCGGTCCCTTGGGGGTTGAGGGTCTGCCGGCCTCGGTGCTAGGAATAGGGGGTGGAAAACAATGGTATCTCAGTCGGGCCCGGGCTTCGCTGATGGGTCTTGGCAAAAACAAGATGCCAGTTATCAACAGCTGTGAGTCCTTGTGACAGCAGCTCCCCAGGCCCTGGGCACACTCTGGGCCATGAGAGAGCCACAATGTCTAGAGCCTTCTGCCACCTCTTGGGACCCGGAGTCCTGGCCTGGGGCCTGGCCATGGAATCATTCATCTATGGACAGGCTTCCTAGTGAGGAAAACGTGCAGGAAACTTCACAGAAGAAAACAGAGCTACAAAATGATTTCACCAGGGTTCAGCTGAGACAAGACCATCTAAGGCAGCGATTCTGAAGCAGGAGGGTAAAACCCCCAGGAGGGCACAATAGAGGTTTTGAGGGATGTGTGCACCTGGAAGGAGCACTAAGGACAGGCTGCATATCCCAGTGGTCAAGGGCATGGGTTCTGAGGCCAGACTCCCCATTCAAATCCCAGCTTGACCACTTACCAGCTGAGAGCCTTGGCCATGTTCTTTCATATCTCCTGGGCTGTTATATGAGGACGAAGATGGCACCTACCTCATCAGGTTGTTACAAGAATTAAATGAACTAATATACAGAGAGCTATATATGTGTTTATTAAATAAGATAAATAGGCTGAAGGAAATAGGAGAGGTCTCCTATCTCATAGTGTAAGATTCAGTAATATCCAGGATCACGGAGGTGGGGACTAGGGAGGAGGTGTTTCTATTACTTTTAAGAGGAGTTTAGATTTTTTATTTTTTAAAGATTTATTTATTTACTTTGGGGGGCAAGGGGGTAAGGGGGAGAGGGAGAGGGAGAGAGAGAATCTCAAGCAGACTCCCTGCTGAGCATGGAGCCTGACGCGGGGCTTGATCCCAGGACCCTAAGAGCATGACCTGAGCCGAAATCAAGAGTTGGATGCTCAACCAACTGAGCTGCCCAGGCGCCCTTAAGAGAGTTTAGACTTTTTAGAATTTGGAAGTTATTGATTTAGGGTCCCAAGGAAAGTGGAAGGACTATTCAGCAACGTGCCGGAGCAACTGTATATGGCAGAGCCCAGGTCTTGCAATGCAGGGTGGGGCGGGGTGGACCAGGAACTCTAGAAACTCCTACACTCCTACACCGTGGTCTGTACTAAAGCTTTCAAAATTCACCCTCCGAATTATCTGAAATCATGGAGTCCACACCCAACCCACTGAGCAGGAAAAGGATCATGCTAAGGGCCAGAGAAGGGCCTTGTCCAAGGTCACATAGCTGGCTGGTGTGGGGAACGGAGCAAGAGCCAAGAGCTGTTGGAGCTGAGGCATCTTCTGGCCCCACTCCAGGTAGGCTGCGAGCCCCCAGGCGACCCGTCAAGGTCTCGGCCTGGTTGAAGCCGCTGCCACACTGTCTCCAGCACAGGGTGTTCCTGAGTGGCACCTGCCACCAAGCTCTGGCAGTCCCTAAAAGCCTCAGGCCCAATTTCTTCTTTCCGAAGTGAGGATTAGGGGTCCTCACCTCCGATGCTCTCGCACCCAGAAGTGGCTCCAGGCCAGGGCACTAATCCTGAAGCAGCTGTTCAAGAAGTCCCACAGTGTCCCTTGTCTCATCCGGACTGATTCCAGGCTCCGACTAAAGCCAACAATAGTTCCTGAAACTGGTACATTAAGGAAATAGGTAGATGCCCAAATCTCAGTGGCTCAGGGCAATCCAAGCCCAAACTGGCTGCTCCCATCCACACAGGAGGGCTCTCCTGCGAGCAAAGATTTGGAGACCGAGGCTCCTTCTTCCTTGTGATGCTGCCACCTTCAACTCATGGCCCCCAAGACACCACACCTGGCTTCTTCAAGCCAACAGAGGGGAAAGCACGTCACCCCCAGAGCTTTTCATGGGCTTATCCCTTTTATCTACTTTCTGCTGGCCAGATTTAGCCACATGGCCACCCCTGGCCATATAGGAAGCTGATAGGTACCATCTAGCTGTTTGCCCAGACTGGAATGAGCTTTGGTGGACACACAGGCCCTCTGCTCCAATCCACCTTAGTTTTGCTGTATGGCACTGAATGGTCCTGGTCTGGAGCTCCAGATTAAGTCAGCGACCTGCTCTGCCCAGGCGACTCTCAAGGGAATCTGATGGCCTTCCATGGGTGTGACACGCAGAGGAGGAGTGACAGGGACAGACTGTACTAGATCCAGAACTCATCGAAGGCAAGAACTGCACAGGGCTCCATGCGCACGGCTGGGCCCGGCACAGAGTCAGCTCGTGCATGTCCACTGAACGGGAAGGAGGGGAGGACTACAGCGCAGGAGTGCCGGGCGTGAGTCCTGTCACAGGAACATCACAGGTGACTAACGGAGCCTCTCGCCTGGGATCCCCAGGTCCACTTTACAGGGGGGTGGGGGTGGTAACGTGAGGAGAAGGGAAGAGCCAGAGCCATCTCCCGCTCTGTGCCCAGCTCCCACGTCAGAGGCAGACTCTCAGCTTGTCTGTGTGGGAAGGAACCAGGAGCCGTTTGCATTTTATTTCATCTTCATCACGAACTCTGTCCCACAGACACGAGAAGCCACAGGATAAATGCTCCCCCTCCCCCACCGCAGCCTCAACAGCAGGAGCCCCAAGAAAGTGGCCATGGGAATACCCATAACTTCAGGGGACAGACAAAGGCTCCCTGGAAGAGGCCCACGGGGGAAGAACAAGAAGCAAGGACAGCTATCAGTTTGCTTTGTGACCTTGAGCAAGTGACAGATTCTGCGTCTCTATTTTCCCCCGTCTGTCAAATAGAGATAATAAATGCTGTTCTGAAGTTCGAATGAGATAATCAATGTTTAAATGGTTCTGGAAAGTACAACACTTCACATGGGACTGTAAGGTGTTATTATCCACTGACCGCCCCCCCCCAACTCCCACTTCTCCAGCAAATTTGGATGTTTGATAACAGTTATAATCTTGGCTAGGGCAATGTCTTGACAAATGGAAGCAAGGCAGCAGCCTCCACATTTAAGAGGTGGGGACTGAGGCACGAGCCTGGGCCAGACACAGGCCGGGTATGTTCTGGGACACGTGCTTTAATCAAGGAATATCTGCATGTGAAACAAAGAACTGTGATCCACGAGGGACTTCCACCACATTCACTGGAAGTTGGCTCTTGAAGAATCCGATGTGGTTTCTGTTGGAAGTGTGAGGAATACAGTAAAAAAAAAAAAAAATCACAGAATTCTGCAGTTGGCCAGGACCCCGGTCCTTGGGGGAATGATCTAGTTTCCAAGTAGAAGTGGAAAAACAACTCAGTTTCCCACTTGACCTGTGAAAGGCAAAACAGGTTCATGTCTACCACCACGGATTCGGTTTGGGACCCTTCAGCAAGTCACTTGTCCACCCTGTACCCCAGCATCCTCCTGTTCAGAGAACTACTGAATGGCAAAGGACTCTGGTAACTAAAAGACACAGACCAAATGAAAGGTACTTCTTGCTGTCGATGATCAAGTTTCTTCCCCATGAATCACCTACAGTGTTCTCCGATTCTCACACACACAAGAGACAGCGGTTCCCATTTTCGTTCTGTTGGAATTTAATTCAATGTGGTGAGGCCAAACTGTCCTGCAGTCAACACCAAATTCTACCGTGGGATAAACAAGAGAGAAGACACTGCCGGAACGAGACAGAAGAGCTTGTGACGCCTGCAAACTATTAATTTAAAGCAGAAGCAAGAGCAAAGATCATTCTGGATTCCAGTCCGACTCCTGCTAGGGCCGAGGCCAGGTTTCCAAATACCTTTGCCAATTGTTTGGCCGCTCCTGCTTCAAGTCCCACTGACCTGACAGAACCACAGGCCTGAGGCCTGAAATGGGGCAGGCAGCATTCAGGGAAAAGAAGGGAAAGACAAGAATGATGAGAAACAGGGCACTTTCAGAGCCTCATTTTCTCATTACCATTACTGTGCATTTAGTTCCTCGGCTGAAAGGGGAAAAAAATTTTCCATGGGGAGTCCAGGGCAATCCCATGTAATATTTCACTCCACAGCTTCCTTTTCTTGCCAACTACCTCTGCAGCTGTGAAACACTAGCCTTCTCATCAGCCCTGGGGCACTTCTAGCCCAGCATCTACTCAGGGTCCTCCCGGCTTCGCTCCTTCTCCTCCCACCCCACTCCTACGTTGTCACCTAGACTCATTTCCATTCAGGTGAAATCCCTTGTAGAAATAGTTTCTAGATGGCGAATGATGGAAAATTCAAGGAGGACCAGAGACCCCTCGATCTGCAAGAATGACCTGCGGGACAGAGTGAACAGAGGAGAGAAAGCCAGGAACTGAGCTCCAGAAGCATACATCTAATTTGACGCGTCTGAGGGTTCTAAAGCCCTGCTCAGCACCAAGCCTGAGAACCATTTTCCAAAAGCTCCCCAGTCCCACCAGCCACTGCCCTGGACAGACTCATTATCCTCAGCTCCAAGGCAAGACAGAAGCTTAATCAGGTCAGCAGCATTTCATCTGAAAATAAGCACCTTCTTTTGACACTCCACGGATTATAGGAATTATGCCTGGTAAAGCCACCTATACAACCATCATGTCAAAGGATAGTCAGGGATATTCAGCTGAGAGGAATAATTACACAGTCAAATGCTATCAAACCCACAAAATGAAAGCAAGCCCACCCGTCATTCCAGAAGCCAAAGCCTTGAGGTTGATGTGACAGTGGAAAAAACCCAGCCGATTCCTAAGATTTGTCCTGCCTCCCTCCTTTTGTGGAGCCTATGACCTATACTGGGGGAGGGCAGGGGATGGGATGGTGGGGGCTCTACCCAGCCTTCTCCGATGGGTACATATGCCTTGGTTTGGAGTCCCTTCCATGTTTTCTGAAAGCCATTGCTTCCAGCTAAAATTTTCCACTCCTGGACTCAACCCAAAGGTGAGTTTATTTTGGAAAGTCTGAGCCAAATTTCTCTGCAGCTAGAGTTTGAAGCAGGTGAAATCAAGGTTGCCACTTCCCCCTACATGAAATGATGTCCTCAGAGTACAACAATAGTTGTGGCCCCTCGGGTTATATGGAGCCAGTCTCCACAGATCCAGGGGCAACGTCTGCATGAAAGATGGTGGGGAAAGTTATGCTTCCAGAAATGATACTGAATGAGGAACTCCAATTTAATTTTGATATATCCAAATAGTGATGATATTTGGCAATGGTCCAATGGTCAGCTTCACACTTCTCAAAATAATTGACCCCCCCCCCCCCACATCTCATCCACGCCACATAGCTGCCACAGGGATAGGAGGAGACCTTCTATGCTCTCATCTGACATATGGCAATTGGAGCAAAGCAAAGGTCACATTATACAAGAGTTGATAAAGTCAAGACCTACCCTCTTGACCACTGGTCTTCTTAGGCCAAATTTTATAGTCTTTAATAGTAAATACAGGAGTTACAACGAAATCTTAAAATATGGCACTGAAGCACATTATCAAAGCTTCTTAAAACATTGTCTTGTTTGCTATCTCAACAAATTCCAAGGATGAGGAAGACACTGGCATTTGCCAAGCATCCACCCATGCCAGACACCACATCACGCATGGTACTCTCACAAGACTGTTACAAAAATGCTCTGGCGATGCCCTTTCTTCGAGTAGGGAGGCAAGAGACCCAGATTGGCAGGGTCTGCTGGCAAGAGGCCATGGCACCACACCAGAGTGCCAGGCCCAGGAAAACGCAGGACCCCAGGTCACACTTTGTACAGGAAAGTCACTTAAGGATTTTCTAACAAAAAGCAATACTAGGGCGCCTGGGTGGCTTAGTGGGTTAAGCCTCTGCCTTTGGCTCAGGTCATGATCTCAGGGTCCTGGGATCGAGTCCCGCATTGGGCTCTCTGCTCAGCAGGGAGCCTGCTTCCCCCTCTCTCTGTCTGCCTGCCTGTCTGCCTACTTGTGATCTCTGTCTGTCAAATAAATAAATAAAATCTTTTAAAAAAAAAAAAAAAGCAATACCAAAGGCTCACCCCTCCTTTCTTGTCCCTCTCTAATGGCCCCATCTCTGAAAAGGGAAGGACATTGTCCAAAGGTATGGAATATTCAAGGGATTGGTAAAAAAAAAAAAATCTATAAACCAGAAAACCAACCCCTACAAAGTAAGCCAGTAGTGACCTTCAGATATACTGTTCTGAAGAGGCACATATAGATTTTTCCCCCTACGTTTAATCCTAAAAACAATGAAAGAAATTAAGCGGAGGTAAAATGTAAATAACCTCAAACACTACACATTGCTCCATGCCATGATGTCCCTGGACTTTTTCTATGCAGGTATGTATCACCCATGGGTCTCTGGGCCGGCACCAAGTAAATGCTGAATGAATGCTGGATTATTGGATGGATGGATGGATGGGTGGATGGACAGACAAAATAATAATGTTTTCAGTAATAATGCCTTCTAATCTAGATGGAATTAAAATCTACATGATTTCCATCACTTCATATTTGGAGACATATTTGTCACTTTAACACTTGTAATATAAAATAAACGATTTGAGCTTTATCTTCTGTGAGCATGGGCATGAAAAAATATGAATGTTTTGTTGCAAGTGAACAGACTGCATCATTGAAGAGAATTTTTCCCAAAAGAAAAATGTGACAGAAGCCCAATTATTGTCTTTTTAAAAACAAAGCAAAATAAATGTTCTAGGAAAGAATTTTTACAAGAAGAAGTGGAGCTTTCTACTTAGGACAATTAAAGAACATCTGAAGAGGAATCTGTTCTATGAATGGATGGCCTTTGTCTGTCTTTCTAATAGAAAGGAATCTGGAGGTTCCAAATAAATGCCTCCGCCCTCCAGGAGCTTCTCATCGAGTTGTGTATTTCTGGGCTAGAGAATAAAACTTAAGCAGAAAGGACATAGCACGTTGGTCTCAAACTCAGGCGGAGGGGGGTACATAACAGTCACCAGGAATGCAAAATAATTACACAGAAGCTGAGGCCTAACACATTCCATCTTTATTAGGGCAGCTAAATTGTAAAATCTGTAGTTAAAAATAAGGACTAGGGCGCCTGGGTGGCTCAGTGGGTTAGGGCCTCTGCCTTTGGCTCGGGTCATGATCTCAGGGTCCTGGGATGGAGCCCCGCATCGGGCTCTCTGCTCAGCAGGGAGTCTGCTCCCCCACCCTCTCTGCCTGCCCCTCTGCCTACTTGCGATCTCTGTCTGTCAAATAAATAAATAAAATCTTGAAAAAAAAAAAAATAAGGACTAATTCCCTAAAAAAAATTCTTTTTAAAAGCAAAAAATGAAAGCCCTTTCTAGCTCCTTCTACACTCAATGTAAGATTTTTGAACATCTCCTTTGAGGGTATGGTCCAAGGGACAATGGGGACAGGAAATGGGACAAAAGAGGCAGTCCTTGCCCTGCCTTCAACAAGAAGAGTTCCTTAGATTTACTTTATGTGCCAGGGTTTCCCTAGAGCTTTCTGTAGAAAAAGAAAAGGGGAGGGGATTTCCTACTACTAAAAAATATTAATAATTTGGATACCACTGTTACAGAACAATGGCTAAAGCTCATTCAAGTCCAAATGCTTTAAACAGTCAAGATACGAAAACAACCTATATATCTGTCAAAGGATATCGATTTTTAAGATGAGTTTAGACAGAGAATACTACTCAGACATAACAAAGAAGGAAATCCCTCTATTTGTGACGACATGGATGAACCTGGCAAAATTACGCTAAGTGCATCAAGCCAGACAGAGAATGACAAATACTGTACAATCTCATTCATACGTGGAATCTAAAGAAGTACAACTAATAGAACCAGAAAGTAGAGCTATGGCGACCAGAGGCATGAGGAAAAGGGGATCCGTGGGTCAAAGTGTACAAACTTCCAGTTAAAAGATGAATGAATTCTGGGAATCTAATGTACAGCATGGTGATTACAGTTAATATTGTACTTGATATTTGCTAAGAGAGTAGCTCTTAAGTGTTCTCGCTACAAGAAAAGAAAGAAAAAAAAGGTGAGCATGTGAATTGATGGGTGTGTTTATGACCTTGATTGTGGGAATCATTTCACAATCAATTCACCGTGATCACAGAATCTACGTATATTAAATCATTACATCACACATCTTAAAAAAAATCACATTATACAGTTAAATATCTGTATTTCTCATCAACTGCACCTCAACAAAACAGGAAAAAAAAAAGTGAACTAGATCGCAGAGATCAGTCTTCAGGAGGCATGAATCCCTCAGCTCAAGGGGAACATACCCAGCAAGCTGCCTGGACAGCTCACAGACTCTATCTCACGTGATCTCCCCTAAAGAGGCAGGCTTTAGATCCCATTCTTAACAGATGAGGAAACGGACACTGAGAAAAGGCAAAGAACTTGTCTAGCAGCTGGGACTCGGATGCCAGGCCACAGGACACCATAGCCTCCTCATCACCAAAGCATCCTTGCCAGCTACTAAACCAGGTTGATCTCCGCTTTCCTGCTTCAGTGTGTAACTCCCCGTTTTAGGTTCACTCTTCGGATTTGGTTTCTCGTTTTGTATCTGCAAGCGGATTCCCAAATTTCAGACACTAATGACCTTCAGACACTAATGACCTTCAAACTTCAGACACTAATTAAGACCTCATGACCTTGAGATCACGACCTGAGCCGAAACCGGGAGTCGGACGCTTAACCAGGGGAGCTACCCAGGAGCTCCTGCAGCTGCATTTTAAACCTGTGCTCTGATGAAGGGCTGGAGGTTTCATCATGAGTGGACTGATGGGGGCATTTTTTTTTTCTAGCATGAGGGCACAAGTGATTCTCTACAGAGTGGCTACCAATGTTATATATATATATATATATATATATATATATATATATATATATCAGACAGCCCAATATAACCTTTGAATATGTCCAGTTTTCCCCAAAACAAAAACACCACACACAAGTACACACAGACCCCAAAAACCAAAATGGAGTCTGACCCTGTTTCCCATCCCCCCCCATAAGCCAATAATAGTCACCATCCATTGAACACCTATTATGCTCCAGGCTTTGTTCTAGGTATAAATATATTATCTTTAATCTCCAACACGAGCCTTCCTTCCTCACTCTCGTGGTTCCCTACGGCTGCTGGAACAAACCACCGCATATGCTGTGGCTTAAGGCAACTGAAACATTCTTTTGCAGCTCCAGGGGCTAGGAGTCTGACACCAAGGTGTAGACAGTGCCATGCTCCCTCCAAAGCCTCCAAAAGAGGATCCTGCTTCGCCTCTCCCCGCTTCAGGCAGCCCCAGGTGTTCTTCACTTGTGGCTTCGTAACCGCTATCCCTGCCTCCATCCTCCTGGGGTCTTCTTCTCCCTGTGTCTGTCTTTGAGTCCAAATTTCCCCTTTTTATAAGTATGCCAACCATCCTAGATTGGAGCCCACCCTAATGACCTCAGTATAAATCGATGACATCTGAGAAGACCTTACTTCCAAATAAGGTCATCTCCTGAGACTCTGGGAATGAGGACTGCAAGGCATCTTTCTAGTGGGGTAGGGGGGCGCATAATTCAACTCCTAACACCCACCTATGAGATGACCTCAAGGTCCTACAAGGTCTTGGGCAAAGCAATGTTCGGTTTCATTTTCTAGATTATTCTCAGTCAAGCAGAAGCACCAGCTCGAATATCTTAAAGAAATGTCTTCCATCAAAGTTGACAATGCTGTGCTTGTTCCTGCTGTCCCCTATGCTCCAGACCTCCTCTCTCCCTTCTTTACCAAACTCTGCCTTTCCTCCTTCACATCTTGGCTCATGCACCCTGACCCCCAGGAGCCTTCAACCTGTTTTGGGATCTCTGCACCATCTCTCTCTCCCTCATTACCCTCATCAACATTGAAATTTTCCATTTGTTGCAGGATTATTTGACAGACGTCTCGGATACCTGTCTGAGAGCCTCCCCCCATGGCGAGGCCCACTGTGCTTTGCTCACAGCTGTATCCCCAATGCTTCGCATAGCTCCTGGCTCTCATGTGGGAGCCTTTGTCTCTCTTCCTTGGAAAGAAAACCCAGGTTAACCATACTGTGCTCAACCCCATGCATCCTGGTTAGTGAAGTGCAGCCATTAGCCTTGGGACCCATACCTTCCACCTTCCTAGGCTGGGCCCAACCACTGCCTCCCACCCACAGCCCAGCCTATGGCTGGCAACTCTGAGAACCAGAGAGCATCACTCAGCTCCTCCTCTAAATTTCCCCTTCTCCCTCTACGCCATATCCAGCCTTCATCAGTGCAGGAAACAGGTGTCTCCCCTCCCACCAGACACAAGAGGTGACATTCGCACTAGAGCTTTCCAGAGTCCTAAGAGGTGCTTTCATGTCACCCCTTCCTCAATAGCTGGCAGCAGCAACACGGCCTCCTTGACGCCATTATGTCCTAAGGAGTCGATTTCATACCGTTAACACCCTACCAAACCCTGTACGCGACACCCCCTCTGCTTCTGAAATCCTCCAGGACCACAGAAAAAAAAAAAAAAAAAAAAAAAAAAAACCAGGGCCGGCTTCCTTGGAATCAGCTTTAAACAGTCACTGCAGCTAAAGCAAGTTCGGCCTGTGTATAGATAAGGACAGCAGAGTAACATCCACAGCTACCCAGCATGGGGATTGGCCCCTTACCCCCAAGCAACAGCCCCTCCCACCAAGGGGCTCTGGGAGGCGCCATCAAGGAAGGCCATCCGGCCACTCCTTCACCTTGCAACTCCTAAAAACTCACCTCCTCATCTAGCCAGCCTTTACTGAGTTCTTACAGTGGCAATGGAACAATCTAAGACCCTGGAAATGAAAGAGCAGGAAGAAAGAGGTCCCTCTTGTTCCTCCACTCCGGCATCGGAACTCTGGAGAGACACAGTCAAGAAGTCAAATGAGGAGGCAGTGGAGTAAATGCCCCAGCAGAGGTGAGTATAAATGGGCTGCAGGGGAGTGATATGTCTGGGCCGGGAAGACAGGGAGGAGGATGGGCGGTGCTGGGGGACATCAGGCACAAGCGTCCAAACAAAGGGAAAGAAAACTATGTTATGGGGACAGCAAGCCACACCATTTGCCTGTGGTGTAGGGTGTCCAGTGAAAAGAGAAATTGATGAAGCTAAAAAGATAGAACCAGGGGCGACTTTATAAAGGGTCTTGTAAAAAGCTGAAAAGGCATAATTTGTTACCACTCCCTTGGCGGTACGCTCAGTTTTGCCCTCACACTAATGGTGAATTTTTAAGTTCATGGATGTAAATCCTCTCAAAGCAGGTGTGACCACATACGCGTCCCTACAGAATGCCTGTTCTGTTCACCTCTACACACACACCAGACCCTAAGAAACCCAGGCCACTCGCAGCCACATGCCTGCCCTCGGTCACCCTTGGGGATCTCTCAGATTGGCTGTTTTTCCAGATGGGTTCCTAGGATACATGCATTCTCAATCATGCCCAGATACAAGAATTTGGATTTGAAAAACTGAACCTCATCCTCGTTTCCTGCTTACATTGCTGACCTCCCTCCCCTCTTCTTCCTCTCCACTTCCTTTCTCTCTTCCTTTATAATCTTTTTTTTTTTTTTTCCTGTGCTCAACAGCTGCAGAACTTCACATATCTGGGAAGTCCATTAACTTGTTGTTTACTGAGCTCCACACCATTAGCAGAGATGCTCAGCAAAAGCAAGCCTCTCCCCCGGACCCCCACGCCTAGGGAGCCGTGGCTCCCTCGCATAACCGGGGACACTCCCTCCAAACCACCCCTCCCTTTCATTCCCCCAACCGGAGAGTTATGTTTTCTATCAAGCCAGATGACATTAACTTTACTACAATAAGATTCTAAATATTATTTGGGATTCCGGTAGGAAAAGATTCCATCAAATTCACCTACTGATGATCTGGACAGTTTAACGTCCATCTGTGCAGTAGGTAATCATACACAAAATCCTATATTAACCACGGGTCAGAAGCTGCTGGACATGCAGCCAGACATCACATTTGCATGTGGGCCCCAACAGAGCATCTGTGGAAAATAAAGCTGGCACAGACTGATGTCCGCTCTCATCGTCACTGTCTGATATGGAAAATGAGCTACAAGGTGACATGAGCTCAGCAGCTCTTTGGAAGCCGGGCTCTTTCTTTTGTCAAAAGGCTGCACTCTGCTCACCTAATATGCTTGATTTCTTTCAATGTAGAAAACAAATGCACAATAGCAAAGAACCCGGGAAAAAACTCTATTCCCCTGCAGGAATATTTGGGTGCTGGCTCAACCGAAAAAGCTTGCCAGGAATTGGGGTGGTCAGCTGAGCTGTTCTGACCATCCAGTCTGGACCCCAAAGGAAGGGTGGGGCTCTGAATCAGGAAACTCCTTCAGTCAGTTCCTGGGAATGGAGGCGGGTCAGGGCCTTGGGCCCTCAGGTGAAACTGGTCCCTGCAGGAAGCCACCGAAGGTGTGAGGTAACCAGGTCTAGAGTGAAAAAGACGTGCTGGCGATGGTGTCAGCCAGGGCACACGGAGTTAAGAGCGGAAGCCTGTTCTACGTCGGCCCCTCACTTCTCTGCTTTTTGGGGAGGTTCCGCTTGCCATTTCTACTCTGGTTTTGTTCTACTTTTTCTTTGACAGGAGAAGTCCACATCTGTCCTGGTTAAGTGAAGAAGAAAATGGGTTTTCACCCATATTTTGGCCAAGATCGATAGAGAATCCAAACACCGTTAGGGGGGCACAAAGGCAATAATGTCAGCCAGACCAGTCCTCTAGAGCTCCAAAATAAAACCCATCAGGACCAGAGCCAAGCAGAATGTGGGCAGCCAGGAGGATAAGAGAAGGCCAGAAGGGAGCACCCCCTCCTCACCATGGGAGGTGATCCCAGGCTCTCCCAGGCAGAGCACTGGCTATGAAATGGGAAATCGTTTGTCAGTTACATCAGACCACCTCACTTCACGTGGAGGCACCTTCCTAAGTATTAGACCAAAAATCCATCTGAGATCTCACGACCATGCCGGGTATCACCATGGGTGTGAATGGAAGAGTGGTCATTAAAGGGCTTGCCTTGAGCTCTGCACCAAGCATACCCCTTTTTGGCAGGTAAAGAAGCCAAGGCAGACAGGAGTTCCTGAACAAAAAGGAAGTGGGGTTCGGGGTCCCAGCAAGAGAAGAAGAGATCTGTGACCAGGGTGGTGTGGTCACATGCTCGGTCACGGGCCCCAGCAGTCTCCTGAGCAACCATTTCTGGGTCCTCGCCTACACGATCAAGGGTACTACAGCTTTTTCAAGCTCCGTGATGAGCCTGGAAATCTAACAAAAGGCCTGACGCTGGAACAAAAGGCCACACGGTGTCCAGATTTCACTGTGTGGAACAATCTGACAAGTCAGCATTCTCAGCTTTCTGTGAGAAGATTCTAGCTGGGTGGGAAAACCAAGGTCCAGGTCCTCGGATCTCTGCTCACCCCCACCCCCTCTTGGCAGCTCCCTGCCAGGCCTTTTGCTTATTTCAGGAAGCCCTCAATTTTTCAAAGGAAATTAAAAGACGATGCCAAGGGGCGCCTTCACCTGCCACGTGGCCCCGCGGCTTCTCTCCCCAGGAGCCATGAGGAGGTGGAACACGGTGGGGAGGATAATAGGGAATCCAAGATGTGAAATGAGGCTATCAGAGAAGCCAAGAGGAGAGCAAAGACACACAGGGCACCTCAAGCGGAATTCAAAATGCGAGGGCAAGGAGGGGGCCTCGTGCCAAATTTCCCACAGGGATCTGGAACAAGGTGTGTCTCTTGTGGTCCCAGCAAATCTATCGGGAGCAATAGCAGCTGATATTTAACAGGGCCCCAGAAAGCCTTTTTCATAATTTAAAAAAGCAATTATTTTAACCACTGATGTGTATAATAAACTCTTGTCAGCCTGACATTAAAATCTGTTTCTTTTCTCTGCTCCCCACCTGCTTCCCCACAAAGCCCTTGCTTCCCACAAGTATGGCACATGTTCCGCTATTGTTATTTCAGGATTTCTTCAAGGAGCTCTGTGATGGGCAGTTATTTTGTTAAGTGGTGGTGCATTTATCTAACACGTACACCATCTCCCTGCAGGAAAGGAGAGAAGCACTGCAAGGCAGTCAGCCTCTCAACCTCCAGCTGGGACTGTGTTCTCTTCCGTGAGTGGTGATGGTTTCAGAAAACTCATTGTGGATTTAGGGAAAATCTGAAGAGGAATGTTACCAAGGTCCTTTGAGGCTAAGGAGAAGAGACCAATGTCGAGGGAAAAAGAAAAGAAGAAAAAAACTGAAAAGCAGGTTTTTCCTCTCAAAGATGTACAGTAACCCCCATTCTGCATCGTTTGGAGGGATAAACCCAAGCTCCTGGGGGAAGCTTCCTGACAGAAAGAGGAAAAACAGGAAGGAAGAGCTGCCCTCCCTGTGTGTGAGTTCCACAAGGGCAGGGAACACGGCCAATGCATCTCACATGAGACGGTTAGCTCTTCACAGCCAAGCTGAAGTAGAAAGGAGAGGCCATTCTCTTGCCCAAACACTGGCTTCCTCACGTGACTCCTTTTCTATAATTCCCAGTAGCTCCCAGTCTCTCTCAGAAAGTCTACACTCTTCAGCCTTATACTCAAAGCCCTCCACAGTCCAGATTCATCCTACCTGATCACAGCCCACTCCCAGATACAAAGCCCTCTAGACTTGGCCAGTCTTCTCATTGTCTCACAGATGTGCCACATGGCTGCCAACATGTTAGCCGTCAACCCAACATGCTTCTGCATTTCTTACTATCTGTGTAAACTACCCATTATTCAGAGTCCCACCCCTATCTTCCATGAAGCCCTTCTCAACCACTCTAGCCAATACTGCCCTTGCCTTGCCTTTGTGAACCACAAAACCAACAAGACTGATGACTTTGGTACCTAAGGAGTATGGTAAAGGGCTGTGGTCATACACTCCAGGCTTCCTGACCCCGTCCTCACTTTTCTGCCCCATTCTCTAGATCCAGATGTAGTTCTCAGCTCTAGAGAGAGGTAGGAATGAAGGGAAGAACAGAGTTGTTTTTCTGGATGCTGACAGAGGGAAAATAGTTATTTCCAGGTCAGGCTCCTATGCCACTTTTGTTTCCCAGATGAGACATTTTGCCTGGCATTGGTTCTTGGGTCAGAGAAAGCCTACCCGGGATGTAAAAGTGATCCTTTAGTTTTAGAAACAGCCATAAAATGAAAACCTGGACAATCTATGGGGAAGCTACTGGAGCTGGGGTGGGAGCCCTCCAACTCCATGTCAGTCAGGTACAAGCAGAGGTCAATAATCACGAAGTTCTGGGTCTGTGGGTCAACTAGTCCATTCTTCAGTCTTCCAGGAGGGTTGTGGACCCCATCACATGGGTGATCCTCACGGATTAAAAATCTCCATAAGATTCAGACTTCATGCACACAATGACTCATTTATATTTTTCTCAAAATTCCCTGGAGAGCCTCAGACTTCTTCTCTTCCTGCGATCGATCCACAGCCTGCCACCTTTTCTAGAACACAGTTCATCAAGTAATAATCCTCTCTTTTCTATCTTCCCAACTAACAATTCCTTCTTTTTACTCTGCTTCCCCAGGTTACCCCCCTACCGCCACCATCTCTCTTCTCCCTGCCAAGACGTGCCAGTCTACCCTTCTCCCCTTTTCAAGAGTGACAGACTATTCTTTGCTGTCTTACTTCCACGTCTCCTGCTCATCCCCGCACCTCTTGCAATTTGGATTCTGCCCCCAGTCGCTTTGCAGCAGAGAGTTTTCTCGCAATCAGCCTCTTAGACAGAACATCAACTGTCAGATCTGACAGTCTCCTTATCTTCCGTTCTACTTAGCTAACTCAGAGCAGGACGCAGCCCTAATGGGTGTACTGTCTCCACTCTCTCCCCCCCACCTTTCCGGTCTACACCGTCTCCTATCCCTGTTCCTTTCCTGGGCTTGCCCCAAGGTTTGGGCCTTCCTTTGCTTCCCCCTATGGCCTCTGGCCACTCTCAGGTCCACTTCACCTGCTCCCGTGGTTTCAACTATCACATGGGCCTTGTTGCCTCCAACCAGGAACTCCCCCCCAGAATGCCAATCTCAAGTTTCTAAATTTGTGCTGCGCATCTGCACCCAGAACTACAGCTACCTCAAACCCAACACACTGACAAGCAAATGTGTTACTTCCTTTCCAAATGTGTTTTCCTCCTGAGCTCCCCGCCCTGTCTAAAGGCACCACCATCCTCCCAGCCCACCCCACCAGAAGTCCTCTGACCCCTCCTGCTACCCATCCATTGCCACCTTCCATCAATTCCTCACCCTACCCCTTTGCCTCATGATCTCTCCCTGACTTCCCAATCCACCGTCATTTCCAAGTTGAGGCCCTCCTAAGCCCTCCCAGCCTCAGCGGAATCTCTCAACTGGTCTCCAGTCTCTAGACCTCTAATCCCTCCCTCCAATTTCTCCCAGAAGCCTCTTTCTCCCAGGTTCGAGCAAGTGTACTTTCATAACTTCGCTCACACTCAGCTTGAGATGCCCTTCACTGCCCACTTCTCTGTAACTAAAATCCACCCATCCTTCAGGGATCCGCCAGGAAACACTGCAAAGAGCCTTTATAACTTAGCAGTTCTGCATCATACTACAGACGTGTGTTTGGTATTGGCTGGGGTGTGTGTGTGTATGTGTGCCCACATGTGTATATGTGCACATGTGTGCATGTATGTGTGTGTGCATGCATGTGTGTGTGTGTGTGTGTGTGCGCGCGCGTATGCGTGCCCTCCCCAGGACTCCTATAGCCCAGCAGCACTCAGGCTTCTTTTAACACCGATTTCACCACCCTTACCTATCAGCTTCCCCCACTGAACCGGAAGCCTCCTGAGGACAGGTGAGATTATAGAGTGAACTGCGCTTCCCAAAAACCTTGGTCAAATTCCTACATCCCTGTGCATGTGACCTTATTTGGAAATAGGGCCTTTGTGGAGACAATCAAGTTAAAATGAGGTCATCAGGGTGGGCCCCAGTCCAGTGACTGGTTGTCCTGAGAAGAGAGAAGACAGAGTGGGAGGGAAGACAGCCATGTAAAGACAGAGCCAGAGCCCGGAGTTCTGCTGACACAAGCCAAGGAACGCCTGGGGCTCCCAGAAGCTGGAAGAGCCAGGAAGAACTCCCCGCCAGGTTTCAGAGGGAGTGTGGCCCTGCCAACACCTTGATCTGGGATTTGGAGCTTCCAGAACTGTGAGAGGATAAATTCAGTGGTGTTTCTGCACAGCAACCCTAGGAAATCCTGTCTTGATTCCTCTTTGTGGACCCTCAGTATCCACGTTACTCCTGAAACTCGGTAAGTTCTTGGTGACTTTGTGGACAAAAATGAACCAGGCACACCAAGGAACTTTGACCATGAGAGCAGATTTTTAAAAAAAGAAAAATCTCTTCATCTTAAATGTATATTCATAACTTAAACCATCATTTCCCAAGACAGGATTACTGGTCTATAATCACGAAAAGCTCAGATGTGCGTTTCGTGTCCAGAAAGAGAAAGATGGGCTGAGTGTAAACACCTGTACCCTCTTCACCCAGCCTCCCTGTACCTCATGGAAACATTGGCAAAGCAGCTGGCGGGGCCTGCAGGTGTCCTCCACGGGAAAGCGAGGCCTTCCTCCGTGCAAAGCTGTGACCTTGTACTCATTAGCACGGGGCTCTGTTCCACTAAGCTAATGACCTCAGATAGCAGCCAGCAGAAATTAGATTCGCTAAAAGGGAGTGGGGAGAAGAGGCTGATAAAGACAGTATCTCTCCTCACATGCAAAGTGAAGCGGAGCATAATTATCATGATGTCAATGCTGACACCGAAATGCTTTCTGTTCAACCAGGTGGACATTCACACCAAACGCCTTTTAGGAACAAACAGGGTGGGGGAAAGGTGGCAAAATGAGCCAGAGGGTGAGTTGTTCTCTTTTCTTTCCCTTGAACGAACACTGAAAATCAACACCATTGGGGGCATTCCAGAAACACCTCTGAATGGAAAGAGGGGAAACACTCTCCCAGCCTGTGTCACTCGGTCTGTCTGTCACTACCAGCATGGTGGCCATAAATACTCCCCATGAGTCACCATGAGAATCCACAGTCTCTCTGGAGACACAGCAGAATGGCGGCAGGTGTGCCCAGCCCCGCTCCTGTGAGGAAATCACAACCTGGGGGGTAGCAGAACTGCTCTCCCAGCCACAAACATGCAAATGGTCCATTCTTCCCTGAACAGGCTGGAAAGGAGAACTGTGCAGTCTGGCCACTGCCAGACACGGCTCACTGATTTCCAGAGGTCCCCAGCTCCGGTCTGGCTCCAGCCTTTAGATTCTCAATCCTAAAACCTTGCAGCTGTCTATGTGTGTGATTTTTATATTTTTTTATTATTTTTTAAAGATTTTATTTATTTATTTGACAGAGAGAGATCACAAGTAGGCAGAGAGGCAGGCAGAGAGAGAGAGAGAGGGAGAAGCAGGCTCCCCGCTGAGCAGTGAGCCCGATGTGGGGCTCAATCCCAGGACCCTGAGATCATGACCTGAGCTGAAAGCGGAGACTTAACCCACTGAGCCACCCAGGCGCCCCTATGTGTGTGATTTTTAAATAAAATGAATACTAAGTCATAAGGGAAAAAAGTTCAATAAAGTTACTGATGGCGAATCTGAAGCTTTTTGGTAAATAAGAAACATAAAATTCTTTCCAAAATAAATGTACAGGGTGCTTTGTCAGCCTCGGGAGGCCGACATGGCCCATGGTGCTCCTCAGTTGTTCCTCAGTCGCGGAAGCCCTGGGAGGGCTATACTTGCCTGCCCTTCGCCCCCATTCCACAGCCCCCAAGGGTGTGTTAGTCTTGTCACTGGATCCCTACACACAGAGGGAACATCACTCCTGCCCTCACCTCCCTGACTCTCTTAACTTCCTTACTTCCAGCTAGCTCCCTGCTTAACCCTCTGTTTGAGGGGTTCTTTGGGACCCCCAGTTTTTTTTTAAGTTTTCTTAAAGGAATAATGTCTAATACATACATATCTGTCATTTTATTTTATTAGTTTTTGTATCTATCATTTTTTAAAGTTCTTTAAAAATTGATTTATTTGAGAGACAGAACTTGCATGTGAGCAGGGGGAGGGGCAGAGGGAGACGCAGGCTCCCCGCTGAGCAGGGAACCCCACGCAGGGCTTGATCCCAGGACTCCAAGATCATGACCTGAGCCGAAGGCAGACGCTTAACCGACAGAGCCACTCAGGCGCCCCTGTATCTATCATTTTATTTTTTTTTTTTTTAAAGATTTTTTATTTATTTATTTGTCAGAGAGAGAGAGTGAGTATAGGCAGAGGCAGAGAGAGAAGCAGGCTCCCTGCCGAGCAAGGAGCCCGATGTGGGACTCGATCCCAGGATGCTGGGATCATGACCTGAGCCGAAGGCAGCTGCTTAACCAACTGAGCCACCCAGGCGTCCCTGTATCTATCATTTTAAAAGGCAGTGAGGTTTTTATCTCAAATCTGATTTAACCTTTTACCAGTGACCCAGCCATCAGCAGAACAGCGGTTCTCAAGGGTACAAACAACAGCGCAAGCGGCCCAACCCTGCAGTGAATCGATGTGCTGCCCCCATCTCCTGCCTCCACAGACAGTAGGCCTGGGTTCATGGCTCACCTTCGTCCACCCACACAACTGCGGTCAAGGGCCGACAATGGGTGTGCTTTTATATCCCACGAGGAGCAGCACATGTGATTGGTAACAACTATTTTTTTTTCCCTGCTCAGACATCTTATTAGCCAAGATGTTAAAGTCATAGAAATTCAGAGCTGCAGGGAACGGAAGGTCTATGAAAATAAAGCGACTATTCATCAAGACACTGGTTAAACTAATTATTGAACTGTGGATTACTACACTGTAAAGTCTTTCAGAAGCAGAAAGTAGATCTATATGAGCCTATAACAACAATTTCCGAAATTACTCAGTAAAAGAAGAAGCAGGACGACGTGTACGCCGATTATCTCATTCGTTTTCTAAAGATATCTACATAAAATGCCTGCAGAGTATTTCTGGAAGCATATACAAGGAACTAGTATAGGGGTGCCTCTGGAGAGGCACCTGGGGGTCTGGGGTAAGAGGAGGGCTAACTTTTCACCATCTGTCTTTTTATTGTTTGAATTCCTCTCAAGGTCTATGTATTCAATCTTTTAAAAGTATATATATTATAAATAAACATATCAACACGAATAAAGCACAAATTACACATTTTCAGTTTACAACAAGGAGAGAGACCTTGAGATCATCTAATGCCCTCACTTCCCCAATGAGGAGAGCACAGTCCAAAGAATGACCTGAGGGTGGCTGGAGGCTGGACCTCTGGCCCTTCGGTTCTGTTCTTTCTGCTCTTCCACAGTGTCTCCTTATTCATGGGCATGTTCTGGTTGCCCAAGGTTACCTGAAATCGACTCCCCAGTTACATAAAGCATCAATGTTAATCATTTCATTGATATTACATGCTTAAAAACAAGGAATCTGTGATCTAGATTTCTTTTTCCAGTCAAATTCTATTCTCAATTTGCTACAAGAGTTGTGCTCAAATCACTCCCTTCGTGAAAACCAAAGAACTGATCCCCTACTTTATTAGGTTTCTTTAACCCAGCTTTCTTTTATGGGATTTGCTGTAAACAGAGCACACCTCTGCTCATTCCTGCCTGCAACATTTTGTTCATTTTCCCTTGTGATCCAATGTTCTGGCCAGACCCGTGCTGTCTGCTTTGAAACGTGAGCTCCCCAAAAGGTCGACACTGATTCTCTTATATCATTGATGTGTGACTAATGAATTATGCCCCGTACAGTCACTTCAGAAGCCTTCTGATATGACAGCCTCTTCAGCTAACGCACTTGACACAAGGCCCAAGATGCATTCGTTATAGGTACACTTTATAAAATTATCCTAACAAATAATCAGAGTACATTCCTCTGACTCAGATAGGAAGCTTTATTTGAAATCTTGTTCCCCAGGCCTTTTTTCTTGACTTAACCAATGCAAGCTGAAATGTTACATAAGTCAGGGAGATTCTAAATGCTTGGGCTCTTTCAAGAAACCCACAAAATCAACACAGTCATTTGGTGGTTTAGGCTTTTGCCATTAACAAAGCCCAGACTGATGCTCTGTTTCTTATGCATAATATATTCATCCAAGTTAAATTCCCTTCATTTTGCTAAATTGTAGCCACTGCTGTTTATAAACTCCCAGAATGGTTATTTTATTAGGCTTTATTTTGGGGTTGAGGGGGGAAAAAAACACAAGGAAATATAACATGGTGTTTTTTATAACAACATTTTAAAAAAGAAATTAACTTAAAACCAAAGCTTTCACTTCCATGAATCTCAGCTCACCTTCTTCTATTATATACTATTTCCTGCACAAATCATAGCTATGATGTCTTATTCTGGGTCTATCTTGTTGTTGTTGTTGTTGTTGTTTAATATTAAAAAAATTCTTTACCTGCCCATCCATTAATTACTTGAAAATATTTCCTTCTGGCCTCCAACTGCTCAGGGACCTCCCTTAGCAATTTCCTTACCTATGATTATGCTGATGGCCTGTGTAACAGGTTGCATCATTATCTGAGTTAATTACTGCTGGTGTCAATGTGATGTCAAATCTGAGAGCTCCCCATGTTCTGGAACCCAAGAAGATGGCCCCAGGGGAGCTTCCCCCCTGAGGCATGCCAGAAGACCAGGCTGCGTGTCCCCATGGGGTGAGGGGCCCATCGACCAAGGGTTCCCTGTCTTGGGGCCCAGGGCCAAAAAGGCCACCCGCCACCCCCAACACACTGGCCTCCAAAATCCTTCCAACTGCTTCCCAATCCTCAGTGCCTCCCTGAGCATATTTTCCCCCTGAGCATTCGATGCCAGAGTAGAGAAGCAAGCAGAAACCTAGCACGACTAGGACGACTTTGCCCCAGCATTTCAATTACCTAAGGGCAATTACCTTATAATTAGGACTCTTCCTTTTTCTGAAACACCAGAATAACATCCTAAATTTAGAGAATACCTGTCTTCTTCTTTCAGGCAGCCTCGCTTGTTTCTGAGATATCCTTATACCAGCCATTTCAAGTGTCAGGAAACTCGAATCATTATTTCTCCCTCATGGGTGAGCAAAATGAAACCCAAGGTAATGAAGACTGCAGACACTGCTACGAATATTCTCCTACATATCTTTACACATAAATATTTCTGAAGGATAACATTCCTGGAGGTGAAATTATTGAGTTAATGATACCCATTTGAATAAAGATGATCAAAACACCCACTATGGAAGGCATTCCAATTAAAGCTCCATTATGCATGAATTTCTGCTTCCCTCTACCCTCAATGATAATTTTCTTTTTTACGTATTTACCAGTCTGGTACTTGAAAAAAAATATCTAATTGTAGATTGCATATATTTTTATATATTTAAGACTCACTTTATTTTTTTTTTTTTCTGTCAATCATTTGTTCTTGTCTTTCCCCAGTTTTCCATCATGTTGTGGACCTTTTATTAATTTAGTAGAGCATTTAATCAATTAAGGATATTAGGTTTTATTTGTGATTCCAAGTTCACTGTTTTTTTACTCTACTTATGATGGTCCATGAAGATGTTCTAGATGAACCCTGGGTTAATTTTCTGAAATTTAACATATTCATCTATTTATTTATGGTTCCCAGGGTTTGTGTTATACCTAGCAAGACCACACTACCACAAGGTTTTTAAAACTTCTCTGTTTTCTTCTACTACTTTTAATATTTAAATTTTTGATCCATCTGGCATTTATGCTGCCATAAGAAGTGAGGTATGGATCCAATTTTTGTTCCCAGATGGCAACCCAGTTGTCCAAACAATGTACTGAATAATGTATCATCTTCTTACTGATACAAAATGTCACCTTGATCTGAAGACAAAGTTTTTGTATATATCGGCACCCAATTCCAGATTCTGTTCTGTCCTACAGGTCTTTCTGTCTATTCAGGAGTCAGAACTATACTACTTAAATATACATATAATGTTGTTTAAAACATATACTATCCAGCAGAGCTAGTTTATCTTAATTATCCTCACTTATCCTTACCATGAATAGAGCTGATGCTTCCATTCCATTTCCTACCTGATTGTTTTTCTCTAAAGCTATTTTTCTACATTAATTTCATGCCAAGCCACTTTACTGCAGTCTCTTGTTGTTTACAGTAAATAGTATATCATTCAGCTATCATACACAGTATATCATACGCACATAATAACTCCACCTCTTGCTTTCTACATGCGTACTTTCTTTCTTTGTTTCTCTTGTCCAAGAGCATGAGCTAATACCTACACAACAGTATTTAATAAATGCAGCGGACAACTTTATTTTGATGGCAGCATGACCCCTAATAACCCATGCAGTCCTGCTAGCTCTGTATTCTGCAAACACTTAGAAGAAACAAAAAAAACAAAAAAAAAAGGAGAAAATAAAATTGCTGGTTTCTACTCCAGGATCTGGGTGAAACAGAAGCAAGGAAATGATGAAGAAGGAAATGCTTTTCTCTGGGACACTCCCACTGCTCCTCCCCAAACCCCAAACCTAGGGCCCCCTGGATTCTGCTTGCCTCCCCCTCCCCTTTTATGTGCCACACTTTATAGGGTTAGGTGGGTGTTCTGTCGATGACAAATACAAAACAAGGAACTAACACCCATCCTAAGAACTTCAGTGAGTGACTTCCTACATTATACCTACACAATCTCCCGTACTTAAAGTTTTCAATGACAATACTAACCAAAACCCACTAGGCTATAACTTGCCTCTTCAAGCTACTGGGCAGTCAGGGATCAATGAATGGATAAGGAGCAACGAAACTGCTAGAGCGGAACCTTCACAAACTCTGGTGTATCTGCCACAGCAGAGGAATCTGGTTTCCAGTGTACAGGGTATCAGGCATTCTCATCCAAATACTGCCCAGTCCATGAAAGCCTCAATCACATCTCACCCCCTTTGCAA
Source organism: Martes martes (assembly GCF_963455335.1). NCBI lineage: Eukaryota > Metazoa > Chordata > Mammalia > Carnivora > Mustelidae > Martes > Martes martes. The sequence goes on from NC_137896.1 coordinate 62,121,096, forward strand.
AGCTTTCCTACACCACTATACCCAGTCCTTGGAGAGGGACTTCTGGTTGCCTACCACAATATCCATTCTACCCTTCTTTCTTAGCAATAAACCTCCTAAATTTTAGCTATACACATGACCACCTAGAAAGAAGGTTCTATCTCCTCAACCTTTCTTAGAAGGGAGAAAGTATGCCCTTCTTCTCCCCTTTCTTCTGGAATGACTATGTGATGGATGGAGGTCTGGCAGCCATCTTGGACCATGCAAATGAGGACCACATTCTAGTGATGATGAAATAAAAAGGTGGATGGAGCCTGGGTCTCTTGATAGCTTCATGGAACACATAACAGCTCTGATCAAGATTTCCTGTCCATGAGAAAATAAAACCTTGTGTCTTTAAGCCACTGTTGATGTAGGTTTCCTGCCACATACAGACACACTTAATCCTAACTGGTACATACCAAGTGGAACCTATCCTAATCACCACCGTAGGGGGGCTCAGGGCACTTTCTCATGCTTGATCAGGAGTCAGCCTTACCCTCCCCTCCAACCCGCTCCCTGAGGGCCCCTGTCCTTCTCAGTTCTGCTTCAGGTCATGTGCCTACTCCGTGTCAGGGACACAGCAGACACTCAGTAAATATTTGCTGAGTGAGGAACTCTGACATGAAAGAAATGCCATGCTTTCCATGGTGTTATCAAGAACACGAGGGGAAAAGAAAACTTTCTCTTACCCTAGGAAACCTGGCAAATGTTTTGTTAACTTTAATTAATTCTCTGACACTCCCTCCTGGCACAATGGTCATTATTTGAATAACAGTTGGGTCTCCTCTATGATCAGGAAATTTACGCTCAGTGACTAGCTAAAAGTGAAGAAAATTCATAGAATTCAAATGAGGGCATTCATGCAGATGGGCAAATATCTTTTTTTTTTTAAAGAGAATTTATTATAATCCATGGTGGCTATAAGAAGCCATTTACACAATGTAGCATCTGATTCAGTCTGGGGTACACGGAATGTTCTCAACAAATTTTTTTTTGAGTTTATGATTTATTTTCATGTTTTACAGCATTTATTTTTTTCCTCATTTCTTTTTCCTAATTTTCCTACACAGACAAAAATTCAGCTCTACTCTTCAGACAAGACTTGATTCCCTAAGAGGCAGTGGCCAATGTGTTGGTGAGACAGGCTCTTTTCTTCCTTGTCTTGGTTCTTGATCTTCTGACCACAAAAGGGGACATGAGAGGGGCATCTGGGTGGCTCAGTTGATTAAGCGTCTGCCTTCGGCTCAGATCGTGGTTTCAGGGTCCTGGGATCGAGTTCTGTGTTGAGCTAGGACTGGCCTTCTAGCTCAATGTGCCATGTGTGAGTGGTAAAATCAATTTAGGAGGGCCAAACAACATTCTTTAAATTAAATAATAGGGCAGTAAAGTGGATCAGGTGCCTCTCATGTACTCCACCACTCCCCGTGTGTGTACCTGTGTCCCAACACAGGGGGGCTAGTTGAACTAGCTTCAACTCCAGACGTTGAAAACCCAGCCTGAAGCTGGCCCAAGGTGGTCTTCTGAGCACAGTCTCAGAATCACACCTGCCTTTTCATCTCCTCGGGAGTCCTTCACCAGGCCTTTCAGCTCACAGGAGACCCAGATTCAAAAGGCAAATTTCCTGAAAAGGGGAACCCCCTGACTTAAGTAGCACTAGCATCTAAATAGCTGATTGCAGATGCTCCTGAGAGAGTTTCAATGAGGTGGGAAAAGACCATCACCTTACTGAATAGCGAGGAAGGGAATGACAATATCCACACTGAACTTGACTGCTGTGTCGAGCTCTGGCATCACTTCTCACTCCCATCCCCCCACCCCGCCCCCCTCCCCAACACCAAGCCAGTTGTACTCTGAAATCATTTATGGTGTTGGGACAGCAGGGACCACTGAAACTTCTGACTAGTAAGGCCTTGGGTTGATTTGTGGATGGAGCTTCCTACATGATCTCTGTCTCCCAAGCACCACAAATGATTGAGAACTGGCTGCAAATTTAGCTGTCCATCAATGGAAAACGTATGTATAGGCAAGGCAAAAAATAATAGGAGCATCCACTAACTACTGAAGACAGACATGGGATTCCTGCTGAGTGTGGCCAGGGGAGTAAGCGCTTGAGACTGTGGACTATTTGGTTTTTTATACTTTATTCTTTGGGCATTAGTATACTATTCCAGCTCTAATGATTTGTGCAAATCTTGTGATACCTTGTGATACCTTGTGAAAACGCCATTAATATTGCTCCCAAAAACATTTCCCCAGCTCCCGTGAAACAGGAAGGCTTGATTATGTCCCATCTCACTCTGTCCATCCAGAGCTGCAAGGACTTGAGAGCAAAGACCTTCAGCATTTTCTTCCTGCTGCTCCACGCTCAGAGTCTGGTTTAGAAGGAATACTTCCCGGCACTCTGCCTCTCAGGTATTTCTCTTCCTTATCTCACTTCCTCCCTATTTCTGAGAAAGGCAGGATTGGAGAGACTGAGCCTGAAAATAGTTTTGCGTTTTTGATGATGCCAAAGAGAGATGTCTCACCTTTCCTGATGCTACTTGGCTGACTGCTTGGTGGGGTGCGTGCATGCGTGTGTGTGTGTGTGTGTGTGTGTGTGTGTGTGTGTGTGTTACTGTTACAACCTATGGGGGTACTAATTAGAATCAGTTAAAACCCAGCTGGCCTTCCCTGGCACTGAATTACCTTCCAGGACTTGTTCAGCCCTTATGAAAATCAAAGAGGGATCCAGAAAGAGATTCTACAGAGATTCTAACCCAGACTTAGCCAGCCAGCATTCCTCCGCCCAGGGAAGAAAATTGCTGGATTTGTCAAGAGGATAAAATGCCTGATATTGTTGAGGGCATTATAGTTTATAACAAGGTGATGGCATAGTTTATAACAAAGTGATGGATCTGTCAATGAATTTAATTTCACTATGTGTGATAATTTCACTGTGTGCATACACACACACACACACATCTTGCATCAAGTTGTGCACTTTAAACATATACACTTTTGTCAGTTACACCTCAATAAGGCTGGAAAAAATACGTGTTAAAAACTATTCTCCATCAAAAAATTAAAATTGTGAAGTATTCCTTTTTAAAAGGCACACAGATGACGACTTGAGAAACACACACACACACACACACACACGTACACACATGACCTTCAGTGGCAAGGATTTATCACATGCCTACTGCATGCCAGGAGCAGCGCACCTCCCCCAGGCAGACAGCAACAATGTGGAAGTCATCTGGGTGCCAGATTACTCCCTCACCACCACACACGTGTCACTGTGAAAGTTCCTACCATACACTCTAAGACAACTTACATAAAATCAGTGTTCACTGAATGTTTAAAAAAAAAATAAGACATCAAGTTATCAAGTCCAAATTTATCAAACTGTTCACTTTCAATATTATTATATGTCAACTGATGCCTCCCTAAATCTGTTTTTTTACAAGTAAGTTCAGGTAGTCCATTCATAATTGTTTGAAAAAACAATACTTATATTTTCCTAACTCAAGCATCCTCATTTAAAACACAAATCAAGTTAGCTCCCATAAAGCCCACTGGGAAACGATCCGAATGGGAAGGAAACCGTGTGTCCACACCGTGGGGCACTAACGCTACAGACAAGAAACAAGTGCACGCAAAGGTTACTAATAACCTAACACAGGATGTAACAGGTGCCAACTGAGTGACTCAGACAATACATGCTCCAGGAGCTGTGACTGCTGGCTGATTTCACTCCGGGGGACCAAGCTACTCTGCTGTTGCAAATGCAGGCTACACACCCGTCTCCCAGCCCCAAAGGCATCACCCATGCGTGTCCATCCATGGGGGGCATGGCGGTTGTGCTGTCAAGAAATAACCCTTGCTTCTGGTCTCCCTGGCCTCATCCACAGGCCAAGTAAGGGAGCGCCAAAAGAACTAGATACATTTTGGAACATAGTAACAGATGAACTGGTTCCAGCAGTCAAACGCGGCATTAACCACAGGTAGAAACACTAAAACAAACACACTAAAACCAAAAGCAGATTGGCCTCTATTTCGGTGCATAAATTCCTACTTGGGCGCTCTGAAAACTTTATGACTTGGTTTATAGATAAATGGAATAAGACCAATTTCCAAACAGCAATTTAAAACCCACCTGGCTAAAATTTAGGAGAACTACAAGGCCCCAGACACTCAATCATCATTAGTTCTTATCAGGAGACAAATGAAGAGAGTTTATAATAAGAACAGGAAGAAAACACTATAGACTGTAATACCTAAATTCCTAAAGTTTTACAATTTCTAGCCTCTAACACAGTGCCTGGAACACAGTAGCTAGTCCATAAATGTCTGTTGAATGAAGAACAAATATATCCTATAGGAACTTTAAAGTGTCTAAGACAAGACTCTGATTGTTTTATGTGGATTAGCATGGTTTCCATTATAAAACTTAAGACAATCACATCTTCTTACTCATTTTCACAAGTCAAAGTATATAAGGTGTCAGAAAGTAATGTGTACATTTCTTGAAAAGTTTTTCTTCTCTCCTGAAAATCCCTTGCCAGGGGGATGCCTTAGGTATGTGTGTATGTGTATATCTCAGAGTGACTGAGTTCTCGTCCAACAGCAAAAGTGGGCTGTGTTTATCAGATTGTCTTTATCTTTTACTTTCCCAATTTGCCTTTCTATGTCCTGAGCACGTCAACAGCCCCATTTTAATGTTTAACCCTGGGCACTGTAAAACTACCAAAGAAAGAGCACCCATACCATATATTAGCACATATTCAGGATATTAGGAGCATGGTCTTCTCCATTCTCCCTTCTGGTGGGGGAGAAAGAGGCATACAGTGCCCGTTCTATCAGCCTGAACATACCAGAATCTCCTAACTTGTAAGGAAGGAATCATGCTGCTAGGCCTCCTAAGATTACTAGCACTCACCACTCAAACTCAGCAAAGTTGGCAACTTCTAGAACTTTGTAGCCCTAATACCGAACCACTCCCTTATGATTTGTCTGGTGACTTTTCTTGTTTCTAGAACAGCCAGTGTTGAGTCTGTCAAAGCTAGCCTCACACCGGTCCCCTCACCCTCCATCCCAACACACTCCTGTTAACTTTTGATTTTTGCTGTCTCTCAATAGTTGCTACAATCTCTCTCAAAATCCTCTGTTACACAAAGAGATGCTAAGTCTCTTCCCCAAACTAACAGCTTGGAATAAAAGTGTGGGAAATAGGCAGAGCCTAGATTTGGAAAATAGACTTCTCCCACCCTTCGCTCTAGGAGGACTTCACCTTTGTGTCGTATAGTCCTCTGATCAGACCTGGAAGAGCTAAGTCGAGCCAGCCCTCTGTCCTAGCTGACAGGAACCCAGATGAAGGAAGGTCACAGTGCCCACAGAAGTCAATCAACAAACCTACAGCAGGGTCCCATGTTCACCAGCTCTTGGCAATCCCCAGCCCCTCATGTCCCTTCTTTGTTTAAGTATCTCACGTGAACCCCAGCCCTCCCCATCTTTCAACCAATCCCTCACAGTCCGCTTCTCCCAGCAGGACTTCCCAACTATCACAGCCCATACACCCCTGAGCTTGACCTTCTTAGATCTGTGGTGCTTCCTGCCAGCATCACGTCCTTGGACACCTACTACAAACAGATTAGATCTTAATATGCGTTTACTTTATTTGCCCAACTGAATTGCAAACTTGGAGGGCAGAATTTTCCCTAGCAAAACCACCTTTTGCAGAGTAGACACACCATAAAAATATGTGAATTCAGGTGGAATAAGGATGAAGAAGGAGCTTCTGCCTCCCCCAGTATGGGTCTTAGAGGCTTCCAATACCCGTGTTTTTCTTTTTCACCTAACACGTGGGCCTATAGTTTACTGTCACAGCAAGAGATTGTCTGTGGCAGTCCGGCGGCAGACTGTTATTGTGGCCACACTGCCGTTTGCTGCCTGCATATTTATGAAAAATTATCCTTTCAGGATGAAATTTTCCATGACTGGCTTCTGATCCAAAATAAGGGTGTTTCTCTCTCTCTCCTTTTTTTCTTTTGGAAAATTTGAACAATATCCAGTCAGCCATGTAGAAGTTGGGCATGAGTGAAAAAAACAATGACATGTTTTGTCTTTCCAAATCAATGTGAGCCTTTCTTTGGCATGACCAATTAAAAAACAACTAAACTTCAAAATGAGAAACTTTCCACTTGTCTAGGCCTCATCAAGGATGAACCTTGTTGATAATGAGATAGTGCAGTAAGAATAGAACTGAAACAATGGAAATGCGTATCTCTTCATTTCACTTGCGTTACATTTCACAAAGGCCTACACAGGCAGTCCACTTCCCAGGACTTCTGAAATTTAAAACACACGTTGTATTTGTGACATCTCCAGATCCGCCAAGGCTGAGCTTCAGCTCCGAGAAACAAAAAAGCTTCCAGGTAATCCAAGGATAAATTTCAGGACAGTAAATAATCTAGTTACTTTGAAAGAAGAGTTCCCTCCAAATTTCCCTTAATACAGATTTGTTTGCCTTCTAACTTCTCACTGATAAAATTTCCTCTCTTAATACTTGTCTAAACACTCGGATTTACTCAAGTTCAATTCCATGCCCTTGCAGCCACAGAGAAGTTTAGAAATGGCTAGTTACCTTCACTAGCACATGCATTTTTTATTTGTCAATAAATGTTGCAAAACATTTGCAATCTATAGAATAAAACAACATGGTAGACATTTTAAAATCTGATCCCTCACTCATCTTACCAAAACTGTACAACACGTTAGTAACAAACACCAAAATAAATTTAAAAATCTTCACTTCAGTTTATGTTTTAATTTAAAAGAAAATACTTTATGAACATTTGGTATCACATAATTCAAAAGAACTTTGTTATATATTCTGAACCCATTCGAACATAGGTAGAATATTAAAAAATTTTTTTTGTCTTTTTTTATTATTATTATGTTAGTCACCGTGCACGTCATTAGTTTTTAATGCAGTGTTCCAAGATCCATTGTTTGCATATAACACCCAGTGCTCCATGCAATATGCGCCCTCCATCATACCCACCACCGGGCTGGCCCACACCCTCATCCCCCTCCCCTCTAAAACCCTCAGTTTGTTTCCCAGAGTTCATAGTCTCTCATGGTTCAAATATTAATTTTTTTAAAAAGTCCAAATTTCATGGGGCGCCTGGGTGGCTCAGTGGGTTAAAGCCTCTGCCTTCGGCTCAGGTCATGATCCCAGGGTCCTGGGATTGCCTGCTTCCCCCTCTCTCTCTGTCTGCCTCTGCCTACTTGTGATCTCTGTCTGACTTGAGATCTCTGTCTGTGAAATAAATAAATAAAATCTTAAAAAAAAAAGTCCAAATTTCAATATGAAGTATTCACATACACATATAACCCAAGAAAACCAAAAAGAAATAGGTAAGGGAGCCAAGTGGGTAGAAATTGCCTCAATATAACAAAGACACAAAGCTTTCCCCCAGATCACTGCAACAGTTTGGTTAATTAGACCCTCAAAGATTTCTCAGACTCATAAGAGGAGGTTGGTATTTACATTGCAGGGGCAGAGAAAAGGGCAGGAAGAGTTACCAATCGTTCATCTCAGTTCCTAGGACCTCTTCAGAGTTTATATCACTTAATTCACATTTCAATTATCCTCATCACTCCCCACTTTACACAGTCCTATTTATTCTGAAATGAAATTCCCCAAAGAAGATCTAAAGCAGCAGTCAAAGACCCCAGCACCCATAAAGACACCTGCTCCTCTGAACTGCCCATCTCAGTAAATAGCTCCCAGAGCCACCCCATTGCTCAAGTCAGAAACCTAGCCTTCATCCCAGATCCCAGCCATCCTCACTCCCCCATTCAATCCACTGCCAGCCCCACCTTCTGTAATCAGCCCTACCAATTTCCCTCTTCAGGCCAGCAGCATCTCTACCTGGCTCACTACAACAGATCCCTAATTTTTGAATCTCTGATCCATTCTCCAGGAAGGTAAAATTCAAATCTGATCAGGCTATATCTCAGCTTGACAATTTTTTACTGGCTCCCTTGTTACCCTCAGAATAGAGCTCAAACTCACAAACTGCAATGCACTTAAAGTAGCCTCTTGTGATTCCAGGATTAAATCTTAAGAAAGGGAGGAAGGAAATGAGGGAGGAAGAGAGGGAGAAAGGAAGGAAGGAGGGAAGGAAAGAAAGGAAGGAAGTCAGCTGACAAACTAAATCTCACTTTTCCCCTTGTTTCCAAGTCACGACCACCCACCACCCCACTTGACCATACTGTCACACTAAACACAGTAAACTATTTTCAGTTTCCCATTTCAGCTCTCTGTTTAAATGTCGCTTCTCAAAACCCTCCCCCAACCCCACCATCTAGTTCGACACCTCTCTCAAGTGCCCCCATGGCATACGTCATAGCGATTTTTAAACTATATAATAATTGCCTCTGTTTATCTGCCCCCCCCCCAATTTGAGCGTAAGTCCTCTGAGGTCAGGGTCCATATCTATCATGTTCTTAGTTACATCCCAAGGGCCTCGCTTGATGCCTGGCACATGGCAGGGGCTTCCTAATGATTTGCTGAGTGACCACATCAATGATCTAGAAAACGGAGAAAACCGGAAAGGATGGAGATGCTTGAGACCTCCCTTCTTGGACGAGCAGCGGTGACTGACCACAGAAAGAGGGTCACGTGCTGCCTTGACTCACCCCTCCTCAGAATCTGAGCTGACCTCCTCACAACTCTCTTCATCATGACCTCCTTTCATCACAGTGGAACGATGTGCGTGTCCTGCAAAGAGTCCAGAAGGCCCGGGTATTTGCCCCCACTGGCGCCACTTCCTGGTTCTGGTGTGTAGGTCAGAACCAATTCCAAGCTGACCTTCCTCCTCTCTGGCCACACTCCAGTCTTGAACTTCGTTTTCCTCTTGATACAGTCCTCACTGATGTCGTGCCCAACTGCACGTGTTAAGCAAGGAAAAGGCCCCGTATCCATTTGAGGCATGATTAAAATGTCTTCAATGGTTTTGTTGTCCTTGTTTTGGTTTTTTAGAATCTCTTTCACGGCAACACTTCAATCATGACAATACTTGCCTTGTGAGGCAAACAGTGATCAGGACATAAGCTGCTGGGCCAACCTGCACAGGTGATCTAGGACACATCCGTAGGGCTGCACACCCGGCAGAGAAGCAGGGCTGAGAGGGGCATCCTGAGATGGGAAATGATTCTGGGAATGATCTCGGGTGAAGACATCTTGGGTCTCCCCTAATTTCCCAAGGCCCTAGAAGAACTCCCCGCTTCAGTAGTAACTTCTCAAAAATAACAACAACGGGCATCCATCAACCACCATAACTGTAGAGGCCAGGCAGAAAGAACATCAGCATGGACAGGGCGAAGCTTCTTGTGTCAGTGCCTGGTGTGGAGGCAGGGACGGTCAAGAAAAACAGCATGATGGTGAAACACTTTCCTATCCACGACCAGAATTTGCCCCTCCCCAGCCTCCATCCCCTTCCTGCCAGCCAGATGGAGCCTCCTGGTAGATGGCAGACGCCCACCGGGGGCCCTCCAGGGGCTGAAGGCCAGCTCCCTGAAGACCCCTAAGGAATTCTGCGCTGTGTGTGCTCACAATCAGAGGCCCGGCCTCTCTTCTCGCCTGACCTCCGGCCCGCCTCTCCCCTTTTCTCCCTCCTCCTACCCTAAGATGAAGCAAGATAAGGAGGCTAATAGACCAGCATGGTGAAAGGAGCCAGAGTGGAGGGAAATAAGGGGTGACCGAACCAGGAAATGCACCACTGCATTTCCCCAAACCACATGAACCTTAAAACTCGTCAGACTGGTTTAAAATTAGCCAATACCCAGAAGAATTTATTAAATGCAACTGTTATGATTCATTTAGATTCACTCCAATTCCGAAATGAGAGATGACAGTGCAAAGACTGGGTTTATTTTCCCCAAACCAGTCACAGTACCACCCCGACCACGCCTGAGCAAAAGAAGGGATAAAGGGATCCAAACACAGACTTTGGAACAGCTCTGTGCTCATCCACTGAAGGAAAAGAAGAGCTGAAAAGAGTTGAAATCTTGGGTTAAGTTGAGGACAATGGGCTCACTAGGTCTTCCTGGTCGGAGGAAACATTTTCTGGAAAGGAGAACCGCTTCGTGTGTCTGCAGAGTACTTTCTCTTGCTGGTCCTGTTTTGCTTTCCAACATACGACCTTCTGGACTGTTTCGTTTGTTTGTAATTTATAATGAAGTCCAGTCTCCAGGATATGTCTGCTTTGTCCCTTGGTCAGTTAGCCTCAGAAACTCCCACTCTATGCCTTCTATTCCTTCTCCAACATTTAACCAGCATCCAGTTGGAATCTGGTACACATATGACCTGGGAAATTCTTTGCCACGTTGGGACAAATGTCAAGTAAGATTTTGGATCTGTAAGAGGCATAATCCAAACACAAAAATCTTGCTACCAAAAGCACTCCTTTTACCTACCTACTTCCCAAACCATTCAACCACCTGCTAGAGTGATACCAAGTGAGTCCTCCGGTTCACCAGAACGAGGCCATAAACTCATTAAGGGCCCCAGAAGAGAAGCTTCTGCAGACTCACTGAAGTCTCCCCACCCTCTCCAGTCCCTCAGGCAGGCTCCCTCTTTTCAGGAAGCAATCTCTCTTTTCCATTCAACTTTCCATAAAGAAGCTGGAGTTTGATTTTTCCTTGGCTTCCAATCTGTGCTTTGGACAGTCCCATAAAATTCCTCAGTAATTTATGGCCTGTTTTTCCTTTCAAGTGGAAAAGCACTAATCCCTCACAGAGGGGAAAGACAAGTACTTCCAGTAGGAGGTATTCTAGAAATATGTCCAGTCAGCATAGGTGAGTTGGGTCCTGACCCACTCTTGAAGGCGTACATGATGACCCTCGCCCTTGACATAGAGCATGGTCTCAGTAACAGTCTGGGTTCAAGTGAGTGCCTGGTTTGAAAGATTCCTCTTGACCAAAAAACTTATCTTCACCTGTCACCGACATCTGAAAATTCCAGAGGTACAGCTGTCACCCAGATGCCATCCTCTACAACACTCTTCTAAAATGCTGGCCTGGAATACTCATTATCATGTGTCTACACCTCAGTGTAAATGAATTTCTCAGCAAGAGGAACCCAGGAACCTTGACTTTGCCCCAGGCTAAGAGGGGCTCTAGAGGGCATGAAAACATGAAATCGATCTTTGTCTCCTTGCTTTCTTCCCATTGTTTGCTGCAAGTCAGCCCCAGGGACTATACTCAGGTCTCTGAAGGTAGCTTTTTCACCATCTTTTCTAATAAATGCAATTTATTTTCGAATAAATGCATATTTTACTCTTTCAGTAAAATATGCCTTCACAATAGAGTTGATTGGTAGCAACAACCAAGAAAGAGAGAAATTCTGAGGAGAAGGAACTAGAGTTATACTGCAATTGGATAATATTCAGCCTGACCTAATCCAGGAAAGAAGAGGAACCAGGGGCTTCTGGCCTCAGTCCCTGTAATTCCGTATGAACGACCTTGAAACTATAACATTATCTTTGCTACTGCTTTAAAAATGTCATTGGCTAAAGACAGAACAAGGATAAACTACTAGAATATCATTTAGAAAATCTTGCTTGCGAGACTCCATCTGCAACCCTATATTCGTATAAAAACATTTGTCCAACCTCAGCTTCTCTCCTCAAAACAGTGTTGCATGATCAAATGAGCTTGGCAACACTACTCACTCAATTGTCATCCTGGAGATTCATGGAAATTAGCATATTAAAGGCTCTGAGAAGTCCTGCAATAAATGTTTACCTTCATTTAATCTATTGTTGTTTCCCAAATCTACTTGATTATGGCATTTCTTATTTTTTAAGACTTTTATTTATTTACTTGAATAGGGGAAGTTCAGCAGGTTCCCTGCTGAACATGAAGCTCCATTCGGGGCTCGATCTTACAACCCTGAGCTGAAATCAAGAGTCACGGTTTTTACTAACCTTTTGATAGGTAAAGACCAACCCTCAAAAGACAGGTGAATGGGGGCGCCTGGGTGGCTCAGTGGGTTAAAGCCTCTGCCTTCGGCTCAGGTCATGATCCCAGGGTCCTGGGATTGAGCCCTGCATCAGGCTCTCTGCTCGGCAGGGAGCCTGCTTCCTCCTCTCTTTCTGCCTGCCTGTCTGCCTACTTGTGATCTCTGTCTGTCAAATAAATAAATAAAATCTTAAAAAAAAAAAAAAAAAAGAGACAGGTGAATGGTTATCTGAACCAAACAGACAAGTTTCAACTTTTGTTAGCCCAAAGGGTGGGCTGACAAAGTGCTTCTACCTCAGCCAACAGTTGAAGACTAAATCAAAAACATAAATAAATAAATCAACCTCCCTTACTGAAAGTTGCAGACCCATGGTATTGGCGTTCACTTGTGACTGATCATCTAGATGGGATGGATGGGAGTGTGGCAGGCGGATGATGGCTTGGACAAGTGTGATAGAATCTGCTCCACAAGCACCTTCTAGGAATCGGGAAGCCTGTTTGTTCCTATTTTCTGTGTCTCTACTGAATTTTTTTTTACTTTGATCCAATCACTTGAGTTCTGGGCACATTCCACCTACATGAGGATGTAACCAATCTCTGTTACTAGGTATCAGTTTTTACATTCTTTCAATTGGAGGGAATATACTCCATAGGCCTTTCTGCCACTTGATCATCCCTTAGAGGAAAGAGAGAGAGAAAGAAAAGGAAGAGGAAGGAAAGATGAAGGCAGGAAAGAATTTTGATTCAGTTGAATGCCTTTTGAACAGTTTAAATGTAAAAATACATAATGGTATTGAATGTGTCCTGGTATTGATATTAATGCCTTCTGGGCCATGCCCTGGGCCTCCTGGACTCAGTGTGTTTGGGAGACAATATATCCACGCGTGTGCAGTAAACAGCCCCACCCTAAAAACCAAGAACCCGGGGCGCCTGGGTGGCTCAGTGGGTTAAGCCTCTGCCTTCGGCTCAGGTCAAGATCTCAGGGTCCTGGGATCAAGCCCTGCATCGGGCTCTCTGCTTGGCGGGGAGCCTGCTTCCTCCTCTCTCTCTCTGCCTGCCTCTCTGCCTACTTGTGATCTCTCTCTGTCAAATAAATAAATAAAATCTAAAAAAAACAAAAACAAAAAACCAAGAACCCCAGGTGCTCCTTCATCTGCCCCAGTTGCCAAGTCCTCTTTTAACTTCCCTGAGTCTTGCTGTCCTGAGATGTCAAGTTATGAGGGAGAACATGTACTTCTTACCATACAACCATGACGGGAGAATTAAGAGAACAAGTAGAGATGCCTGATTAAGATATTAACATGAGGGGTGAAGGTCAAAACACATTATTTTCCAAAGACCCCCCCACCCCATTCCCGATTAAGAAGTGCAAAGCCACCCTATGCAGATTGAAGGGTTACTAGAGCACCAGGAACCCTCCGTGCAGTAGCCGGGCGTAGGCCGAGCTTTCCAACCTGGGGTTTCGGACGCTTCAAGCCAAGACCCCGGAAGCACCACTATCTGATCCTGAATGCCATTGGCAGGGGGTGTCAGGAGATGGGGGAGCTCCTGGAGAACATAAAGTATGTCAGTTCAACAGGTGATTTCTGCATCCTATGTTGATATGGACTTGTTCACGGAGAAGGAGCTGGACAGATTTTTCAGGGTCAGTCTATTCTACCCACTCTTTAAAAGCCGTCTCCTGCACAAAGACCTTCTCAATCTTCCCTTGGACAATCATAACACGTTTGCCTTTATGGGAGTGTTTGGGTGAACAAATTGGAAGCTTATTGAGTGCAGGGAACCCTGTCTTCTTGACTTTCGTCTCCGCATCACAGCGGTACTAATTAAAGTTCTGTTAAATTAAAATTGGTGTTCTAGGCCAATGTTTCTTATTTTTTTTAAACCAGGACCCACAGATCATATAAATAATACTCACGTAAATGAAACTGAAACAAGTTTTATAAAGCCATATTTACTCTTACCTATGCAATGCCTTCCGATAATTTCAATACTAGTCTACTCTACTTCCATATTTATAAAATTGCTGTTTGAGGGGTGCCTGGGTGGCTCAGTCAGTTAAGCATCTGCCTTCAGCTCAGGTCATGACCCCAGGGTCCTGGGATGGAGCCCCAAATCAGGCTCCTTGCTCAGCAGGGAGCCTGCTTCTCTCCTCTCCCTGCCATGCTCCCCCTGCTTCTGCTCTCTCTGTCAAATAAATGAATAAAATCTTTTTAAAAAATAAATAAAATAAAATAATATTGCTGTTTGAGATCCACATAATGGATTTCATGACTTTAGCTCATGGGTCCTGACCCACAGTTTAAAAAACTATTCATGATGTGCCCTTATTCTCTTTCCCCTCCCCACCAAAAGGAAAAAGAATGGATCCTCCACAAGAAGCAAATAAAAATTCTAAAAGTTCGTAACTGATTTAAATTCAGAAAGTGTTGGGGCGCCTGGGTGGCTCAGTGGGTTAAAGCCTCTGCCTTCAGCTCAGGTCATGATCTCAGGGTCTTGGGATCGAGCCCCGAGTCGGGTTCTCTGCTCAGCAGGGAGCCTGCTTCCTCCTCCCTCTCTCTCTGTCTGCCTCTCTGCCCTTTTAAAAAAATAAATAAATAAATTCAGAAAGTGTCGAACGCTGCTTATTTGCCTGAAATCCAAATCCTATTAGAAAAGGCACATGGGGGGCCCCTGGGTGGCTCAGTGGGTTGGGCCGCTGCCTTCGGCTCAGGTCATGATCTCAGGGTCCTGGGATCGAGTCCCACATCGGGCTCTCTGCTCAGCGGGTAGCCTGCTTCCCTCTCGCTCTCTCTGCCTGCCTCTCTGCCTACTTGTGATCTCTCTCTGTCAAATAAATAAATAAAATCTTTTAATAAAAAAAAAAAAAGAAAAGGCACATGGCAGCCTTACTGTGTGTCGGCGTTACTATACTTCCACCAATAGGTAAGGACAGGATCCACTTCCTTCTCTAAACCTGACATGATCAGTGTTTTCAAAGGGGCATTTCTCCTTTTTATATTCCTGAATGTAGGCAGGAGAGCTCTCCTTTGGAAACTCTATGCCTCCTAGCAGAGCTCTGGGGAACAGAGCAGGGTTCCAAGCCCATGGACCAGAGAGCTCTAAGAAGCATGCTTCCAATGCGGGCACGCACACAGGAACCCAGCGAAGGCTGCTCTGGCTGGGCTCTAAAGCTTCTCTGAACACAGGAAAGGGCTTTCAAACACACGCCTGATGGGTCTCATTTACTCTCCAGGGACTCAGGATGCTTTCTCAGTCTACAAAACTGCTGTACATCCCACCCACAAGGGGACAACCACATGACTCCATTTTCCTGCTTGTTTCTGAATCACTGTCTTATCTGTCTTCCTCCCCGTTCCCCTTAAAATAGTTGGCTTCACGGTTGTCTGTGCACAGTCATATGATAAGCAGTGATAAAAAAAAAAATTTAAAGAGCCAAGAAGGAGTAAAGAAGCAAAGTGAAGGAGACGTGTTCTCTTGCGCCTGAGCGTGGGAGCCTAAGACTCCAGTTTCCTAGAAACAAAGCCCAGAGATCAATTTTAAATCTTTAGCCCTGACAATGTGAAAGAGCAGGCACACTTGCTGGGACACCCAAATGCTGTTCAGTGTTATCAGGTACTGGGGGAGATAAGACCTGAGTTCTATTCTAGTCCCTGCCAGGAGATACCAGCTACCCCCAGTTTTCTCAACTGCAAACTTTGGAGGAAAGTGCCCTGCTTCTCCCTAAATCTGAAAGTGATTCATCATTGCTACTTACACGTGTGTCACATGTTTCATTTTGGAGAGGGTATTAAAGGAGTCTTGCAACCCAATGAGGTGGGCAGAGCCAATATGACTATTCGCATTTTATAGTTCAGAGAGGTTAAATTTCTTCCCCAAGGTCACACAGCTCATTAGGGTGGAGCTGAATTAGTCAAGAATAAACAAGCACATTGTGAATGCAGCCCTTTGTGAATGTATAAGGGCCCATAAAGGCTTGAAAACAGGCATCAAACACAAACTTAACAAACTGTAGTGATTCCCTATGTAACTCTTCACAGTCAGAATCACTATCTTTCCAAGTCATGGCCCTGGGATGGAAAGCAACCCTCAACCCCAAGCAACCCTGCAACCCACAGAATCCAATCAAATGGACTCTGACAACATGGTAAGTCCCAAACCGGATAATCTAAAATTTACTTTTTACAATAGAATTCTAATAATAATGATAATAACAGCTGACATTTTATGTGTTCTTATCATGTGATAAACACTTTTCTAAGCATTCCAAATCACACAATTAGGAAATTAATGATCTTGTTTTACAGATGATGAAATGAAGGCTCAGAGAGGTTACACAACTTGTCAGAAGGATGCCCAGCTGGTTCAGTGGTGCCACCAGGATTAGAACCCATCACTCCAGTGCAAAGCCTTCACATCTAACCGTGATGCCACCTGCTTCAAAATGCAGTAGCTGGTGTTGTGTCTTTTTCGCCTTTTTGTGAAAGTCAAATATATATACATACACTTTACCTTTCAATGACATGGCTTTCAACTGTGCAGGTCCACTTATAGGCAGATTTTTTTTTTGGATAAATACAGTACTATAAACACATTTTCTCTTCCCCATGATTATCCTTATAACATTTTCTTTTCTCTAGCTCTTTATTGTAAGAATACAGTATATAATATATATGTAACATACAAGATATGTGTTCATCTACGTTTATGTCATTGGTAAAGCTTCCAGTCAACAACAGGCTACTAGTAGTTTAGTTTTGGGGAGTCAAAAGTTATACTCGGATTTTCAACTGACAGGGGTCAGCACCCCCGACCCCTCTCATTGTCCATGAGTCAACTGTAATAATGGGGAAATTGTGTGTGCGAATGAGGGGGTATATGGGAACTCTCTGTACTTTCTGCTCAATTTTTTATAAACCCAAAACTACTCTAAAAAAGCAAAGCTTATTGATTTTTAAAATAACGCTGAAATAAAGGTAAAAGATAAAAAACCACCATATATGTTGGCACCCTCCCTTGCCTTTTCCTGTTTAAAATAATATACAGGGGGGGGGTGTGTGTGTGTGTGTGTGTGATTTTTTATTTTTATTTTTTTTTTTTTTTGAAAAAGAGAGCGGAGGGAGGAGCAGAGAGAGAGAGAGAATCCCAAGAAGGTTCCATGCTCAGCACAGAGCCCCACACTGGGCTTGATCTCATGACCCTGAAATCATGACCTGAGCCAAAATCTAGAGCCAGATCCTTAACTGACTGATCCACCCAGGTGCTCCTGTGTGTGATTTTTTTTTTTTTTTTTTTAAAGAATACATTCTTCTCTGTCATGGAAGGAAGGAGAATACTCCAGAACAAATATCTACAGAACACTTACTATTTAGATAGAAACTATTATAATTTAATGTTAAAATTTATTTAAGCAATCAAGCATCTATTCTTTGCAAGGCACTATGCCAAGTGTTGGCACAAAGTGGCAAGAGTTCTTCCTCTCTGGGACCTCTTCTGCCTCTGTAAGAGAACAGAGAGTAACCGACCATCAACATGAGACATCATCAATAATTTTAAACGGAGGGCACAAATAGTAAATGTTACCAGGATTCCAAGGACCAAAAGAGCTATAGGCTGGAGAGTTCTAGGAAAAAGGCCCAAGAAGGAGGGAGACTTGGAGAGGTGGTCAGTATTCCTAGTATTACAGGAATATGGACATGTGGGGATTGGAGCACCCAGAAAAACTGGACACAGACGAGAGAAACAAGCTCCCATGGAGAAGATTCCCAGCATGGAGGACACAGGATCCCCTCGACAGAAAAATGGGGGAGGGAAAAGGATACAAGCTACACAGGGCTGGAAAGTTCTGGTGGGGTGATGAGGCTGGACTCCATCCTATAAGTAAGTGAGGGTAGAGGAGACAATGGATTCTGAGCACCCCGAAAGGGTATTTAGGGCCATTATACAACTCTTACATAAATCCCCTGGATTCCAGAGAACCAGGCTAATAAAGCTATGAAAATGAACCCAAAGCTATCATCATGAATTAGTACTCAGGCACCTGACACTTCAGTGAGCTATTTTCTTCTAAAATGAAAAAAAAAAAATTTTTTTTTTTTTTAAACAGCTAGGTGGTCATGGCCGGGGACTTGCACCTCTTGTGAAGTGAATTCTCTGATTCAAGGTGGGGAAAAAGGAGAAGCTGTGGGGCCCTGACACACATAACAGGCCAGTGGAGTGGACCAGGTTTCAAGTGTTAAGGCAGGAGGCCACCTCCATGAGTCTAGGGGTTCTTAAAAGTGGTTGTTCCTCAGAAAAACATGTTCCCTACTTCTGGCGAATGCTGGAATTATTTTAACAAGGGGCTAAGTCTTCCATTTTACAGCAACTGCAAATGTCCCCCCTCTGCCTTCTGTGGGACAAAGAGATGACAAACATATTCTTTCCTGGGAATGCTTTGTTACTAGGGTTGTGGGGGGGGGGGCACAGGGGCCTAGCTTTAGCAAATGAAAAGACAGGATGCCCAGTTAAATCTGAATTCCAGACAATGAATACTTTGTTAGTGGAAGTATGTAAGTATAAAAGTTTAAGTCTGTCCCGTGCAATATTTACGATGTACCTATAGCAGGAAAGTATTTGTTGTTTATCTGAAGTTCAAATTTAACTGGGCATTCTCCACTTCATCTGGCAACTCTGGGTACCTAATGCAAATAGGACAGAGTCCTGGGGGAGCAAAGGATACAGACAAAGGGCTTGGGTGCCCAGAACCAACTTTTTTACCTACTTCAGCAGACACTCAGGACACAGAGTTAATGCTTACAGGCCTAAAAACCTTCACTTACATGGACTTTATTCATTCCTGCTGGCAACCCTACAACCCAAGAAGGGTGACTGTTCCTAACCCTTTTCATAAACAAAGAAAGAAAAGTTGGAGGAGGTTAAGTGAACTGTCACAAAGTCACAGATCTACAAAGTAGAAGAACCAGACCCCCTGCTCTTGGGTGAATTCTGAAGAACGTTTTGACGGAAGAAAAGGACTCAGATGGTTGGAGAGGAGAGAAGAACAGGCAGGTTCTGAGAATGGATCCCTCAGGAAGGTCAGAGAGGCTCCCCGCTACATTCAGTTCTGTGACTTCAATGTCAAGTATCTAAAATGAAATCTGAGATTGAAAACCAAGGGTCCTAACAGAAAATTAACAAAGGAACGTATGATTCTTTACAAGCATACAGCAATCTTTTTAAAAGGCTGGCTAACCTTCAACTCATGGGACTCCTTAGCGATTCTGATGTCCTGGTCAAAAGCGAAGTCCTGCCCTGTCAGGCCAACGCTCAGGCCAGAACAACAGAGCAATCGGCGTGCATTCTGTTAGAGGCCAGGCTTGCAGAAGAGACACATGGCTGGAAAAGGAAAGCAGATGCTTTGGCCCAGAGAAATGGGATATACACCTGGACCACGGTAAAATGGGAGGTAAAAAAATCCTCAAACCTCAGTTACCCTCTCAGGCCCACAAGCAAATACACGTGATGTTCAGGTTAAAATGCAATACTGAATCTGCTTTTTAAAAATTCCAGAGGGAGGGGCACCTGGGTGGCTCGTGGGTTAAAGCCTCTGCCTTCGGCTCAGGTCATGATACCAGGGTCCTGGGATTGAGCCCCATGTCAGGCTCTCTGCTCAGCAGGGATCCTGCTTCTCCCCCTCCCCTCTCTCTGCCTGCCTCTCTGCCTACTTGTGATCTCTGTCTGTCAAATAAATAAACAAAATCTTAAAAAAAAAAAATTCCAGAGGGAGCCGTGTATCACGTAGGTCCATCCATCTAGGCCAAAGCCTGCCCCAGGACAGGTAATCCATGTTCTCTGTGTCTCCCACCCCAGGGGCCACCTAAGAAGGGCCAAGTGTGAGGTTCTAGCTGTGCACATCTGGAATCCGGCAAACCCAGAATTCCTATATCAGAGAGGGAGGGAAGTAGGGACTGGAAAAGGTTTTGCTTAAAACTCCTCAGTTGGCCATTACTGAATAAAATCTTCTGACAAAAGCACAATTCCATCTATATCAAGTAAGAAATATTAAATGCAAATAATTACCAATAATAAATTACCATTTATTGAGAAGTTGCTAGAAGCTCGGCACTTTTCCATGTTTCACTGGCCATTATAATAACTCTACAAGATAGCTATTACTCCCATTTTACAGATGAGGGGAGTGGTACAGGCGAGTTAAAGAATTTCCCCAGTATCACACAGCCACAACTGATAAAACTAGAATTCAACACAGGACTGACACCAAAGACCACATCATCTTTAATTTTTTTTTAATATTTTATTTATTTGACAGAGAGAAATCACAACTAGGCAGAGAAGCAGGCAGAGAAAGAGGAGGAAGCAGGGTCCCTGCGGAGCAGAGAGCCCGACGCAGGGCTCGATCCCAGGACCCTGAGATCATGACCTGAGCCGAAGGCAGAGGCTTTAACCCACTGAGCCACCCAGGCGCCCCGACCACATCATCTTTAGACAAGCCACCACTCAGTGACATGAAGGATGCTACAAAGCTTTTCTTCATCCTTATCAGCCTATCAAGAGATAAACAAAGAAAAGTAGCTGAAAAATACAGCATGGGAGATTGGGGTTAGCCCTTAGGATAGATTCACTTGATAACAAGAGTTCAATAGATCATACTGATTCTGTTCAGCACCTTGCCCCAAGCAAATTTCCTAGAACATAAAAAGTGTTTATTATATATTCGTTAAATGGCTGGCTGGTGAGATGGATGGATAGATTAATGACTGAATATCCATTCTATCCACTGTTCCTTTCTTTGGATAGCTTATTGTTTTGTGTGTGTGCATGTGTGTTTTAATGAAGCAATTATTTTTGGACTGCATTCCTACTTTAAAGATTTTATTTATTTATTTGACAAACAGAGATTACAAGTAGGCAAGAGAGGCAGGCAGGGAGAGAGAGGAGGAAGCAGGTTTCCTGCTGAGCAGAGAGCCCAATGTGGGGCTCGATCCCAGGACCCTGGGATCATGACCTGAGCTGAAAGCAGAGGTTTTAACTAACTGAGCCACCCAGGCACCCCTGCATTCCTGCTTTAATCTCACTGGTTTCCTGACTGCCCTCATCACCCAAAATGCTAAAAACTGCTTGCCTGATAATTTTTATGCTCTTCTTCTAACTGTCTATTCAGATTCCATATTCCTTAAGGCCTGGCTCAAAATCTTATGAAGAACCTTTTGCCAACTAGTAGAACCCACATTATTCTTCCTCTCGAGAGAATTCCCATAGTTCTTCAACTTCACTGTTTCATAAAAGAGTGTTAATCTCAATTCCCCAAATGACCCACTTGAGGAAGGTCCATTCCCTTTTTTTATTTCCTAATTATAATGTTTTTCAAAATATGTCCGCAAAACACTAGTTCTATGGTGCTAATAATTTTTCACAAATAAGAGCATTCTATGATGAATCAGTTTGGGAAATTTGTGGTTACACATACAGAGGTGTACAAGTCCCTTTGGTACTGGCCATCTTGGAGTCTTTAATATACTAATGTGCATTTGACACTGAAACATTTCCCAACCTCTTTGATCACAGCAACCTGAGAATATTAGAAGGCTTCTACTCTTTGAAAGATACTCTGGCAAATACTGGTTGATTACATGTTCCATCCTTGGAGCTGATTGATGATTCTCTCAGCTGCCCAAAATGGTTTAGATAATCATCCATCTAAAACGTCAGGAGATGGATTCATAGCCCTACATTCCAGAAATTCTGCTTGCTTGTTTGTTTTTAGAATATCCTTCGAGCGGCTCAGTGATAGAGGCAGAGGGATCCAGTTAAAAAAATAAATGTAGGGGTGCCTGGGTGGCTCAGTCAGTTAAGTGTCAGGCTCTTGATTTCAGCTTAGGTCATGATCTCAGGATTGTGAGATCAAGCCCAGTGCAAGATCAACACCGGGAATTCACTGGGGAATTTACCCCGTGTCCACACCCAGTGTGGAGCCTACTTAAGATTTTCTCTCTTCCTCTCCCTCGGCCCGTCCCCACCCCCCAATATATAAAAAATAAATGTATTTTTGTGGGCCTTAAACACTAGGTAAAGAAGCAAGCTATCAAAAATGGCCTTGCGATTTTGATCGCAGTAATAAAGAAAGATAAGGAGGGAAAAAAGCAGAAGCTGACAGTTTTTCAGAGATACAAGACTCAGCTTCATGGAAAACAATAAAGATAAAATATCATCAAGTGCTAGGTCGAGCAAAGTCAAGGCGCAAAATGCAGACAGCTAAGTCTGCCAGAATCATGGTTAACAGAGGCCTTACACAAGATCTAGATCTATGTATCTAGATCTATGCTTCCTCCTGTTTTCACAGATGTGGAACCTAAGGTCCAACACCACTGATTAACAGGAGGTACCTGACTCCTTAGTCAATGAATTTCCCAGGGAAATTTATTGGGGAGGTAAATTTATTGGGGAAGGGAAAGGATTAACCAGTCCAACTCTAAAGAAGTGTCCCCAGGCTCAGAGAACCTTCTGATGAGCTCTCCTTCTTAATTAATTTTATATACCAGAATATGTTACTTATTGATTAGTATTGTGTCTCCTACCAGACTATCTTCTCCATGAGAACAGCTCCTGGCATGGCACCTGGGATATAAGGTATTTGATCAATGTTTGCTAAACAGATGAAAGGATAGCTGGAGCAATGAATGAATAAACCACTTTGTCCACTGGTTAGAACCTTTTGTGGATGCCGCCATCTTTCTTTTTAGCACTGTCCTGGATGGCTAGCTTCTTAGAAGAGCAGAATCTAAGTTAGTCTGATTAAAGAGTGCTGCCTACATGACCTTCTACAAGACACACCCCCAAAGGCACCCTTTTATTCAACCAACAGATGAGTGATTGGCTACACGTACTTCCTGAGTGGCTCTTACTTTGCTTGGTGAGCCATTGGGAGGAAGACACTTCTACTCACAAGATACTTATATCTGGCTGGGGTAACATACCTGGCATCAAGAGATACTATAGTCTGAAAACAAACTAACAAGAAGGACATAGGCAAAATCAAAGTCTTTATTTTTCCTCAATAATTATTATAGGTTCACCTGTCATGATTTTCCTAAACCGTCTTGAACCTGATTATTTTTTGAGTCTGATCTACCTCTTGGGGTCATTGGCTCAATGAGTTTACTTTTTGCTGGCATATAAAGTTGACTTTTTCATTAGCTTAAAAATCTAGCTCTCTGAGACTTCAAGGTGAAGTAGAGGGGATGAAGGGTGTGGGGCAGGGGAGGTTCTCATTTCTGCGCTTGGATTCCGGAACAGACTGTGCTTCTCCCCTTCCTCCCAGGCATGATATTATGGGGCTCAATCATATTCCCTCTGGAGTTGCCATTCTGTTTAGTGGCAGGCAAGCTGACATGGCAACAGTGTGTTCCCGTCCCCTCTACAATCCCAGCACAGTACAGGCATTTGTTGTCTGGTTTCAGCCAGAAAACTAGATTTCAAACAGGTGCGATCCTGCTGATTAGCATTATAATAGATTGTAATTACTTAACCAGCGCATATATACCCAGAGGAACTTGGAGAGACATATAATGTTTTGCCAAGTGTAGCTTTTATTTATGTAAAATACTGCAGGCCTGCTCTGGAGCTCTTTTAGTCAAAGTGAAAGCCCTGGGAGCTTGGTCTACATATGCTTCGACGAGCTCCAGCCCTGGAGTCCGGGCACAGGAATTTAAAATTTCATTTGTCGTTGCTGCCAGTTACCAAGGGTTCTGTATCTAAGGCCCTTATGAGAATCTGAACTTGATTTTAAACTCTGCAAAGGGAGGACAAGCGGGCCTTTTTTCTTCGCCCCTTCCCACAGCACCTTGCACAGGCCGTGGGCACCCAGAGCGTTTACAGTTCCTACTCTTGGAGACCCCAGACATGACAGAGGTGCTTCAGCTTAGTGCAAATGGCCACAAGGATATAATAGGCATTCTCCCATAAGAACATTTTCAAGGCATCCTACAGATTTTTATGAAACATCCTTTTCTTCTGCTTTGTCCTCACTTCTTTCAACTGTACAGAAAGACGGTTTAGGGAATTCCTTCAACTGCTTAGCCTACTGGTCTTCCCAGCTAGATTTCATACTCCTTGGAGGCAGGAATGATACCCCATACAACTCTGGTCTTTCCACAGTATGTGCTAGGGGAATACACACTTGTTTACTTCAATTCATTGGCTCATTCAACAAGGGACCAGGAACTCTCTGGGATCCCAAGAGCAGAACAGTGAACAAAAACCTATGCATTGGGGTACCTGGGTGGCTCAGTCATTAAGCGTCTGCCTTCAGCTCAGGTCATTATCTCAGCATCCTGGGATAGAGCCCCGCATTGGACTCCTGCTTCTCCACTCCCACTCTCCCTGCTTGTGTCCCTGTTCTCACTGTGCCTCTCTCTGTCAAATAAATAAACAAAATCCTAAAAAAAAAAAAAGAAAGAAAGAAAGAAAGAAACCTGTGCATTTATAGAAATTCTGTTCTGGTGCTAGAGACAGATAATAAAGATAAATAAGAGAAATATATAAGATAGACATAAGAGCTAAAGAGTAAAACTAAAGCAGGAAAGTATATAAAGCATCAAGGAGAAGGGTGAAATTTTATTTTATTTTAATTTTAAAGATTTTATTTATTTGACAAAGAGAGAGGGAGATAGCACAAGCTGGGGGAGCAGCAGAGGAAGAGGGAGAAGCAGGCTCCCTGCTGAGCAGGGAGCCAGATGTGGGGCTCAATCCCAGAACCCTGGGATCATGACCTGAGTTGAAAGTAGACACTTAACCAATGGAGCCACCCAGGCACCCCAAGTGTAAAAATTTAAATAAGCTTGCCTTCCTAAGAACATAAAGACTTGAACAATGAAGCGTATCTGGAAAAGGAACATTCTGGAAAGATGGAGTGGTCAGTGCAAAGACTGAGGTAGGAACCTGACGAATATGTTGAAGGGTAGAAGGTGGGTCAATATGGCTGGGAAAGGAGTGAAGGGGAAGAGTAGCAGGTGATGTAGGGTCAGAAAGGTCATAACAGGAGCCTGACCATGGTCCTTGTCTAGAGTATAAGGACGTGGGTTTCTTTTTTTTTTTTTTTTTTTAAGATTTTATTTATTTGACAGAGAGAGAGAGATCACAAGCAGGCAGAGCAGCAGGCAGAGGGAGGGAGAAGCAGGCTCCCCGCCGAGCAGAGAGCCTGATGTGGGGCTCGATCCCAGGACCCTGAGATCATGACCCGAGCCAAAGTCAGAGGCCTAAACCACTGAGCCACCCAGGTGCCCAGGACGTGGGTTTCTATCAAGAGGTGTGTGAGCTGAGTGGCATATGCTGATGAAGTTGGGGCTACTGAGGAGGTTGCTGAAATAATCCAGGTATGAAATGATAAGGTCTTAGACCAGAGTGATGTCAACAGAAATAAGCTAAGATGATCAGATCTGGAATCTATTTTGAAGACAACAGATGCCGTTGCTGGGCTGGATATGGGGGTGTGAGAATGACAGGCATCAAGAATAGCTTCTCGTGATTTCTGGCCTGGGCAACCATTAGGATGCAGTTGCCATTTCTTGAGATGGGGAAGACTATGGAAGGCTTAGATTGGGGAAGAGGGACATAAGATATACAGTTTTTGACATAACAGAATTTGAGATGCCCTTGCACAATCAAATGCGAAATTAGGAATTTGGAGGCAACAGCATTTGAGAATGCATTTAGATCCATGAAACTAGATGAAACTAGTACAGTAAAACCAAAACAGCAGCTCCCAAATATCCCTACTTTCAATTGGTTATATGCTTCACTAAATAATTAATCTTTGGCTACAGTGGCCACACAATTCCTAGACTTCTCAAAACCACCTCATTTTAAGAGATTCTAATATTTTCAAAAAGGCAATTGTTAAGTGTAACTAAATAAACTTTATTTTTAGACTATGTGAGACTTTTCATATAAATACATTCACAAACCAAAGAGAAAAATATCACTGGACCATATGTTCTGATTTAAGATTCTCAAACTATGAATACACACATGTAACTCTTAAAATATTAATCAAATCGTTAGACTGTACAGTAGCCTGGCCCTTTGCTAAGAACTTTACATAGACTCCCTTATTTCTTGCAACAGCCGAAAGAGGTTGTCAAACTATTGTAAGAACCGTTATATTCCCATTTTACAGATGAAGAAACAGGCATAAAGAGCCTAGGTCACCTGGCTCGAGAGTAGGTAGATACATCCTGTAGTGAGAGCCCACAGATCTTACAGAGAGGGGCCCAATGAAGAGGTAAGGGAACCGAGGGTCTCAAATAATCACTAAATCTGCTGGTCAAAGACACAGAGAAGGAGAAACAGAACAGAGAGACAAGGTCTGACTGCCCAGAAGACCCAAGACCCTTTAACTGCAGAGCGCCAGTGCCAAGTGACTTTCTAATATAGCAATGGTGCAAGAACTAAGCCTCAGGATAGTTGTTAAATAACCAATCACGTACCAAGGGGAGCCATATTTAATTAGATGGTAAGTATTATAGAGTATGGAGAATGGAGTATGGAAAAATCCTGGAACCTCAGCTGTTCGTGGACAAATTCAAGGGGATAAGTGCACACAAAGGGAGCTAGGGCCATTCCCAGTCCTTCCTTCCACATCCCTTTCTAGATCCTTCCCACCTCACTCCATTTAGATGATAGTAAAAGTTCCTCAGGGATCTTCTAAGATTTCCCTACAGAAGTCCTGAAGTGCCTTCAGGCCGGGTCTATCAAGGCATACTCTAGTCACCCTCAGTGTGAGACTCAGCAGGGGCCTGTTTAACCACAGCACCCCTCAGGCTCTGCCCAGAGCATCAGGATCAGAACCAGCAGGGGCTTGGCCTTGGCCTTAAAGGTGTAACAATCTCCCCAAGGGATACTGGGGCCAACAAAGAATAACGGTCCCTGAGCCTTACCTCTGCAAAAACAGTGTAGGCCTATCTCACAGGGTCAGCAGGGTGGGATAATTTTGAGAAACCCTGTCAATGAGTTATTTGGGAAAGAGGAAACTGTAACACTAGCACCCCATTCCTTGCAAACGAGACTACCCAACAGAAAAGAAACACTTAAAGGATGATGAAAAACTTGGCTCCTTTAGATCCTGTATAATAATCAAGTCAATAAAGAACCCTCTCTAAAGCCAGTCCCATGGCAGGTTTAGAGGACATAATAGTAACTGTAGGAGTAAAACAGCCACTGAGCTTTCACTGAAGTCAGGCATTGGTACGTGTGCTTTCCATGTAGTAACTCCTTTCATCCCTGCAACAACCCCATTTGTTAGAGGTAGATGCGGTTACCATCACTCACTTCTTACAGGGGAAGAAACAGGAAACAGGAACACAGGTTAAACAGCTCTCCAAAGGTCACAAGTGCGGTTGGTGACAGAGGCGGGATTCAAATCCAAGGAGCCTGGCTTCACAGCTCTGCCCTTAAATGTGGGGCTGAACCACCTCTCAGAAAATGACATTTTTGTCTTTACTACTGCATTATGAGTGCAGCACGGGAGTGACCCAAACCAAGGATGTCTTCGGAGGCAGGGGTCGTGGAACCGGGAAGAGCGGGGCTCAGCACACACACTAGCGAGGTGACCACACAGCAAACTCCAGGCTGTGCGCAGGGGTAGCCAACTGTCACGTGCCGGCTCCTTGTACCCTCTCTGCCATCTACCACGCTCCCACCATCTGTCCTAAAGGCAAAGCAGCTCCATTCAGCATTCATGGGGCCTCTGCTTCTAATAAACCCCAATACTTCTCCTTTACACAGCTAGGCTATAAATCTTGGGGAAGGAATTACAAAGGTCTACCATAAAATCTCAGGACATTTCTGTGTACGAAGTCTTTATCCCTTAGTTATCTGGAGCCCTCCCCTGCCCACAATTTCTATCCCACTCCAGTGTTTCTTGAAGCAGGATCAAATTCTCTTGAGGAGTGCTTGTTACGCATAAGGATTCCTAGTGCTTGTCCTAAACTTCAGAATGAAAAGCTTTGAATGAGGTGGGCAGATTTATATTTTTAACACCCCCCCCCAGGGATTCTTCCGCACACTCAAGTCAGAGCAGCATTAATATCTCATTCCTGGAAAAATGAGCGGCAACAAGAGTGTTTAATGGGATTCTGCTTTCAGTGTAAGTGAGATCTTCCCGTCTCTCTGTAATGAGCTTTCTCTAAAACAACCCCCTTTGTCATCACAACTGATATATCTCTCATTATCTGGAGAATAATTATTTCAGCCTGGCTTTTAAACATTCTAGAATCCACCTAGGTTTTCCAACACTTCTCCTATTCCAGTGTTTCCAAAGTATGGCCCCCATATCGCTAATGGTGTTAAGAGGCACCTGAGATGAACACCCTCCCTTTTTTATTTTAGAGGCCACATGGTTATTTTAATGCAAACGAAGAAAAACCATAACAATATCCAAACCGGTGACTTCATGCATACCGGGCCTTGCGTGGGAAATCAGAGAATCAATGTTTAAAAATTTTAAGTAAATAATAGCACAGGTGGTGCTCAGATAAAATTCTTAAATTTGGGAAATCTTATCCTGCCTGGTCCTTGCTGACAGGCACCCTCACTTTTGGCCATCCTTCTCTGTTTCCCCACTCCCAGCCACAGGCCTTCTCTGCCTTTATGTCCAGTGTCTTTGCCCGTGGAAGGCTGTTACCCCTCACCTCACGCCCGTTCCATGCCTCCTTCCAGGAACCCTCCAGATTCTTCCAGCTCTCCCACCACATTTCCTTTTTTGAATTCATGTAATGTATTGGTCCCACTCATTTAGAACCTAACTGCTACTTAACTATCAACATGTATCTACTTAGTATTATTTCCCTAGTGAAACCGAAGGCCCCCTGGGGGTCACCCACAGTCTCTTTTACCTCTGGGTTACCTGGAGTGCTGAACTTCCCTGGTTGCGCCTGAGCACAAACAGGAACTGGGTGAGAACACATGAATTCATTGTGCAGTTGAATGAAACTGTCCGCCTCGATGAGAGAAGTGGCCGTTTCATGCCGTCCCCATCTCCTTACTTCAGGCCAGATCTCCTGGCCACACCCAAGAAAGGGTGTATCTCTTTATCACGGCCAGGTAAAGAGCACTGAGCCCCAGAGCCTAGGAAATGCTGCCCAGAGGTGTGATTCTGTGGGTGTCCTCTCACTGACAGGAATGGGAAGGGGGACTTTAGTCAGCCCCGGTGAACCTATCTGTTTCCAAGGGCCAGCCCCCTCTGCTGATGCACGCCCACCAACCTCCCCTTCTGGAGGAACCAGAGCGGCCACAGCATCCACACACTAGCGGAGCAAACAGAACCAGCTCCACCACTTGATTCATCTTGTGACTTTGGCCTTTTTGTAGCTCAGGTTTTGGGGGGGGGTGGTGGTTTTGTTTTTATTTTTTTAATCTGTCCAATACCTGTTGCACCTAATTCACACTTGCTATGAGACAAAGGAGATATGATTTTGAAAGCACTTTAAATTATTGGGTACAGTGAAAACATTAGGGACATAGCACAGGAATCTGCATGGAGAGTAGACTGGGAGGGCAGGAGGGCTTCGCTCTCCACCAGGCAAGCTGTGGGCGACTGGAAGTGTGGGCCCTACTTCCAGTCACCCTGAGCATGCCCCGTGACCCACTCCACTTTTCTGCCACTAAAACCTTCTCTGCACTTGCTCTAGGGCCAAGTCCAAGATGAATTTGGGCACTTTAGAGAATACTGACCAGGCAAGGCTGGTCCCCACAGCATGTTTCACTGCAAGTGCTCCAACGTGGGGCAGGGGCCCCGATTCACCCAGGGCTCCGGCAGGCCCCAGCAAAGCATCACAGGACATACAGAGACACCTCTCCCTCCACCAGAGGTGTGTTCTGTGGCTACAGCAGCCTTCCCGTTCATCCCACCTACGCTCTGCCTCACTCCATCTCCCTCATCTGCATACACAGTGAAGGCCCCGTGGCCTCACGACTATACTCATGTTTTTTTTCCCATCCTCTTCCTGTTCGAAAACAACTTCAAAACCACAGGTTTTTGGTGTTAAGTTCTGGCCCTGAAATTAGTTATTCCTTTAGCTCCCTCTCAGACATACACTACTTTCCTGAGTCAAAGAGCCCATATGTGGAAAGGAAATGGGGAGTGAGTGGGAACTCTGGAGGTGGGAGGCAGGCAGAAGGAAGGGGCCTCGGTGAATGGAAAGGAATGGAATGGTGCTGTGTTCTCCATAAAGGTTTGCCTGCTTCCCAAAGTGTAAGCCGCAAATCTTGGTATGGTTTTTTGGAGCTTCCCTGTCAGTCCCGTAACCATGGTTTTGGGCAGACTACCTCACAGCACGAGCACAGAGAAAAGAGGCTTTTTCCTATTTTTCTCTAAGACTCCATTTCCTATTTAAAAAATATGTAAGGTGACATGACAAGGTGGTTCATATGCAGCCTCTGGCCCTAGGACGATCATGAGGTGGTCTGTTTTCAATCATTAGTAGAGGATTCCTCTGTTTCCCCATGAGATATCTCTTTTTGTGTCGACCAAAGAACCCTGAAAACATATGCACCCAGAGCCACCCCTGCTCTTGGTGGAAACATGTACCAAATCAGAAAACACCAAAATCCATTTCCTAATTTAACGCCTTCCTTCCAAAAGAGCTAAAAGAAGGTTGGTTCTCCATGCTTCTTTGGGTGCCAAGGTTGAATGCATTCGGTTTATAGTACCCCAACAAGGAAGGCCTGTTTCCAAGTCCCTAATATTTTGACAGTGTTCTCAATTAACTCAATGTCGGACTTAGCAATAGTATCTCATTGAACAGTACCCTGAAAATCAACACAGGAAAATCACTGTAACTTTAAGTAGGATTCGAAGCACTGACTTCCAATTTCTAGCAACCAGAACCATTTTTTTTTAAAGATACAACACTCCTGATGCATGGGCGATGCATGGGGCAAAACAAGCTTGGCTTATGCTGCCGGGACCCTGGAGGAGACATCCTGGAGGAGATGTCTTCTGACACATTTTTTTCCCTGTGTGTCAGAAGATGAGCTAACCACCGTGCAACAGAATAGAAATAAGCTAGCTTCCTCCCGGAGGGAAAAATAAAGCAGCTCCTCACTAGGCTAGGCAGGACAAAGCCAGGACGTGGAAGAAGCCTTCACTCTAGGGCTGCACGTGCCTCTCTAAGGATGGAGGAACCCACCCCCACACAATCACACACAGCCAGTCCACCACGCGCCTGCGGAAGGCGCCGGCTTCTCTGTCAACCTTCAGCACCAGTGGCTGGGGGCTCTCGCAGCTTGCCAGCTCCCTGTCGCACCCCTTGTCTGGAGGGGGCAGAGGGCCTTACCCTCTTTCCAAGTCCCATCTTCCTTGCTCCAGTGCCTACTTCTCAACTATGAAATGGAGAATGCCTCCCCAAGGCAACTGAGACACACACACAGAGACCCCAGATGGCAATAAGTCTCGGCGCCCCATGACTAATGCCAAGGCCGTGCTTCCCCAGGACCCCACAGCTGGGCTGCCGGACCGGGTGGCGCCCAACTCACCCAGTCCTCGAAGTGCCGGCTCCCGTTCTGCAGAAGCTCCTCAAACTGGATGGTGCAGTTGGCCACGAAGTCGTCGTAGCCGATGGGGGCATCGTGGAAGACGGCCAGCTCGATCTTGCGCCCGTTGCACACATCAGTGACGAACTCGTCGTGCCAGGCCGGGCTGTTGGTCTTCTGCTTGGTGGCTGTTTGGCCGATGCGAGAGTCGTCCACGTTGAGGGCGATGTAGGGGTCGAGAAGGAAAGTCTGCGGCCGGGGTCCCACCGCATGGCGCAGCGACCAGGCTGTGGGCTTCAAGCTCACGGCCTCGCAGATTTTGATCTTAAGAAGGCCATTGAACACTACCATGGTCGGGGCGGGGAGTGGGGGCCGGGGTCACTCCGTCCGCCCCGAGGGCAGGAATGAAGAACCGACGCCCTGGCACTCTGAGCCACAGGGACTCCTGGGTCCCCTCTCACCCCACCCCACACTGTCCCTACACCTTGTAGCGTTGCGCCCTGGCGCGGGCGATTCTCAGCGAGTGCATGTATTTCCTCGTCGGGTTCCTAACGGAAAACAGGGAGGGGGGGAGAGCTGGGGGACGTCCGTGTTTGGAGCAAGTCTCTCCCCCCCTTCCACCAGCAGCACCTCCAGAAGAGGAGACGAGCTGTCGGCTTCGCTGCAAGCCGCGGGGGCTGTGTCGCCGCCTCGCTGGCTCTCCCAGTCCGGGCTGCGGGGAGGCGGGCGCCGCACCCGGCGCTTACCTACCTTTCCGAAACATAATCCCCGGGAAATTTCGACTCCGGGAGGGGGAGGGGGATGTGGGACCGGGCGCGGACGAGAACCGGGGGCGCAGATTTCAACCCGGATCCTCTTCGCACACCCAGCGCCTGCCTCCGACCGCGCGGGGCGGGGGATGGATCGAGGGATGTTCAGTCTATCCGGAGGGATGCATGTCGAGAGGAAATGGTCCTCCTCGGAGCCAAATTTTTAAAAATCCACAAGCCACACAGCCAGCCCGGCCGCCTCCTCTTGGGCGAAGCCGCGCGGTTTCGGCGGTCGGCGATCGGGAGGCGCCAGGAGCCCGGAATCTCACATCCGCGCGGGCTCGGGAGCCGGGGTGGCTGCCGCTCGGGCTCGGGGCGCAGGCCGGCACCGGGCGGTGCGCAGCGCGGCGGCGGCGGGGCCGGGACTGCGACTCGGCGCGGCCCCACCTCCCGGGCGCCGGCGCCCGCCCGCCGCGCTCCCCGCGTCCCCGCTCTCGGCTGCCGCTCCTTCGCCGCCCGCCCGCCCGCCCGCTCTTCCCCTCGGTCTTCCCCTTGGTCTCTTCGCCCTCGGTCGGTGTGCGAGCGAGTCTCCCTCCCTCTAATGCAGGAAATGCGCAAAAGACGTCAGTGTGTGTGTGTGTGTGTGTGTGTGTGTATGTGTGTGTGTCTGTGTGCGCGTGTGTATGTGTGTATGTGTGTGCACGCGCGCGCGCGCTCCTGTGTTTGGGGAAATAGAAAGTTTTGCCTGTTGGGGGAGCAATACGGGAAAAGTGAGCCGAGGAGAGGACGACGCAGAGAGGGCGAGCCTGCCGGGTCGCGGCGGCAGGCGGGGGAGCCGAGCCGGGACCTGCGCGGAACCCCCGGGAGTCGCGGCTTTGCGGGCCGTGATGCGTTGGCTGCGGGTTGCGGACACCTCGTCTCTGCTCTGCACGGGGAGACCCGCGGACCGCTCAGCTCCCCGGGGCTCCACGGCCAAAACCGTCTCGTAGAGCAGGGGGGTGGGGGAGTGGCGGGGGGCCGCCCTGCGGGAGGAGACTCGGGACCCTCCCCCAGCCCCAACCCCACTCGGACCGAGGCCGGCGAGAGCAGCCGGGGGAGTATTGGCCCGTCTGTCCGTCATTCCGTCTGGAGACGCTTTGCTCCGCCGTGGTGGGGGAGGGGAGAAAGGGAGGGGCGTGCGAGCCTCGGTGTGTGAGTTTTTAAACACTCCTTCTCTCCTCCCTTGCTTTAGGGCCATTCTCCCCCTTTGGGATATGTCCTGGACTTCTCGGGCCGCGAGAACTTGTTGACAAGTGAAAGCTTAGTAGAACCTCGGCTCTATTTGTCTTTGTTTATTTTTTACAAAGTGACTTCATATTTACTCTGGACCTCGTCTGTGCCTTTTTGGGGGACATGGTTCTGATCAGCGCGCTGACAGCGGCCGTTCGAGCTGCGGGAAAACGGGGCGCGCCCTCTGGGGGGCGAGGGACTGTGTCCGCGCTAATTTCCTCCATAACCTTTAAACTCTCGCTGGAAGCCGCGGCGGCTGATCACGTGAGGCGAGCCCTGGGCTGCTGGGGAAGAATTTCCTCCGCGGGGAGCCGGGGACGGGGTAGGCTGCGCGGCGAGGGACGGCCCCGCGCCGGGGGACGCGAACCTGGGAGGGCGGGGCGGAGAGCGCGGAGGCCCTGGGCGCGGCCCTGGCTGTTGCGGCTGTAGGACTGGGCTGGGAAGAGGTCATGTCCCGCAACCTGTGAGCGAGCAGGACGAAGTATAAAAAAGCAAACGTCGGCACTCCCCCGCGTGCCCGGCCAAGTCGGGGACTTTGTAGGAATCGTGATAAACGAAGTATTTATCTGGCAGGTTTGGTTAGTGTAGACCAAAATTTAAAACCCACCTCTTGATTACATTTTCTCAATGGAAGAGGTTATCACAGCCTGTGGCTTAAAGGCTTAAAACGGATTAAAGGCGAGGAAGGAGGCAGTCCCCTGAAACAACTGGATACCAAGCGCAGGTCGCAAAAAGGATAAAAACGTCCCGGGGTGATCCTCGCCTAAGGCCTGCTGTTCCTGCTCTCCCTGATCCTATCGTTTCTCCCAGCCCGCCCTGTCGAATGGTACAGCTGGGTAGAGAGTGCTAAAATGCAGTTTTGGGGACAACTGAGCTCTTCCGCCTGCAGAAAGTCAGGATACGAAAGTAATGCCCTACATGGTCACTCCCGCCAGCTGGAGGTGTGTTTTGGAATCTGTCAGTAGGACAAAGCGCTGGTGCTGGTGGGGCATCTTACTGCTGTTCAGTTTTTATGTCTTTGATCATCAGAATTTTTTCCACCACTCTATTCTTATTAAACTTGCTTCCCCCTTCAGGGGGCATGTGATGGAAGGCAATGGCAAATAGGGCTAGGTCTTGTGAAAATTCATTTGGGAAGTAGAGCCACTAATAGAGCTGAAATACTTGACAGAGAGGCAAAATTCAATGAGCACCGTAATCAAAATGAGTAATACTTTAATGCAATATTTTTAAAAAATCAAAATTAATGTAAAATGGATGAACATATTCAAAATTTAAATAATTTTAAATGTTTTATTAAAATATCACTTATGTTACTGACTTGATTGGCACCTCTGAAATTCTGTACCTGAGATGAGTGCTCCATTTGCCTCACCCTAGCCCCAGCCCTGTTGAGTCTAGAAAGGCAAGGACTTCATGAATTTAGGGATCCGTAAGTGTTTCAGACCATCTCTGTACTCTTTCCCTGGGTAAGATTACCATGCAAACAGAGAAGTACACAAGACTGAAAAACATTGACCAAAATCCCTCCTCTTCAATGTTATATAGGAAGTACGTTTAGAATTAAGGGCATGCTGAACTTGAACTTTTTGCGTGATACCATATTCCATCTCTCCCCAGACAAGACTTCCCAGATATATATAAATAAATAGGGCCTACTGCCATCTCAGCGGTTAGGTATTCTTAAAACCAATAACCTACAAACTTCCAATACCACTTCCTTGTGACCCAGGTATGGTTACAGGAGAACAGCCTCTGCCTCTTAGCAGGCTGTCTGTTACACCATGTGAACAATCAGGCTGCAATTCTCAGATGTGACCAACACCAGTGTAACCTCACCTTCTTTTTTTGTGGGTCTTAACCATTTTGTAAGTTTTATTTAAATTCCAGTTAGCGTACAGTGTAATCTTAGTTTCAGGTGTACAATATAGCGATTCAACACTTCCATTCAACACCCCGTGCTCATCACAACAAGTGCCTGCCTTTTAATTCCAAGTCTAAAAAGGGGTGGGGGGGGTGGTGGAGTGGTGAAAAGATCTCGCCAAACTGCCTGTGTTGTACTGAATGAATATTTAAATAAAAAGGGAGAATGCTAGTACTTTACATTGCAAGCATTCCTAATTTCCTGCTCCTATTACATCCTTATTTCTGAATAAATCTCTCACCTTCTTACTCTCGGCTTGGCTGAACAAAAATCTGTATTCTCCAGGATCACCACGGAGATGCCAGATGTGAGCTTGTTTCCAGATTCACATGAAAAGAAAAACAAGCCCTTACAGGTGGGAAAGTTTAAAAAGTAAAATTCCAATCAATAATCTTTGCCTACTAGATCCTCCTCTCGGCCTCTGTATGCAGTTCTGAAAGACAGCAGAGACTGGTATTGACATTGAGTAAAATGTCCCTTGGATTCCAACTACTGCCTAGTTATTTTGTGAGCTTCGAGTGAGAGAAAGGAAGAATGAATTGTTCAAAATTGAACAAAGATGACCAGGAGGGTACTTTAAAAATTAAGCTCTTGGGGAAAAGGACTGATTGAGCAAGAGCTCCCAAGGCCACATGATTAAGTACTACAGTAGATGTAGGGGTGCTCCAGCCTCTCTCAGAGTGACAGCACAAGGGCAGCCTCACTCCCTGCCTGGGTTTGCCTGGGAAGGCATCACCCATTGGGTCTAGACTTTCCAGTAGGCAAAGAGGAGAGGGAAGGACACTGGAGGCAATGGGTACAGGGTATGCAGAGCACAAGTAGGTAAGAGCACAGCTGTGTGGGATGAGTCAGCCATCAGATGGACCTGGCATGTTGGCAGGCAGGAAGAGGAGGTGAGGTGAGGTTAGGTAGGTTGAATGGGATCATTAAGACTCTGGGGAGCCTGTAAATGAGTTTGAATTTTTTCCTCATGAGACACTGATCATTCTAAGGTCAGGAACAGCATACCCAGAGTTAATACCTTAGAAAGGCAAGTTTGCAGGGATGGATAGGTTTCTCTTCTGCAGTTTCCCCCCCAGAAAACTCACCCCAAAACAGGATGTTGGAGCAATAGAAGATCCACGCCTGAAGATGATTTCCTCTAATCAAAAAGAAACAGCCTGTGGATATTGTTGTGATGGATTAAAGGAAGCAGAGATGGGGTGCCAGAACCTTAGACTAGCATATCAATATTCATGTCCTTGTTGCTGTGCTAGTGGATGCCATTTATAGAATGTTAATGGCTTCTGCAAAGGTCGGCCTGGTCAGGGACTGTCATCCATTCCACACATGCCCATGGAACAGAATTCAACCACCTGGGCTATGTGATGGAATACGCAGCAACAAAATGACACTGAAAACCTTCCAGAGTTCT
Source organism: Martes martes (assembly GCF_963455335.1). Classification (NCBI taxonomy): domain Eukaryota; kingdom Metazoa; phylum Chordata; class Mammalia; order Carnivora; family Mustelidae; genus Martes; species Martes martes. The sequence goes on from NC_137896.1 coordinate 62,158,015, forward strand.
GTTGGCCCTGCCTGGCCTACCCCCGACCTGTGTCCCAGCCCCACTCCTAACCCCACCCTAGTTCCTCCCTCTGGTTGCTGGCCTATGTCTGGCCTGCCCTGTCTTATGTTGGCCTTGACTCTGCTCTGAACTCTTTTGCTATGACCCAGAGACCAAGCTTCACTTGCACCCTACAAAGAGATATAAGAATCAGAGGTAACCCCATGGAGCTTAAAGGCAGATGCAGGCAGGAGATGGCCTGCTGCCCATCTTTCCTCAGTTCCTTTGACCCTGCATCCCACTCACTCAAGCACCGTATGGTAAGGAACATCACATACCACATCTTTGGCTGTTACATTGAGCTGCATCTTGGGACTTCTTTTTTTTTTTTCTTAAATATTTTATTTATTTATTTATTTATTTGAGAGAGAGAAAGAGCACGCGTGCACACAAGCATGAGCACAAGCAGGGAGAAGGGCAGAGAGAGAGAGAGGGACAAGCAGACTCCCTGCTAAGCGGGGAGCCTGGTGCAGGGCTCAGTCCAAGGACCCTGAGATCATGACCTGAGCAAAAGTCAGACACTTAACTGATTGAACCACCCAGGTGCCCTGCATCTTGGGACTTTTAAATATACAAATGAATCCACGAGTCTTGCTAAGCACCTGCTATGTTCACAATCCTGGGGCAGGTGCTCTAGGGAGGACAAATAGATGTATGGATGTTTCCTACTCCAGTGGGGGAGACAGGAAGTCATTTATTTAGCAGTTGGTATTAAGTGCCACGTCATTGGGAGCACTGGGGAAGCAAAGATGATGACACACATTGACCCTTTGTTAGTCGGACTGGGCCAGGTCATGCTGCTGTAATAAACAGTCTCCAAATCCTATGGTCTTAAAATAACAGGTTTCTCCTCACGCTGCTCTAAATCTGTGGCAGGTTGGCTTAGAGCTCTGCCCCAGCTCAGTATCATTCTTGTTCCTGCATCCAGGCCAACAGAAAAGTCACTATCTGGATCTTAGCTGGTCACGGGCAACAAGCAAAAGAACCTCTAGAGGGTCAGGCAACTAATAGTCCACTGGATGTGCTAAATGACATTCACTTCTGCTCACTACCTGTTAGCTAGAACCAGTCACATGGCTGCTCTCCCCCAACCACCAGGGGCTGGGAAGTTCCCCCATGTGCAGAGGTGAGGAGTATGGACTGTTTGGTGAAGAGCAATGAAGAATGCCATAGACCCTGTCCTCAAGTATCAGGTGTAGAAGGATGACTCAAGGCAGCACACAGTAAATGACAGATAAATGGCACAGTTGGAAAGGGTAATAGAAATGTAGAGGTAAGGACAATCACAGTCAGAGGGAAACTGTTTGATCCCCCATGGCCCTGGGCCACTGCATGCAGAAGACTTCAGATGACACTGAGAATCCAGCCTGTTTCAGAACTAGCAGCCACCTAAGCCCCTCTCCCCTTCCCTCAGTTATGTTTAATGTCACAGAACTTGCAGATCCTTCAAGAGACTTCAGAACCAAGTTAGCACTAAGGGGGCATTTGGACACTGCAGAACTAAGACTTGTTTGTTACACGCTGCAAAATTTGGGAGATGAACTGGCCTATATTCTTTCTTATTATTAAATTCCTCTATTAAATGAAGAAACAGAGCTAAAGAAGTTCACTGACTTGCCACACAAGAGAATTTTTTTTTTTAAGATTTTATTTATTTATTTGTCAGAGAGAGAGAGTACACACAAGCAGGCAGAGAGGCAGGCAGAGGCAGCGAGAGAAGCAGGCTCCCTGCTGAGCAAGGAGCCCGATGTGGGACTCGATCCCAGGACCCTGGGATCATGACCCGAGCCGAAGGCAGCGGCCCAACCAACCGAGCCACCCAGGCGTCCCCACAAGAGAATTTTTAACAATAACCAAAGAAAGCACTAGCTAGAGGTCTACAATCAACTCTTAATGCTTCCTAGTTGCAGTTTACTGATTTTCCTGCATTATTAAACCAGAACCAGTGCAACGCCATTTAATGATAAGAACTCCAATTACCCTTTATACGTTGGAAACAAAATTTCTGTAAATCAAATCAGGTTTATTTTAATGTATTGGTTCCAAACTTAACTGGCCTCAGTGCAATTGGATATTACAGACTTGTAATAATTTTGGGGGGACTATGATAGTCACAGAGTTCTTCCTTAGGTTTTGGGGATATGTGTAAACAAGGTCCTTAAAACAAACAAAAAAAACTTTATTGTTCCTTAACTTCTCTATTTCTGCGTCTTGTCTGGTAACACCAATTAGATGTATCTTTGGCGTATGGTTTTATAACTGTACCAAATATAACAGCTGTTTCTGTGGGCTCCTGTGGCTAATTTATGAATTAGCAGAAGGACTGATCTTACTGTTCAGTGAAACCTTTTTTTTTTTTTTCATTTTTAATTTTAAATAGCCTCCATGTCTAACGTGGGGCTCAAACTCATGACTCTGAGATCAAGAGTCACAGGCTCGACCAACTGAACCAGCCAGATATGGCCCCCCTCAAAATATACACATGGTTTTTTGGTTTTGTTTTGTTTTGGGTTTTTTTTTTTTTAATCTGACTGTTCGGATTACATTATATATCTCTAACCCATTCTGGATATTTGGCAAATCCATTTCTATTTCTAATTTACCTTTCAAGATTAAGGAGCTAGATCCCCAGGGCAGAGAATATTGCCTTTTCATCACCGATAACAATCATTTCAGTATAACAGATGTACAACCAGAACTAGTTAATTCACAGGTTCTCTTGCAATCAAGATGTAATTCAGGGTAGCAAATCCTTCTCTCCTTTAAGGCCCAACCCCTCCCTGTCCCAGTCCTTATGTCCCTGGCTGAAGCTAGGGATCCCCCTCCCTGAACTCTCCCACCACTTCCCCTCACTTCTCATAGCCCTAACCTCTGCCCAACTAGTTTTTTTAATTTGGGACTTCTCTTAATTCTGCCACTTCCCTGAAAGGTCTTTAAGTTTGGAGAGACAGTATGACTCATCTCCGTACTTACTCTCCAGGATCCTGGACACAGTAGGTACAACCCTGTGCTCTATAAATACTTGTCACAAGGATGACACTTCGAAATAAGAAGAGTGTCACAAATCTTGTTAGCTCCTCTCTTGCTTGCACAGATGAGCGCCCTGGCGGTGGCTGGCTCGCTCCACTCCGCTGCAACGGGGGATGAAGTAATAAAGTGATTTAGTCACTGGGCTAATGGACAGCGCGGTGGTCAGCGCCGCACCTCCAGGCCTGAGGCCACCACGGCCGGCTCTGTGAGCCAACGGCGCCCTCTGGCGGACGCGAGGGCGCCCAGCCGGCCTCCAAAAGCTGGGAGTACTGGGATTACTTAGAGAGCTATGGAGATAGGTCCAGGCGCAGACCACGTGGCATGGGACTACTGGCTTTATCCACATGCCCATCATGAACAGGGGACAAACGCAGTCAGCGAGCACCTGCCTTATGAGAAAACGATGCTGAATCTTTAAAAAAAAAAAAAAATTCTAACAACTAAGTTTCTCAAAATGAAGAATTCTATTCCTATCACTGCATCAGAACAATAGGCCCTCTATTTTCCAGTTAAATCCATGCTGGGTCCAGGAAGAACAACGAAGGAGAAGCAGTCCAGAATTTAGAGGACTAGAACTTGAAGGAATGTTATTTCCAGACAGGCCCCAGGGACCCACCCCAGCTTTTTTTTTTGGTGTTAGACTGCAGGTCAGCCCCTGAAGCTCAGGTGAGAGCTGTGAGAGATGGCTGAGGAACCCTGCTGTCACCCCTAGAATGGACAGTATTGGGAATGGAAGGGAATTGGGGCCACCCAGAGGCTGCTCCTCTTTCCAGGAGATCACTCGGTTTCCTTTTCTGACAAGACGCCAAAGCCATCAGCCCAGGGCTCACTTGACTTTCTACCACCTAACCCCACAACCACTTAGGAAAGAAGAAAGGATGAGTGTCCTTCCTCCATCCCACTAGTTGTCATGGAAGTGGGTGCCCTCAGCCCAGGCCCCCACCTGTGTCCTGGACCCATTACCCAGCCCTACTTTTCAGGAACTCTGGTGCTGGTCACCTCTCATCCTCTTCCTCAACCTCCCCCTGTCTGCCATTCTTTCCCATCAGTCAGACTCACCCATCCTAAAAAACATCTCACACCCTGCCTCACCTCGGATTTCTCTCTGGCCACCTCTCAAACCTCTTCTCCTCCCTAAATTCCTTAAAAGTTACGTATGCTCCCTATCTCCTTTTCTTACACTCCATCCCATTTAAGCCAGGTGCTGGGGCTCACCGCTCATTGAGGGGACCCATCATTTCCACCTTGCTAAGCCTGTGTGTGGAGTCCCCCGTGTACTTAACCACACCAGCTGATGCTGTTTCCTCTCCCTCCTTGAAATGCTCTCTCCCCTTGGTTTCCATGACATCCAAGCTCTCCAAAATTTTCTTCCTGTTCCTTAACTTCTCCTTTCCAGTTTCTCTCCTTTCCTTGGTCCTGGCCCATCTCTTAAATGCACCAATATCTTATGGTTTACACTGCAGAATGCTAAGACATTTAATGCAAAAGTTGTCTCAATGAAACTGTGACCTGAGGTGCAGTAAATATATTGAAGGGGGGAAAGATCACGGTGGCGTGGAGTGGAAAGAGAAGACCCCAAGAAGGGAGAGAGATGGAAATTTCAAATGGGATGGCGGTAGATTATCAGAGGCAGAGAAAAAGACTTTGAAAGGGCATTCCTGGGAGAAGGACTGCCCACTAAATGCACAGAGGGAAGATTTATCTAATGACTATAAGCATCTCTTTGCTAGACATGACACAAAATAGAGAAGACATGAGTCCCTAGTCTGAATTTTAGTTAACTTTCCATTAAATAGCAATATAAGGTAGCAGCTGATAAAGGAGTGGGGGTGAAAGAAGGAAGAGATTGACATGGGCTTCCTGGAGGTGGCAAGATTTGTGAGCTGTTCTGTTCTGTATGAATTAGGGTAGGCTAACAGTTCCAACAGGTATAACCCAATGTATAAAAGCTCAAACACAATGGATGGTTATTTCTTATTCACCTAACAGTATTGAGTGAGTTAACAGGTCAAAAAGGTGGCCCTGTCTCTTCAGGCTTCCACAGTCACTTTGGAGGTTGGAGCCAGTGGAACCATCCAGAAAGAGAAAAAATCATGGAGGAGCATGGAGTCTGGAAGGTTTTATGGGTGAGGTCACCTACATCCCATTGGCTATGACTTAGTCACATGGCCACATATAACCGCAAGAAAGGCTGGGAAACAGAGATGGCTCGAGAGCCAGGAAGAAGAGGAGAGCGTGGCTTTTTGGTGAGCAGAGAACAGCAGCTCCCACTTGGTCCTTTCTCCCTTTGCCGGAGATTAGGATGCCCCATTTGGGTTAAGTAGCAGTGCAAATTAGATTCCCTCTCCATTTTCCTCATTCTTTTCCCATTTGATGTGTGAAAAAGAACTACAAGGACCCTGTAGCTGTGAAAAAAGACGCACGTGCAGGTGTGGGCCACGAGAAGGGTGATGAAGCAGGAGAAAGACAGCAGTGCACTGAGCTACAGGTGTCTGGAGAGGACTCGCTCTTCAGTCGCACACCCCCCCCCCCACACACACCCCCACCCATTACAATGCCAGGTTGCTCGCATCTTTGGTGCAGGTGTGACATGGCCGGAGACATCCCCTATCGTTTCCTGGGAGAAAGGTCCATTCTCAACCCATAACTGAACTTGGTCAGGGTCCTCCCTTCAGGTGATCTTGGAGATGCTGCAGCACAGTGTGTGGTGAAAGTGTGGGGGTGGCGAGGGAGCCACCAGGCAGAGGCCTCAAATGTACTAACATTCAGTACTCTGAACCTAGGGAACTTTTAGATCTAACCCTCCCCCCCTTATTGCTCCCTTCTCAACCACAAGTATCGTTATTCCCATTTTACAAATGGGGTAACTGAGAAGAAAAAGTAAATCAGAGAAGGTGAAGTGCACACAGGAGCAGAGCCCAGAGTTGGTTGCCTAGAAGGGGCTTCCCTAGGATGACCAACATTACCAACCTTTTCTGTGTGGTGGTCAAGGCATAGCCAGGAGCTGTTCTGGAGCTTCCCAGGGAAAGTGAACCTCCAAGTCCTCATTGCCCTGCAGGACACAGGCTGCTGCTCCAGCTGTGCACTGCTTGGAGACATGGGCTCCAACGTGCAAGTCATTCCATCCACTCTCCTTCCGGGCTTGTGAGGGTTGAAGGAGTCCCAGTGGGGGTACATTCACATGGTGGTGGAGCAGGCAGGGTACTGGCTGCACGGAGAGGAAATAAGGGTATTAGAACATCACCTTTGAAACTTAGAGTTACTAGCACACCCTGCTGATTGCTTTTGGAGGGGATACTAACTTCACCACCTCTGGGTTAGGATAGATGTCTCTCGAGTTCTTAATCTCAATGAAAGATTTTATTTTAGAAGTCAGTCTCTCTCCATTTCTCCTTCCTCCCTTCCCCTATCTTTTCTTGCTTGGAACCTGTTGCACCTCAAGTTAACTTCTGACAAAGGAAGCTTTTCTGGATTGTTTGATTCAACAAATGCCCAATGCAAGCTTGTGTTCTTGGAGTGCAGACAACAAGCCTGGACGCCTTCTCCTGGGACCTGAGGTCTCCCAAGCAGCTGGGAGGAAAGGCAGAAACCCTGCCTGGAGCAAGTCCTGTTAACCTCTAGAATGTGGCAACTCAGGGCCCTGTGCTTTGGGAGGGACCTCGGTGCCTTGGAGTGCAGTGAAGGAAGGAGGAAAGATGCTTTTTCTCCTCACTCCCTGAAAACTATGGCAGCTTCTTTCCCTTACCTGGATCCTGTACCCCATTATTCCCACTGCCAGGTCTCCCTGCCCCATCCGGGGAAGGGAGTCTTAGTTTAGACGGCATTTCTTCTAAGAGACTCTTCTGCCTCCCCATCAGTCCTGAATACATATAATTGTCAGTGCAGGTCTGCTTGTTGGTTTCCCCCAAAGGCAGAATTGCAGGGAAGCTAATACAGGTCAAACTTCAGGACCCTCCCTTGCTCCTTCCAAGACCCTTTTGCTAATTTTATTTCCCTTTTCCTAAAGAGGGCTTTTCAAATTGTTTAAGTTTGGGGCCACATGAAACCTGGGTCTACTTGTGGTCTTTCCCATTATTCTGTGAACTTCCGGATTCAGGATTGTGTGTTGGATTCCCTGGGGGTATTTCTAGATCTAGAGCACAGGCAACACTCTCAAAAGACAGGTGTGAAATGAAAGAATGAAAGGAAGAAGCACTCAGCTAGCACTCAGCAGACTGGCGGTTCTCATTAGGAACCTTCAGCACTGTCACCTGGGCAATCTGAATGAGGTATTCAAACGCCTGTCACTTCAGCGCAGCACCAACGTGAGGCAGAATCCAGCCTGGAAGCTCAGGGGCTTCATTTATAAGATCCTGGGCATATCGCGTGCCTCTCAATGGAACCTGGTTTATTCAAATGCAACAAGGAGTTTGTAACAACTAATTTCTACAATAACAATGGATATCGTATCAGTACCTGACACTGAGCACTTCTCAGGAAGTTTCTTTACATGCTCACTCCTTAAGGAACATTTCATTTTTAATCCTTTCTATCTCTAGCACTGACAGTTCCCCGAAGGCTACTTCGAGCCTCTGAACCAGGTAGCTCCTGAACAACAAGGTTTGGGTGAAGGGTCCAAGCACACAAAGGAATTTGCACTGGGTCCAGCACCCCAGTAAGAATGACTCTGAGGGGTACCTGGGTGGTTCAGTCAGTTAAGGACCCGACTTGACTTTGGCTCAAGTCATGATCTTAGGGTTGTGAAATCGAGCCCCACATTGGGCTCCTCCCTGGGCATGAAGCCTGCTGAAGAGCCTCTCTCTCCCTCTGCCCCCCATTCCCCCTTTCTCTCCCTCTCTGGAAAAGAAAGGAAGAAGAAGAAGAAGAAGAAAGAAGAAAGAAGAAAGAAGAAAGAAGAAAGAAGAAGGAGAAGAAGGAGAAGGAGAAGAAGGAGAAGGAGAAGAAGGAGGAGGAGGAGGAGGAGGAGTAGAAGGAGAAGGAGGAGAAGAAGGAGAAGAAGAAGAAGAAGAAGAAGAAGAAGAAGAAGAAGAAGAAGAAGAAGAAGAAGAAAGAAGAAAGAAGAAGAAGGAAAGAAAGAAAGAGGAAAAGAAAAGAAAAAAAGAATGGCCTGGGATCAGGTCTGGGGTGTCCCCCTATACACTGCTTGTTCCTACAATAAGATAGAGGACTGCAGAACAAATTCAAAGAACCTGCATTAAAATACAAATCATAAGAAATCATGTGGCTAACCAGCTTCCTTTTGTAGCCATGGTTGAGTTTTCCAGCCCATTAACCCAACTGGAGCTCTAATTTATGTATACCCCTCAGTGGCTGTAAAGTGGTCATTATTTCTCTCTGTCTCACAGAGAAGAAAGTGAAACTGAGATGGCACTGAGCCCCATGCCACGGCTGGCAAACGGTAAACCTAGAAATGCAGGCTCGGCCACTTTACACACAGCTTCCTGTCCCCTGTCCTTCAGTGCCAGATTGACACTCACACTGCTCTGTTAGTTCCAGTTCCTTCTCTGATTCCCTCAACTCGTGGGAACCAGTGTATGTGCCAATGCAAGAAATGACCTTGCCAACACAACATGTAGAGTGTCATTGTGGTTTTTCTCTCACAAGAATTGAGAAGTGGTAAATGTTTCTCGCGTTTTTTCCTCTGGTAATGTCCACACATTCTGTGTTTGCATGTGCCAAAGCTTGAAAATTCTGCAGAAGGCAGAATGGAGTGGGAGGGGCATTTTACAATTTATTACAATGCAAGTTCCATTATTTGTTTCTTACAATAATAACAGTAGTAATGGTAATAATAACAATATAATCATAAAGATAGCTAACAGCTATTCATTGAGAACTATGTGTCAGGCATTAATTTTAACAACTTTTTTTTTAAATCACCCAAACAATCCAGTGGGATAAGCATTACTATCTTCAATTCTAAGACATGCTGTTTTTTTTTAATCACATTTTAACATCTTATAATGTTAAGTATAAATACTGTGTTACACTATAATTGCTGGTGAGATGTTTTAAATCTCTTACCAGTACATAAAATTGGGGTGCAATTTACAGATAAGGCAATGGAGATAGAGAAGAACCAAGCAACATACCTAGGGCCCCACCGCCAGTAGGTAGCATGGCCTGGCTTCAGACACAAGTGGTCTAGATATAGCGCCCACCAATTTATCTGTTTGTTTGTTTTGCAGTCTCTGCCATCCTACAGACATCTTCCCTAACAGCCATAGGTCTGTCCATCAGGAGCTGGGATCATGCTGACAGCACACTCTACAAAATAGGATATATATGTTTTTCATTCATACCAATTTTAACTTGCACATATAACCATGATTCCATTCTGTAACAGAAAACTCTGAATTTAGAAACTGCCTTAATTAAAGAAGACAAATTAAACCGCCTGGATATGCTTGGGATGAAAGTCAGGCAGTAGGGAGAGTTCCCAAGAAAAAATATACTCTTATGGTTGCTTCATACATTTTTGAAAGTAACTTACTTTCACTTTCTGGCCTCAGTTTCTCCAACTGTAAAGTGAGGGGCATACTTCCACTCCAAACTACTTTCAAACTTTTTGATGTTGCATCTTCAACATTTTAAACATTTGAGCACACATCTGCAATATATGTATCCTTTTTATTTACAAAGAATGAAATACATGTGTGTGCATGTACACTTCTATGAGTTTTAACACACATATAGATTTGTATAACCATCACCCCAATAAGAACACAGAACAGTTCCATTAGCTGCTCTGAACTCCCTCGCTTTACCTCTGGTGGTGAAATTGCCTCCGGTGCCTAAGCTCTGCCAACTACTGATCAGGTCTTCATCTCTATAGTGTTGCCCTTTCCAGAATATCATGTAAATGGAACCATACAATATGTAACCTTCTGACACTGGTTGCTTACACTTAGCAGAATGTCTTTAAGCTTCACTCATGTTGTTGAGTGTATCAGTAATTTCCTCCTTCTTAAATATTTACAGATTTTTTTTCCGAAGATTTTATTTATTTGACAGAGAGACAGCGAGAGAGGGACACAAGCAGGGGGAGGGCAGAGGGTGAGGGAGAAGCAGGCTCCCCGCTGAGCAAGGAGCCTGACTGGGGCCTCCATCCGAGGACCCTGGGATCATGACCTGAGCCGAAGGCAAAGGCTTAAGGACTAAGCCACCCAGGTGCTGCAATTTGCTCCTTTTTATCACTTAGTGACCCATTGAAAAGGTATACTATGTTTTGCTTAGCCATTCACTCACTGAAGGGCATTTAGGGTGTTCCCAGTTTTTTGGTGAATCCAAATAAAGCTGCTATAAACATTCCTGTATAGTTTTCAGTTCTTTTTTTTTTTTTTTTAATTTTATTCATTCATTTGACAGAGATCACAAGTAGACAGAGAGGCAGGCAGAGAGAGAGGAAGGGAAGCAGGCTCACCGCTGAGCAGAGAGCCCGATGCGGGGCTCGATCCCAGGACCCTGGGATCATGACCTGAGCTGAAGGCAGAGGCTTTAACCCACTGAGCCACCCAGGCACCCCTAGTTTTCAGTTCTTAAGAATAATTATCTAGGAGTGGGATTGATGGATTATATTATAAATATATACTTAACTTTATAAGAACTACCATAGCTACCACCTGTCACCACCACCACCACCACCAATGTAAAAATAAAAAAAAATTTTTTTTAAAGCACTGCTAAATTGTTTTCAGAGTGTCTGTATCATTATGCATTCCCACGGGCAGTGTATGAGGGTTCCAGCTGTTCTGCATTCCCACTAGCATTTCGGCTGCTGTTTCACTCCTCTCTCATTCTGTCATTCTAATAGGTGTATAGAGGTATTTCACTGTGGTTTTAATTTGCATTTTCATAATGAGTAATGAACATCTTTCAAGTGCATCTTTCAAGTGCTTATCGGCCATGCTATGTCTTCTTCCTCGGTGAATTGTGTTCAGACCTTTTGCCTATTTTTTAAACTGGGTTGTTTCTTACTGTTGAGTTTTGAAGTTTATTGATGTATTCTGGATACAAGTCCTATGTTGGATATGTGATTTGTTAATATTTGCTAGTAGTTTATAATTCTTTTAACGACGTATTTTGAAAAAAAAAGTTTCAATTTTGATGAAGTCCAATTCATCACTTTTTTTCTTTTATGGGTCAGTTTTTTATTTCTAAGAACTCTTTGCCAAACTCAAGGTCACAATCTTTTTCTCCTATGATTTTTAGATGTAAAATTTACACTTCTGGTTTTACATGTAGATCTATGACCCATTTGAGGTTAATTTTTCTATAAAATACTCCGATGCATAGGCTGAAGTTATTTTTTTTTTTGCATACAAATGTCTAGTTGTTTCATTTGTTCAAAGACTATCCTTTATCCACTGAATTGTCTTCCTGCCTTTGTCAAAAATCAATTGATCATGGACTGTACACTTTAAATTATTAAAACAGTAAATTTTATAGATGTGAATTTTATCTTAATAAAACAAACTATCTTAAAAAGTCAGCTGATCATACTTGTGATTATCTGTTTCTGGACTCTCTTATTTTACTCCACAGGTCTATTTTATTTAGGTCTAAACATTCATCAATACTGCATTATCTTGATTACTTATTTTTAGATTAAGTTTTAGGGGCACCTGAGTGGCTCAGTGGGTTAAGCCTCTGCCTTCGGCTCAGGTCATGATCTCAGGGTCCTGGGATCGAGTCCCTCATCGGGCTCTCTGCTCAGTAGGAAGCCTGCTTCCTCCTCTCTCTCTCCCAGCCTCCTCTCTGCCTACTTGTGATCTCTGTCTGCCAAATAAATAAATAAAATCTTTAAAAAAAAAATAGATTAAGTTTTAAAATTGAATAGTGTGAGTTCTCAAATTTTCTTTTCCAAAATTATTTTGGTTATTCTAGGTCTTTTGCCTTTTCACATTTTAGAATCAGCCTCCCTACATCTACAAAAAGTCCTATTATTGCATTAAGTCTCTAAAATCAGGTGGGCCCTGCAGGGTTGCCAGATAATAGACAGGACATCCAGTTAAGTTTAAATTTAAGATTAAAAAAAATGAATATTTAGCATTATAACTTCCCAGATATTGCATGGAACTTAATTATACTAAAAAATATTCCTTGTTTATCTAAAATTCAAATTTAATTTGGCATCCTGAAATGTTTTTTTTTTTCCCCTAAATCTGGCAACTCTTTGGGGAGAATTAATACAACTACATGAGTGTTCTGATTTATGAACACAATATTTCTCTTTATTTATTAGGGCTACTTTGATTTCTTTCATCAGTGTTTTTTAGTTTTTAGCATATCAATCTTGCACATGTTTTCTTAGATTTCTACCTAAGTATCACTTATTTTGGAGCTATTATAGGTGATATTTTTTAAAAATTCAGTTTTCTCTTATTCATTGCTGGTATACAGAAATGCTATTGATTTTTGTATGCTGGTCTTGTATTCTACAACCTTGCTAAACTCTATTATCAGTTTTAGAAGCTCTTTTACAAATCCTTCGGGCCTTCTTATGTAAGCAATCATATCATTTGCAAATAAGGATATTTTTATTTTTTCCTTTGCAATACATACATATATACCCTTTATTTTGTCCAGCCTTAATTGTACTGAGACTTAGAGTAGAATATTGAAGAGGGATCATGAAAGTGGATGTACTTGTCTTTTTCTTGTTCTTAAGGAAGAGGTGGGTTTTTATAGATACACTTTATTAAGGATGTGCCTATTCCCAGGTTGCTGAGATTTTTTTTTTGTCATAAATGAATGTTAGAATTTGTCAAATGCTTTTTTCTGCATCAATTAATACGATCACTTCTTTTTCTTTAGTCTGTTAATATGGTGAGCCACACTGATTTGATTTTTAATGATGAACTAGCCTTATCTTCCTGGAATAGATTCGTGATGTATTATGATTATTACATATTGCTGTATTTCATTTGTTAATATTTTATTGAGGATTCTTACATCTGCAATCATGAGGGATACCCTTGTGTAGTTTTCTTTCTCTTATCACCTAATTTAAGCATTTAGTACTAAAGATTTCTCTCAGCATTGCTTTAAATGTAGCTCATAAACTTTAACATGGAGTATTTAAATTTTAATTTAGTTCAAAATATCTTCTAATGTCTTCTAATGTTTCAAAATATTTTCCAATTTCCCTTGAAATTGCCTTTGAGTATTTTCAAGATCCGATAATTTCTATTAATCTGTTTTCAAGACTGATTCTCTCTTCTGTCCTTCCCATTCTGCTACTGGTCCTCTCAAGTGATTTTTAAATTTTGTTTATTAAAAATTTGTTTATTGTGTTTTTCAGTTCTAAAAACTCCATTTGGTTCTTGATTTCAATACTTCTTTTTCTTTGCTGAGATTTTTTTTTTTAATGGTCTTTCCATTTGTTTCAAGGATATTCATACTTATTTACTGGAATAAGTTTACTTCCCTATTTTATAGGCAATAAGCCTGTTAAGTTCAGGGTACAATTCCAATTTGTCTTCTATGGACTATGTTTCAAAGTCTTGTTCAGCTCTCAAAGACTTTGCTGTGCTATTCAGAACTGTCCCCTTTTGTGCTCCTCAAGCCAGAAAGAGGTTTTCTTTGGGACATAGTTGGTATAGTTTGGGGATTTGGTCTTTGAATCCAGACTAGGAGATACAGAAAAGAAAAAAGAGAACTCATCACCAGGTCAGGTCGTTAGTACATTTAGTTCTGGTTTCCTTCCTACATATGTCTGCTATCATTTACTTTTCAGACGCTTCCGTCTAGTTTTTAAATTACTTGCTCCACTTTCCTGAACTGGAAGTACTGACTTTTATAGATACTTTTCTTTTCTTTTCTTTTGAGAGAGAGAGAGAGAGAGAGAGAGAGAGATGGTGCAAGTAGGCAGTGGGGTCAGGAGCAGAAGGAGAGGGAGAGAGAATCCCAAGCTCAAGCCTGGGGAGAAGCCTGATGCAGGGCTCAATCCCATGACCCCAAGATCATGACCTGAGCCAAAATCAAGAGTCAGTTGTTTAACCAACTGAGCCACCCAAATGCCCCTGTAGATTTACTTTTTAATGAATTTTAAACATGTATTATTTCATTATGTGAAATACAAATAAACAATGAAATTTAAGAAGAGAAAAACTTTCACTTCCAACTAAGAATAACAAGCCAGGATTTATCTATCCATCAAAACAATAATAAAAAGTATAAAATATATGAAGCAATGATTTTTTTTTTAAGATGCTTGATGTCAGGCAGTAATGAAGAATGATCCCCTTGAGATGGGAAATAAACAAAGCAAGTCCTATGATTGAGTCAGCTTAATGCAGTGAGAGAGTTTCCAGGACATAGTTCAGTGAGGAAAAATCCAGATACAGCCTGGTGGACTGCTGAGCTGGGGAGATACAGCTAACAGTCTAGGAGACCACAGTGGCTAAAAATTGTATGACGTTGTATTGGAGAGGTGAGATGTACTAGAGAGAAGATATATAGAAAGGGTTTCCTCAAGTTTTTACCCATGTACCAATTAGTATATATATGTGGGTAAACTCCCTGCCTGGGAAAGAACCACCTGAGAGGATCTAGCACCTACCCAGTGCTTGAAATAGTGCCTCTTCCCACAGCCAGAATGGGAAACCTCATTATTGACAGGACATTGAATACTAAAAAGATCTTGTCTTATTAGTAGGGAAAACTAGTCCTAGACTGAGCACTACTCCAGTTCTGCCTAATAATTTTAAAAGGATACTCAATGGGATCAAACTATTTACAACTAACTGTATCCCAGAATAAGACTTAAGAATATTTAAGGGTAAATAAAAATATCCATTGTGCAATGAGTTAAAATTCACAATGTCTAGCATCCAATCAAAAATCACCAGGTATACAGGATGCTTGGCTGGCTTCCTTGGTTGAGAGTGCAATTGATCTTGGGGTCATGGGTTCACATTGGGTATGGAGCCTACTTAAGAAAAACTACCAAATATGCAAAGAAGCTAAAAAAAAAATGTGTCCCATAATGAGGAGAAAAATAAATTGACACAATTGAAATGATGAAAAACTGGCACAGATGTTGGAATTAACAGACAAAAATATTAAAAGTAAGTATAACAGAATTCCCTATGTCCAAGTAGGAATAGATAGTATTAAAAAGACCCAAATCAAAGATCTAGTGATATAAACTGCAATATCTGAGAAGAAAAACTGCATTTAAATTAATGGCAAATTAAACATCACAGAAGAAAAAAACTGAGTGAATTTGAAGAACAGCAATAAAAATTATCCAAATAAAACAGAGTGGAAAAAAATCTTTTTAATGAAAAGGTCATCACTGAGCTGTGGAACAACTTTAAACAGCCTAATATATATATAATGTAACTGCAGTCCTAGAAGAGGAAAGAGTGTGAGTGGGAGAGACAGAATAAATATTTGAATCCAACTCCTTCATTTTTATAATTTTAAATGTAGGCAGTTCATTTAAAAAGTAAAAAATCTGCAAGGCAGACATTTCTAGTAGGCTGCCAGTTGGAGGTCTTTGGCATAATAGCATGAGTAAGATAAAATACATCCCATGGTAGTACAATTGCATAATGAGGCAATAGTTTTTCTCCAGTGCTCCACTGCCTGAACTTAAACTCTTATCAGTGTTGCTCAGTGGGTAAGATGCCCAGAGGCTACTTGAGGTAGATTTGAAAGGTAAGAGTAATAACAAGACAGGAACAATCGAGACAGTACCTTCACAAGGTGTAACTTGTATCAAAAGCAAATATAAGCTCCCTGAGTACAGAGCTAGAGAATGGGAGGTTCCTGGCTAACTCAAGGGCAGGGGTTGCTCTGTGAAAATTGCCATTTTGACATTTCCTCTGGAAGGAAAAGTTTTACCCTTTACCTGCAGGTCACAGGTTCAAATCAGGCTAAGTAAGATACAGCTAATCTTCCTATAGTCTACGGGCTTATTTATTATTACTTTTTTCTAAGCTGATTTAAAGGCAAATATCTTGGTCTTTCTTCCTGTAACTTCTTGCCAACCTGTTGGCTCTGAAAAGAGCTTTTTTCCTGGTGCTTTGAAAACTTGGTGATTTAAAAATACTGAGTGGACATGTTTGGCTGTTTGCCTTATGACAAGGTAGCTGTCTTTTGAAAGAACATTTTTTAAAAGATCCAGCTGATATTCACTAAAAGACTTACTTCCATAGCCTCTGGCATTTCAGAGATATCAGGATAGCACAAGCAGAAATGCCAAATGCTTTTTTGCATCTTCCTTCCAGCCAAGTGCCCCCAACTAGGTATGATCCATGTGGTGAACACTGTATATGGTAGGAGTCAGCACTATAGCTGGTGGGAAAGGGGGTGGCGCATGGGGAATGGTGGCTGCCTTCCACCAACCTTCCACCAACTCCTACTTCCTTGTTGAGACTGTTTTGTTTTGCTTTTGATGGAAGGTTATGTGTTTCTCAGAGGCTGGGTCCTCCCCGACTTCCCCAGCCCTAGTAGTGACTTCCTGATCAGTCTAAGGCGCTAAGCCAACCGTGGAAATATAAAGCATCCCTTACCTGTGATTAGTTTAGGGCTGAACACATAATACAAAGCTATAAAGTGAGAATTAGAAGTAGGGGAGCTTTCTGGGAAGAAAATGATGAAAAGAAAGAAACGGTTCCTTGATAGTACCTCAAATACCACTATTAGTGATTATTTTTCCTTCTAAATTAAGAATTGCTCTTTTCTTTTAGGTTAAAATATTTATAATACAAATATGCCTGAAAGGAGTTATACTTGGGCTCATGTTGTCATGAATCAGTTGGTCTATAAGGATTTGGGTGGTTTAAGGAGGCTTCATGGTAGACCCCCAAAAGATAGGATTACTAACCTCCTAATTTCTGGAATCTAATCCTTGGAGCTGTGACTGTTACCTAGAAAAAGGGTCATTGCCAATATAATTAAGTTAAAGATCTTGAGATGAGGAGATCATCCTGGATTATCTAGGTGGGCTCTAAATTCAATGACAAATATCCTTTAAAAGTAAAGCAGAGGGAGACTGACATGGAGAAGAAGGTGATGTGAAGACAGAGGCAGATATTGGAATGATGAGGCCATAAACCAAGGAAGCCAAGAATGAGGACATCCACCAAAAGCTGGAAGAGGAAAGGAAGGATAATCCCCTAGTTTCTAGAGGTAGTAAAGCCTTACTGACGTCTTGATTTCAGACTTCTGGCCTCCAGAACTGTGAAAGAAGAAAATTTCTGGTGCTTTAAACCTCCTAATTTATGGTACAGCCACTGGAAACTAAGATAAGTGGTATGGGCTTGCTGAATGATTAAATGAAATAAAGACCAAGAAAAGGAAGTCTTCAAGTCATAAGGAAGAGTTCATTGACTCTACAAAGGTCAGCTTTTCTTCAGAGTCCCAGCTTTAACTCTGAGTAGGCCAGTTACCCTGTGCCTTGCTCCATACTCAAAGATACACTCATAACCTCTAGTCACACATTTTATCCCAACCCTGACTCCTCACTTTGACCATGTCTTTCAGATGCATGCCTTCAACCCAGGAAACCAGATGAAACAGTATGGTAGACTGTTCAATACAAATTTTTCTCATTCCTGGGGTACAACTCGGAGGGCCTGGTCTCCCCAAGAGCCTTCAAGTTTCTGTAAAAAGGACACTTTTGGTAGATTCACTCCCCCAGGTGACTCTGACCAAGTAACTGACATAGTTGAAGATTCTGGCAAAGAGCTAGGAATAAAAGTTTGGGGAAAAGGAACCAATGTTTGTTGTGCAAGTACTGTGAGCCTGGTCCTGTGTTAGGTATTTACATACATGATCTTATTCAATTTTCACACAAACTATATGTGGTAAGTACTAGCAGTATTCATGTTTCATATATGGGTAAACTGAGTCTTAGAGGGGACATACTGTGCCCATGACCACAGAGCTTGTGAGTGATAGAAACAAGACTCACTGTAGTCTATTTGGCTCCCAAACTCATGTTTTCTACACGAGAAACTGCTGTCTTCCTGTGGAAGTGAGAAAATGCTCAAGATTGAGACAAACGATGAATAAGAGAAGCATTGGATTCATGCTTCTCCATCCCTCTATCACCACAGGCAGCAGAATATCTTCAGTGTCTCTGGAAAGGAGCAATCAACTCTTTGATGTAATGTGTCTAGGCTAATTAAGGGGAAAATGCCACTCTGCATATGAAATGACACAGAGCTTTTATGTGGTTCACTGGAGACCTGAGCTTCTCAGTTTCCCTGGAACCATGGATCATTTGGAGATGAAAAGATAAGAGTGGTCGCCTACCTCCTCAGCCTTTGGGGCTTGTTTCAGTCCAGGTCTGGTGACTAGTACTGGTGTGAGCCAAAAGTCTGTTTGAAAAAGGAGGCAGTGCTGTTGATTTTTCCTATTCTACTTCCCCAGTGCTTCCAATCCACCCTCCCTTGGTCTGCAGAACACAGTCTCCTAGAAGAGGTATACTCACTGTTTGAACTGTGCCATTAGCTCAGGGTGGTGCAACCAGGAACAGAGCCAGAGACCCTTTGCCCTCCAATCCTTATGAATTTCCCAGGGAGCACCAGCTAAGCTTTTAGGAGAAAAAGGCTAAGCTTACCATGGGAATACAGTTTTGAAACCAATTTAAACTCCTGGTTATTATCACTGATTTCTCTCTTGCATCCCACAGTTGGGGAAAACCATGCTTCCTTTTCATTACTTCCTATCATCCTTAGAAGATAGTTGTCCTTTTCCAAGAAAGGAAACTGTCCAACTGTCCTATTTTCAAATCAAGCAACCCCACACTTGTTCCTTCCATGAATAAGTTTAATTCAAAAGAGGCAGGTGGAAGACTATCTCTGGAAAATGGTTTGGGGTGTATGCATTAAGACAAGCCTTTCTTTCACTGGCTTGTTTGCTTTAATTTGCTTTGAAGTTTACCAAAAACACCTCTGGTCACCACCCAGCAGGATCTATTTACCTGTAGTTCAGCTTTGCTTGTGACATTTCTCTTAGAATATGGACTGGATCCAGGTTCTAAGTCCCTGCCTGACCAGCTAATCAGCTGTGTGATTTGGAGTGAATCACTAAATGACTCTGAACCTCAGGGTCCTCACCCACATAAAAGAGGAGAGTCATCGCTGCCACCTACTCACAGTATTGATATCAAACAAGAGAGAGAAGTTATGTGAAACCACAATGAAAACACTAGAAGTTGATAGTGCAGATGTACATAATACCATTGTGAAAATCTTTGCCCCACCAGGATGTTAGCTGTTACCACTGCTCAGCATTCAGCACCAGTCAGAGATCCTGAACTCCACAGCTTGTAGTTTGATATAGAGAGAACAAATGTTTATATCCGTTGACAAGAACAGTTCAGCTGTGGTCTGCTCTAAGTTGCAAATGAGTATCCTAAAACAGGATACTGTATCATGAGGGTGGTCGGTAGGAGAGAAGTAACTTTGGATGTCCCCAAGAGGATATCCTTTCTTCCCACGTAGGAACATACACATTTCTAACAGTGCCATCAGGGCCTCAGCTGGGACCCTTCTGGTAACTTCCTTTAAAGGGCCCCCTTCTCATGTGGGTCAGTTATGGTTTTTACCAAATGTTTAATAAGAATCCAAACTTTTCTTTTTTCTTTCTTCTCCTTTTCCTTTTTTTTTTTTTCCCCCTGTTGGACTTACATAGAGAAGGTCTGCCTACACAGGCTGGAAAATACTTGATTGCTTTAAATCTTTTTCAGATATTTTGTGGTTAGCATGTAGAAATGCAACTGATTTCTGTATGTTGGTTTTATATACTGCAACCTTACTGAATTTGTTGATTAGGTCTAACAGTTTTTTGGTAAAGCTTAGGAGTTTCTACATATAAAATCACAATATCTGAAAACAGAGAGTTTTACTTCTTCCTTTCCAATTTCGCTCTTTTATTTCTTTTTCTTGCCTAGATGTTCTGGCTAGAATTTCCGGTACTATGTTAAAATGGAGTGATGGTAGCAGACACCCCTGTCTTGTTCCTCACCTTAGAAGAAAGGCTTTCAAACTTTTACCATTGAGTATAATGTTAGCTGTGTGGTTGTCATATATGGCCTTTATTATATTGGGGCACATTGCTTTTATACCCTATTTAGAGTTTTGTTTTTTTTTTATCAAAAAAGGAGGCCAAACTTCGTCAAATGTTTATTCTGCATCTATTGAGATGATCATGTGATTTTTATCTTTCATTCTATCACTGTGGTGTATCACATGTATTGATTTGCATATTTTGAACCATGCTTGCATCCCAGGGATAAATCCCATTTGATCATTTATGATCCTTTTAATTACCTACTGAACCTGGTTTGCTAATACTTTGTTGTGAATTCTTGCAGTTATATTCATCAGGGATATTGGCCTGTAGTTTTCTTTTCCTGTAGTGTTCTTAGCTGGCTTTGGTATCAGGGTAATTCTGGCCATGTAAAATGAGTTTGGAAACATTCTCTCCTCTTCTGTTGTTTGGAGGACTTTGCAAAGGATTGGTATTAATTCTTTAAATGTTTGGTAGAATTCACTAGGGAAACCATCTGGTTCTGGGCTTTTCTTTGTTGAGAGGTTTTTTGACTACTCATTCAGTTTCCTTACTCATTATTGGTCTAATCTGATTTTCTATTTCTTTGTGATTCAGTCTTGGTAGGTTGTTTCCACAAATTTATTCTTTTCTCTAGGTTGTCCAATTTGTTAACTTACAATTATTTAGAGTAGTCTCTCTGATCCTATTTCTATGGTATCAGTTATGTCTTTTCTTTCATTTCTAATTTTATTTGAAACTTCTCTTTTAATTTAGCTAAAGGTTTGTCAATGTTGCTTATCATTTTAAAAAACCCAGCTCTTAGTTTTGTTGATTTCCTTAAAACAGCTATTTTGAATTCATTTATCTGATAAATTACAGATCTTCATGTTGTCAAGGTCAGTTACTAGATTACTATGACCCTCTGGTGGTATCATGTTTCCTTGATTTTTCATTTTTCTTGAAGTTTTCCATTGCTGTCTTTGTATTTGAAGTAGCAATCACCTCCTCCAGTCTTTACTAACCAAGGCATCCAAACTCATTTTTAATTTTGCTTCAAAGGTACCCTGGAACCTCTCTGCTGGAAAGCTGTACTTCCACAAGGCTATCTCATTCATGAGTGATTTTCTGAGACATGTTTTCCAGGGCTCCCAGACTATGGTCAAGAAGGGTTGGAGTTGGTTCACAGTCCACAGCTGGGACTGAAGTTTGTATGTCCATTACCTGACACACATGGGGGCAATATTCCTCCCAGACTCCTTAGTGTTTGGTGTTAGATTGCACAGTTCCCAAAAAGCCACTTTTGTCCAAGGATGGATGCCGAATTGTTGTTGTTGAGGGATGTTTTATTTAGCCATAATGCTGATGTCATCCAACTGGAAGATATTTGCACTCAGAAGCCATGTCCTCATCAGACTTTCCCACTCCAGACAAAAGCAAAGCACAAGTACAATCTACATGTGACAGGGCATCACACCCCAGTGACTTCCCGATTGTCCTTCTTGGGTCACATTTAGGTTTGTTCAGTGTCCTTTAAAGTATGTGTCTTAGTCATCTACTGCCATGAAGCAAAGTATCCTAAAACTCAGTTGCTTAAAGCTACAATTTTACACCATTTCTGAGTGTACAATTCAGTGATTTTTCACACATTCACAAAATTGTGCAACTATCACTACTGCCATTATTATGTAATCCTAGAATATTTTCATCATTCCAAAAAGAAAGAGGCAGAAATCCAGGAATGGCTTAGGTGGGTGGTTCTGGCTCTGGGTCTCCCATTAAGTCCCCAAATGAATCAATCATTTCAAGGCTTGACTGGACCAGGAGAATCTACTCCTAAGAAGGCTCATTCACATAACTTACAAGTTCTTTCTGTTTTCTGGCAGGAGGACTCAGTTCTTAAAGTCTAGAGCTCCTCACCATGTGGACCTCTCCATAGGGCTGCTTGGGTATTGTCAAAACATAGCAGCTTGCTTCACTCAGATATAGTGATCCAAGAAAGAGCACAAGAGGGAAGCTATAATATGTCTTATGTCCTAATATCAGAATTAATACCAGAGCCAATTCAAAATCTGTTTTCTTCTTACCATATAAAACTGTGAAGTCTGGTCTCTGACACTGAATTTCTATAAGTGCCTTTCAAATTAATTTTTTAAAAGAATTTATTTGAGAGATAGATAGATAGATAGATAGATAGAACGTGTAGGAGAGGGGGGCAGGGGGAGAGGGAGAAGCAGATTCCCTGTTGAACGAAAAGCCCAATGCAGGGCTTGATTCCAGGACCCTGAGATCAGGACCCAATCCTAAGTCAGACCTTAACCAACTGAGTCATCCAGGTGCCCCTTAAATTAATTTTTAAAAATAAGATACAATTCACATGATGTAAGATTCATCATTTTAAAGTGTGCAATCCAGTAATATTTAGTTTATTCACAAGACTGTGTAACTGTCACCACTACCTCATTTCAGAACTTTTTCATCACTGCCAAAAGAAATTCTATACCCATTAGCAGTCATTCCCCCTTGCCCCCATTCCAATACCCTGCCAACCAACAACCTACTTTCTCTCTGTATTAATTTGCCTATAGTGGACATTTCATGTAAGTGGAACCATACAATATGTGGTCTGTGTATCTGTCTTCTTTCATCTAGGATTATGTTTTCAAGGTTCAGCCATATTGTAGTATATATCAGTACTTCATTCCTTTTAAAAGCTGAATAATATTCCATCGTTTGAATACACTACATCTTATCCTTTCATCAGCTGATGGTCAGTTGGGTCATTTTCACTTCCTGGCGATTACAAAACAGTGCTATGAACATTCATGTGTTAAGTTTTTATATGAACACATCTTTCATTTCTCATGGGTATATATCTAGGGTGGAACTGCTAGGTCCTACGACAACTCTGTATTTAATTTTTGAAGAACCTCCAACTGTTAGAGGAGTTCAAGGACAACTTTAATTAAAGTTTCCTTTTACTGATTTCAGGGATTGGTTTTTTTTTTCCAAGTAGTATGAGATGATTTTGTAGCTTTTCTCCTAATTTTATGATTTTACTTGATTTATTAATCAACACATGGTATAGAAATGCCAATCTGATTGGAACCAGGTAGAAATATAATCCACGTTTCTTCATCACTTCCACAGATTTCATGACAGACATCAGACATTTTGCTTACATCAACAAACTCTAGATCTTTCAAATTCTCCACATTATAGTTAAAATATATACAGTTATACGTAATATAGTTACAACCAGGTTATAGTTAAAATATAATTCACTGGAAGAAACTTAGCAGTTAATAAATGTAATCTCCTTATTTTAGAGAAAGAAAAATAAGATGAAATGACATGCCCAAGGTCACTAGGTAGTGTCAGAGACAGGATTCGAATTCAATTTCAATTCCAATTTTCACCCAATTATGATTGTTATTCCTTTTTCTTTCTTTCTTTCTTTTTTTTTTTAAAGAAGAGAATCTTTTTTAAGTGTAGTTTACACAAAATGCATACTTGGTGCTCTTTATAGGTCACTTGGAGCAGAGGTGAAAGGAACAGTCACGTGATTGTTGACAAAATGCAGTCATTTAATTTGCTGGCAAAGCAAGCGTCTCTTTAGTTCTTTCCCCCACACCATAGCCACAACCTGGCTGTGGCATAAGATTTTTCAGTGAACCTATCCTGGGGCTTTTTAATTACCTCTTTTTTTTTTTTAATTTTAAAAATAGTATGACATTTTTATTTTTAAATGCTAATAAACCATCTTTTTAATAATGTATTTTAGAACTTTCAATGAATGAAAAACTCTACCAGTCTGTATTTCCTATAATCTACATTTTCCACTTGTGTAAAAACCTTTAGTCACCTCTTCTTTCCATCGTATTTCATAGTGATTCCCAAGAATGATTTTGTCACATCTGTGTGTTTTAGTGTTGTAGTTTGCATTTGTGCACACTCAGAGACTTGAACTCCTATAAACTGACTAGATATCATCTTAGTATTTTCTTCTTTTACTGCAAACTTGAGTCTTTCTTCATGATATCTGTTCTACACTTTCCAATTTGAAGATCTTTATCCTTGGGGATGAAAGGAACAAAATTAGGGTTATTAGTGTTTGTTTGTTTGTTTCCAGTCCTCTGCTGCTTATTCATGATCTTTTCTAGAGTGTCTTATTCCTTCCTTTTTTACTTTCTGACTTAGGACATACTGGTTAAACACCACTTTCTATAGTGTTCCTACATAAAAGAGGAGAAAGAAATGCCTTAGATACAAAATAAACTCCAAGAGGTATTGTTAAGTGAAGCAAGCATGGTACAGAATCAAAAACACAGGCTACTATCTTTTGTGTTAAATTAAAAAAACAAACAAACCATATATTTTGTTTATAAAATGCACAGATTTTCACATTTTTGATGTCTCTGAAATTAGAATCCAACAAGACATGGTTTAATTGGCAGGGCTTTAAAAAAATTCTTTTGTAATATTATAATAGAATACTATATTAATAGTATATATAATAAAAAGCATATATAGTACATATAAACAGAATAATTGCATCCTGTATGCAATTGATGGCATCCTAGATTTGATAAAATATATCATTTCATTAGATTGCATATATAAAGAATTTCCTCTGGGAGGATGTGCAAGAAAGTGGCAACATAGGTTGCTCATCGGGATGGGTCCTAAGTGGCTGTGGAACAGAGGTGATAATTTCTATCATATTCTTTTTTGTATATTTTGGATTTTGAATCATATAACTATGCTAACAAATAAAATGCTCAAATAAATTCAGATTTTAAAAATGCAACTGGACACGAGTCCTTTTGACACTACTTTGTTCAGATTTGTACATGGCTTTGTGTTTGTTCCTAGTAATGGCCAATGAACACTGTGAAGAAAGGGCTATGCCACTGCACACGCCACTCTTCACCCTGAGTCCAGCATCGTGCCTGGCCAGCCATTAACTCCAGCTAACATCATCCCTTTCTCCCAGGATTTTTGTCACCTGTAAATCATCAACCAGGTATTTGTTGGTTAAAATTAAGTTCAATATAGCTGTTCCCCTCATCGTTTCCTTGATATTTCTCCTGATAAATCTATCCCATGAAGCAAGATGTAAATATATCAGATGCTCTGTTTTTGTTAGACTTTGACCTCCAGCAGAACCATCTAGCAGCATCTAGATGAATGAGGAGAGAAATATCTTGAGAAAGAGAAGAAAACAGTTTAATTGGCACCAGTGCATTTGGCAACAACTGGGTTACCATGATAGCTCATATGCGGTGTTTGCTAAATAAACCAGGAAGCAACTGCAATGAATGACTCTAAAATGTTGGCAGTTATGCATGTTATTAAAACAACACTGCTGATTCATTCCTGTTGTTGATGATATTTAGAAATGCAAAGATCCACTTCTCAGACCACTGTGAATGTTTTATACACACAAAACATAGTATTAAATCTCAAGTAGGCAAACTCAATCCTGGCAATCCTGGGTGGCAAAGAATAACAGATAATCAGAGCAGCAGTGAGATATCAAGCCTATTTTGAAAAGAACTCAAGAAGTTTAACATACAAGCACAGTTTTCAGGGTCAGAGCTTTCAAGCTTGACGGAGATGGGATCAAAGCCAGTGCTGGTTGGATGTGGATACGAGCAGGATCCAGGGTGACTACTATCAATTCCTATTGGTATTTGTGGTTTCTTGTTATAGGGAGGCTAGTGCACGGTGAAGCAAGCTTAAAGGTCCAGTAGTGAAATGAACAATTTTCAGTGGTTTGTGTTTTAGGGTACAGATATAACACTTCCTAGAATTAGGACAGACCTTTTTATATAATTTTATATAATTATTTTTAATGAGATTATTTACTGTTCAACCAACATAAAACATTTCCACGTGATGAAAACTTTTAAGATCTTACTTAGTAACTTCCAAATACATGATATAGTATTGTTACCTAAGCTCATTATGCTGTGCATTACATCCCTAGAACTTACTTATCTTGTAATTGGAAGTTTTACTATATTATGAAATAGTATGCAGACATTTTTTTTTTCCCAGACATTATTTTCAGTATATCTTTGAACATGTACTCTTACTTATCCAGACTCTATCTCTCTGGACTCCAGTTCATCCGGTATGCTTACCAGATTATTTAAAATATTTACAGGACTAAAATAATATCTTGGGGGTAATTTGTTATGCATCAGTGGGTAACTAAAACATACGGGTTTAGCTGAAGTGGATAGATAACTAATTTATATAACTGTATTTTTTAGCTTTTGAGATTTATAATACATATACTTAATTGTGTTCTGTAATTTTGGATTAATTAAACTTTCTAAGCTTCAGTTTCATCTTAAAATGGGGATAAATAGATCACCTGTTTGCCTCAAAGGGTCACTTTTAAAACAAAAAATTATATGAAGTATTTAGCAGAGTATCTTAGAAATATCAAGCAATCTGTAAGTGAAAGCTATTTTCAATTAATAATCTATACCACAGTAGTGGTATAGTGTGGCTAGTAAGAATAGTGAATACCTAGTTTACCTTTTCGAAGGGCACGTTTAAGGTTAAGCATCATAAAACACTACATTTAGAAACCGTACTGCTACAGCTCAATCCTCTAAATTTCTTAAATCAAGTGCCCAATAAGAATCAGGCCAATCTTTCTGTATTGCACTGAACAACCCATCAGAAATCACCTGGTGTTGTCATACACATGTAGATACCACCTTAAACTAATTAAATTGGGATCTTGGAGGCTAGGGACCAGAAATCAGCCTTTAAAAGGAGCTCTGCTGCTGATTCTTATGTGCATTGAAATTTGGGACACCCTAGCTAATAATTCCTAGAAACAGCCCTGAAAGTTACAGGAATTATAGACCTGGTTCTCCTGACAAAAACTCATGGCAGAAAGTTATCAAAGGCCCACATATATTCAACACCTACTTCCACTAAGAAGTTTCTTGGTAAGCTATTTAGATTTTTTTATATTCAGAACATGGTCCAGTCTAAACAAAATACCCAGTTATGCTGTATGAACACTGTGGCTTAGCTAACTTCCACATTGTTTGCAAAAGCCTGTGGGTACCACCTTTTCAATTTTAAAGCATTCTTTTAGGGTGATCATATTTCACTGTGAAATTAGGTCATTTTTCTACAAAGAATGTTTTCTGTCTGCAGTGATGTTGGTTTCATAAAAATGCATGTATGTAAAAATGTTGATGGTTTTGATATCATCTGTTAGGTAGCTTCTTGAAAAACACTTGGCTATGGCAGAGTTTTCTTTGTGGTCAGAGAAGAAATCATTTTTCTGTGTGCTATTATGCTGGCAACTGCCTGTGATAACTTACAACTCTTAAAACCAAGTGTCATACTTGATAAAGGACTAGTATGCACAGTATATAAAGAACTCTTATGATACACAAATCAAAAAATCCAATTAAAAATTGTCAAAATATTTTAACAGAGACTTCAAAAAAGATATATGGGTGGCAAATACACACATTAGTAATAAACATCATTAGTCATTAAGAAAATGCAAATTAAAACTCTAATGAGATACTCCTACATACCTATTAAAGGGTAGACGGAAAGAAACAAACTTGACAATATCAAGTTCCAGCAAGGATGTGGAGCAACTGTAACTCTCATGTATTACTGGTGGGAATGCAAAATGTTACAGCTACTTTGGAAGACAATTTATTAGTCTCATAAAACTAAACACTCACTTAGTGTATGACCCAACAATCCCGTTCCTAGGTTATTTATCTACTTAAGACAAATGAAAATATATGCTTATACAAAAAATCTGTACATGAATGTTCACAGCAGCATTATTAATGATAGCCAAGAAGTGGAAAAAACTGTAGTTCCATCAACTATTGAATGGATAAACAAACTGCAGTATATTCACAATGGACTGCTAACTGGCAATAAAAAGAAAAAAACATCTACTGATGCATGCAATTACATGGACTAATCTCAAATACATTATCTTAAGTGAAAGAAACCAGACTCAAATGGCTACTTATTGTATGATTCCATTTATATGACAATCTGGGAAAGGGAAAATTATTGAGACAGAAAACAGATGAGTGATTGCATCAGGGAGGAGACTAACTACAAAAGGGCATTTTTTTTTTCTTTAGGTGATGGAAATGTTTTATACCTTGACTGAGGTGGTGGTTACATGACTGTGTTTGTCAGAATATAATAGCTGAGTTTTACTCTATGTAAATTACATTCAAAAAACAGTATTAAAAAAAGGCAAACTTGGACATAAACTGATCTGACACATAATGCTTTTCTGAATTTGAATTCTAGTTAGTGTGTGAAGCTTCCAGTATTAGAACTCTGTAGGCGTTCTGGATGAGTGTTTCTAGCAAGTACTTTGCAGGATAGTTCCAGCTTATTAAGCTGTAAGATAGACCAAAGGTGTTAGAAACAAAACCTAGTTCTGATGTTTAATCTCCAGACATGGCTCGCTATGTGAGGAACAAAATAAATTTGGACCCACTATACTGCCTTTCATCCCTTTCTTGCAACCCAACCAGCCATGCCATCATTAGGATCCCAATGAACCCTGTGCGGCTTCTACGCTTAGATCTCAGGTTGTTTAATGGATATTTTGGGCCTTTAAGGGGGTCCCTGGATACTACTTGAGAATGAGAAACTCATCATGAGAATATTGTACAATATATTTGCTCATGAATCAACTGATTCAGCCTTTTAGCCAGTGAATTTGCCAGGCAGGTGATGAATGGAACAGTGGACCATGCAATAAAGTATTTCATCTATTATTCAGGTATTTTTTGTCTTAAACTTGCCTGTTTTTAAATAAATATTTCATTTACTTATTTGTGTGAGAAAGAGAGCAATACATGCACAAGCAGGGGAAACAGCACAGAGAGGAGGAGGCTCCCTGTTGAGCATGGAGGCTGAGTCAGGACTCAATTCCAGGATCGCAGGATCATGACCTGAACTGAAGGCAGATGCTTAACCAACTGAGCCACCCAGGTGTCCCTTAACCTTGTTTGTTTGTTTGTTTGAAGATTTTCTTTGTTTATTTGAGAGAGAGAGGATGAGAGAGAACGAGAGAGAGCATGCGAGGGGGAAGGTTGGAGGGAGAAGCAGACTCCCTGCTGAGTAGGGAGCCTGATGTGGGACTCAATCCCTGGGCTCTGGGACCATGACCTGAGCCAAAGGCAGTTGCTTACCCAACTGAGCCATCCAGACGCCCCTAACCTTGCTTTTAATTGTATTCATTACAAAATATCTTGAGGATTTGTTTAAAAAAAAAAAAGTAAGTGGGATAAAACACTGGAAATTTCCGTTTTCAGCTAAAGCAGAATAATTCAACATGTTGGTCCCACAGTTATACTTCATGTAAGATAAGTTAAATGTATCTAATCCCTTTGAATGATGCCTGAATATCTATTTCCTAGGAAAATCTATGATTAATTTTCTCAGGCTTAACTGATGGCTCCTCAAGATCCATTCAATTTTTTATCAAAACTCAGGATTTTAATTCCTTGAATCTTTTTTCTTTTACACAAAGGACTGACATACTTACTCTGGGCTAGAACAATGTCCACTAGTCTAGCACTTTGGAATTACGTTGCTGCGCCCAGTCAGGCTGAAAAAGTAATAGGAAAGGCCAAGTTTGGGAACTCAACCAATCTCTTATCTTTTGCAGGAAATCTCTAAGTTCCTGGCTGAATTATTGAGAGAAGTTCTTTGAAGCCAATGAGTTTCAGTGTTAGGAATGAGAGCCTCTAAGAGTGAGAAAGTGGATGGGCAAGGCTAATATGGAAATTCACGAAATAGGCCTTAGTTTCAGTCTGCACATTCCCTAATCTGAAATAGACTCCTCTACATTTGCTAGGTGATCGACTCTCAGGAACAAAAAGTTGGAGCTTCCAAAAGTACACTTGAGTTTTTAAATGGTAATCCACTACGGCAGGAGCTTTAGATTGCCTTCATAGTATGAGGAAGGATTTTTTTCCCTACTCCAGGCACATTCTTTGGGCCACAAGTTAGTCTACAGTTTTATTAAGTACCTATTATTTATCAAGATTATTAGACACTGTGTGGGTGGAAGGAGAAGTTGGAGAAGGGGAGACTAAAATGACTAAGACTTAGTCCTAAGACTCAGATCCAAATACCTTACAATTTAGTGGGTGCAAAATATAGTGCGTCTATATTTAGAATTTTTGTTCCCATGGAACTTTGATTAGTTTGAAGTCAAGGGGGGTGAAGGGCCTTATTATGTCTATTTAGAGATTTAACAGTTCCTGAGAATCTCATAGATTCAGTCTTGCACCAGCCAACACAGTGGGAAGTAAAGATCTTTGCTTTGAGTTGGTGGTATATGGATGTCTTTAAGAGCACTGGGTGTAGGGGCACCTGGGTGGCTCAGTTGGTTAAGCATCTTCCTTTGGCTCATGTTATGATCCCAAAGTCCTCGGATGGAGCCAAGCATCGGGCTCCCTGCTCAGCAGGGAGCCTGCTTCTCCCTCTCCCACTCCCCCTAGTTGTGTTCTCTCTCTCCCTGTCTCTCTGTGTCAAAGAAATAAAATCTTAATGAAAAAAAAAAGAATGACGGACTCTTGGTTTTGGCTCAGGTCATGATCATGTGGTCCTGGGATTGAGCCCCACATCGGGTTCCGAGTTCAGCAGGGAGTCAGCTTGAGAATTCTTTCTTCCCCTTTCCCTCTGCCCCCCACCCGGTCTTCTTTCTCCCTCTCAAATAAATAAATCAATCTTAAAAAAAAAAAAAAAAGAGTACTAGGTTTAAATCCAGATCTGCAGTTTAATACCTGATGCGACTTTGGATGGTCCTCTTATTTATAAAAAGAGGATAACAGCAACATCTCATTGAGCTAATATGTGAGTTAAATACACATACATGTAAAAACATTAACATTGACACAAATTAGATGATCCATGAATAGAAGTCATTATCACTATTATTATTACAGTGTCCCTGGAGAGATAGAACCCATACGGAAAGGACTTGAAAACACAGATAATAACATGCAAGTGATAACATACCAATGAATACCAGATGAACAGCTGTATGTTTTGCAGCAATAAAATAACCTGCAAGCAAATCCAAAACATGTTTCGTTACTCCCAAACCCTATTGCACAAGTCTCAGGTGAGAGTCCAGATTATTCCAGACTAAAGCCATGAATTTTTTGAAATTCAGCACTTAAGATCCAAAAGTAAACAAAAGATTGGGCACGGCCCTAGAGAGAAAAGGCAGTTTTTGTGGTGGGGCCTGGTTTATACTTAGCGATTATAAATTTCCTTTGACAGCTTTTAGTGGGAGTGACTGTCTTGCAAAATTCCAACAAAGAAATGTTTTCTGGACAGTCTTATTTGTCTTTGGAGTAGGTCACCACTTGCATTAATTTTAGAGGACTCAGCCCTAGCTTTTATTTTTCCCAGATGTCTGATGTCTAAAACCTTATAGGTTATTTACTTTTGCTTAGTAATCTTTTTTCTTCCCCAGTTGAAAGGCAAATATCCCTGGTGGAAGAGTCAAGAGCCAACACTATAGTGCTTAACTCCTATGCCTGCCCTCACTTTATACTGTGGCTACTTTGATATACAACCTAACCCTGATTCTAGACTGTTTTGTATGGCTCTCCGCCTCTTGTGATTATATGTAGTCTCCAATCTTGTTTGTAAATTCCAGAGCAGAAATTATGTCAAAAGATTTTGTAATATACTGATTTACCTTAACTTTATCATCCCCTACCTTAAACCTGTATAGCACAATTCAACATCAAAAGTAGGTGAATGGTATAGAGTAAATTCTTATTATTGATTATTATGACTTGGTTTCCCTTTCCGTAATCCTGAACTGTAATGTGTTCTCTAGTATTTTCATAACTAGAAATTATGGAGCAGACTGTGATTACAGCAGACAGTTCTAAATCTTCTGGAACCATTTCAAAAGGCAACATAAGACTACAAATTAGGAAGGGAAAGAAAAAAAAAAAAACCCAGAATCTCTGAACAATCTCAGAAACTGATCCTTACTCACCAAGAAGCTTAGATAAAGCTGAACAGACTTGTTCAAAAAGTCTTGTTCTCTTCCTGTTTCAAACATTCAGTAAAATTTAGTCTCATTTTGGGTGAATCTGTAGCAAAGCCCACTCATAAGACATTTCAATATCTTGCTTGGTCTTTCAGTACTCAAAAACACATGGAAATGAGTCATTAGCATGGAAAGCTGCTCTACAGAATACTCTAAAACAATCAGTTTGTTGGGGCGCCTGGGAGGCTCAGTTGCTAAGTGTCTGCCTTCAGCTTGGGTCAAGATCCCAGGGTCCTGGGATCAGGTTTACCACTCAGCAGGAAGCCTGCTTTTCCCTCTCCCACTCCCCCTGCTTGTGTCCCCTCTCTTGCTGTCTCAGTCAGCTAAATAAATACAAATCTTAAAAAAAAAAAAAAATCAGTTTGCTTTTTCTTTAAACATTAAAAAAAAATTTTAAGTAAACTTTACGTCTAATATGGGGCTCAGAGTCACAACCCCAACATTAAGAGTCACATGCTCTACTGACTAAGCCAACCAGGCTTCCCAAATCCACAGGATTTTCATCTACTAAATTTGAATCTAGACTACCAACAGATTTATTTCCCTAATTTTTCAGTCTAATTTTTTTGTCTGTTTTTGTGACTTTAGGGTTTGGCAAAAACCCTAACTCCGAGTTTAGGGTTTAGGGTTTGGCAAAAAACACATCACCAAAAAACAAGTCATTTTTCATTTCTACTGAATACTGATTTTTGAGAAAATACATTCAAGGAAAAGGGAAAGAAGAATTGCTAGGGAGGCCTTTATAGCTTTTAACTTGAGTTAGTGAAAAAAAAAGTGGAGCTTAGGGAGTGCAAGTGGGGAGTCCTCAAAATAAAAAGCAGGAGCTGGGTTATCAGGACTCAAATCACAGCACTTTCCAAAAATCTGAAAATGAAATGGAGTAGGGTTTTCTCATTCTTGCCCAAGGTGAGGTATGTGGGACCTGCGTTTACCTTGAATAAATTAATTCTGTGAGTATTTACTGCTAATATGTAAGGGGGTACCTTATCAGGTATGAGGTAAGATAGAAGGGAGGGGGTGAAAACAAGTTCAAAGACAAAAGGGATTTGCCCAAGTGTAATAGTAAGTTTCGAAGAGAACCAGGTTTCCAAATCAATGTACTTGGCAGTACATGCTGTCTGAGCGGCCGTAGTAAGACAACGAAGACTCTAGGGTTAAACTCTTCCATTTAGGAAGCATATGCTTCAGAGACTATATGAGGGCTTCTCAGAAGACGCAAGATTCGGGTATTTTCATAGACTGGAGCAAAAACCCTTACCTCGTGGCTTAGGAAATCATGAAACACTCTAAAAATACGCTTAAAACATCCCGAGGTAAGTTCATTAACGATAACCAAAATTGACTTTAGAAAGAATAAAATTTGATTTTTTCTCATTTTCCTACTGCAAATTACAAATAATGTAATGAGAAGAAACATTAGTGACTGAATTTAAAAAAGACGCAGGACGCGAAGAGAGTAAAGTGGGTTTAGAGAAAGAACAAGGAGGCGGGTCCGAGTTCGTAACACCGCCGGCCCCACTTCCACCCAGATCCAGGGAGAGTTCGCCCCCGGCCCCGGGAGCCAGGCCCCACCTCAGCGCTCCCACGGGATCCCCGCTCTAGCCCCGCCTCCGTCCGGCTCTGCTCCATCACGCTCCGGTAGCCCAGCGCCTCTGCGGCGAGTGAGGGAAAAAGCGAGGCGGGACTTCCGGCATTTGAAAAACTTCCGGCGGGAACCGGAAGATGCGGTCACACACACAGAATCCCGGGCCTTCTGACTCGCCGGGCGGGAAGGTGAGCTGAGCGTCCGCCTTGGCGGAGTTCCTGAGGGCTCGCGTGAGCCCGGAGATCGGGCTCCGGTCTTTCTGGGGCCATTTAAAAAGTTCGGAGCGCTCATTTGGGAAATAACATCCCTTTTTAAAGTGAGAAGTTTCATTACATTTAACGGTCTGCGGTCTCTATCTTCCAACCTACACCCGGAAAACCCCTCCTAGCTGCCTCGTGTCACCTGGCGCATCTTCTCAGTCAAATTTCAGCTCTTAGCGCGTAGGGGCAGACATGGGAAAACCCAGGCAAACTTAGATTGTTGCTGTATCTCAAGTCATCAGAGATGGGGGAGGAAGCACCCTTTTCACTAGCACATCATGGCCTTGTCCGCATCAGCGGCATCCTCAGCAGTGTGTCTGGCATATAGGAGGCGCTGAATAACTTGAGGAAAGGAATGAATGAATGGGAAATCTCTAGGCAACTTTCCTGGAGCCTCCCACGCACCAGAATGTTGTTAATATAATGTTTGTGGAACGGGAAGCAAGCCTAGTCTTGCTGTTTGGGGCTTTGGGTTCTAGATACAGAACTAGAACATAGGTTTTCCCTTTGAGTAAACCATTGCACCTCACTGAATCTCAGGCTTCTAATTAAAAAAAAAAAAAAAAGAAAGAAAGGACTATCTGATTTCTGAGGCTCTTTCCAGGTGTATTTATTTTTATTATGGATGGATGTTTGCTGACATTCCACCGCTCCTTTTCGTACCCAGCGAAGCTTATTTAGTTAGGTGCCTCTTAAAAAGTTGTTCCCTCTGCTCTTAAGATTTCTAATTGTGGGTTTCCCAATTTTAATGTAATATTTATGTGTCTGCAGGTTTCTTCAACCCCCCTTCGCTTGATTTTTACTTGCCCTAGTTTAGTGCCTCTGCCCTTAGTAATATCACAGCAACTGATTTTGAATATACTCATGTGTCCGCAGAGAAAAGACAAGTTTGAAAATGAAAAATATCAAGTCACTAAGAGTAGGAATGTTCTGTACCATCACCCTTTCAGAAGAAAAAAAGAGTGCCTGTGTGCTATTGCCTAAACTCTTAGGCAGTATAATAGTTTTTTGGGGAAAATGTATACTCCATGTTGTATATATTCTTACGGTCATTTAGTAAATAGTTATAGAGCAGCTGTTAAGTGCTAAGCTCTGTGTTATGCAGAAGTGATTAAGGCAAATGTGTTTTCTTTCTTCATGGTATTTACTGCCATGAAGTAAACATGGGGGATGCAGACAATAAACAAGGATAATTATAGATTGTGCTTTATATAGTACTGTATGAAGGAAGTAAATAGGGTCCTATAATAATATTATATCTGGGAGACCCATTTTAGGTCTGAAATACTGAGCTCTAAGAGATGAGAAAGAGCCAGCCTATTGATGAGCAGGGCTAATAGTGTTGCAGAGTGAACCTGAGATGGCAAAGAATCATGCTTATTACAGTGACTGAAACAAAGTCGTGACTGTGGGTGAAAAGCTGCAGCACATGGTAAATGTGGTTAGAAAGGTAGGCAGGGGTTAGTCCTGTAGGGTATTTTAAAGGCCATGGTAAAAAATATGATTTGATTCTAAGTGAAGAATGGAGTGTGAAGTCATTGAATGTTTTTTAAGCATTTTCTAAATGATCTTTTGGTTGATATGTGGAGAATGGGTAGTGAGGCTATTAGATATTGGGAACTAAAGACACACTGGAGATCATAGAAATTGAACCTGTATTTTGGTGGAAGAATTTATGTTATTTACTAGTAGACTAGTTGTGGGAGGTGAAAGAGAAAAAGATTTCAAGGCTTTGGCTTGCAAATGAAACTTTAGAGGGTGATAGATGTATTCGGTATCTCGGTTATGGAGATGTGTATACATATGCCAGAACTTACCAAGTTTGTACATTTTAAGCATGTACAATTTATTGTATATCAGTTATAGTTCAATGAAGTTGTTAAAAATTTTCCAAGGTTCTGGCTTAGCCATCCATTTAGGTGGATGATGGTGCCATTTACAGAGATGGGAAAGATGAATAGGAATGGGTTTTAAAACAAGAAATGGTTATCAAGATTTCATTGTGGATATGTTAAATTTTAGGTAATTTTGAGGCATCTGCATAGTTTCATAGGCAGTATGGACAGTTTATATGTAAATCTGTATCTTAGGAAAGATTTGGGGTGGAAGTATTAGGATTGTTATTAAGTAGGTGATAACAGATGTTTAAAACCATGGAAATGGATGGAATTTTGTCAATCTAACAAATCCTGTGATATAAAGAAAGGGAACAGAGGAGGAGTAGAGATGAAGAAACTGCTCCCAAGAACATTGCTTTTTAAACTGGAATATACCTGGTATAGGCAGTTTTTAATAAATAATTTCTAGTCCTTAGTTTCTGTATATACTCTTTCTAAAACTGATTTGTCTGAAATTGACTTATGTGCTCATGCACATTCTCTTCTCCCACCCCCCCCCCCTTTTTTTTTTGCAAAAATACACACATGCACGTGTATGAGGGGAGGGTAGAGTAGCCGGGAGAGGAAGAGAGAATCTTAAGCTGAGAACCCACTACAAGACTGGATCTCACAACCCTGAGGTCATGATCTGAGCCAAAAACAGGGTCTGAAGCTGAATTGACTGGGCCATCCAGGCACTCCCCCCACCACCTCCCTTTTCAAACTCATATTTATCTACTTGTCAAAAGGCAAGTTTACATCTTACTCATCTTTCAATGGTAGCATTGCTTCCAGGGTGCCTAATTAAGGGGCATTTGGAAGTGTTTGTTTCAGGAAAGTCTTTAGTGGTTAATCAAAGATTTTTGAGACTGCCAAGGGTTTGTCTACTCCTATTTTAAACCCATTTCTATTAAGGATGAAGTATGGAGTGAGAATTGGTACATGGTGGTCTGTAAGGGAGTGTTTTGAATTCAGGTATATTGTAGAATGCGTGATAGAGTAGAAGATTTGGTTGGGTTGTTTGTTAGGAAACAGTATGTTCAGGTTTTTATTTTGGGGCTGGTCAGATTGTCCAGAGAAGAGCCTTTGCATTCTCCCTGGAGGGTAAGGATTTGACTAGGAGCTTAGTGGGAGAAGAGGACTGGGGGGTGGGGGGCGGGGAAGGGTCCTCTATTTTTAGCATTCAGTCTGTATGGTTCCCATGCCCACAACTGTACTTGCTGTCCTCTAGTCTAGAACCTCTGTTTTATCCTCTCCAGTGAATAAACCTCCAGATGTTTTCCTGGGGCAGTTGCTTAATAGCATGAAGTAGAGTAGGGCCTGTCAAAGATATTTCTTTGCCTCAGGTAGCTTACATCAGCCCTTAATCCCTTCATCCATAGTTCCAAGGTATTAGGTACTGCTTTTTGTGATTTTTTTGAGGAAATCCGTTTGCTTCTGAAAAGCTCCCACTGCTGACTTGGAATTTTAATTTTCATGTAGTGAAATCTGTCTTTTTGGCTTCTGAAATTTTGAGTTATGCCTAGGAAAACTTATTCCCCCACCTCTACTCCAAATTATGAAAATGATCATCTTTATTTTTGGTAGTACTTTTATAGTTTTATTTTGTACATTTTAAGTCATTAGTTGGTGTGGAATATATTTTTGTTCAAGGTGTAGCTGTAGGACTTAAATACTCGTTTTCCTCCAAAGGGATAACTTGTTGTTAATGCCAGTTGTTGAATAATTTATTTCTGCCCTGATTTGAAATGCTACCCTATCATACACTAACTTTCTCTGTTTGCATTTTTGTTTTATTGTGGTAAGGTACATGTGATACAGAAATCAAAAATTACCCATTCCTTTATGATCAATATCTAGAAGCACTTGTTTGAGGAAGGATAACCTACATAAACATAAAATGCCGCAAAGGGGGGTGAAGGAAAAGATGGAAAATTATCCTGTCTGCTTCCTGGAAACACTTTTCCTTTTGTTCTCCTGCTTTACTCTGTGTGCTCTCTTGGCTAATAGTTCTACACTTCTTGGAGTTAAGTTATAGAACCGAGGGCACATGTTCTATTTTTTTGAGAACTCTGGTATTTCTGTGAGAAATTCCTTTCTCCTCTGAGTGGAAGTTAGAACCAGAGGCATTATAACATATGACTGGTTTAGAAACTTTTTAAAAGGGTTCCAAGCATGCCAGAGTCTCATGTAGTTTTGTGGTTTGACATACACTCTTAGGTGATAAAATTTATTAGCTAAAGTGAATTTGCTTACTTCCTGTATTACAGGATGTCTCTGGTTATTTGTCTCAATTTCTTAAAGAGCTAGGCCTTTGAATTTGGTAAATATTTTCTAGTGACATTTGTGATTAATTTATTTTCAAATGTCTTACTTAAGTACTGTATATTTTATTATAAGGGAATGGATTATCTTGTTTCAGGAATAATCTGGCTGCTTATGCAGTCTGTTAACATTGTTTATTTGACTGTCAACTTTGAAGAAAGGCCTTTCTTTTATATTGTGAGAAGATAGAGAAGTGGGGAAATACTTCTTACAGTTTACTAAAGGATCTTATAATTTGCTGACTGATGAGCCATTTAATAGCACTGGTGGTATATGCAAGCATATAACTCTAAAGAAACTAAAAATTGTCACCCTGTTGGAGCTTATATTTTTCTGAAGATGGTACATACTCATCAGGCTCTTAAACTATTCGAAGGCTGTTAGCTGCTCTTATAGTTGGCAGTGTGTGGGAGGGGAAGCCAGTGTTCAGAGTTTTGAATGCTGCTCATTTCTTTTTCCCCGTGACATTTCTTAACAGCAGAGCTATTGAAGCATTAGTTTTGAATGGCACATCACTTGGTAGACAACATAAGTGATCAGTCATTCAAGTGATTCACATCATTCTGATTTTATGTTCTGTGTCTTCCAGATGTCATCGTTGCCAAGAAGAGCAAAAGTAAAGGTCCAGACTGCGGTATCCAAAGATGAATTCTCTTCCTTGTCTGAATTGTAAGCATTTGGTTTCAAATGGGGTTAGGAGAATGATGTATATTTTAAGGAGGAATGTGTTTTGTCACTACTGTAAGTTATTTGGGTTGAAGAAAGCTGTATCTGTTTCATTCATTCATGAGACAAATGTTTATTGAATTCTTGTTGCGTGTCAGGCTCTGTTTCAGTGTTGGTGTTAAAGTATTAACTAGGAGAGGGAAAGTAACCAACTAAATATGTAACATGATATATACATAGCATGTAAGGTCCATGAAAGCAGGAAGTTTTCTATTGCTTCAGAGAAGGGTTTCCCAAACTCAGTGCTACTGATCAGATAATTCTTTGCTGTGGAGACTGTCCTTTGCATTGCAGGATATTTAGCAGCATCCCTGGTCTCCACCAACTAGATGCCAGTCACATCTCCCTAGTTATGATAACCAAAAATGTTTCTAGACATGGCCAGATAGTCCTCATGGGGGCAGAATTATCGACAGTTGAGAACCTCTGCCTTAGAGCACTGTAGTGTTTGTGCCCTGAAGATATTTGTTAAATAAGTGACTCTAAAGGAACATAAAACGGGGCAAGAGAAAGCATGGTCAGTGGTTCTGGGCAGGGGACATCTTGGATATAGTATTCAGGAAAGTTCTTTTGGAGGATGTGGCAAGAGATCTAAATGAAATTTGGAAGTACAACTTGTAAAGATCTGGGGATGGGGTTCCAAGCAGAGGGAGCAGCAAGTGCAAAGCCCCTATGGCAGGAACAAGCTTGGTGTGTTCAGGGAACAGTAAGACCAATGGCCAGACAAGAGTCTCCAAGGCAGAGAGTGATTGGAAATGAGATTGGAATGGGCAGGACCTAATAGGCCATGACAGAGTGTTATGGTCTTATTTGAAGTGCTGTAACTGAACCAACATGAGTTTGCTCCTTGGGGAGTCACAGGTGCACCAGGTGAAGTTGTCACATAAAGTAAACTTTATTTGCAGCAAATAAAGAGATCACAGGGAATAGCTTTCAAAGCTTTCAAAGAGAGTGAATGGGTACCTTTTGTTAAGGGTTAATAGGGAAGCCTTGTCATCTGTGTAGAGGCAGGCACCAAGTCACGTGTGTACCTTAAGGAATCATGCCTGTATGTACATCATATGTCATGTAAATAAGGCTGAGCCTCCTCTTTGGGCAGAGATTTTAGTATTATGATGAGGTAAAGGTAATTGCCAGTCATTCCAGGGGTTTCTCCAACCTTCATCTGTGCAGGTGCGAGTCAGAGGTTTAGCTCAAAGGGTCTGAGTGGTCTGGGCCAGTGAGAGGTCTGGTCAGGGCAGTTGCCATCACCTGAAGAGTAGTTTTGGGTTTCATTTGCCTGAATTAAGAGGTAAGCTGGAAAGAAGAGCTTAAGGAAAAATGTGAACAAAGCATGTGGTCAATAAGGATCAGGTGTTGGGATCTAGCTGGTGACAATAGGTTGGAAAGCAATCGGAAGGCTTGGGGCAGGGATGTGTCATGCTCTGGTTTACATTTGTAAAAGATCATTCTGGTTTCTTGATGGAAAACAGACCATAGGGGAGCAAGAATGGAAGCAGGGGGTCAGTTAAAGAGATTGCTGTAGAAGCCTAGGATCCTAGAAGTGAAAGTGGGGGAAAGTAGTCTAATTTGGGATATATATTAAAGATAAAGAAGACAAGATATGCTGGGATTAGATTTGGGGTGTGAAGGAAAGACAGGAATTTGGGGAAGACTGGAAGAGGATCAGGTATGACGGTAGTAAAATCAGGGGTTCTGTTTTGGACTTGGTAAGTTTGAGATGATTGTGAGGCACCCAATGAAGGTAGATACACAAGTCTTGAGCTCAGGTCAAGTAGGAAATAGAAAATTGAGATTCCTCTCTATTCCACTGTCAAATACGACAAAGTCATCTAGTAGGAGAGCTTAGAAGAGTGCTGAGGAATGAGTCTTAGAGGATCCCATCATTGAAAAGTTGGGGAGAGGAAGAGCAGTAAGCAAAGGGACAAGGAGAAACTAGAGAAGCTGCCAGGGAAGTAGGAGGAAAACCAGGGGAGTGAAGACCCTGGAAAGACCTGGAAGGTGTGAAGGATGTGTCATAAGTGAGGGCCAGATGCCAGTAATAGGTCAGATATGATTAGTGGGAGATGACTAGCTGTCTTAAAACTGCCTCACATATAATAAAATAATACCTATTCTTACGTTTTTCTTTCTGATACCTGAAAGCCCTTTTGTGTCTGTCATGTGACTTTCACAGTGGTCCCCTACATTGTGAAAGTCACATGACAGACACAAAAGGGCTTTCAGGTATCAGAAACTGGGGTCCATGCTCATGTTGGATGGAACTGGGGTGGAATAAAGTCTTAGTTTGGAGATAGTATGAGCAGAATCCTGATTTTCTGTTTCCTTAGTTTTCTAATTCTCCTTCCTTTCAATGCCACTGCTATCTGTTATGGGAGTTTAAATGATTTCGTTTGTTTTTGCCTACTCTTAGGCTTTAGTTTGCATCCGCCTCTGAAGAGAACTCCCTGGGGGGGTGGGGGAGAACTATCAGTGGCCTGACCTAGGAGAGCATAATATAAGAAGTCATTTAATCAGGTTTTTGCCTCCAGGCAGAACTTGAACCCTTCAGAAAGCCAGATATTCCTATTTACCAGCCTTGGTGAAGGAAGTGGTTGTCCTTCCCACCAACACTGACCTTTTACATTGGGGTAGACATAGATTTAAGTGGGTTGGCAGGAGCATAACGTTCTTTCACCAGAGTGCACGTGACTATTCTTCCTCTGCTGTTGCTGTGAGTTCGATTCATGGGTTGTTAGAAAGTACTG
The DNA here is from genome assembly GCF_963455335.1 of Martes martes. Taxonomy (NCBI): domain Eukaryota; kingdom Metazoa; phylum Chordata; class Mammalia; order Carnivora; family Mustelidae; genus Martes; species Martes martes. The sequence goes on from NC_137896.1 coordinate 62,199,729, forward strand.
CAGTTGCACCTGATCCCATCCAATCAGCAAACAAATCCATTCTGTGAAAGGGAAAAACGAAAAATTGAAGCATTTGGAAGGGTCTTAGTGCTGGCTTTTTATGTAATTTAGGGTGTTTCCTAGCACCATTTCCCATTTCTCACATTGGTTTGAGTAACTTTAAGTAAATTTGATTACCACTTAGGAAATTGTTTAAGCACTTTTCACTGTTATAATGGCAAACATTACAATGACTATGGTGGGACACCACCCAGTAAATTGCTTAAGGTAATAAATGGTTTCCTCTGTTTTGAATGTGTGTGTGTGTGTGTGCGTGTGTGCGTGTGCCGCCCGCGCACGCAGAGTGAGAGGGGAATAGAGAGACCTGTGATTCATAGCATATCAGGGGCTATTTTTACTTTGGTCCTTGATCAACTCTTGTTTTAGTACTTAGCTGTATCTGTTCATAGCCTGTGCTCACATCACTGCATTTTGTATTAAACACCTCCTACCTCCTACCTTTTTTTTTCTTTCAAGAAGCATGTCTCTTTTGCCTTTGATATTTGGCTTCATTTTTCCTAGAGATTTTTCTGTCAATTTACTTCTAGATCGTCTGCTTCTGAAGAAGATGACAAGGAAGATAGTGCGTGGGAGCCCCAAAAGAAAGTCGTCAGAAGTCGTAAGCAGCCTGTTCCCAAAGAATCCAAACCAAAGAGGGTTCCACGATTAAAGAAGACCACTCTACAGATCAGTGATGGCTCAGAAGGCGTGGCTGTTAAGGAGGAGCTGGTAGGTGCTTTAATTGGGTGAAGGGAACACTGTAGTGCCTTCCTGATTGGTGATGCTACTTTCTCCTTACAGAGAGCGGGACAGAGTAGGTAGTTGACAAAAGTATAGGGCAGTGGCATTCTCTACCATGAGCTTTAGTAGTATTTATCGTTAGACTCACTGTGTTCGAAGGGAAAGAATATTTGTCAACTGACATATTGATGTATTTTGCTATAAGCAAATGCTGTATCTATACAAATCTGGATTAGAACACAACAACAACAACAATCAATTATAGGCTTTGTTGCATTACAAAAAGAGTTGTGCATTTCCAAAATCATTCTCTGTGGTATTCCTTTAAGAAACTGCTTCCATGGTACATTTGAAATAATACTCTTTTAATATGCTGTAGAAGCCTGACTTTTCAGGGACACATTTATTGTGTATAGTAGAGGACATTATATTGTACCTTGCTCTGCTCTTAGATAGGGCTTTTATTTAAATCAGTCTTTCTCCCGTTATCCAGTACTTCTGTTTCTTCATCTTTATATACAAGCTTTTCACTGAACACACTTGAATTGGTGAACAGGCTTTACCTAGAGCTGAGAAAGTATTAACATCTATCATCTTATTGGCAAAATTTGGAGGTTTTTCATTAAGCGTGGTATGGTTGCACCTAAAAGTAGCTTGATTGCCTAACCTACGAAATATCTATTAGTTCCGTGGCTTTTGGCATTAGTACCATAAAACCTTGGAGAATCTGATAAAAGTTATGAACCCTCTCTTCAGCAGAATGTGCACATGCCTAGCTTCTAAATATTAAAATATAGCTCAAGAAGGTATAGCTTAAGAACCCTTGTCATGGTGATTTCTTGATCCTTCCAGTGATGCTTAGTTATATGTGTATAAAAAAGAATTAGAATAGAAACTCTTTCACTTAAGAAACATTCTGGGGGGTTTTTAGAATTTCTTTCAGAATTGCCAAAATTCACACATTTTATACCTTAGCAAAAGCACATTGAGCATGTTAGAAGACTATTCCATTAGGTTTGGCGCTCTGCTCTGCCGTAGCCACCACCGAACAAAATAATTGAAAACCTTATTTTGGGTAGAATGAGAATCAGTAGCCTCCTTATAATTTTATTTTTAGCAAACATCACAGACAAAATTAATTGTTAGTCTCTTCCTCTCTATGTTGCTGGCATTTACCAACCTACTCGCCACTCTAGTCACTGAAGACTTTTGCTCAGCTCCATTTCATGTCTCCTCTCTGCCACCTTCTGCTGTTGTTCTTGGTGATTTCTCCTCCACTGGGATGCAATCCCTGATGCCTTGGTTCTTTGACCTCCTCATCTCCAGGGACTGTGTCTTCTTCTCTGCCTTTACCACCCCTCTTGTGAGCTCAGCCTGAATCTTGCCATCATCAGAAACTGTGCTATTGACATTCCTTTCCAAGCATCCTGTGTTTGGAGCACCATCTTACCATTTTCTGTTCTCCTAGTTCACTGTTCAGGTGCCATCATGGCCACACTTTTATAGCCTTATCACATCTTCTCCTTGGTAGCTCTCAACCCAGGGAGCTTGAAAAAAATGCCCCTGTCCTAGACCATTTAAATCTGGAAAGAATTCTGAGGGTGGGGATGGGCCCAGGCCTCAGCGGTATTGTTTGCCTGAAGCTCCTCAGGTGATTTCTGTGGACAGCCAGGGCTGAGGGCTACGACCCAGTCCTTGGACTGTAGCATTTCCCCAGATCTGCTTCATGGATCACCATCAGTCAGCCCTTTTCTTTTCCTACCTTACCTAGTCTTGACCACATAACCTCTCGTTTAAACCACTTTTTATTAGTCTCACCAGTTTTGCCCTTCTTTCCTTCAGTCGCACATGGCTGATCAGACCTGACACTGGGTGAGCCATTGCCTCTGCTCTGCCAGCACAGAGCAGCTGACTGTTGCTGAAACAACCTTGACCTAATTTGTTTTCCTTTAGATTCATAATCTCAGACCTCAAAATTACACTAAAAATACCTGGTAGACCCATTTTTTTCCTCCGGCGGATTTGTTTTTCCAGTTTTTTCTTGTTTCTTAAACTTCCTAAATTCCTTTCTCTCCCTCTCAGCTGATGACATTGCCTTTTACATATTTAAAAATTCATGAAGCTCCTCATTATCTCACAACCAGGCTAGCTATATTTGTGTTCCTTTTCTATCCTGTTACGGTGGAGTACATGTCATCCCCCTGTCCAGGATTAGTCCCACCACTGGGTCTGTCATTGCCGTCCCCTCTTCCTCAAGGTCTGTGTGTCTTTAGTCATCCCCTTTCTTTTCTCTCTTCAACTTTTCTTCCAGTGACTCAATTGCTACAGAGTATAAAAATGCTCTTTTAAATCTAATTTTTAAGAAGCCTCCCTTCAACTCCTTTTCCCTCTCCAGTTATCTGTTGAGCTCACATAGTACAACACAAGCCGGGGCCAAGGCCTGCTGACTGATCTGCCTGGAAAAGACACAGTGAGCCACTTTTTTGCTTTGGACAGTTGACTGCTTTGAGAGATGGCAAAAAGAATAGTCAAATTCTTCTTGGAGTTTTGGGTTTAGTCATAGGCTACATAATAACCGTGTGGAGTGTTAAGGCTGATTAAAAAAAAAAAGGTGAGGGCAGAAGAAAATGAACTTTGATTATTCAGACTGCCAAAGAATCAGGTTGAACATAAGGAAGAAAAATGTTCTCATGGAGGCTTACTAAACTTGAAACAGGCTATAGAATCTTAGAAGCTTAGAATCACTGAGACAGGCTATAGAATCTTAGAAGCTTCATAAAATAGATATTTCCCTATGTTTTCAATAGTTTAGATCTACCTTTTTCAAACTTTTGGTCTTTGAACCCCTTTACACTCTTAAAATTTGCTGAGGACCCCAAGGAACTTTTGGTTATGTGGGTTATTGATATTAATATTTACCATATAAAAATTGAAAATGAGAAATTTAAAATATTGATTAATTTTTTTAAAAACCTATTACATGTTAATGTAGCTAAATTTTATTTTAATGAAAAATAAGTATATATTTTCCTAATCAACAACAAAAAATTAGTGAGAAGAATGACATTGTTTACATTTTTGCAGATGTCTTTAATGTCTTATTTCACTTACTAGAATATAACTGAAATGTATAAACAAAACCTGCTTCCACACAGATATGTCTTTGCAAAAGGGAGATGCATTTTAAAAGCTTATTTGATGCGGTACCAAAACTCAGTGAGTGGTAGTTTCTTAAAAGTTTGTTTCATTGTGAAATCTGAAACCATGTTAATGAACTTCTTATACTCTACTACATTAAAATCTACTGGTTCGTGTTATTTGAATGGGTCTTTTACCCATGCATGATTTTGTGACATAAATTGATCATTTGGAAAATATCGGTTCACTGATTTATGGAGATCCTGCGGATTTTTATCATCTTTCATTACCTGGTGTCAAAAAACCACATTTGTTAGTATAACCTCCAGTCTCATCACACTGTTGGGAAGCTGTCAAGTTCAGAGTGGATACAATTTCCAAAATTCTAATTTTCACTTTAAAGCCTGAAATTTACTGTTGGTTGCAAATGTCAGGTGTTTCCTTCAGGTGACAGTCACAGGTCATTTCTGGAAAAGTGTCCCAAGTCTGAATAACCATAGTTTGTCAGTCATTATTTCAAGTAAAAATGCCACTTTCTGGAAAAAGAAGCTGGTTCAGTTCACAACTGAAATGGGTGCATGCAAGCTTTTGTTCGAGATGACCACTGCACATCTGTATGCCTTGGCATGCAGCTGAAGTGTTCTTTGTGTACTCACCATTTCAGCATGGAGTGGTGTGTTTTCAAGGACTGAAACTATAAAAATCAATACTTTTTATTTATTTATTTACTTATTTATTTTATTTTAATGTAGGCTCCACACTCAGTGTAGGGCTTGAACACAGCACTCTGAGGTCAAGAGGCACATTCTCTACTAACTGAGCAAGCCAGGCGCCCCTAAAAATGAGTAATTTTTAACTGCATTGTTAAGTGAAACTCACATCGTTTTACTGTAAGAGTGTGGCAGTGAAGGGAACAGTGACTGCTAGTACTGCTTGGTGCCATTGCTCTTGTACTTTCAGAGAAATGTCAACAAAAGAAGGCAGATCATGTCTTGGCCTTATGAATAGAGTGCGGCTTTGCAGAGCCCCTGAAAGGCTCTGCGGACAACACTGAGAAACACTAGGTAAATCTTGCCTGAAGACTCCAGAGAGGATACCTTTCAAGTGTCTTTATGATTGTTGACTTTTCTTATTTTCCTCTCGGTTGTTGTACTTTTTCTTCATTTCTTTGTCTACTTCCTTCTCCCTCTCCTAGGAGGTAGTCTAGATACAGTAGCAGTGGTACTGATGGTGGGATCTGCAGATGTTTTCGTGCTTCCCAGCAGCCAGGCAACATGCTTCACACTACGGCTGTGTGAACTTACTCAATCCTCACCACCACCCCTCAAGGCGTGTGCTATTACCATCCTGATTTTATAGATGAGAAAGCCACAGCAAGAAATGTGAAGTGATTTGCTCATGGGTAATAGATAGTATGAGATGGAACTGGGTTTCTAAGTTAGCGACATGATTTTGTCAGCATTTCAGAAACCGAAACATCTCTCGTGAGTGGTTTTACCTCAGCTGTGCTCATAAGAGGGGTGTGTAAAACCAGAGTATTGATTTAATAATTAACGATTTGATATAATAATCACAAGGACATGAAATTTTTCTGACTGGTATTATCTCTCCTCAGAGGCTGAAGTAAGTAGGCACTTAAATAAGAATCAGAGATTTACTCAATGAGCATGGATCCAGATTGGGAGAATTAGATAAATCCATTCTTTCGGATTTATTGAATGCCTCCTGTGGTCTAGGCCTTATGTTTGTCACAAGGACATCTGATGTTTTAAATGCATGAATCTAAGGTAGTGTGATGGATTCATCTCAGGAGGGCTGTCTTAACCATTGCGACCAAAATACTCAGAGTCTGTTTGCTAAGCTATCCTCTTCCTTTTACATTGCTTAGAAGAATGCTGATCATATTTGCTTTTTTACAATTCCTCTTGTTCTGCCCCTCTATGGTTGCAGCCCTCTGTATGGCTGACACCTTTCTTTTACTATATCAAGTCATTTGATCAAGTTATATCAACTCTTACAAACCTATGCGTCATTCTATTTTTATATCTCTGTTCTTATCCATTATGTTTCAGCTAAAAATGTAATACTCAGAGGGTTTCTAATGTACATCATCTCCAGGTTAGGTGGTGGTGGGTGAGTTTAAGGATGGGGATGTTGTAGTTCACAGTATTTTCAGTAGTCAGTAATTCTGGAAAAATACTTGATAGGAGAGAAAATTGAATTTTGACTAAAAAATAGTTTGGGAGTTCTTCTTTTAGTTGAGTTGGCACCATCAGCATCTATTTAGGTAACCGGAAACAGGCTAGCCTGTGAAACTGTAAACTCCATGCAGGTAGGGACTGTATGTTATTTATCACTCCAGTGCCAAATGAATGCCAACTGTCATTCCTTCACACCTTCGCTGTTGCGAAGGCTGGGGGTGGTGGAGAGAGTGGCTCCTGGACACTAGTGTGGACTACTGTGTAGATTCCTCCTAAAAAAAAATGCCTGACACCACTCTGTTGTCATGCTGTGTTTTCTTTTCCTGGTGTTCTTCATGAATTGATGGCAGGTTTAGCCTGCTGTGTTTTCTGAGTATGTGAGTGTTACTTTTTTCCCCCCAAAGGTTTGACTTTTGGTTGCAAGTTTTATTTTTTATTTTTAAAAGATTTTATTTATTTATTTATTTGACAGAGAGAGAGACAGCGAAAGAGGGAACGCAAGCAGGGGAAGTGGAAGAGGGAGAAGCAGGCTTCCTACCCAGCGGGGAACCTGATGCAGGGCTTGATCCCAGGACCCTGGGATCATGACTTGAGCTGAAGGCAGATACTTAATGACAGAGCCACCCAGGTGCCCCTGATTGCAAGTTTTAAATCTTGGTTTTTTTTCCAGCTTCCATAAACTTATCCTTTACTAGTTTTTAAAAAATGAAACATTTTATTTCTAGATAATTACAGATTCACATGCAGTTGTAAAATATAATACAGAGATTGTGTACCCTTTAATTTCTTCCAACCGTAACATTTTACAAAACTATAGTAAACTATCATAACCAGGATATTTACATTGACAAAATCCAGGGACCTTATGAGATTTCTCCAGTTTTTTTGTATTCATTTATTTGTGTATTTCTGTATGTTTAGTTCTGTATAATTTTGTCACCTGTATGCATATGTGTATCCACCATCCAGAATGGTTCCATCACCACAAGCATCCCTAGTACTGCCTAGTATTTGCCTTTTTGTAGCCACACCTACCTCCTTTTGGACCCTTACCCCCATATCTGACCCTCCTGTAACCACTAATTTTTTCGGGAATGCTAAATAAAGCATAAATCATTAATGTTATGTCAATTTTAAAGTATGTAACTTTTTGCAGTTGCGTTTTCCCTCATTCAACATAATTTCCTTGAGATTCTTCGAAGTAATTGTGTGTATCAGTAATTTTTTTATTCCTGAATAATATTCCAGGATATTTAGTTTTTATCTTTTAATTTTCATGTGTTCTGTTTGTGGTTTGATAGAATAACTCTGTGGCTATTGCTGATGTTGATTTGGAAGACAGAAAAAATAAATTGGATAGCACGAAGACTCTGAAAACAGCAAAGACAAAACGGAAGAATTCAGCTCAGTCATCTTTGGGTCAGAGGACCAAAAAGCTGAAAGTTGATGAAGAAACCGACATGGCCAACAGTACAGAGATGCCATCCACGAGCACCGTGTGGGAAAGTGTGTGCAAGAAGGAAGAGAATGAAGATGACTTTACATTTGGTCAGTCCCCTTTAAAGAAAGTGAAGACCGAAGCATGTCCTCAGGGGCAGCCCGTGAGGTTTCCAACAAATACCAACAACATTAAAGAGGAGGTGGAAATGAACTGGGACATAGTACAGGTATGTGCAGTCATTTAGTTTGTGGGGTTCCTTTCTTTTTGACTAGGATAGGAATGGCACTGGCTAAGGAAAGGGTTGGGAATTTTCAGGTCTCTTTTCAGTTTTTCTAGTGATTTCTGGAGGCTTTGGCCACTGGTTCTTATCCTAGGTATGCTGTTTCGTTTTATAGCTCATCATCATCAGCTCTTGAGCTAAGAGCTGTGACCTCAGGCAAGGTGGGTTTCTGCCATGGTGTTTTGGTGAACATGCACTGTATAGAGATACTGCACCAACAGACCAGGCCCTCATAAGTTCATTGTGAAGATTTTGTTTTGAACTTAGACTGTATTTCCCGATCAAAGTAGTGTGAGTGATTAGGACATTGACCATTAATACAGCTCTTCTTCTTCTTTTTTTTTTTTTAAAGATTTTATTTATTTCTTTGACAGACAGAGATCACAAGTAGGCAGAGAGGCAGGCAGAGAGATAGGAGGAAGCAGGCTCCCTGCTGAGCAGAGAGCCTGATGCGAGGCTCGATCCCAGGACCCTGAGATCATGACCTGAGCCAAAGGCAGAGGCTTTAACCCACTGAGCCACCCAGGTGCCCCTACAGCTCTTATTCTTAATGTAATATTGTAATATACTGTAAACAGGGTTTAGAAATTTCTTAGGAAAAATCTAGCTGAATTCCAACTTGAGCTGCCTTGGATTTCTCCCAGTTTCTTGTTTGGTTTTAGGGATGGCAGAAAAGACCTGAAGAGTGACTTTTTTTTTTTTTTTTTTAATTTTATTTATTTGACAGAGAGAAATCAGAGCTAGGCAGAGAGGCAGACAGAGAGAGGGGGAAGCAGGCTCCTGCTGAGCAGAGAGCCCGATGCGGGGCTGGGTCCCAGGACCCTGAGATCATGACCTGAGCCGAAGGCAGAGGCTTAAACCACTGAGCCACCCAGGCGCCGCTGAAGAGTGACTTTTAAATGGTGATTCTCAACCTTCTGTCTGTGCCAACACACTCTGGGGACATTTCACACTTAATTATGGTAGTGCCCCTCAGGGCAAATGTGTATGACCTCCTTCCCTCTTGTCTGTATCATGGTGATTCTGATAGGTACTCCTTCCCCTTCTGTGAATTACTGCTCTAGAGCCCAGGGCCTCTGCTTGCTCCAGCTGCTACTTCTCAGTCTGTGTTTAGCTGTGTGTTAACCTTTTTCTTCAGAGGAATTTTTTCCCCCCATGTTGTCTCTTCTGTTACCTACTAGTAGAACATCACCGATAACTCTTAATTTTGATTTTTCTCTTCTCTGGCCGACTAAGGAGTAGAATGTTGCCTCAGAGCTTTCTTCTCATCCTTGTTCCTGAACTAAACAGTCCAAAGTTTCTTGGAGAAACAGTATGTCACTGGGCTCCTTTCTGTACCATTGTTTTCTTTATTCACTTAGGCCTACTTTAACTTTTTTTGTGTTTTCTCCCTGTCCCCACCCCATACAAGGACATGTTTTAAAAGAATGGTCATGGACCATCTGCATCAGATTCACCTGAAGGCTTTCTTGAAAGGCAGACCCCTTGCTTAGTTTCAGTCCACACTCACAGGGGCAGGTGGATGTTTCCCATTTCCTTTTCTTTTCACTAAGACTTAGAAGCTGATGTCTCTACTATTGACATAAATCTGCTTCTAATCTTGGACAGGCAGCAGGAAGGAGGGAAGAAGGTTTCAGAGACCATGAAATGTCTTGAAATACAGAGATAAGTTCTTCAAGGTTAAGGGCTGCTTACCCTATGACACTTTGCTTCACACCCATCCCCTAAGCTGTGTAACAGAGAAAGAGATGAAAATGGTCCTGCCTTAGCCATTATCTCTTAATTATAAGTGATAGAAACTTACTTCTAATGATCTGAAGCAGGAAAGAGTTTATTACCAAGGACATGGGGTCTTTCAAAGAATGGAAGGGTCAAAGTCTCCCAAAGGCCTTGAACCAGAAATTGAAAAACTGTGAGGACTCGAGGAAGGCTATTTCTCAGTTTTCTCTTTCTTTTCAGTTCCAAGCATTGTTTTCTCTTCCTCCTCCTTATTGGAAGTGATTTTTTGACAGTTCAAACAGGACTGCTCTTGGGATCTGGCACTCCTTGCTTGTGAGTTGGGAGAAATGGCTGCTACAGCTGCCACCTTCCCCAGGCACCCTGACAACTAGTAAGCTCAGCATTTTCTAGATGGCTTTAGGGGTTGCCTGGGAAACTTTAGGTGTGATTTGCATTTGGGTTTTTTTGTTTAACCAGCTGCAGTCTTCCTTGTCCAATATACAGTTACTTTTTCAGATAATTCTTGTGGTATATGTGGATTTCTTTTTCTTTCCTTTCTCATTCTTCCATAAACAGCAGAGAATAATTTTATCTTGGCACTGCATTCCTGCTTCCAAACATGGTTGACAGCAGTGGCAGGTGGTAGGGGAGAGGAGACTGAGTAGAGTGAGAGTCACCAGTGCTGAGTCCAACAGTCAGGAAGGCCTTGACCCTTTGGATGAGGATTAGACTCATTGAAATGCCTGTGATATGTGTATTATCTGCCACAAAACAAGATATGTGGCCAAGTTCTTTGGGAAAATACTGAAAGATACCTAGTTAATAAGGTATTGTCAATGGAAATTAATTGTATAGAGATTATTAATCATTACTAATTGATCATGTGGGAGATGTCATTTCTATTTCCTTCATTTTGTGTGCAGTTCCCCATATCCCCTGTCCACCATGTCATCATGATCCTTTGTTTTTTCCCTTCACGGTGTGTTTCTCAACTCTGAAAATTCAGCTGCTTTTTCAGGAACATCACCATCTTATTTGGGGAGAGAAAACTGCATTGCCAATACTTAAGTACTTAAGTTACTTATAGACTTTATGTGTAAACATACTTTGTGTCCATTTCTTACTCAGAAGCGGGGATTTCCAGATCCCTTTGAGCAGAGGCAACCTATTCTTCAGCCCTTTTCCCCAAACTGCAAATGTGTGGTCGCAATCAGAAACTAGTTTTCGTTAAGGAACATTATATAATTATGCAAGTATGATATACATACCGTGACCTTTTTTAGAATTTGAAGAGGTGACTAGCCACAACCAGTTTTTGAGAAAATTAAATGCTTCAAAATGGTGATTGCTATTAGAGTGTCTTTTATTTTGAGGGGGCTGGGAGTAAGGAGTGGAGTAGCCGCATATGTTAGTAAGGTTTGCCAGATTAGAGAGGAAGAGCAAGCCAGACTGTCTTTATTAGCCATATTTCTTGCAAGAGATGATGGGAAATGGTGTGGGTGAAGAAACCAGGGGATGACAAAATTAGGGAAAGAAGTGGGACTGCAAGGAGGTAAGTGTGTCTGAGTTGGCTTTCTCACTGCACTTCTGCATGTAAGCACACACCATCCATTAGGTTACCTGTTTGTTCCAGGAGGGATTAAGTGAAACAATTGCATTAGCTCTTTTTGTTTTTATGATTTAGCCGGTATTTGTTATGGGCTTTAAAACACATCTGTTTTTGTTTTTTTTTTATGATTTTATTTATTTGTCAGAGAGAGAGAGAGAGAGAGAGAGAGCACAAGCAGGAGGAGAGGCAGGCAGAGAGAGAAGCGGGCTCCCCACTGAGCAGGAAGCCTCATGATGTGGGACTCAATCCAAGGCTCTGGGATCATGACGTGAGCCTAAGGCAGACAGTTAACCAACTGAGCCACCCAGGTGTCCCCCCAAAAATCTATTTTTTTAAAAGATTTTTATTTATTTATTTGACGGAGAGAGAGAGATCCCAGGTAGGCAGAGCAGCAGGCAGAGAGAGAGGGGGAAGCAGGCTCCCCGCCAAGCAGAGAGCCTGATGCGGGGCTCGATCCCAGGACCCTGAGATCCCGACCTGAGCTGAAAGCAGTGGCTTAACCCACTGAGCCACCCAGGTGCCTCAAAAATCTATTTTTGAAGTATATATACTTCTACTTTGAAGTATATATACTATTTTGGAGTATATATACTATTTTGGAGTATATATAGCTTATTAATGTTCAAAAGTAACAAGCTTCCAGATGAAAAAACAGAACCTGATCAGCACCCTATAATCCCCTTTATATGGTTTTCCAGTCTCCTATCCCCTTTCCTTTAACCACTCGTTTAACTTCTAACAGCATAGTTTTTCCTTTTGCAGTCTTTAAGGAAGCTTCTGTGTGTGAAAAGATAAGTAATATAATAAAATAAATAGGCAGGGCTAAAGAGAACAGCAGGAATCAAAAACTTTTGAGAAAGGAGGTGTCGAACTGCTGATTGGGGAATGATTTTGAGTAGAGAATTCTATCTCTCAGTTCTACTCATTAGAGTAGAATTTAATTTAATTTTAGTTCTATTAAAATATAGATGCCACCAGGATGATTAAGGCTATAGTTTGTTGATACTCAGATACTTTCTTTTTTTAACTGAGGGAACGGGAATATAGATTAGAGGAGTAAATCTCAGGACACTTTGGGAGAAGTCCATTTTGTTGCAAGTTTTAGACACCAGAGGGCAGTATGAAGGCATTATGTTTCATCTGCAGTGGGATTCAGGAAGAGAAGTGAGGTTATTGTCTAACTTGTATTTTTGCCTGAAAAAAAATCATCTTGCTTTGCACACAAATCAAATTTTTGAAAAGGTAATGTAGCCTGTGGGCCTTTGGGCCATTTACTTAACTTCTGGGGGCCTCAGTTTTTCTATCTATAAAATGGGAGTAATAATAACCTAGCTCATATAATTTGAGTTAATACTGAATATGTGAAAGTATGGAACACAGTAAGCTCTATACAAGTGTTAGCTTCAAACAGTCACAACAAGTGCCTCTCTTATTTAAGTGTTAGGGTTGAAAAAAGTCTTAAGACTGCCTTCCTTTTTACTTTACTCTCATTCATAACCAGTTAACTGCAAATATCATTAAAGTAATAAATGAAAATCATTTAAAAGTAAAAACTGTAGTAGTTCTCTGCCTTACTCTTACACATCCCTTAAGTTTGATCTCTGCTTTTAACTCTTTTAGTTATGTCTTTGTTGTTTGCCTCGTTTTTCTATAACACAGATTTCTGGGCCCTACACAGAGGTTCTTCTTCAGTGGATCTGGGTGGGGCTCAAGAATTTGCATTTCTGACAAGTTCCCAGGTGATGCTTATGTTACTGGTTTGGGGACCACACTTGTGAGCCACTTTCTCTAGTCCACAGAGCTCATTGACTTGTAAAATGTCACAGGGATTTGAACTGGGAGGTTGACTCAATAGCTAAAATAAAGTAATGAGCAAATCATAACTGAGTGGCTTAATACTGAGTATAGAATAAAGCTCAAACTCTACATGGAATTCACCGTCTAGCTCTATCCACCTTTCCATTTCTCACCTCATCTCAGTACCCCTTGTACATTTTAGCATTGCTGAACTTACAGCAACTTAAAAAGTGTGCCGTGGTTTCTCATCAGTGTTTTTTTTAATTAATTAACTTATTTATTTAAAATTTTTATTAACATATAATGTATTATTAGCCCCAGGGGTACAGGTCTGTGAATTGCCAGGTTTACATACTTCACAGCACTCACCATAGCACATACCTTCCCCAGTGTCCATAACCCCACCACCCTCTCCCTTCCCCCCTCCCCCCGGCAACCCTTAGTTTGTTTTGTGAGATTAAGAGTCTCTTACGGTTTGTCTCCCTCCCAATCCCATCTTGTTTCATTTATTCTTTTCCTACCCCCCAAACCCCCTACATTGCATCTCCACTTCCTCATATCAGGGAGATCATATGATAGTTGTCTTTCTCTGATTGACTTATTTCGCTCAGCGCATACACGCACGCGCGCACACACACACACACACACACACACACACACAATGGAATACTATGCAGCCATCAAAAGAAATGCAATCTTGCCATTTGCGACGATGTGGATGGAACTAGAGGGTATTATACTGAACGAAATAACTCATCAGTGTTTTTTGATATGCTGTTCTTTCTTCATGGAATTCCTGACCCTATTTGGCTGCCTAGAAATACCTTCATTGTCTTCGTTGCTTTTCCATCGCTGCAGAATTAGATGTTTCTACCTCCCATGTGCTCTTGAAACAATCTATGTACTTCTACAAGAGTACAGATCACAATATATTTTTAACTACTTGTTTGTCTTCTTTCTAGCTTGTAAGCTCCTTGGAAAGAGGGACTTGGCATTTTACATTTTGTTTTCACTGGCTTGGTATGGTTATTGGCATATAATATGAGCTATATTGGCATATAATGTGTCAAATAAACATTTGACTAAATTAAGACAGGGAATTGGATGATCTGGAGACCCAAAAGTATAGACTGCTTATATGGGGTTTTGTTGTCTTCAGTTTCAAGGAGCAAATCTACATAAGCAGCGGTGTACACTCCCTTAACATATATGATGCTTCTGGATTTGTTAGGACCATGTATGACCCAGATGTGGACCTTGGGCTGTGTTTGAGCCCCTTTCAGTTAACAATAGCTGAGGTAGTTTAGGATAGTGGGAGCCAATGGGTTTCTCTAACAATCACACAGTTCCAAAATGATGAGCATTTTGATCATTTTCATTTTTCATATCTGTCTTTTAGAATCTGGCCTATCTTTCAAGGGCCAGTTGAAATGCTACCCCTGTAAGAAGCCTTCCTTGATTACCCCTGGGGGACCTTTCTCTTCCCTAAAAACAGTGTATCACTGGCACATCCTGTTTATTTGTATTTATTTGCATTAACATTTACCTTCCCTTCTAGATTGTTTACACCTGTAAGACACTGCAATTTGGAATCACACTTAGGAAGATATTTTAAAACTATGCCACGGTGGTTGAACTTTTACCAGTATATAGGTAAAAGTTATTGGAGCTTCTGTTCAGAAGAAGAAAAAGAGAAAAAAATACCTGATTTATTATATCTGTGTTTTAGAAATATAATCGACAGTAATGCGGAGAGGCTGGGTGGAAAGCATAGAAAACAGAACTGCTCTGTGGTTCAGATAAAAAATGATATTAGCAGAAAGAGAACTTGAAGGGAAAGAACAGACATTTTAGAAATGCAGTTTGCTTCCTTAATGATAGTTTATATGGTCGTGATAGGGAACTCACAGTGATACTGAGGACATCGACTAGAATGCTTTGTGGTTGCAGTAAGAGAAAACCTGTCTCAAACTAGCTTAGACAGTGAAGGTGATTTCTTCACCTCTGTAATAGGAATAGTTTGATCAGTGCACTGAAACAGTCTTTCCACGATTCTCTTAGTACTGCCATTCTCAGCTTTAAGAGTCTATGTGTACAAACCATGTTTCTCTAGAAGAAACTGTACCTGGGTCCAGAGTTTGAACCCAAATCTTGAGCTTCATACTGATTGGACCAATCTTTCTGGCCACACTCTGGCTGTTATATATAAAACAGTTGGATACTGAAAAAAATGCTGGGGAGGTAGAGTTCAGGTCAAGTTCTCTCAAGGTACATAGCTAATACATAGTGGGAAGGTGGTGTTGGAGGAGATAGCCATAATATTCCTGAGAATTTCTGTTGTAGAAGACGATGTTAGTTGGAATAAGAAATAGAAAGAGGTACAGGTTTGAGAAAACACTAATGAGTCTGATTTTGTAGGGGTCAGGGAAAATAACAAGCAAGAGCAGCATTTCTGGATGAGAGCGTGACCTCAGAAGGTCTCTAAAAAGGGAAACAACTGGGCTTGTTCTAGGAACTAAGAGAAAGTCATTGGGAATGGCTTCTTCTTCTTCTTCTTTTAAATTTTATTTATTTAACTGACAGCACAAGCAGGGGGAGCAGCAGTGAGAGAGGGAGAATCAGGCTCCCCACTGAGCAGAGAGTTCAGTGTGGGGCTCAATCCCAGGACCGCGGGATCATGACCTGAGCTGAAGGCAGATGCTTAACCAACTGAGCCACCCAGGCCACCCCCACTGGGTCAGGCTTCTAATGAAGGGAGGATTAGATAAGATGAGGTTGGCAGTAGGCTGATGTCTTTTGGGTCATGGTAAGGAGTTTAGATTCTAAATGCAATGGGAAATCATTGAAAGGTTTTAACTACTTAAGTGACATGATTCAGTATACATTTTATCTTTTTTTTTTTTAAGATTTATTTATTTATTTGAGAGAGTGCACACACGTGTGCATGCAGGCGGGATGGGGGGAGGGGCAGCAAGGGAGGGGGACAAAGACAGAACCTCAGGCAGACTCACCGCTGAGTGTGGAGCCCGATGGGCATGGAGCATGGGGCCCGAGCTCAATCGCAAAATCCTAAGATCATGACATCTGAGCTGAAATCAAGAGTTGTAACCCACTGAGCCACATAAGCACCCCCCAATATACATTTTAAAAAGATAATTCTTGTTGGTTCATGGAGACTGGAATAGATGGGATTGGAATGGGTGCAAGAATAGTTACAGGCTGTTGAGTAATCCTGGCTTGAATTAGACAGGTGTGGGGAGGAAGAAATGAAGAACAGTAATAGACTACAGAAATATTTTGTAGTTAGAGTTAATTAGTTCTTATGATAGAGTGGATTAAGAGTTGAAGGAAACAAAAGGATTAGACTCTTAGTTTTGTGGCTTGAACTGCTGTTTGGACATAATAAGGGGGAAAACTGGAGAAGGGATAAGTCTGAGAGGGAGATCACTTTGCAAAGCCAAATTTGAGATGCCCATTATGTTTTCAAGAGAATATCTCAGGTAGTTGTCTAAATGAGTCTGGAGCTCATGTGAAAGAGAGCCAGGGCTGGAGATGTCAAGTTGGCGTTCTCACTCATCAGAGAGATGGTATTAATGCATCAAAATGTGGGAAAATGTGGGTCTCAGGATTTGAGATGGCCAGGAGAATGAGTACCCTCCCTTGATAATCTCTGGATTTCAGCTTCTTATTTCATTTGTAGTTTTGAAATTCATCCTGTTTTATATATTGACTTGATTTTGTTAATTAATTGATTCTGATAATTCTTCAGTAACTTTTCTGGGTTTTTTTCCCGCTTCCAATTTTGGCTGATCATGGGTATCAGGATTGAAATAATAATAAAATTTATGTCTTTTGTGCTGTACTTGAAAAATCTGCTTAGGCTTTGAGATCAGTTACTGAAATTGCCTTTCCTTCTTTCTCTTCTTCAGGCTGACCTCTCTATAAACTTTTCTGCTTATGTGTACTTTCTTCTGAAACCTATAGATTTGCTTTTTTAAAAATTAATTATTTTAAATATGCAGTATATGTGTATGACATGAAAATCGAAAGATACAGAAAAGTTCTCCTGCCCTTACTCATCCATTACCTTTTCTGAAAGTAAGCCATGTTCCTAGGTCTCGTGAGTCATTCCGTATCACTTCACATAAGATTAGTTGCATGGTATTCATTCTACTCTTATCATATCATGATTTATTTACCAGTTTCCTAGTATAGACTTAGGTTTTTGCTGACTTTTATTATACTGGAAAAGGTTCTTCAAAAGATACCGCTATAAATAGTATCATTTTCTCGGAGTATGAATATACCAGGATAAATTCCAGAGTGGAATTGCTGGGTCAAAGAGTTTATGCATTATAAATTTTGATAGATACTGCCAACTTGTTCTTCCTCCAGAGGTTATACCATTGTACTTTCTCACTAGCAATGAGACAACACAGTGTCATATGTTGACACATGTCAACACAATGAGTTACCAACTCCTTGATCTTTGCTGCTAATCTTGAGAGGTGAAAAATGAGTCTTATTGAGTCCTGTAGAATTTGAATGATTACAGAGTGGCTTTGATTGGATTTTACTGAATTAATGAAATGATGATTTTATGATTGTTAGTACATGTATGTATTTTTTCAGACCACCACAAGTGTTCCTAAGTGACTGAAGAACATTATTTGATTATATTTGAACCATACATTATCATATAAATGTTTAAATCACTAAGTATCCTTAATTTGCAGGTTTTATCTGAGAGAACTAATATTGAACTTTGGGTTTGTGCCAACATTATTCGTCTCTTTAATGATGATAACACAATTCCCTTCATTATACGGTATCGAAAAGAGCTTATTAATAACCTCGATGCTGATTCTTTGAGAGAAGTTCGACAAACCTTGGAGGAGCTCCGGTAAGAAACCTGGGAAGGGAGGAGCCTACTATGAGTGGAAAGAGGCCTTGTGAGCCAGTGAGGAGAAACAGGAGGAAGTGAATGACAGCATATTTCAACAGTCCCATTGCTTTGTCGTCTTGAATTATTGTAATTGAATATAGTCGCCTTCTGACAGAGAAAGTCAGGTTCATTTTACTTTTTTAGGTGTGTACAGAGTCCCTCTGCTGGAGCATTTATGAATAGCTTGGGCGCACATGAGCAGGAAGGAGGTTTGCCTTAAAAGTGTGTGCTTAAGAGTTTGACCTTCATATTGTCTGATAGAAATAGTTGTGCATAATGGCAAAGGAAGGAAACTGAGAAACAGAATCTTCAATAGCTTATGTAAAACTGTCCTCTTAATACTATGAAGTCCCTAAATGGCGAGTTTTTTTTGGCAGTATAGAGTTTGGTGGCAAATATGTTTATTTCCTTTTTCTGATCTTTTAAAGAGCATGGTAATTTGATATTAGTGGGTTTTAAGTTTTGTATAGCTATAGAATGAAAAGCATCCTTTAAAAAAATTATATCTCTGGACTTACTGTAATGACTCAGAAATAAGCATGCAAAGACTATAAGATTAACTCTATTTTTCAGTAGAGTTTATTTAAACATTCTTCACCATTCATGCATTTATAGCTTGTCTCCTACATGCCAAGCACTGTGTTGTTAATGTGTGTGTTCTTCAACTGTACAAGGATCCGATAAAAATTGGATAGAATCTTACCTTCAAGCCATTCTAAAAGTGCTAAAAGTTATTTTTTACAAGCAGCCTAATACTCTTCCTGGGTGGGAGGAACCTGCATGTCACTAGCATTTCTACACCTTTTGTTGAAGTTCTTTTAGTGCCAGGAGGATTAAAATGCTAATAGGTGGAGAGTTATATTTCCTTGAGAGGCAAAATCAATTAGCCAGCCCAGAAGTAAATGACTAGCTAATCAAGTGGTTTCAGATTTAAGTCTTCCAGGCCCAAGTTAGTATAATCAAGCATCAAGGGATACAAACTAGAGATCCTAACTCCTAAGAGGGGAAGCATCTACTCCAGCCAATGACTGACATGTGGGCTTCTCCACTCAGTTTGCCAGCTTGTCCTATTTTTTTTTCCCCCCAAAGAACCTGGTAATCTGAGTTTTTATATAAAAATTTTCAGGGCCAGGTGAAACCATCTAGAGGCCACATGTAGAAGGCCAGTAGTTTACAAATTGTGAAGTAAGCTTTCTGTTTGGTTGAAGGCAAGATAGTGAAGAAAATCTGAGTATTTGGGGATCTGAAATTGAGGAAAGTATCACAAACAAGCAAGGATAATTTACTTTAAAAATTAAAGGTATTCTAATAATTTTTGGTTGTATGGGGGACAAATAGAAGCTTTATGTCAAGATTACTATTATTTCTTTTTCTATTAAAAAAAACACTTCAGCAGAAGAGTTCATTCCCTGGGTATCTGTTAGTAGTGAAATACTTCAAATATTAGTGGAGGATATTTCTCTGAGTAAGTGGGGGCATTGACTGGGTCTTGGAAGATGTTTGTATACCATGCAGAGATTTGGAAATGGGATATGGTCTCTGTTTTTTTCTTAAGCTCAACATTTTCTATAACTAGAGCATTGATTTTCAATCTGTTAATTGTTATCTGTAAAGGAGCAGTGAAACTAATGTAGTGGGTCGTTACCACTTTAACAAAAATTAAATAGAGAATAGAAAATGTAAGAGTGTGATTTATGTAGTAAAAGTAAATATTGTTTCATGAAAATATTTACTGTATGTTTATGTAACTATTATATATATTTATATTATGTTTCTATAACTTTATCTAAAATTATTTACATGTATATGTGTAGTAGGTTGCAAGGTGAAAAATTTTTTACTGAGGGTCATTGTTAAAAATGTGAAAACAAAGGTTGATTATATATAGTAGGAAAAGTTCCTATTTTCTCTAAAGATGCCTTTCCTCTTCCATATATGCAAGCCAGTAGGACACTGGCCTTTTGTCAAAATAACCCTGGTGGGCTTCAGCCTCTGAAAACAGTCTTGGGCTACCAGGAATGTAAAAGATACACAGGTTGTAATCTAAGTACTGCATATGCTTCCTATTTAATTTACAGTCTTTTTTTTTTCTTTTTTGTAAGTAGATCTAATTTTTTTCCTATCAAACATTTCTAATAATCTATATTTTCATCTAACTTTTTCCCATCATTTTAGCAGTTCCAATTAGGCAGATGCTGTAAGTGGTAACAGGTATCAAAATAAGATGAGAGGCATTAGATATAACGATAGGATTTGTATTCATAGTACAAAATCATCATAAAGTGGTGGTATGACTGTGCCCTTGCCCCTGCCTATGCATCGATTCCTGGAATCAGCTTTTCTCTGTGAAATCCTGGCTCTCTCCATTGGATAATGGTATTTTGAAACCAGGTATGGGTGCTAGGTTTGCTGGTCCTGAGTGGTGATACCCAGTAGCAATGAGCACATCTAGCACCCATAACTTGGTTTCTATGTACTATTCACCTGATTCTAGGGCTGGGGCAAGGAAAGTAAAAGCCTGGAATATTGGGTACCAGAGAATAAGGAAGTGTTCAAAGAATGATGGGGGTATGTCAAAAGAACACAGAAACTAGCCTTGGAGGGGTTACTTCTGGTCAAATTCAGAATAATTGAGCATCAAAATAAGTGTTCATAATGGATTATAACCATGAAATTAAAAACCCTGAGTCTGTGGTGATATAAATAAATCAGCAAATAATTTGAAAGTTTAATAAGGAGTGGGATAATTAAATAGTTTTAGAGTACCTTTCCAAAAAATACTTAATTATAAAGAAATAAAGTAGCTGCATGATGGAGAAACCCACAGATACTATCAGATGATCTAAGGGGATTAGTAATGTACAAGTGAAAACCGTTTGCCCCCTAAAGGATGCAGTGATAAGAACACGGCATTACTTCTATAACATCAGAGAAACTCAAACTAGGACATTCTACAAAATAACTGGCCTGTAACATCTGAAGTATCAAAGCTTTGAAAATCAAAGGGACACTGAGGTACTGTTTCAGTTTGAAGGAGACCATAGACACATGGCAATTACATACGACCCACTCTTAACAGAATTTGCTGTCAAGGACATTAATGAAACAGTTGGTGAAACTTGGGTGAGATCTGCGGATTAGAATATAATAATACATCTGTATTCATTACCTCATTTTGATGGCTATATTATGTAGGAGATTTTTGTTTATAGAAAATATACACTAAAATATTTGGGTAATGGTAACTTATTCTTAAATGGCTAGGAGGAGAAAAAATATTCTTATCTCACCTACAACATTCCTGTAAGTTTGAGATAGCTCAAAAAGGAAGTTTTGACACATAAGTCTTGTATATTACAAAAGTTTTTATTTCCAGGGCTGTTGCAAAGAAGGTTCATAGTACAATCCAAAAAATTAAGAAGGAGGGGAAGATGTCTGAGTGCTTGTTAAAAGCCTTGCTGAACTGTAAAACTTTTGAAGAACTAGAACATGTGGTAAGGAACTCTTTTAATCTTTTTTTTTTTTTAAGATTTTATTTATTTATTTGACAGAAAGAAGCAAAAGAGGGAACACAAGCAGGAGGAGTAGGAGAGGGAGAAGCAGGCTTCCTGCTAAGCAGCTAAATCCCAGGACCCTGGGATCATGATCCGAGCTGAAGGCAGGTGCTTAATGACTGAGCCACCCAGGGTCCCGGGAACCCTTTTAATCTTTTTTTTTTTTTTTTAAATATTTATTTATTTATTTATTTGAGAGACAGAGATCACAAAGTAGGCAGAGAGGCAGGCAGAGAGAGAGGGGGGAAGCAGGCTTGCTGCTGAACAGAGAGCCCAAGGCAGGGCTCGATCCCAGGACCCTGAGATCATGACCTGAGCCAAAGGCAGAGGCTTAACCCACTGAGCCACCCAGGTGCTCCTCTTTTAATCTTTTAATATAATACCTACCTAATTATATTATGATTTCTATCTTTTTATAGTTAAATAAGATCTGGAAATAGAAAGCTAAAGTCATCAGCCATCATTATTTAATTCAATAAAGTGCTTATTCAATAAATATCTATCAATTTTTTTTTTTTTGTATGGTTTGCTAAGATATGTCTCCAGGGCATTCCCAGTTGAGTGGGGAGACAAAGAAAGGAGTGTAGGTTATGGAATTGAGAATCCCAAAGGAGAGTGCTCAGCTGGAGGCCTAGCTGTGAGGGTCTTCAGCATGTAGTTGGTCTTTAGAACCATGAGAATGGAAGATTTCACTCAGGGAGAGTTTGTGGATAAGCAAGTCAGGGTAGACCATTGAGGAACACTAACTTTTGAAGCATGGATGGAGGAAGGGAGAACTGAAGGAGACATGGAAAGAAAAGTTAGGGAATTAGGAGGAGAATCAGGAGTAATGACACCATGGAAGACTATAGGGAAGAGAGTCTGAGAAGAAGGTAATCATCATTTGTTAAGTAAATAAATGTAGCGGGAGATTTGGCAAGATAAGGACCGAAAAATGTATATTTGGTAAGTAGGGGATCATTGTGCCGCTTTGGGATACAGCTTTCAGCAAGGTGTGAGAAGCCCAATGGCTCAAGTTGAGGAGTGAATGTGTGTTAAGAAGTAGAAACATTGTGTGTCGGTGACTATTAGCTATTAGAGGAGCTCCCTTGGGTTGAGGAGAGGACCTTCTAGTCCTTATAATCCAGGCAGAATTTTTAAGGTGAGTGAACACAAACAAATGACTAATGTGAAGTGAATAGAAAAGTGTAAAGAATCAGATAAGGAATGACCATCTTTGTATAGCTGGTAGTCTCTGGTTAGTATTAATTCATCTCTGAAGGGAGAGGAAAGAGTGAGAAAAGGATGTCTTTAGCATACCCATCATGTCTTCTAATTTTGTGTTTTAATTTTGACTTGCTTTTTAAAACTGAATGATATGGTATGTTTTCTGACTTTTTTTTTCCCTTCTAGTCAGCGCCATATAAAACTGGGAGCAAAGGCACAAAAGCCCAAAGAGCTAAGCAGTTGGGATTAGAAGGAGCAGCCAAGACACTGCTTGAGAATCCAGGGGAGCTCAATCTGCTATCTTACATTAGACCCAATGTGAAAGGTACCAGCTTTACTTCAAGAGATTATCCTTGTTTCTTTTTCTTTTTCCTTTTTTAATTTGAAAAGTATGTCCAAAAAATTGTTTCATTACGTAATGACTATACAAAAGAGTATTATAGCACATAACGAATAAATAGCTCTAATAAAATAAACCCCTATGTACCTCCTGCTACCATTCAGCTTCCTCTTTTGATGAAGTGCCTGTTCTAGTCTTTTGCCCATTTTTATTGTGTTGTTTCTCTTTTTTTTATTAATTTATAAGTACTTTTTAAGATAGTCTTTCTGTTATGTGTATTATAGATCTTTTCTCTCAGTATGTAACTTTTTTTCACTTTCTTTGTGCTGCCTAATAAATAAACAGAAAATAGAAGATCTTAATTTTACTAGTTAGTTTATTAATCTTTTCAATTTTGCTAATCTTTTCTCTAAGATACTTGCTTTTTTTTTCCTTTTTAGAGAAATTTCTTCATTTCCCAAGGTTTTAAAGAATGTCCTATATTGTCTTTTAAAACTTTGACTCTTTCTAAAAATTTATTTAATTATAAAAGTCATCTACTTTTTAAAAAGAATTTCAACGGTTCTGACATAATTAGTTATAAGGTGAAGTTCTATTTCCACACTTCTACTCTCCAGGAGTAAAGGGTCCTTTTTCTGAAATGTATCTTCCTAACCTTTTGTATTTGTATGCACAAGACTAAAAGTGAGATGGAATGAGAGTAGGGGAGAGAGAATTTCTAAGAGAAACCCATGGAAAGTGACTACTGATACATGTCAAAATACATTGGTTTTATTGACAAAATAAGCCCTAGAGCGAGTGCTCTTTGAGGAAGAGTGGCTTTTTATGGGAGTGCTCTGACAGGATAGGATGGAGGGGGAGATTGGTGCTCTCCTAAGTACTCTATGCTCATTCTAGTTTCTTTAGCCTTCCGTTTATTCTTTTGGCTAGGAGACCTAAGTGTCTATAGGGGGCAGTCTCTGATAAGAATATCCACATTCTGTACTACACTATAGAGAATGCTAGTGTATTATAACCTGCTTTCATTTTAAACTATTCAGCAATGTGAGTTTGCGATGAAAAGATTAAGGATGAGTGTCTAAAAATACAAATATCTGTTCACATACAAATACACACATCTTAATATTTATTTTGAAAACGGCATTAATTAAAAGAAAAAGCACATAAGCATTGAATTTAGAGATGGATTGAAATGAGTAAAACTCAAGTTTGTTTAATTTTTTAATGTCTGTTTTTAATTGGATTTTCAAATGATGCAATTTTAATGTTTTACTAGTGGCTGAGACTGTAAAGCCAAGCATTAAGGTCAGCCACAGCGGGGACTTTCTTGCCCAGTGATAGTATGTTTTCTTAGAATCAAATATCGGAGTTTTCAGAATATCAGATACACAAAGGTTTATTGTCTGTTT
Organism: Martes martes; assembly: GCF_963455335.1. Taxonomy (NCBI): domain Eukaryota; kingdom Metazoa; phylum Chordata; class Mammalia; order Carnivora; family Mustelidae; genus Martes; species Martes martes. Next base: position 62,224,148 of record NC_137896.1, read on the forward strand.
TTACTCTTATGATTGATTTCCTTTCCTTTCCACCTCCTTTGGTACAAAGTTTTCCTTAGTTTGCATACATACTGAGTTCCTACTGGGTAGGTTTGATAACTCTGCTTCTTTAAGGCGTGGCTATATACGGTGATGCTCATGAACTACATGGTAATGGACACTTGGTGATACTTCTGATAATGGGGCTCCGTCAGGGCTCAGTGCAGTTATGGAAGTACTAGCACATATATTGAACTTTCTGTTTACTTTATTCCCTCCTCCTTTTACTCTGATCATAAATGTCGAAGAATTACAATTAATTCCAAACAAGTTAGATACTGGTTTTTAAGTTTGTTTGGATTGTTTTTTCTTTTCTCTGCCCCCTCATTGCTTGGGCTGTACACATACTCATGATCATCCTCAATTCTCTTGGTTTTCTAAAGAAATATTTTTTGTCATTCCTGTCATGTCTCAAAGAAATGTTTAAGAAACCAGCTATTTCACTGTGAAATGGAGGACACTTCTTAGTTGCCACAGACCAATAAGAACTTGGTCTGAAACAAAAAGATACATGTGCCACAAATGGACTATATCCTAGAATTTTCAGAATATCTCCATGTTGTTTAGAAGGAGGAGTAGCCAATTGCTTTGTTGTGTGGAATAAGAGGTATCCTTATTGCAGATAAAGTGAAAAGAAGTGTTTGCCCTTCAATTTTTATTACAATTGTGGAGCTTTGAAGAAACTGGCTGGGAAGTTTTTACTACAACAAAGGAGATATGATTTTCTGCTTCTCTGATCCTTATTTTCTTCTGATTTCATTGAAGCTCTAAACTTTTTGAACTCATATTATTTTTGGCTGTCTTAAGCCCCAATGATCAATTCTGTGTGATGGAAAAAGATGCTTATTCAAACATACAAGACTCTTCCCAGTCCTTTCTCTTCCTAGTTGGGACTGAGAGGGAGGTAATATAATTTGGATGAGCTACCCAAGTGACTCTGATCATTTCTACCTCCCATTAGGAACGTCTGCTCTAGAGGTAGCTCAAGGTACCTCCCCAGAAGTGTTTTTTTGTTTTGTTTTGAACTTTAATGGGTATCAGAATGATCTGGAATGCTCTGCAAAACAAAAATCCCCAAACTATACAAAATGTTGCTCTAGAGCTCTAGTGTAATTTTAATTATATAAGGTTTATTAATTATAAAATATTTTCAAATTGTATTTGCCAAAAATGATGGGGGCTTTTTAAAGGTCTCTTATTATAATAATAGAATATATAACTTCTTTTTTCTGTTCTCTCTCATTGATGATTCTCATTGGAGATACATTCCATCTTTACTTCTGACTTATTTCTTGGTGTTTTTATTAAATTTTGTGTAATGATGCTGTAAGGTGCTTTGGAACTCCAGGAATTAGTGCATAGTGACTGGTTTTCTGAGATGAAGCCTGATATAGGGAGAAGCTCACCCAAGAATAGACATTTATTGACTGCTTACTATATGTCACAGCTGTTCTAGGTCCTTTACATATACAACCTTCTATCTCTCAAAGGTAATTCACTCCTGAAAATCCCCCTATAGGGAAACTCTCTTAAAATGTAAACAGAATTTGTAGTAATTTTAGTGGTTAAATTTATTTAAAATAATTATAGTTATTTTAATAGTTAGGATTAGTTATAACAAAATCCAACAAGGCATATCTCTTTATTAATGACTCCATAAGTCTGTCTTCTTACTCCCTTTGTCTTTTGTACCTATTACTCATTAAAACTATGCTCTCAGAAAAACATATTGTGATAGTTAGTGCTTGTGTATTTCAAACTTTAATACGAGAAGAAAAGCTTTAATGGATATAGAACAACTAAGAAGAAATGGAAAAAAAGCAATGCAAATGATCTTTCTCAGTGTATATATAAGTTGATGTCACAGGGGCCATAAGGTTCAAGAGTTGCTGCTATAAATTAGCAAACCAGAAGCACTTGGAAAGAACGTAATGCACCATTGGTAGACAATTCAACTATGAAGATGAATGACATAATGGCTCTTGTTTGGTGCTCATGAGATTTGAGAAATTCAAATGGGTCATTAAAAATGTGAATAAATGCCTCATAAGTCAAAATAAGAATATCAACAAAATTACTTGTAAAGAGTAGTTTTTGTAACTGGTATGAAATAGTATACCTTAGGTTATAACTCTGTTAATACATATTTCCCATAGCACATTTATTCTTCATAAATACTTCATGAAGCAGGTGCTGTTATTCCATTTTTATAGGAAACTGAGGCACAGAGAGGTCAAGTGATTTGTCCAAAGTTACACATTCGGTAACTGATGAAACTAGGATTTGACCAGGTGGCTGGCTCCAGAGCTGCATTTTTTTGCCACTAGGTTATATGGTATGTAAAGGTCCTGTGTTATTGCTTTGGAGACTTGTTATGTTTTTGTAGAGGTAAGCTAGTCACTGCTATGATACTTCTCTGTCTTAAGGTTTTCAATTTAAGGGTTTATTTCCACTGAAATAAATTTATTGTGATTTAATTATCGACTTAAAAAACCAATCTGTAGTTCTTTCTTTGTTTTCCTCCTTACCCTTCTCCTAAAGGACTTTCAGTACTCCAGGATATTGAAACAGGAGTGCAGCATATTTTAGCAGACATGATTGCTAAAGACAAAGACACGCTTGACTTCATTCGGAAATTGTGAGTAACTCTTTTATAGAGTTTTCTGCTTTGTGGACTCATGCTGTTAAGGGTCATGTGGTTAGTGCTAACACTAGTGTTCATTAAAATCTTTATTTTTAGACTCCTTTTTTGGTAGCAGAACTCTTTGTTCAAGCAACAGAACCCAATATGTAAAACAGATAAAAGTAAAGTTGCTTTAATTGAATTCTAGGCAGGGAGCCTGGAACTCTGCCTGCTCATCCTCCTTATGCTGACACACCTCAGTGGAGGGCTCTGAGGAACAGTTGAAAACCCATTGCATTATATGATGTATGCTAAAGAGAGAGTCATATCCATTTAGACTGGGTGGCATGCTTCTTAGACATACTGTGATGTATGTACTTTACATGTATTATAATATCTAATTTCTGGTATTTATAAGTGATTGAGTTAACTTGAGAATGTTTAAATTCAGGTATAGATCCAAGTGCTGACCTCAAAATGAATTTCAGTTGATGGAGAGAGCTGCTTATCCATGGTATCATGGTCCATTTATAAGAGATTAAAACCTCATGACCTAGGCCCTACTTGGGCTTTTGGATCTTATGCCTCATTAAAAAAATATATTATCTTAAAACCCTATTTTAATATGTTTTTCGGCTGTGTATCAGCAGAGAAGACAGGGTTTTGCCAGCAGTTTGCTCTTATTTCTCCACATCTCTGAGGTGTGCAGAGAGGAAAGGTAGAGATGAATCAGTTGACTGCAGTGGCTTTTCAGGGTTTTTGTTAATACAGGGAGAGAAGTTTCCTATTTCCTCAGTAATAGTAATTCCTAGTAGGAATGAGTCAAAGGAAGAAAATTGCCAAGATTTAAATGTGTTTATAAGTAATTATCCTACCAAAATTTGTTTCAGTTTTATACACCATCACTGTAAGCTGTCCTGCCATTTCCTCGTTTCCCTTCTTTTTAGCTTTTACTTGGCTCTGACTGCCTAACTCAGTGGTTAGAAAAGGATGATCTCTAGAACAGAATTATTGATCTGGTATTTGTAGTTTTGGTCTCTTACATGACTGCAGATGAACTGATTTAGGCCTTGTATAGGAGGATTGGGTTGATATATATATATATATAGATCTGGAGGACCTGTGCTAGCAGAGTCCTCTTTTCATGGGTCAATACGTTTTTATATTTGGGCATCATTAAAAAAAAAATCTCATTTGGTAATAGCAGAAATTTTTTGCTAACATTATTTCCATATAATGTGTTTCTTTACTAACGCACATATTAATAACTGCTTGCTTTTTGAATATTTGTTTATCTGGACAGGTGCCAAAATAGGTATATTTGTATCCAATCATCTCTGGCAAAGGTGTCCTCAAAAAAAGTAAATGAGAAGGATGTTGATAAGTTTCTGCTGTACCAGAATTTTTCATGCAACATAAGAAACATCCAGCATCATCAGGTAAATAAAGAAACTGCTTATCCATGCTGATAGTAATAATAATGATGATACTTTGGATTTCCCTATTACTTTACTTATTAAGGAATTGAAGAATTTTAAGGCAACTATTTTCTTTTTTTTTTTTTTCATATAAGTTCTTATAATGTCCCATCTTTCCCATTTCACAATTGCGGAACTCAAGATCCAGAAAAGTTAGTAAAACTGAGCATTATTAGCAGAGTTGACAATATACCACTTCAGATATCTTGACATTTTGGCTGGTGACCTTTTGTAGTAGACTTTGCTTCTCACTGTGCTTGGCTTTGAGCTCAATACTGGATCTTTTCCGTATGACATACAAATTAGAGATAATCTGGTTTAGAATAAAGTGTGAGATCTCACTTAGTTGTGTAAATTATAGTTATTATATTTCTGTCTCTTAATATCATTTTTCAGTTTACTAATTTTTTTCCTAATTGTTATATCTACAATGTGGAAAGTGGCTTTTACGTCATATAGGGGGAAAAAGATGATTTACAAACGGAAAATAAAATAATACTGGCTTTACATTTACTTTTTTTTTTTTTAAAGATTTGTTTATTTATTTGACAGAGCGAGAGAGATCACAAGTAGGCAGAGAGGCAGGCAGAGAGAAGGGGAGGCAGGCTCCCCGCTGAGCAGAGAGCCCGATGCGGGGCTCGATCCCAGGACCCCGAGATCATGACCCGAGCCGAAGGCAGAGGTTTAACCCACTGAGCCACCCAGGCGCCCCCATTTACTTATTTTACCAGTGTTCTTTATTTCTTTGTATGCTTTTGAGTTATTGTCTACTGTCCTTTCATTTCTACCTGAAGGACTTCCTGTAACATTTCATGTAGGGCTGGTCTACTAGTGACAAGCTCCCTCAGTGTTTATCTGTAAGGTCTTAAACTTTGTTTTTTGAATTTATTTTTAATTGTGGTAAAATGCTAATGTATTTAACTTATAACTTTACCATCCTAACCATTTTTAAGTACATAGTTCAGTAATGTTAAGTATATTTATGTTGTTGTGCAACCAATCTCCAGAACTTTTTCTGGGTATAGAATTCTAGGTTGACAGTTTTTTCTTTCAGCTCTTTGATTTTATCATCCCACTGTCTTCTGGCCTCCATGGTTTTTATGAAGTATCAGCTATTAAACTTACCAAGTCCCTAACACATGATAAATTACTTCTCTTACTTCTTTCAGGATTCTCTGGCTTTAGGTTTTGACAGTTTGATTATAATGTGTCTCACTGTAGATCTCTTTGAATTTAATCCTTCTTGGGGTTCATTCTGATTCTTGGATGTGTTGGTTGTTTTTTATCAAAACTGAGAAATTTGGGTCATTATTTCTTCAAATATTCCTTCTGCCTCTTTCTTCTGTCCTGGGTCTCCTGTTATACATATGTTGGTATACTTGATAATGTCCCACAGGTTTCTTGGGCTCGCTCGTTTGTTCGTTCTTTCTTTCTTTCTCTTTTTCTTTTTCTTCTCAGACTGTATAATCTCAATTGACCTATCTTCAAGTTTGCTGATTCTTTCTTCTCCTTGCTCAAATGAACTATTGAACCCTTTCAGTAAATTTTACATTTTAGTCATTGTAGTTCTCAGCTCAGAATTTCTATTTGGTTTCTTTTGGTAATTCTCAACTCTGTATTGATATTCTATGTTTGTTGAGACTACAGTCTCCTGATTTTTAAGTCTCTCTGTGATTTCCTTTAACTCTGAGCATATATAAGATAGTTGATTTAAAGTGGTCTGGTAGGGGTGCCTGGATGACTCAGTGGGTTAATCCTCTGCCTTCAGCTCAGATCATGATCTCAAGGTCCTGGGATTGAGCCCCACATCAGGCTGTCTGCTCAGCCGCGAGCCTGCTTCCCCCTCTCTCTCTGCCTGCCACTCTGCCTACTTGTGATCTCTCTCTCTGTGTCAAATAAATAAAATCTTTAAAAATAAAATAAAATAGGGGCGCCTGGGTGGCTCAGTGGGTTAAGCCTCTGCCTTCAGCTCAGGTCATGGTCTCAGGGTCCTGGGATCAAGCCCCACATCAGGCTCTCTGCTCAGCAGGGAGCCTGCTTCCTCCTCTCTCTCTCTGCCTGCCTCTCTGCCTGTTTGTGATCTCCATCAAATAAATAAATAAAATCTTTAATAAAAAAATAAAATAAAAAAATAAAAATAAAATAAAATAAAGTGGTCTGGTAAGGCCAATGTCCGAGTTTCTTCAGGGATAGTTTCTGTTAGTGTCTTTTTTCCTGTAAATGCGTCATACTTTCTTGTTTCTTTGCATGTCTTGTAATTTTATATTAAAAACTTGACATTTTGAATATTATAAGTTGGCAACACTGAAATCAGAACCTCCCCCTCAGTATTTGTTGTTGCTGGTGTTGGGGATTTTGTTGTTTGTTTAGTGCCTTGTAAACTATTTTTGAAATGTCTTTATTCTTTGTTGTGTGATCACTGAAATCTTTTCCATTAGCTCAGTGGACCACTAGTTATTTGACAGAGATATTCATAATGCCTAGATAGACAAAACAAAAAACACATTTTCCTAGTTCTTGCGGATTGACTGTTGGGGGTTATCCTTCAACATTAGTATAGCAAGGCTGTTTACAGCTTTGCCCTTAACCTTCACTTCCTGTTTGCATGGTGCCCAAAGGTTAGTCAAAGGTGAAAGCTTAAGATCTTTTCAGAACATGTGTCTAGACCCAAGCATGCATACAGACTCCCGAGATTGTCTGATTTGTGGAGGAACTTTAAGAAGCCCTTTTCCCCTCAAGTATCTAATATTTAAGCTTCTTTTTCATCCAGATTTTTTGGTCTGTTTGACTGTAATCCCTGTAACAACCTGCTGTTGTCCCTTACCCCTCAACACTGTGACCAATTTATTTGCCTTTAAATACTTTTGACAAATGCCACTGAAGGGAATGGCTTCTGTCCTGGAAAAACTCTGAGACAGGCAAAACAAAGGCAAGCCCTTGAGTCCATTCTTCAGGGAACCATGAGACAGATCAGAACACACAATCACAAATTTTTGAGAATAAAGTCCATGTTGCTCCCTTTGGCACTAGCAACCTGTGCTAGGAATGTATGCTGTTATCTTCATGGCCACTGCTCATCTGCAGATTAGAAGATGGCAAATGGGTAAATTAATTTTCTTTAAAAGTTCCTCTGGTTGTTGTAAGCTTTTTATTAGGTCCTAGAGTTCTGAAAAGGTTGATTTTGACAGTTTTGGTCAGTTTGTTACTGTTGGAGAGGGATAGACTTTTGGAGTTCCCTTCTTTATCCTGTTGGTGATGTCACACCTAACAGCATCTTTTAAGTGTGCTAACAGTCCTTGCTCTATTCCAAGACCAGAATGTGGCTTTAGCATAAACTGTCTTTCTGTACCTTGTTTAATGGTTTTTAGGTTAAAGTTTACTTTGGTATCAGGATTGCAACCTGTATTTTCTTAATGGAAATCGATTCCTCGCTTGTTTTAATCTTAGCCCTACAGTTACATGAATTGCTTGCCTTTAGTCCTTTAGCCAGAACTTTCCAGTCTTTTGTTGTGATGATGCTTATTCTCTAGTCCAGTAGGGAGTTGGTCAGGTTTTGCTGTAGAGGACCAGAGAATAAATTCTAAATTTTCTGAGCCAGCTAGCTTTTGTTACACAACTGCCATTACAGCTGACAGTAGTCATAGATAATACAGAAACAAGGGCGCATAGATTTTAATTAAATTCTATTTATGCAAGCAGAGGTTTGACTGGATTTGGCCCGTGGACCATAGTTTACTGACCCCTGCTCTTCTGTATTTCTCAAGGAGGATGTATGTGTACAGTATTCTCTGAGTTTTAACACATTCACAGTTGTTTCCAGTGGGTTCGATACATGGACCCCTTAGATCAGTATAATATTTTTTGTTTTTACTTTCTTTCCTTAACTTTCTTAAATATGTTGGTCTGTTGTTGCCTTGCTTTATTTGCTGCTTAAGAGAAATCAGATGACAATCTAGTTCTTTTCTCTAGAAATGCCAAAGATGTGGGTCCATGTTGTTTTATTTTATTTATTAAGGTTTCATAGGAAGATGAGGGGGAGATTTGGAATCAAGAGATTGCCAGTGTTCTCCAATCCTGGAAGTCCTCAGTATGACATTTTTAAAATGAATTTTTCCTTCCATTTGCATTTTACTGTTTAAAGAAAAGATAATGAAAAAAATTAGAGTGCATTACCTTTCATGTGATATTTTCCATCATTACAACTATTAATTTTTTTAACTTAAACAGTGATATACAGACGTAAAAAGGTATTTGTTTGTTTGGTTTAAGGTAACATTAAGAGTCATCAATTACCCCCAAATTTTTCTTGGACACTTACTATATATTGGTTCCTACTTGGGGTGTGGAGGTGACATGGCCTTTGCTCTTGTTAGTTGTAAGAGTTACTTATCTGTTTTAGATCTAATTCTTTTATGTGATAAATGATTTGCAAAACTTTTCTGCCATGCTATGTATTCTTTTTTTACTTTCTTAATGGTGTCCTTTGATATGTAATTTTATCGAAGTCTAATCTATTTATTTTTTCTTTTGTTGATTGTGCATGTAGTGTTAAATGTAAGGTCTTACCTAACTCATAGTCATGAAGAATTTCTCTTATATTTTTTCCTAAGAGTTAATAGCTTTATGTCTTATGTTAAGGTACCAGTTTTGAATAATTTTTGTGTATGAGGATGTAAAGGAGTCCAGCTTCATTCTTTTGAACATAGCTATCCAGTTATCCCAGCATCGCTTATTGAAAAGACTGTTTTTCCCAATGAACTGTCTTGGCATCCTTGTTGAAAATCGATTGATTGTAGGTTTATGGATTTACTTCTGAACTCTTAATTTTATTCTGCTGATCTGTGTGGCTGTCCTTATGCTAGTGGCACACAGTTGTGATTACTATAGCTTTGTAATAAGTTTTGAAATCAGAAGGCAGGAGTCTTTCAACTTTTTTCTTCTTTTTCAAGATTGAATCTGGGTCCCTTGAATTTCTATATGACTCTTAGGATTTGTCGATTTCTGCAAAGAAACTAGCTGAGATTTGGTAGAAGTGCCTTGAATCTGTAAATCATTTGGGGTAGTATTTCTGTTTTAGCAATATTTAAGATATTGCTAAACATGGGATATTTTTCCATTCTTTCAATTTCTTTTAGCGATGTTTTGTAGTTTTCAGAGTGTGTGTTTTCCACTTCCCTTGTTACATTTATTCCTGAGTATGTTACTCCTTTTGGTGCTATGGTAAATGAGTTTTGTTTTTTTGTTTTTTTTAGAATGCTTATTGCTAGTGTATAGAAATTGATTATCCTGCAATCCTGCCAAATTCTTTATTAGTTCTAATAGTTCTATTGTGAATTCCTTAGGGTTCTTCATATGTAAGGTCATATTATATGCAAATTGGGATAGTTTTCTTTCTTTTCAATCTAGATGTCTTCTATTTCTTTTTCTTGTCTAATTGCCCTGGCTATAATCTCCAGTACAATGTTGAATAGAAGTGGCAAGAGGAGTCTTTCCAGTCTTTCACCATTAAATATGATACTATCTGTGGGGTTTTTTATATGTGATCTTTATCACATTGAAGAAGTTGTTTTCTATTTCTAGTTTGTTGAGTGTTTTTGTTGTGAACAAACCTGGAATTTTGTCAAATATTCTTTTTGCATCTATTGTGTAAGAAGATTATATGATTTTTCTTTTTTATTTTATTGGTATGATATATCATGTTAATTGATTTTTGGGTGCTAAACCAACCTTTTATTCCTGGAATAAGTCCCTCTTAGTCCTAGTGTGTAATCCCTTTTATATATTTATGGATTTGGTTTACTTTTTTTATTGAGGATTTTTATATTTTATTCATGAGAGAGAATCATTTTCATTTTTGCAATGTTCTTGTCTGGTTTGGGTATAGGGTAAATGGAGTTGAGAACCTTTTTCTTCTATGGTATATTTTGGAAGAGTTTGGAAGAGTTGGTATATTTTGGAATAATTTATGTTAATTTTTTAAATGGTTGCTAGAATTCTGTGGTGAAGCCATCTGGGCTTGGACATTTTCTTGTGGGAAAATTTTAAATTACTAATTTAGTCTTCTTTACTTATTGTAGATCTTTTCAGATTTTCTGTTTTATTCTGTTTTGGCAGACTGTCTTTTTAAGAATTTTTCCATTTTATTTAAGTGATACAATTTGCATATGTTGGTCATAGTATTCTTATGATCCTTTTTATTTCTATAACTTCCATAGTAATGGCCCCTTGTATTTTTGATTTTGGTAATTGGAAAGCTCCCCCCTTTTTTCTTGGTTTAGTGAAAGGCTTTTCAATTTTGTGATATTTTCAAAGAAAATTTTTGGTTTTGCCAGCATTATTCTGTTGTTTTTCTATTCTTAATTTTTCCTGTGTTCTTTATTATTTCCTTTATTCTACTTGCTTTGGGTTTGTGTACACTTCTTTAAAGGAATGTTTTTAATGTATCTTAAGACATTTGCTTAAGAGACAGACAACCTGATCTAATTTTAAGTTTTTATTTCACTTGTTATCTTTGTTATTTGGGATAAATTAGTTTTAAAAAATTAATATGTAAAGTGAAGATAATATATATCCCCCTGTTAGCTTTGAAAGTTAAATGAGATAAGTATTTAAAGGGCTGAGATAGACCTCACAATTAGTAAATGCTTAATAAATGACAACAGTTAGTAGTTATTATTCCACTTGGGAATTTGCATGCATCCTTATCTTAGCAATATATTCTCACAAATATAGAAAGAAAATTTTGTAACTCCAGGTGATCAAAAATTTTTGATTAATCAAATCTGAAAAGATTTTTAGATCACCAAAGTCTCTTCCTGTGAATGTCATAGGCTTTGTACCTGTATTTTATTTAAAAAAAGACTTTTTGAAAAAAGTTTAAAGAAATGATTATTTTTAAATACATGTTTGGTAAATAAATTAATAAAAAATTGATACAGCTGTAGGCTGGATAACCGCTCTGTTTATTTCACCAATGTTGACTGGTTAAATTGACCATTTACCTATTTAGTGGATCATCAGTCTTTGCTGTATATGTGTGCATTCAGATTCTGGCAATTAACCGTGGAGAAAATTTGAAGATACTGACTGTCAAAGTCAACATTTCTGATGGAATAAAGAATGAATTCTGCAGGTGGTGCATCCAAAACAGGTCTGTTTATAGATGTTTACAGAATTTTCTGTCTTCCATTTCTAACATACCATACTGAGACCTATATGTACTGATATGGAAAATTGTCCATTCTGTTAAACAAACAGATACTGACAGACAATGGATATGTGTCCTTTTTACATTAAAAAAGTAGAAATGTGTGTATGTTTAAATAGGAAACAGGATATATTAAATATTAAAATAAATTATTAATAGTGGTTATCTCTCGGGAAAGGGAATTTTACGTTAATACTTTTTTGTACCATTCGAACCTTATACGGAGTGTTTTCTCTTATGAAAAGCTAAATTAACAAAAACATAGTGCATATGGCATATCTGTAATCTTTTGATCATTAAGGATAATTGAAACAAGAATATAATTTATTAGATATGACAATATAAGTCTCTAAACATACTATATGCAATTTACTTAAAAAGTTTTGCACATTAAGGATGATTGAAACAAACATTAAGTTTATTGGATATTTCAGAGAATTGTCCAAACATATAACTTTTTATTATCCTTTTTCATTTGCTAAGGGAACATTTTAAAATAGCACTACAAATTTGTATAGAACTCCTAACTTTTACTTTTAACTTTTCAGAGTGTATTTGATCCTTACAACAATCTGTTCAGTGGGTAGAGCAGATTTGTAGCTGCCATTTGACCAATGAGAAAATTGATGCAAAGGTAAAAAAGCTTGCCTAGAAGTTAGGACATGTAGATTTGGGGTATGCCCCTCACAAGCTAGTTCTGTGTAACCTTAATTTAGGGAGATTGCTAGGAAAGCTCTCTGAAGAGGTAGATGAATTTTTCTTTGGGAGGAACAAGTGCTATATTTTTTGGAAGTTAGCTCTCTTGTCCAATATTGTTCTTTTATCAGTTGATTGGAAACCAGTTTGCCAAAACCCAATTCCATGAAGGATTAGCTTGTTTAATGACCAAATAATGCTAACCAAAGACTCATCAAGTGAAGCAACTATGTTAATATTAGTCAGTACATAAATTGTATAAGCCATATAAACCAATTATGTTGTATCCATTCAGTGGAATTCTATGCAGCCATCTTAAGAAAGTTGAGATAGAGCTAAAATTGAGATAAAATATGTCTTGTTAAGTTAAAAGACAGTTTATAATTCGTATTTATAGAATGGTCTCGTTAATGGCAAAAAATAGGTCTATGTATGTGTAAGAAATTTTTTGAAAAAATACAGATGATCTATTTCATAGCTCTTGTGTGAGATTTTAATTTTCTGTTGTACAGTGCCCTGTAGAGTTTTCTTTAAATGAATGCTTATTTCTTGTGTAAACAAATAAATTTCATTAAAAATAAAAAAGGAAATAAATACCTAAAAGAAATCATAGATTTAAACAATTGTATAAAGAAATTAGATAATTTTAATTTAAAATATGATGAAGTTCCAAGAGAGTTTCATAAAAAGAACAAAATCCTAGAAACGGATATATCTAAGTTTGAATTCCAGTTATATGACTTCTTATTCTTGTGACTATGAGCACATTACTTAATTTCTTTCAGTTTCCTTATTGTCAAAGTGATGAGTAATACCTTTTCATAGATTTAAGAGAATTAAATGATACTCCATGTAATTGTGTAGCCTTCAGTGGTATCTTGTTACTACAAAGTAGTGGGATTGCTGTATAAAACTCCTTTTTAGAAATGGCTTTTGTAAATAGATCACAGTAATTTGGAGACAATGTCTATCTTATTTTCCTATGAATGTTCATAATACACAGTACCAGAGTCTGTAGTTAAGGCACTTATTAGTTAGGCTTTAAACTGTTACCTTCACACTAAGTAAATGTTAAGGAATGATTTCCTTGCAGAGATTTAAATGGTTTTTCTTGGCTCATCTATTTTTATTCAGTTCTCCTCCAATTGAATTGTTGATATTTTGTGACTTATGCTATAATACTATACATTACTATGGTATAGTGATACAAGTTTCAGTTACATTCTAGAAGTTTCTCTTCATATAGATAATTGAAGAAACTCTTCTATGGGAACTAAAGAACTACAACAAGAGCCAGCTAAAATACTTCTGGGAACCAAAGAACCATTCTCAAGGAATTGTTTTCATTTTTTAAACACATTTGAATGACTGGAGATACTCACTCAAATCTTTTCTTCTTCCTCCTCTTCTTTTCTGTTTTACTCTCTTTGTCCCTACTTCCACCTTCCACCTTTCTCATGTATTCATTTATTCAGGTTTATGCTAGATGCTGGAGATTCACCTATAAACCAGACAAATATGTTGCTTGTCCTTGGTGACAATGTAGTTTAATGGAGAAGACCCTGAGCAAATAGTTAAAGGGTATTATAAAGGGCAAGTGCAGTGTTTCATGAGTTTGTAACAGAGAGCCCTAATGTAGTCTGGGTTTTGTGCATGGGTAGGTCAGAGACAGAAGGAGATGAACAGGAAGCAGCGAGAAATGAGGATTGACTTGTAGGCATGGATCAGATCATACCTAATTTTCTAGACAGGGTAAGGATTTTATTCTTAAGAGTAATGAAAAGCCATTAAAGGGTTTAAACAGAATTGTCATGATCAGTTTATATTTTAAGATCACTCTGGCTGCATTATAGGGAATTATTTGGAAGGAACCCAGAGTAGATGTGGGGGCAGGAGCTAGGTTTGTGAAAAACTATTGAAGCTTCCAGAGGGATTGGGCAAACGATATTAAGGATTTCTTTGTTTCTCCTACTAGCAATGGGGGAACCTAAGTTTGGTCTTCAAGGGCATGACCCCCAGCAGATATCCAATACATACATTTAAAAAATCACTCCAGGGGTACCTGGGTGGCTCAGTGGGTTAAGCCTCTGCCTTTGGCTCAGGTCCTGGGATCGAACTCTACATCAGGCTCTTTATTCAGCAGAGAGCCTGCTTCCCCCTCTCTCTTTCTGCCTGCCTCTCTGCCTACTTGTGACCTCTGTCAAATAAATAAATAAAATCTTAAAAAAAAAAAAATCACTCCATTAGGGTCTTCTGGCCTCTAAGGATTATCTTCCAGGCATATTGTCCCATGACCCAGGACTGTGTTCTCTCCTAACTTGCCAAGCTCCATAGCATGCTGTATAAGACCTTTAATGATCTGGCCACTGCCATATTTTCTAGCCCCATCTTCCTCCCACCTGATCCTGACAGTTATACTCTAGCAGTACTAATCTGCTTGAAAGGATTCATTATGTTCTTTCATGCCTGTATGCTTTTCCATGTGCTGTGGTTTCTTACCAGTATGCTTTTTTTTTCTGGGTCTTGTTTGGTAAAGCACAATTCATTTTTTAAAACCCATCTCACATGTTTCTTCTGGGACGTCTTTCGTGACACTGGGCTCTCCAAATTAATAATAATAACAGCAATAACAGTAACAATAGTAGTATTAATTGTAATGTTAATAATGGATGTCTGAATCATCTCCTACTCCTTCTTAACCATCATGCTTTCGGGAGAAGGTGACAGTAGGGAGTAACGGGGATTTGAGTGGAAGGATGTATGTCCTGAAAGCACTTTGATTCAAATTTAAAAAACTGTTCTACTCAGATAATAACCTTCTGTGGCAAGGATTCAATTAGTTTTTATTATGAAACGTTGCTTAAATGTTTGTCCACTGAAACTTAGTTTATTTCCTACCCAAAATAAGTAAGAGAGATGACTGTGTCCCCAGGGTATATTAATGGTTTATTTTATTGTGATTTATAAAATAGATGTTTTATTAATGGTTTCTCAAGGGTCGTTGAAGGGCAAGGGCAGAGATACTATAGATGGATTGGAACATGGAAGGGCTTGGGCTAAATTTGTCTGTTTAGCTTGTGTTTTTCTTACTGTTGTTTATCCAGTGCCCACTACCATTCAGTTCTCCGACATTTATATCCATCGGCATGCATTCAGATACACTGCGTTATAGAGCACTGCAGCCTGAGGAGTAGAATGAGTTCTGCTAAAGAATGGCAAGAGGCAAGGGTTAAAATAGAGTTCCTCCTTTGCTCAGTTTGCTTTAATTCAGGAAGAGATCAAGGAATAGGCAAAGAAGGTTACATGTTGTCTTAGCTTTGCTGCCATAACAAAATACCATAGACTGAGCAGCTTAAACAACAGAAATTTATTAACTCCTAGTTCTGGAGGTCATAAAGTCCAAGGTCAAGGTACATGCTGATTCGGTTCCTGGTGAGAACCCTTTTCTTGGTGTGTGGACTGCTGCCTTCTCACTGTGTCCTCACTGGGCTGGCAGAGAGGGGGATAGAGAGAGGGTCCTTTCTTCTGATCCTTTCTTCTAAGGGCACTAATCCCATCATGATGGCCGTGTCAGGATACTTCTAATCCTAATTATCTCCCAAAGGCCCCATCTCCAAATATAATGTCATTGGGGGTTGGGGCTTCAACATACTAATTTTAGGGGATATAATTTAGTTAATAGCAGTGCGTTTGTTGTTTTCTGGTGACTTTCTTATGTCTTAAGATTTTCACCATTAATAATAACGGTCTGGAGACTTTTTCCAGAAGAAGAAAGGTTTTTTGTCCCTTAAGTTTTCTATGTGACTGTGGTTACCAGGTTTTTAAAAACAAGAACTCCAGATGTCATAGTAATAATTTCCAGACATTACAGTCTTTCCTCACAGATTATGTTACTTTGGCTTCAATAAGGTTTTTCCCCCTTTTCTGTTCCACTTCCTCTCCCCTCTTCCAGGAGTCCTTTCATGCTCTTATTATTACTACATGGGTTTTAGTGTAGGCTTTTCTTTTTTGCAGGTGGAGACCACGTGGCTTTGCAAGACCAGAGTTAATGAAGATCTTACACAATTCACTCGATGATTCTTTCAAACGCCTTATTTATCCTCTCCTCTGTAGAGAGTTCAGGTACGTATCTTGTTGTAGTTAATTTTATGCACTATTTATTATTATTTATGGTAATAGACCCATTAAAGCCTGATGTAAATATTTGTTGACCCACTAACCCATCCAAAGAACTGAGTCAGGATCACAAAGCAATTATGTAGTTAAGCCTAGATTTCAGTCTGTAGAGGCATTCACATGCGTAAACCACAAAACAGAGGTCTTAATTACAGTGTACTTTTCAAATCTTTACCAGTTAATGTGTACCCCTTCTAGTCTATAGTACCAGTTTTGCAGTTGACAGCCAGGACAAACGAATGATTTTATTGATGAGAGGTTTAGCTTGGGGTAATAAACTAAGAAGTTAATGGAAAATTTAGTTGGAAGCAGTTTTTGGAGGTAAGAGAACCAAAACAGCATGAGAAATTCATCATGTGCTCAGTGGGTCACATGATAAATTTATTACTATGAATTTATTCCTAGGAAGAGAGAAAGCAAATACATGTTTCTAATTCTAAGTGAGAGTTATGTAGGTGAATAACTATCAGCAGTGATGAGCACATATTAGAGGAGATGATTAAAGTGACTATCTCAGGGCGTCTGGGTGGCTCAGTGGGTTAAAGCCTCTGCCTTCTACTCAGGTCATGATCCCAGGGTCCTGGGATCGAACCCTGCATCAGGCTCTCTGCTCCGCAGGGAGCCTGCTTCCTCCTCTCTCTCTGCCTGCCTCTCTGCCTACTTGTGATCTCTGTCAAATAAATAAATAAAATATTTTTTTAAAAAAAGTGACCATCTAAATGGACTGTTGGAAGGACTAAGAGTTACAAAGAGCTGCAAAAGAGCTGAGGTGCAGATTGTGGGTTTTTGTAGGGTAAGAGATGGAAAGAAGTTTGAGGAGGCAAAAACCCTCTTTCCTGCTTATCTCTAGCCTTTATCTTTGTAGTCAATCTTCAAACTAGCCATTCCCTGATATATTTCTTCCTATGTGTTCCAGACTTTCTTCATTTTCTCTTACACAGATTTTAACAAGGGTTACTTGAAAACTCTAGATTTCTAGCCATCTCTTCAAGCCTATGAGAATTGATAGCAGCTTTTAGAATGTTTGCCTATTTTTCTTTTACTGGACTTGGCCATTGACTTTGGAGGTGTTGACAACAGGGACTGAGGAGGTACTATAAAAAAAACACAAAGCTTCTTTGACAGGCTTCTTTTTATCAAAGTCATTCATTCTCTTGATTCATCCTTCATAGCTCAGTTGTCCCTTAACAATATTGTTTCTATTCAAATCCTATTTCATTTCAAGTCTGCGCGAGGTAACATCTCTTGCTTTTGAGTGCTGGGGCATAAAATTTAAAAATTAGGGGTTTTGTTCATAAGGAAAAAGAGGTTACCTTATTCAAAATTTTGTTTCCTCTTGTTTTTCTTTATCTTGGTTTTTCATGGAGCATGTAATGTCCAGTGGAGCTCCCCCCCCCCACCACCCTCCCCCAGTGGTGCTTTTGACAGTTTTGCATACATTTGACTTGAGGAGCTTCACTGCCTCTGGAATGACTTCATTGTGCTTTGATGTAAGCGATTTGGTGTGGGATTGTTTAATGTTTAATCCTTCTTTGACTTCTTTTAGCAGTGAGCAAACAAGAGCACTTTTCTTCTCTTTTTCTAAAATGCCTTTAATTAAAAAAATATATCTTATTTTAGTCTGTAAGTCAGTTTGCAGGTACTATCTTCAGATGTGTCTCTTTTTTTTTTTTAAGATTTTATTTATTTATTTGACAGACAGAGATCACAAGTAGGCAGGTAGGCAAAGAGGGAGGAGGAAGCAGGCTCCCTGCTGAGCAGAGAGCCCTATGCAGGACTCGATCCCAGGACCCTGGGATCGTGACCTGAGCCGAAAGCAGAGGCTTTAACCCACTGAGCTACCCAGGTTCCCCAGATGTGTCTCTTGATAGAAATACTTATAATTACCTAAACAGCAATTCAGGGGAAAACTCCCAATTGATTTTTCTTTAAAGAAAATTACTTCGATTCTCTAATTAAAAAAAAATTTGTTCTAATGTAGAAAAATTGAAAGAATCAGTAAAACACTAAGGAAAAAAACCCACAAAATTTCACTTCCTAAAGATAATCACTGTTAACCAGACTTTTCTCCATTCATGTGTGAGTACTTAAAACAACCATACAGACTCTATTATTTTGCAGACATTTGATTCAATTGACTATATACTATGCAGTCTACTTTCGATTTCTTATTTCTGTAACAAGATGATTCATCCTTGTGTTGTTTTTCACACCTGCCTCTTTCATCAATTCTATGTTGTCAGTTACCAAGTGTTGCCTATTTTCTCATCCTTTATTATACCTTGAATTTTGCCGCTTCTTGATGTCTGTGGTTACTGTTTTAGTTCAGGGTATGATAATTTCTTTTCTGGATTACTGTTCTAGCGTCACAGATGATCTCTGTCTTGTTTTGCCATACTACACCTTTCACATCGCCATCCTTAAACTCCTGTCTGATTATTTCTTACTCTTCTACTTAAAATTCTCCAGTGGCTCTTCTTTGACTTTAGGATTAAATCCAAGCTCTTTAGAAGACCATGCATAGCCTTTTGTGGTCTGATTTCATTTTGGCTCTACAGCCTTATGTCTTGGTATTTCTTTTTACTTTAGCATATGAAATTACTTGCTTTTTCTATAATGCGTCATGAGTCGTTAATGTATGGTACTTCCATTGCCTGCAACATTTTCTCTATGCCTTCATTCTATTCTCCCTGCTTTGTTGGCTTAACTCTTACTTACTCTTCTTGATTCACCTGAGTAGCCGTCTCTTTTAGAGAGTTTTGCGGTTTAATGTCCTTCCCATATGTTCTCATTAGCATCGCACTTAACCATTGTTTATACTTATCTGATTATTTTGCTGTTTCTTCCACTCTGCAATCATGTTCAGAGCAGGGATCTTGTCTTTCAGCTTTGTATCTCACACTGATCAGGGTACTTTATATAAGACTGACAGCAAACATTCGCTTTATAAATAAAGTTAAAAGTGAAGATTCAGAAATACCTATTATGATACTTTTCATGTTGCGTGGCTGAATGTGGGAGAATGAAGTGAAAAGATGAGAGGAAGCCTTAAGAAACTGACTCAGACAAAAAGAGCAGACTTTAGTTAGCTGTGTGTGCCTTCAGATATATAGATAATTCTACCCTAGCACTGATATGAAATGTACTTTGAATGGTTTTTGTATTGTCAGTTTTCTTGTGACCATGGCGTAAATGTCTTTACCTGTTCTAAGGGAGAAGACATACTTTTTATGTCTTCTTGTAAAATTCATAAGAATTTCAGGAGATAATATGTTAAGAGCTTTTATTAAGAAGATGAATGGTGTTAAGGGGCACCTGACTGGCTCAGTCAGAAAAGTGTGTGACTCTTAATCTCTGGGTCTTGAGTTCGAGCACCACATTGTGTGTAGTGATTATTTAAATAAATAAATACTTAAAAAAAAAACTGGATGGTGCTACAATTTAGTTTTTAAATGCCTTTAATTCCTTTATAGACATATATTTTTATCCTAAAAAAAGTTTTAAAATTAGAATTCTAATAACTTCTCTGGAGAAAACCTGGGAAATTGTATGCATGTGGCATGGTTCTGGACTGATTACTAATATCCTTGGTCATGTCACATCTCTGTGACAATGACAAGGTGGGGGCTCAATGTGGAGAACTGAACAGAGTAAGAAGATGACATTCTGATTTGTATAGGTAAAAGTGTAAAGCTAAGTACTTGGAAGAGACTACTTAGGATTCAATACTTTATCACTAATTTTGTGTTTATATTTTTAATCAGCTAATAAACTTTAACTTGACTTGTTATATGATGTCCAGGTCTTTATATACTCTGTTTCTCTCACATACACAGATATTTATACATATAGATTTCGTATATAAAGGGCAGATAGAAAAGGAATATAGGTATGACACACTGGGATTTGCTTCAGAATTGTTTGTGGTTTCATGTATTATTGCAGTTAGCAAAAATAGACTCAGTATCATTTTATATATGATCTTTTCTCCTTTATTTTGTTATTAAAGTTACTCCTGTGAGGAATAAGTGCACGGAAAGAATTCTGTTCTTTGCAGGAAGAAACTTGAGGTGAATGAAAAAACTGAATACTTTCTCTTTTTCCTTTTATTTTTTGGTTTCTAAAGAGCCAAACTAACATCAGATGCAGAGAAAGAATCAGTAATGATGTTTGGACGGAACCTTCGTCAGCTGCTTTTAACAAGCCCTGTTCCAGGGCGCACCTTGATGGGAGTGGATCCTGGTTACAAACATGGTTGCAAATTGGCTATAATTTCTCCTACCAGTAAGTACATCTTTCAGCTCTTCAATGAAAAGTTGTTTGGTTGGTCCTAAGTTTCACATCATACATATTTTGAGGATTTGAAATAATGTTAATTTTTGAGGCTCAGAAAATGGTTTTCTCACACACGGTAGTGTGGGAACTAGAAAATCAAATTTCATATTTGTCTTATTTGTTGATCAAAAATCTCAACATGTTACTGTCATTTATACCGTGCCTTTCCCTGTGTCACAATGGAGATGAAGATTAACTAGGCTCAAGCTTGAAAAACTGTTCCCCATCAACTTCTATTTATTATAGTGTATTATATATGATGCATTTTAACTCTGTGTATTTTAACTACCAGACATTTTTGTTTTGCCCAGCATTTTCCCCTTTATTTACTATCTACCCTTTCTATTGCCCTTCATTTCTTGCTGCATTTCTGTGTCTACATTTGAGATTATTTTCTCTGCTTGACCCTCTAACCTGTTACATTTAATATGGGGTCAGCTGGTGAGAAATTGTGTTAGTTTTTGCCTAAAATGTTTTTGATTTGCCCTCATTTATGAAGGATATTTTTGCTGGGTATAGAATTCATGACTGGCAGTTATTTTCAGTACTTTATAGGTGTCATTTCATTTTTTGTTTGTGTTCTTTCCCCCTCTGGCTACTACACTTTTTGTTGAGAATGAGAACTTAAACAAAACCTTATTATTGCTCTTTTGAAGGTAATGATTTCTTTTTTCCTAAGGCTGCTAAGATTTTCTATTTTGGTTTTCAGAGGTTTTCTTATGATGTGCTTAGCTCTGTGTGTGGTTGTGTGTTTTGTGTGTGTGTGTTGTGTGTTTGGTTTTCTGAGGTTTTTTTATATGAATTCTGCTTGGGATTTGTAGAGCTTCTTGGTATTTCTTTCTGGAATTCCAATTACATATATATTAGACCTTTCAGTTTCCTCTTTTTCTGTTTTTCATTCTTTTGTTCTATTTTATATTGTTTGTCTTTATACTAATTAAGCCTCTATTTTGCTATGTCTGATCTGCAATTAAAGCTATCCATTGAGTTCCTTATTTAAATTACGGTGTTTTCAAGTTTTCGAATTTCCATTTGGTACCTACAAAAAATAGATTTCAGTTCTCTGATGAACTTTATCACTTTCAATTTTTTGAGCTTTTATATTTTCCTTATTTTTACCTTAAAGTTCTCTTATTTATTATTTTTATATTATTATATTATGGACTATTACTGTATGTTATTATGTATTACATATGTATTATATACAATAATATATACTATTACATTTATTTGTTCATTGTTTCTTTTGGTTTAGATTTTTCTTTCTGAAATAACTTTGTTTTTTTTTAAACAATTTTATTTATTTGAAAGAGAGAGAGAGCATGAGAAAGAGCACAAGCTTGGAGTAGGGGCAGAGGGAGAGAGAGAAGCAGGCTTCCCACAGAGCATGGAGGCTGATAGGGGACTCGATCCCAGGACCCTGGGATCATGACCTGGGCTGAAGGCAGATGTTTAACTGACTGAGCCACCTAGGTGCTCCTGAAATAACTTTCATGTCTAATTCAGTTTTGAGTTCTCGCATGTTATTTTTGCGGTTTTCTAATTCTGATTTATGTTATTCTCATTTTCTTTCTTTCTTTCTTTCTTTCTTTTTTTTTTTTTGGTAGCTCATTCTTTAAGTTACAATTTTTCTCTGCGTTTTGTGAACACATCTTTCTGTAAGGACATACTAGTCTTTTTTTTTTTAATTTACTGTTTTAAAAAATATTCATTCTATATGGAATTTGACCGTCATCCTTTTCTGTTGCTTAGGTTTATGTAAAATTCATTTTCCCCAGCTTTTAGGGTAGAAGACCAGGTCAGGAAAGATTTTCTAGCTGTATATTTCTAGAATTGTCCCTTCTTTTTTCCCCAAATTACTGGTGTTGGGGGGAAAGCACTGTAGTATCTCTATGAATAAAGAGGTAGCCTTCTACTTTCTTGAATCTGTTTTCCTGATGCTTTCTCCATTTTACCTGGACTTCTTTCTCCTTTGACCATTTTATCCTTATCTTACTCAGAGGGGATATGATTCCCAACAATTTCTCAGTTGGGGTTTTTGTCTTGAAAAGGCTGTTCTGCCTGGGTTTCATGAATTCATAGAGACCAAAGTTTTCCAATCCTTCCAAAACTCTATGGACAGACTTTCTGCTGACTTATAAATTGTAGTATGCAGAGGTCTTTCCCACACTACAGGGAAATACCTTTTGATAGTTTCTGGTCTATGAGATACTTCATTGCTTGTCTCTTCTTGCTCCCACAAAAGTGCCAGTGCATGTAGGTCTTGGTAGTTGCGTTGTTCCCTCTTGATCATCTTTTGAGTTTTGTGGAATACTTTGCTACAGATAGCCTTGGGTTTTTGGTTTTGCTGTCCTAGTTGCTCTTTTTTTATTATGCTATACATTTTTACAGTAAGTGGGAAGCATATTTTACCAATGTCTTTTCCTGCATCTGTTGAGATACCATACGTATTCGTATTTGGATCTGATATTATTTGTATTACTTACAGGATGACTTTTTAAAAATACTGTATGCACTCCCACATATATATGTATGTATCTTCAGTCTGTTTGGTAAGACATTTCCAAGAATTTATCCATTCCAACATTTAAACTAACATGAAATTGTTCATAATAGTCTTTCTATCTTTTTTAAATTTTATTTTTTTTGTCTTTATATCTTTTTAATCTGTGCTGAAGCTCTAGTTGTATCCTCTTTTCATTTCTAATATGATTTATTTCTATCTTTTTTTATTTATCTATATCTTCATTCTTTTTCTTGATTGGTATTGTTAAAAGTATATGTTTTTCTTAAGTGATTTTTAACTTTAAACTTTACAAATCCTCTTCATTACATATATATTTTTCTATTTTGTTAATTTCTGCTTTTAACTTCATTAATTCCTTCCTTCTGCTTTCTTTGAGATTGTTCTCTTGTTCTTTTCATAGCTTCCTAAGTTGGTCACTTAGCTCATTATTTCTGTTCTTGAGGTTGTTACCCTCAAATGTTGAATTTATTTTTCACTGAAATGTAATATAATATAGAGAAACACCCAAGTCATAAATATGCAGCTTAAGAATTATGCAGGGAAAGAAATGCATGTATCTACAACCCAAAGAAGAAATAGAATAGTATTACAACATTGTCTGGCATTTGGTACATATTCAGTAAATGTTAGCTCAATGTTCTGTGTTATTAAAAACCATTTCTCTTTTAGGTATCATGGCATATAATCTAGTTAATAATGATAAGTAGCAAAGTAGTGTCCTTATAACTTTGGAAGTAACAAAATTTCAGAGTGCTTTGGAAGAATCTGATTTAGTGAATATGAATGATTCATCCTGCATTTTTAAGACAAAGGAGTTCCCTTTTCTAGTATAAATTATTTAGTCAAATCATCTTTGTGTTGTGTTTTGTGATTTCTTACAAAATGGCTTATTCTTTTCATTTTCTCTAAGGTCAGATACTTCATACCGATGTGGTTTACTTGCATTGTGGACAAGGCTTCCGAGAGGCAGAGAAAATAAAGAGGCTTTTGCTGAATTTCAAGTATGAAAATAAGTAACCTTTGAGTACTTCACTGGCTCAGCCAATCAGAGATACCTTTGAAGCTCCTAATTTGGAGGGAGGGATTAAGGGAAGTGCCTTGGTGAGAGAGAAGGAATCATGTAAAACAATGCTGGGGCAAATTGCTGGAGAGCTCTACATTTGGAGACTCTGGAGGGATGCTTCTCCCTTCCTGTGCCACCTTCGCTAAACAAAAGGTGGTAATATGAGCAAAAGTGAGCATTAAATTCTTTTATTTGGGCTTTCTCTCTCTCTCTTTCTCTCTCTCTCTCACACCCGTTCTTCCTCTCTTCCCTCTTTTCCTCCCTCCCTTTTTTCCTTCCTTTTTGTTGGATCTGAGGAGTGGATGTGATAGTAGTTTGAAGCTTCAGGGATTATTTGGCACTGTATCACGTAATTCAGTCATGATGTCTTTATTATGGCATAGAATGCTTCAGAGTTTCTTATCTATTTGTAAATTTGGTTCCTTCTAGATGGGAAGAAAGCTGACTGTTCTTGATGGTATGACAGTAAAATACTTCTCCGTTGCCTCCCATACCAAATGTAGGGGCATTGTCCTTTATTCTACAAAAGTCTGTCCCTCCATTGTGAGATCGTGGAGATGTTGCTTGGCTATATGAGAGAATAAGATCATCCTGTGATAGTATTTGTGCATTTTGTGCATTTTCTCCTGATTGACTTAGAAGCATGCCTTGAGCTCATTCCATTTCTCATCTTGTTTATCCCTTGAAGCTGCAGCACAGTGGTGATTGGAAATGGAACTGCCTGCCGGGAAACAGAAGCTTACTTTGCTGACCTGATAATGAAAAATTACTTTGCGCCACTGGATGTTGTTTACTGGTAAGGATGTTAGGAATGTTTGTTTTCTTTGAGAGGCAAAGGAACTTCTCCACTTCCTTCTGTGATGAATTCTCTCTTCTCTTTTTATGATATGCATCTTCTTTGCCCGCAGACCACCTCTTGCTGTTCCCAAGTACTTTGTAGGACGACATAAAGTGTCTGTCTCCTAGAGAAATTTGAGTTTCAGTATCCTGAAAACTCTCACAGAAATAGCAAGCTAGGGCTTACTTGGTTTCATGGGGTTTTCTAGGCTGTACCTTGTGTGAGAGCTCTAATTAATTATTAACTAGTACATAGAACAGTGGATAACTTAGCTTTTTTTTCTTCCAAAGTTCTGAGGCCTATAAATTGTTGGTTTTCAGAACTGACAGCCAAGGGTAAGTATTACCAGTTAAAAGCACTTCTGATATTCCTTTCTTGTTCATGTCTTCATCACAAGCTTTCATTTTATATAGACATCCAGTTAACTTCTGAATAGCTTTGGATTAGTATGACCCATTTCTGTAGTCCTACCCCTAGATCTGTAGTAGTTCTGCTTTTGTTCACCATTGTTTCCTTACTTTCTCTTTGGACCTCAGGTAGCCAGGGTTATCTTTTTCTTTTCTTTCTTTTCCTTTTTTTTTTTTTTAGATTTTATTTTTTTTGTTTGACACACAGAGAGAGAGAGAGAGAGAGCACAAGCAGGGGAGCAGGAGAGGGAGAAGCTGGCTCCCCATTGAGCAGGGAGCCCGACACGGGACTTGATCCCAGAACCTTGGGATCATGACCCCAGGCAAAGGCAGATGCTTAACCCACTGAGCCACCCAGGTGCCCCCACACTTACCTTTTTCAAGCTACAGTAGAATATTAAGTTCTTAAGGGTTTAATTCTACGACAGAAGACAATTACGATAGCTGATATCTTGGGAAGAGTGCCCAAGCACCATCTTCCACTGCTGGAAGTCAGCTGATGAGTATGTGACTAACAGGATCAACAAAACAAAACCCAACACAGGAAGAAGAATCCTAAGATTCTTTATAGGCCGAAGGAGGAGGGCCTTGTATTTAGTGTAGTGTTCCGTATGCCAAGAGTATAATCAAGATATCAGTAAAACAAAGGCAGGGTAACCAAAGGTGTTTAGGAGGTCAGGGACAAGCCGTAGGTACCACAGGGCTGTGGTTCAGGAAAGGACCAGATTGAAAAATCCACCTCAGCTTTCTTCCCCCGCTCTTCCTCTTCTTGTTCAGGTTGGTCTGGGGAGTACTGTGGATCTTCCCTATTCTGGAAACTGTGCACATGCATCCAGTCCTTTTGAGAACGTGGTACAAGGACCCGATATAGCTGATTGAGTTTATTTCAGGCAACTTGTCTGATTTTTTTTTAACTTGTTCATGTTAATTTAATATAAATATCTACAAATATTTATCTAATATAAATTTATAGTGCTTATAAATAGAACTTTCAGATCATTAAATTATTAAATGTGCTAGTGTGCTAGTATGATTCGCTATTTTCAATCCTCTGGCACATAGTAGGCACTCATTTATTTTTTGAATATCTAAATATTTGTTTCCATTCATGTTAAGTTATTATACTTGATTTTTTTTTCTGCTTTTGTCTTGGTTTTTCCTTTTGTAAAAAAATAGTGTTTTTGTTTTGTTTTGTAGAAGTGGTAAAATTTATTAAAATGTAGAAATGGCTAACTCCTTTGAGACATGCTTATGAGCGGTGTATCTAGTTTTTCCCAAATTGAAACCTTCTTAAATCAGGGATCATGTTTTATTTATCTCTACCTCCTTCCCATTAAACATAACATCTGTACTTATAGGTCCGTCTCAACAAATACTTAGTAATTTAGATTCTTAAACATTAAGCTTTAAACTATTTTTAACCAGATAAATCTTTTCAAGCTATTGACCAGAATTACAATATGGAACAACTGTAGAAAATTTCCCCTCCGCTTAATGCTCTGGTAAATCTATGACTTACTGTTTTCTCTCTCTTTGCATTGATAGAGAAATTTGCATTTGGTATATTAGAGGCTATATTTTACCCAAGATAAATGATAATTTCTGAAATAAAAATATTATATGGTTAGAGTTACATATTTATTTAATGAACTGTGAAAGAATTAAAAGAACTCTTTAATATTTGCCATCTTGTATTTCAAACTTTATACTGATAGTGGAAACATTGCTAGAAATCATAGCATTGTGGGCATTCTGTAGAATTACATGAGACCACATAAAAACCTGGGAGCAGCAAATGTAAAGGAAAATTTTGTGCTGTTAATTCAGACCCAGCACTTCATGTTTCTGCCCTGAAAACTGCAGTATACCGGTGAGTTTGAGCAGGCAAATATAGAAAACAGGAGAAAAGAAATTAATTTTGCTTCCCAATGCCCTAGTTCATTAGGATAATGAATCAGGTAACAGAGTGACCTGAGGAGGTGTGATGTGTGATGAGAGAATGAGAAAAGGGTGCTGTGAGAGAGGTATGGGGTTGTGGGTTTGAGGTTAGATGTAGACCAGCAGGCTTTGCCATTGAAGCACAAGCGGACGGCTAGATTGTATTAGGAAAAGGGAGATGGCGCTGGATGTCTGTAAAGTACACACTAGACCTCTCTCTTCTTTTATTCCAGAAGGGTCCCAATCATTTAATAGAAAATATAATTTAAGGAATCATAATTTTGTTGCTTGAGATTAGTTGTCTCTTCCAGAGTCTAACTTAATTGAATTGTTTGAGCCTCAAAGGGTTAATTTCTTTGTGAAAAATGCCTAAGAATGAAGGTAATGAAAATCTTTTGCTTTAAAATTAAAAGACAAACATTATTTCTTTAAAGGTGTTAATAATACTTATTATTATTGCAGATTGGAAAACACAGACAAGTGATAGGCTTTTCTGTTAGCTCGATTGTTAGTTATATTTGGGAGCATATTTCTAGATTATGTGTGTTATAAAAAAAGAAACTCAAACTGTACATGTTTTACAGCATTTCCCCTACTTACCATATTCCCATGCCAATAGATGGACTTCACAAAGTCGTTTAAAATTACTACGGATAAACTCCTCTATGATCTTGTATTTTAGTCAGTCCTCATTGTGTGATAGCTGGCTTTTTTACCCACAAAACTGTAATGAATGTTTTTGTGCTTAAATCTTTGCACATACCTTTATTGCCTTTGAATCCATTCCAAGAAGTGGGCTGTAGGTTTAAGAGGTAACTTACCACTGCTCCTGAACTGCAAAGCGCTTAATTACCAAACCCAATCTATTACTGAGATTATTTCCATGCTATTTCTCCCTCTTCTCAGCATGTTGGCTAATTTGGGATGTCTTTACTTAAAAATATTTATATTACAAGTGTGTATAAAAGTCCCGATAAAAAGGGAAGAAAATAAAACACTTTTTAGTGTGAAATAGATCTAAAGAGTATAGAACCTCTATATACAGTTTGAAGAAGAATAAAATGAATGTCCTTGTTCCCAGCTTTTAGGTTGCTTGTGTGTTTTTTCCTTGGAGTGCCTCCACCCCATGTAATCATTGTTCTGGGTTGTATGAATTACTGCTTGTTTGAGAAAATTAATTTTCAAACTGCGTATTTGTAGGGCTTTTGAAGTACATTGCTGTGCTGTCTTCCAGAATGACTATGCCAATTAATACTCTTATCTACAGTGTCTCTACTCCCTTTTTTCTGGGACTTTGAGTATTATTACAATGCATGTTTGTTCTATCATTTTTGTTTTAATTGCATATTGATATCCCAACAGCACTGCTTCTTAACTAATTGTGTGACCTTGGACAAATTACCTAACCTCTCTGTATTTCAGGTTCATCATCTGTAAAAGGGGATGATAATAGTATCTATTGTAGAGAATTATTGTGGAGGTTAAATGAGTTAATATCTATAAATTGCTTAGAATAGCACTTAGCATATACTTGCTGTTACTATTAATGAAGTCAAATATATTTTTGTATGCTCACTGGCCATTTCTGGACTTCTTTGTGTATCTGTGGTTGGCTTGTATCTTTTGCTCATTTTTTTTCTGTTGGAGGTTTTTGTCTGGTTCATAATGTTTTGTAAATGTTTTTTACATTAATTATTGATCCATTTGTTACAACAAATTTTTGCAGATTATGCAAGAAATTCTCTCCATTTTGTGTTTAAATTCAGCTTTATTTTGTATAGAATCCTAAATTTTATTTTTTTAAGGTTTATCTGTCTTTTTCTTTATGGCTTTTGAGTTTCTTATTATTCTTGAGTCTAGAATATTAGAAAGTATATTAGTTTTTGTAGAAAATACGAATCTCTTATATGTCCAAGAATATCAAGTTTTTTTTTTTTTAAATGTAGGCTTCCCTTAAGTTTTTATTTCTCTAACTTTTCTTTAAGTCTTCTCACTTTTCTTTGTAAAACCATAAAACCTCATTATCATCTCAGTTACGGTTATGATTGCTTTGAAGCTTTTTTATTCTCCAAGAAACCAAAAGTTAACCAGAGAACCTTAATCAGCTTAGGTAACAGAAACAGAATAGAAAGCTGTTAATTAGTTTTGAGAGTAGTTTTGAAAAAAGAATGGATGCTGATTTTTCCCTTTCTTTCTGAAGGTCTTTATTGCCAGCTGTAGCGTTTTGTAAACAGCAGAGCCACCTAATTTCTTCCCTTTCCACCCTTCCTCTCCTCTTCTCTTTCTCCTTCCTCATCTTTCTTCTCCTTTCCTCCCTCCTTTTTCTTCTTTAATTTTCTTGTTTGGTTGCACCATATTTTAGTTATCTATTGTTTGACAACTGGTTATTTTCGATCTGTGATACTAGTTTTAAACCTATGGGTACAGACTAATCAGCTGTAGTTTCAGTATTTATTTGCAGGCACATTTAGTATGGGATTTGTCTATAACCCACTTAAAGTTAACTTTTATATATGGTATGAAGTTCTTTTTTTGCTTATGACTGGATTATTCTAGTACCATTTGTGAAAGATTTTCCTTTCCCCATTGGGCTGCTTTGGTATGTTCATTGAAAATCAACTGGCAGTATACATGTGAATTTATTTCTGGAGTCTATTCTGTTTAATTGATCTTGTATGTCTTAACACTAATAAGTTATTAAATTAGATAGTCTAAGTCCTTCAATTTCATTCTTCTTTTTCAAAATTGTTTTGGCTATTATAGAATTTTTATGCTTCTACATAAACTGTAGAATCAGCCTTTCAATTTCTACAAATGGTCCTGCTGGGATTTTGATTGGGATTAAATTGGCTCTACAATTTAATTTGTGGAGAATTGATATCCATCCGTGTAATTTTTTTTTTTTTTAGTGTTGTTGACACATGATGTTACATTAGTTTCAGGCATACAGTATAGTGATCCAACAACTGTACGTTATGCTATGCTCATCATGAGTGTAGCTGCCATCTGTTTCAATTTTTAACTTCAGTTATATTTTTCATTTCTAGAAGCTCTGTGTTTTTTCATATCCACTTGTTCATTCTTATGGTCTTTTACTTTTCCTGAATAAATTTTCACACCTATTTTTTATTTCCTTAACCATACCAACCGTTGCTGTTTTATAGTTTGTGTGATAATTCTAGTATTGAAAATCCTTGGAAGTCTGTTTCTGCTATCTGTTGTTACTGCTGGTTCTGCTGCTTTATTTCCTTTTCTGTTACTTAATTTTTATTGAAAACTCCTTATTTTCATGGAACTTTATCTGTGGGAATTCATTGAGGCCTGCGTTGATTGTGAGACACTCCAAAAAGGGTTTGCATTTGCTTCTCTCAGGCTCCTGTAGACACTCTGAGTTTGGAATCACTTAAATTAAATTCTCAGTTTGAGTTTTTTTCTGGCCACCCAGGTAGTGTGAATTTAGGCTGCACACTAGAGAGATGGCTTATGGTTCCGTGTTCTCATCAGAGATTCCCCCTGTGACAAGGTTTGAGATAGTCCATTTTCAACACAATATCCTTGGGATAGGGTGCAGTGAGCTTATTTCTCTTTGACCCTTAAACTGGGGGTTTAACCCTTTGGGGTATGTATGTGTGGGGGTTTAACTCCTTGGGATATATATACTTTGGGATATTAAACCAGGGGTTTAACCCCATATTTTTTTTGTTTGTTTAAGATTTCATTTATTTGATAGGGAGACGGAGAACACAAGCAGGGGGAGTGGGAGAGAGAGAAGCAGGTTCCTGATGAACAGGTAGTCTGATGCAGGGCTCGATCCCAGGACCCTCAGATCATGACCTGAGCTGAAGGCAGGTGCTTAACCGACTAAGCCACGCAGGAGCCCTACCTTGAGGGTTTTATATGTGTAAGAGTAGTTGGGGGAATCTTTTATTAACCCATATTGTAGGTGGACCCTGGGTTTTGTCTTCTAGTCTTCCATTTGTGTGAAGCTTTGTGAGATGGAAAATAAAATTCACCTGGTTCAACAGATGTCCTCAAATGAAAGTCAGCTTCAGAAATCAAGGTTCCCACATTCACTTCACTTTTTTTAGGTTGAGTATTTCTTTCTTGCCAACTCACTTCTTAAATAAGATGTATTACATCTAGGACTTTTCGTTGTTTTCAATAAAATCGACATTTTAGGTCCAGGTAACTGATCTTCCATATTACTGGCAAATAGTGTCATAACTTTATCTTCTATTTTCCTTTCCCTCCCTCCACTTGATTTTTAATTTTTTACCTACTACTTTAAATTTAAAATTTGGTGTTTTCAGATATTGAAGACAAAACATAAGGTAAAATTAGATGCTCATTTTTAATCATCTACATTTATACTTTTGAATTAAGAATTACTTTTTTATTTACTTTATGAATGTGCACTAAAACATGTGAAACATTGTTTTCTGGCAATTTAGGTGTTTTTTGTTTTGTTTTGTTTTGTTTTTAAGCTTAAAAGAGGTCTTGAAAAATCTGGGAAAATATGAAGAGGAAAATAAAAATAATTTGTAATCTCACTAGAGAATGGTCTCAACATGTTTACATATTTTATTTGTGTGTTCATTCATTCCACATTATTTATCATGTATAAATGTTTCATTGAATGAGATAGACTCACTCAGTAAGGTGCAAGAAGACAACTGCTTATTTTACTATCCCACTCCTATTCACCTCATGCTTGGAGTAGTTCTTCCGTCCCTGGCTGTGATAAGGGTCTCTGCTCTTTCAGTCCCTTTTAGTCTGGAGAACAGTCTCATTTCAACAATGGAAATACCTTCTTTAATAATCAAGGCTCCAAACTTGATGTGCATTAACTTCCGTGTCAGTTCTGTTTCATTCCGGGGAAAGTCCACTTCTTCATTCTAGGGGTTTGCAGGGCCATGGTTAGCCTCCTCGCTTTTCCCTCCTTGTTATTCTTCTCTTTCTGCCCAACTCACCAGCTGAATTTCCAGATTACTTTAAGTATAGTCTTCAGAGTTGAGAAGTGGGAAAAGGAGCCATAGTATTATTATACACTGGGGACAGTTGCAGTCTGAGGATAAGGCCCTTTGGGTGGCCTACATGCAATTGTAGATTCATTCTTCCATGGAGAAATTTTGAAGAACTTGGTTTTTATTTTTGTTTCCTGAGATCTTCCCCAACAGGATCCTTGAATTGTTTCTGTGACTTGGCAGATAAGTTCTCAGGCTAACTATGACCCTCCTTCAGTCCTGGGTTTCAGGCAGACTACTCTTTATTTAAATTTTTTTTTTTTTTTTTTTTTTTTTTGGACAGAGATCACAAGTGGGCAGAGAGAGTAAGGGAAGCAGGCTCCCCGCCGAGCAGAGAGCCCGACGCCGGGCCCAATCCCAGGATCCTGGGACCATGACCCAAGCGGAAGGCAGAGGCCCCAGCCCACTGAGCCACCCAGGTGCCCCCAGGCAGACCACTCTTATCTGAATCACTTTGCTACACATTCATCTTGGACAGAATCTCTTTAGAGCTCCCTCACACTGCCTCCTGCAGGCCTGTTTGGTTCATACATCCTTGTCTTCTCTCAAAGGGGGATCAGGAACTTATCCCTAGTGTGGCTCTCTCCCTTTGTTATTCTCTCTCTCTATCTCTCCACCCTCCCCCCCATTTTTCTCCCTCCTCCCTTTATACTTGTGTTTACATCTGTGTTCTTTCTTATGTCACACTCACATATTGGTCCCAGGGAAGCCCCTCTTACCTGGCATGGGGTAAGTGGGACATTCCTCCACATGAGATGTTCAGGCAGCAGGAAAAATGCCACAGCATTCCAACAGTCTTCTTGAAAAAATGTTCTCTTTCAGCCCCAAGGCCCTCCTGTCCTTCTCAAACCCACACCCCATTTTATAGGGTGAAGTTGGGTGATTGCTCCTGGTGGCACAATAAACTTTTAGGACTTAAGCCAGAACAAAAACATCCCATTACACGTTCTCTCATATGGTCAGCAAAGTACTGTTAGTGCTCAGACTGTGTGGCAGGCGAAGTACCATTCTGGGAGATACTTGACTTGACTTCTACTCTCTCTCTCTCTCTTTTTTTTAAAAGATTTTATTTATTTATTTGTCAGAGAGAGAAACAGCAAGAGAGGGACCACAAGCAGGGGGAATAGGAGAGGGAGATGCAGGCTTCCCACTGAGCAGGGAGCCCGAGGCAGGGCTCAATCCCAGGACCTTGGGCTCATGACCTGAGTCGAAGGCAGACACTTAACAACTGAGCCACCCAGGCACCCCTTGACTTGACTTCTTGAAACTTTTACCTAGTAGGGAAAATAGATGAAAAGATAAGTGTATGTGTTTGTTTATATATATTATACTAATTAGTGATGAATTCTGTATGGAGAATTAAAAGCAAAGTAAGAAGATAAAGTAACAAGTACAGTTGTAGGTAGATCTAGATATAACACATATTCTTATCTCTTAGTGATAGGAATTCTTTCCATGTGTTATGGTATAAAGGCTGAAGAAAAGCATGATGAGTTTATGCCCCTCATTTATTCGCATCCACATTCATGTCCTCATTACCCTTATGTTTCCATGTCATATGAGCTCTCTAGAGCCATAGTTTCACATTGTGGGTTGCAATCCATTGGAGGAAGGTGACATCCATGTAGTGGGTCCCAATCAGCACTTAAAAAAAAAATTAGGGGCACCTGGGTGGCTCAATGGGTTAAAGCCTCTGCCTTCGGCTCAGGTCATGATCCCAGGGTCCCGGGATTGAGCCCCACATCAGACTGTGCTCAGCAGCGAGTCTGCTTCCCCTGTTTCTCTCTGCCTGCCTCTCTGCCTACTTGTGATCTCTCTCTCTGTCAAATAAATAAATAAAATCTTTAAAAAAATAAATAAATAAAATAAATAAAAATAAAAAAATTAAAGAAGGATAAAAACTAGAGTGTATCTCATGTTATTAAATCTAGGTATTGTTCCATGAATATAGGTTTTGGGTATATACATGTATTGTACCCTGGATTGTGATGTAAAGTATATTTCTTATTGTCAATAATAGAAAAGTTTGAAAAATATTGCTATATGAAATCCCATATTTGAATCTTTAAAAATGCAAAGTTGAGAGGCTCACTGCACCTGGGTGGCTCAGTCAGTTAAATGTCAGACTCTGTATCTCAGCCCAGGACTTGATCTCAGAGTCATGAGTTCAAGCCCTGTGTTCGGCTCCACAGCGTACTTTAAAAATAAAAAGACAAAGTTAAGAGGTAAGATTATAGGAGTCCCTAATGATACTGTTGGGATACTCTTAGAAATGTAATTCGGATTACCCTATAAAATTGCAAAGGATCCTCTTAAGGAAAGAAAATAAGGCAGCAGTCCTCAGCACATTAGAAAATGTAAGCTGGACTAATGTGCTTCACCACTAAAATTCTGAACTACGATTCTTTCCAAATTCTCTGGAAAAAGTTAATGGATAGAATTTTCTCAGTTAAAATTCCTCACGTCAAAGAAAACTTTCTGAACACCTCATTTACATATGTCAGTTTTTTTGGTAATCTTCTTGCAAAGGAAAAATCTTATAGTAGGCCAATTGAGAGATTCACTCTTGGTTACAAAATTCTGTAGGAAAATGAGAATGTAGGATAATTACTCTAGAAAAGAAGATCATTTGGGTGTCTGGTTTGCTAAGTCTTATACCCATTAAAGTATATGAAAATAGCTGGCACATTCTATGAAGAATGCTCCCCCCCACCACCCCCAGAAGGAGGCTGTAAATTACATTATACAAGAATGGTTCTTTGCCAAACCAAGTTTGGAACAATTTTTATTTTACACTGATACATTTTTCTTAATTTTTTGATGTCTGCTAGTATCTAGTATTTGATTTAGGCCTGTATATTCAATCATATGGTTCAAAATTCACATATTCCATCATGTTCTAAATGGAGCACTTTGACTTCCAGGGGCTCTACCATCAGAAAAAGATTGGGAAGTAAATCAGTTTGTGTGTGTTGGCTGCAAACTTTCAATTAGTTGTATATTTTACAAGGTCAAATACAAAGCTGATAGAAAGTACCCCTGAAACAAATAATTCATTATATGTTAATAAAATAAAAATAAATAAAATAAAATAAATAAAGCTTTAAAAAAAAAAGGGAAGTAACCAAGAGTGTGTGAAAGAAGAGTCACTGGTCTGCCAAAAATAGTACAGGAAGACCAAGGCATCAGGCCTGAATCCCTCTGTTGCCTCCCCACAAATGTTAAGTGTAGCATAAAAGATTTATAATGATTATCTTAGGAA
This sequence comes from Martes martes, assembly GCF_963455335.1. Lineage (NCBI taxonomy): Eukaryota > Metazoa > Chordata > Mammalia > Carnivora > Mustelidae > Martes > Martes martes. Next base: position 62,259,761 of record NC_137896.1, read on the forward strand.
GGAGTGAGTGAGGGAAGAGATCCCACTGCTTGTACATAATGTCATCCTCCTTACCAGGGACTGTCAGAAAGTGGAAGTGCTCAACTCTTCTTTCGATTGGTGAGATAGAATGATTTGGGGCTAAGAAGATAGAATAAAAATCACCAAAGAAAACCAGAATGTAACTAAAATAGGGCATTAGTAGGAGAGTTTACATTTCTCATTTCATCTTCTGGCACAGATAAAATATTTTCTGGAGTTCTGGGTGGACTTGGGAATAAAATTTTGGTGCCACTATTGGTTAATTATTAAGAAATTATGGAAGCTTGGAGAGGGGCGGATGGTATTTAATGTTCCAAAAGGGAATTCAGATGCAAATGACTGTTGAGTGTGATCTTGATCAGGCAAGGTTATTATGAAATCAGAAAAGGATGGTTAATGAGCACCTAGGAAGGGACAATAGAACATAACCACTGGAAATCAGCACACACTTCCTATAAATAAAACATTTTTGGCTTTATTCCATTTCATTTTCTGTTTAGAAAAGTGAGAACTGGTAGGCACATCTAGATCTCAGTACAACTTTGAAGTCTCTTGATACTTGAATGCAGAAACTAGAGAAATACAGATTTGGTTATGTGGCCCCCAAAAGGATGTCGATTAGCTACTGGGTTGATGGTCTGGTGTGAGGTCTCTAGGGGCTTGCCACAGATGCTGTAATTAGTTAACATTCTACTCTGTGATTTAGTCAAGATCTTCAAGTTTGTGGACGGTGATATGTATTAGAATCAGGATCAGGAAAGTTTTTGAAACTCTGAGTTGTTGAACCCAGTTTAACAAAATGAACTGGCACAGGGGTAAATGACTTCTGTGATGCTAAAGGAATTTTCAGTAGAGATTTTGTTAGGGTGATTTCTAAGGTTTCCTTGAAATCGGACCATTGAGGATTCTATCACAGTAACATGTAGCAGATCTCCTGAACCACCTGGACTTAATATTTTGGTTTTGTTTTAAAGAAATTTACTTCCCATCTAATAAATATGCTTAGCTGTGTGATTTAAGATATATCTAGCTATGTAAAGCTCATTATGTTGTGAAGTTAAAATTATTTTATGTGGAGGAAAAGTTGTGGTTGCTGTTATTTATTTATTTATTTAATTAGTTATTTTAAAGATTTATTTATTTTAGAGAGCACACATGCTCATGCGAGCAGGGGGAGGGGCAGAGAGAGAAAGAGAGAATCCCAAGCAGACTTCAGGCTGAGTGTGGAACCCAACACAGGGCTCAGTCCCAGAACCCCAACATCATGACCTGAACCAAAATCAAGAGTTGGCCACCCAACTGATTGAGCCACCCAGGTGGCCCCCACTATTTATTTTTGACTAGTGCAATAATTTCTGCTTTTCATGTAAGATCAGTTTCTTTATATTTCAAAAGACTGTTTCCTCCATCTCCATTTTATAGAAGTGATGAAGGCCATGAATTGACCTTGAAACATGGGACAGCCTAAGAGTGATTTTTTGGATATTAGTTTGAATACTATGCTTAATGACAAGTTAAGGTGGTAGAATATTCGTCTCATTTCTTTCTACACTGATGGCTTGAGAAAATGTACTGGAAAATTCCAGGATTTTGGTGTCCTTCACCTATTGGCTGGTAATCCTCTTTCCATTTCTTTGACTATCATAAACACTAGACTTATTTATAAGGCTTCCTTTCTGGGATATTTGTGACATTAAATACATTTTAAAGTAAAATTATTTTACAGCCCATATAATTTATGTTCATTTTGTGGAAATGGCCAGAATGCTTTTATAAAATATATATTTAAATAGACCATTTCAATGAGATAGGAAAGGAGGCACAAGGAATGAATAATTATGGATATGTGTGTGTGTATGTGTGCGTGTCTGTGTCTGTGTGGTTTTAAAATACTATTTGGATTCAGATTCAGTTTGACAGTTTTCAATCAAAATAAAATATTTTTTTACCAGTTTTGTAACCCATGTGTTTCTGTATCTCTAAGTCTAATTTAAATATCTGCAGGAGTTACCCCAACCCCCCTTTACTGTAGCCCTTCTTGCAGATCTTTGTTTATTGACTTAGATTAGAACTGGCCTAGAGCCCAGTGATGGTCATTTCTAGTTTTAAGGTTTTTGATTACAAATCTGTTTTTGTTGCCAGATCCAATAAAGATTCGTGATTGTTTTTGTTAGTTTTATTACAAGTTCTTGCCAAAGATACAATATATTATAACCAAAACAGATGTTCTATTTAGACAAGTGTATTTGCTATAACAGAACCTAAAATGTAAATTAAAAACAATAGTATGTTCTGCATTAATGTAACAAGTGATGAACTCTGGGATTTTACGAGTACTTCTGATAACCTTTAGAAATGGAAGGAACAACGCCTTATTTTAAGCTATTGTTTTACATTTTTTCTCTATCCCAGTTTATGTATGTACAGTCTTCACTCCAAGATCCTCCTCCAAGCTAACATTTTACTGTGAATTTGCCATTTTCATCTGTTCATAGTTCTGTTATTAAAATACATATGCCAGGTAAATACTGTTTTCTGTCATAGAGACATCAGTTGCATTGAACAATTTTTTTTTTTTTAAGATTTTATTTATTTATTTGACAGAGAGATCACAAGTAGGCAGAGAGGCAGGCAGAGAGAGACGAGGGAAGCAGACTTGCCGCTGAGCAGAGTCCGATGTGGGGCTTGATCCTGGGACCCTGGGATCATGACCTGAGCTGAAGGCAGAGGCTTTAACCCACTGAGCCACCCAGGCGCCCACATTGAACAATTTTTAAGGTTCTAATGTTTATAGGGGTGCCTGAGTTGGTTAAGCATCTGACTTCAGCTTGGTTCATCATCTTGGGAACCTAGGATGAGCCCTGTGTTGGGCTTTGTGCTCAGTGGGGAGTCTGCTTCTCCCTGTGCCTCTGTCCTTGTCCCTGCTTGTGCTCCCTCCCTCAAATAAATAAAATCTTTATAAAATATATTCTAATGTTTATAAATAAGTAGATGAAATAAATTTTTACAGACCTTTCATAAATGCTTTACTTGGTAAAGATAGGAATTATGTTATAAAGTTGTATTGTAGATCTTTTGGTACATTAAGTAACTGTCTCTGTGATTAGGGCCCAGAGCAGTCTGGATTCATGCTGAATTCTCTGTTGTAGTGAACACAGACATGTAGTGAGTACAAGATAAATGTATTTATATTATGTATTTTAACTATTTTTAAAGTTGTAGTCCCTCAATAAATTAGATATGTAAAGAATAAGACTACATTATCAACAAATTACTAATGGATGAGTTTTACCTTGAGATTGTTAACTCCTTGGCCCATTCTGAATCGTATTTTCCTCTTTTCTTTGGCATTAAAGGGCCCTTGGTCGGAATTTTAAAAAAACATGTTCAGTTGATTTTTGGGGAGCATTTAAGGGTTTTTTGTTTTGTTTTGTTTTTAATTAGAGAAGTTTGGGTAGTACAGAATCACTGTGATTCTGTCTCTCATTTCATTTGCACTAGAAGAGTGCAAAATTGCTAGAATTCTTTGGTTTTGAGATCCTTTTCATTTGATTGCATGGGACTTGAAGATTCTGGGACCAGAAACTTTTACTTGCAAATAGTTTTTGAATCCAACTTGTTTGTCTTTTATATGGTTTTTGTTGTTGTTGTCGTTGTCGTTGTTTTTGTTTTTGATGGAGGAACCTTTTGAGTCTAATGTATTTTATGTGGCTAAATCTTTGTATTATGCTCTTCTAACTTATTGAAATACCACTTTCAAGTTCCCCCACATCCGTACATTTCTAAGGTTACACCCAGCTTAATTCCCATTACTTTTCTGCTTCACAGCACTTGCATTTTGAAGGGACCCTAACATTTGGGTTCACATTATGATAATTAGGTTTCAGGGGCATAGGGGATTAAAGATGTCTCAGGTCTAGTTGCAGAATAAAGTTCAGAAGCACTTGTAAAACTTGCCTGATTGGTGGGTAGAGGTGCTTTTATTTATTCACTACTCATGCAGCATTAATCCGTATTTCATCAGGTACCTACAGTGCTGTAATTCTAGATGTGACCTTGGGACTTGATTTACTTCAGCTCCGTTTTCTTTATTAATGTGCCATGAAAGAGGTACATGAAAGATAGCCAACATCAAAGTACCTTTTAAAGTAAAATGGTTGGTAGGAATTCCCTGGTATTTAACACTGTCTGTCAAATGTTTCAGCTGGTTTGCATCCTTTTACAAGCTATTGCTTGCTGCACTCAAAGAGATTTAAAGCAGTTGTTTCAAGTCTTTTGTGGGGGGACTGGTTATGGTGGTGGCTGGCGTGGTGGTGGTTGGGTGGCAATAGTTAGCTACAGAAGGGAGTAAACGAGAAGTTACGGACATATTCTTTTTCAGCTGTCCTCCTCCCAAGATGGTTTGGTTTTGTGTTTTTCTTTGGGTTGGGGAATCTTTAGTCCAAAGTGGCGCTTATGATTAGAGTTGAGGAGACACTCCTCTTGGTTATAAGGAGATTGAAGAGGGTGGCCAGAGAAAATTCATCAAACCTCCATGAAAGACAGAATAAATGGCAAAGTCAAGGTCTTACTCAGCTTGTTTTACCTGTTTAACTTCACAGCCTGTTCACTCTTTACTGACCCATCTGAGAAAAAGCTTTTAAACATAATAATGCGGGAAACTGAGTCTTAAGAACAAAAGAAACAGGACTCAGACAAGGTTTGCCATATGTATTGTGGAATATTTATTTTCCTGTAAATGCGTATTTTAGAGGCTGTTGTCTCAGTTCTAGGCTAAATATATGGGGGTAGAATTCTTGTAGCTCATTTTTGAAACTGATTCCTTCTTTGTTTCCCAAGCATGTGTTGGATGTTTCTCTCTGCTTAAGAAAAAATGTTTAAAAGCATTTTCCTTTTCAGATATGGATTATCCATAGATCTATTTCTAACATCTTTACCACAGAACTATCTTAATCTAAATAGTGAAAAAGAGAAATCACAGAATGTTTTAGAAAATGAAATCTGCTTTCAAATTTATACTTTTTTCCAATTACTTAATCTTGACTTATAGAAGTCTTTTAAAATCTATTGTAATAAAAACTTTTCGTAATTGGTTTTCGTTAAAATGTATTGGTGTAGTATTAAAATGCTTTAAAAATAGCATATTCTCTTAATATCTAGCAATTTTGCTTGCACTTACCTGCTTAACATTTTATTGATATATGGCAGGAAAATAAATTTCAACCTAGCAATTTATCTTGCAATTTATTGAACTAAACTCTTTGACCTGTAAAGTGTAGAAACCAGTAGTATAACTAACACAGAGGAGTTTGGTAACAACCTTTCTCACTGTCAACGTAGTGCTACAGAGGTCTCCTAGATAGCTTGTGGGTAGTGAGCAGTGTATGCAGTTTACTTGGCATTTGAGTCTATGATTAGGAAGGTAGTAGAAGAGGTACATCTTGCCCATTTTCTGATATAGGAGATGCAGAACTTCTTGCTGCCACTGCTGTGCACCGTTATATGGCTAACCCCTGGCATTAGGAAGGGTGACTGAGGGTTGAGAAGGGTGGTTATTAGGAAATCGGTAGTAGAATGAAGGCTGGAAGATGTGTATCTTTCCATTCATGCCACGTTTTCCTATCCCCCTTCACAGTTAACAGCATCTTTTTTTGTATAGAAGATATGTTCCTTTAAGAATTTGCTATGACTCATCATAGTGCTAGGGAATTGGGAAACAAAGAAATGTTATACTGCCTAAAAGGTCATCACAGTCTTATCTTGCAAGCATTTTAACTTTTGTGAGGCAGAGTAGTGTGGAGTCCTTTGTTTGGCATAGTGATGCATGCCCTTTTGGGTTTTTTCCCTTAATTCTGAGGTTTTGTGTATCCTATCTAATTTGGGGTCAGTGTAGTTAAAGCACATGAATTAGCTCTAATATTGTATATTTAATCATTCAAACATTAACTATAAATTAGTCTTAGGCTTGATTGAAAGGATCAACAGAGTCAAGGATTATAAATTTATCAATTAGTGATAAGCAAGTTGAGCTTGCAAATGAGTCACCAGTTTACGGTTGATTCATATGTTTTCCACTGACTTTTTTGTTTCCTTAGTTACTATTTATCTAAAATTCCTCTTATTCTTCAAAGCATTTTATTTTTCCTCTCAACAGAATGATTTTTGTGAATCTAGGAATATAAGGGACCACAAGACGTGTGATAGACTACCCTCCCAACTCCCAACAGGTTTGGATTCAGGCAGTTCCACGGTTCCATCTTGGAACCGTTGCCGTTGTAATGTTCTACTTGCTATTTTAAATTCCACTCATGTTCTACTTGCTATTTTAAGTTCCACTTAATATATTTTAAGTAATATATTGCGGATGTCTCTTGGCTCTGAATTCAGATGTTGGTGTGGCCAAAATGCTAAAACTTTGAAGTGGGATACAGGCGTGAAGAAGCTTCTGTAGTGTCTTCACTGTATAAGAAATACTTTGAACATGTGCATTTCTATTTCAGATCATATGCGCTGATTTCTAAGGATCAGTGATTTCCTTCTCTTCCAGGCCCTAGGCTTATTTTGAATTAAAATTCACTGGTTGGGACGCCAGGGTGGCTCATAAGGTTAAGTGTCTGCCTTTGGCTCAGGTTGTGATCTTGGGGTCCTGGGATTAAGCCCTGTGAGTGGGGCTCCCTGCTCAGCAGGGAGTCTTCTTCTCCCTCTCCCTCTGCTCCTCCCCCAACTTGTGCACTCTCTCTCTCTCTCACACTCATTCTCTCTCTCAAATAAATAAATAAAATCTTTAAAAAAAATTTTTTTTTTAAATTCACTGGTTATGTAAGAGGAACCCAGATATCTTTTTACTTTCTTACCTTCTCTTTTTTATCGGGTGGGCTGGGCTGCGGCTTTCCCTGTCAGGCTCTTTAGGTGATTCTGTATCTCATTCTAAATATGAAATGCTACTTTTAGGTGGTTTTGACTTTGGTGGGAAAAATAATAAGTAAAAAAATTTTTTTTAAGATTTTTTTTTTTAATTTATTTGACAGAGATCACAAGTAGGCAGAGAGGCAGGCAGAGAGAGAGGAGGAAGCAGGCTCCCCACCGAGCAGAGGGCCCGATGTGGGGCTCAATCCCAGGACCCTGGGATCATGATGCAAGCCAAGGCAGAGGCTTAACCCACTGAGCCACCCAGGTGCCCCAATAAGTAAAATTTTTACCAAGAGATCAGTCTTTTTTATGTTTCAATAAATTTTGTTGGGTGTAGAGATACTGAAAGGCTGTTAGAGACCCCTGCTTAAATTTTCAGATTTGAGACTTGATATTTTTCTCATTCATGGTTTTTGGCAGGGGAGTATGAGAAGTGGATAAAAAAAGCTGACTGGGAAATCTGGTAACTGTTGAACTTTTGAAGTATCTTAGACCGTTCAGGTTTGATTTCCTTTCACTCTTCATTTTTCTTATTGGCTTTTTTTGGGGGGGTGGGGGGGTCATCTTGTCCTTCTGGCTACCTTTCCTTAGTGAGAAGTGGCAGGTTTGTGTTAAGTGGGAAAATGTAAAATATATCTGTCTTGTTGAATTTAATAACTTGGAGGAAAGTTTGTCCCCCAAATCCAGTGTAAGCACAGTATCCTTTATTTTGTGTTTATATAGAAGTGATTGTTTTCTTTTCTTTTTTTTTTTTTTTAAAGACTTTATTTATTTATTTGTCAGAGAGAGTGAGCACAGGCAGACAGAGAGGCAGGCAGAGGCAGAGGGAGAAGCAGGCTCCCTGCTGAGCAAGGAGCCCGATGCGGGACTCGATCCCAGGACGCTGGGATCATGACCTGAGCCGAAGGCAGCCGCTTAACCAACTGAGCCACCCAGGCGTCCCGAAGTGATTGTTTTCATTTACTATTTGGTCCAGCTCATCTGGACTCTTTTTACGTTTCATATGTTGCTCTTTCTCTCACCTCTTTTGAATAATCTACTTTCTACTTCTCATAACTCTTTTTTTCTATGCACCCTTACACCTCTTCTTTGCTCTTCAACTTAGTGCTCCAAATAATTTCTTCGTTCCCTTTGTCTTCTCTGTAGATATTCTTTCCTTGATAATTTCTCCATCCGCTTGTGGGGCTTCATCTTTTGCATCTGTGGGTTCTAAATGTACATCCTTAGTTTGAAGTTCTCTCCAGAGATCTGGACTCAAGTTTAAGGGCTTGCTGCCAGTCATTTGAATATCCCTCTGGTGCCTCACATTCAGCCAAATTGAACTCCGTGCTTTGGCTCCTAAAACTCTTTTTCTTCATGTGTTTCTCTTCTTTTATAAGCCTCTACTTTGCTAGCAATTCTATTGGGCACAGTATTGATAATCTTTGATTTCTTATTTGGCTATATACTCCATTCAAATTGCTATCAAATCCTGTTGATTCTCCCTCTGAATGTTTCTACTATTTCTTTCCTTCAATGTCTCCTGTTGCCATTCTTCTTCCTTTGAGAGTGTGAGCTTTTCGTGAGCTGGCCTCAATCTACATTTCCAAGATAATCTCTTAATATTCCCCTCTCAACCCAAGTCATGGTGTTCATCATTCAAGCACTTGTAATCTGAGTCTGCATAGCTCTTTATGTTATGCCACGGATGCCATTCATTAAGGAATCATGTAAGTTAATGTTCCTTATAGGAATTAACACCAAGTTGTAATTTATAAACTTATATTTTATTAAATAATAGCTAAAATAAGTCCATTTCCAATATTTTGTTTTATTTTTCAAAGTAATCTCATTTAAATCTTCCTCTGATCTGCTTCTAATATTTGTAGTGAGATTGTGGTTCCTGTTTTCAATGGATTCTACTTATATGCCCTTTCCTCTCAGAACAGGTATTCTCAGATATCAGAAATTCTTATATGCCAGGTAAATTGGAATATTTGTTCTTTGAACTTGTGTGGGTTTCTTTTTATACTTCTGTAGTTAAGAAAACAGTCTGTGGAGCCAGGTTCAAATTATAGTTCCATCTCTTACTGCTACAGTGAGTATAGTCAAATCACTTAATCTTTTGGTCTCTTTGTCTCTAAAAGTGGGAATGATAATATTATCTACCAGAAGATTTGGTGAAGGTGAAGTGGAGGGATACACTTAAACATCCTTAGAATGGGGGTTGGCCCATAATATGTAATCAGTGAACGTTGGTATAAGGGTCCCTTGGCTGTACAGTGTGGCTACCTCTTTGCTCATACCACCACCTTACCTCACACCCCACCCCTTACAAACTAAACTTTGGTCTCGTTAGCTCAGGGAAGAGAAGGCCTTTATTTACCAAAGGAAAAGAGGAACCAAACCTTCATCTGGCCTGTTGTGCTTCCAAGTGACCGTTTAAGGAGTTTATAAGGTTATCTTTGGTTAAGCACATTTTCTTTGTACTCCATCTCCTCCATTGTTTACTCTTTTATTTCCTTAAATATATTCAGCATACATACACTATATTCTTCATGTGATAATTCCAACAGCTGTGTGTTTGTTGGTTCAAAAGCAAGTTTTGTCACTTCCGCTGACTTAGGCACATGCATTATGTGATTTTTTAAAAATTGTGTATTCATTTCCCTGGAATTTTAACTCTAGAATCTTTGATGCCTGGATTTAATGTGTTTTTCTTCAGGAAGGATGGAATTTGCCTCTCATATAGCAGTGGTGCAATCTTTTAAATACTTTGATACATTAACTCATTTAATCCTTGCAGCAACCTTGTAAAGTTGCTCTTCATGTTTAAAAAAATATATCTAAACACGAGACACAGGAATGACTAAAGTAAAAGAATGGAAAATTATAACCCAGGCAATTACTAGTCAAAAGAAAGCATTTCCAGATGTCAAAGGGGGCCCATCAAGCAGTCAGCAGTGAGCAATGCAGAAGCAGCAGCAGACCCTATGGCCTCAGTGGTACTTACGTGCTGTTGCTTGTTCGAATGAGGCATATGCCTGCAGGAGTCTATCTGCTCAAGCTCTGAATCTGGTTTCACTGAACAGCATCTGGAAGAGATATTCCTTCAGCCTAGGATGCCTTGTGAGAAAGTGGATTCACACCTGTTCACACAGACTGCCAAAGAGCACTTTGTTTTTTGGCATCTTTGATGACAGCTAGAAGATCTCCACATTTACCACTAGGATGCAGCCAAAAACCTACAGAGATCTAGAAAAGCAGCAGAAGACAGTGCCGCTTAAAGAATTTTATGTAAAGAACTCCTACAACTTGTACCAGAAAGCCAGACATCCTAGTTAAAAATGAATAAACAACTTGAATAGACATTTCTCCAAAGAAGAGATACAAATAACCGGTAAGTACATGAAGAAGCCAGACACAAGACAAATATTGCATGATTCCACTTACATAAGGTACTCAGAATAGGCAATCTTTATAAAGATGAAAAGGGAATAAAGGCTAACAGGAGGAGGGGTGGGAGGAAAGGTGGTAGGGCATATTATTATTTAATGGGCATAAAGTTTTGGGAGGAGGGGGGACGGGAGAGGGTGGTGGGGAAATGGACATTGGGGAGGGTATGTGCTATGATGAGTGCTGTGAAATGTGTAAACCTGGCGATTCACAGACCTGTACCCCTGGGGATAAAAATACATTATATGTTTATTAAAATAAAAAAATTAAAAATTAAAAAAAAATAAAGTTTTGGTTGAATATGATGAAGTTCTGGATGTAGGCACTGGTGATTATTAAACATTTAACAATGTACTTAGTGCCACTGAATTGTACACTTATAAATGGTTAAAGTAATTTAAAATATGTTATGGATACTTTACCACAATAAAGACAAAATTCAAAGCAGTGATGCTGATAAACAAATAAAATATAAGAGGATACAAACAGTACAAAGTATGTTCTATAAACACAATGGAATGAAAATAGGAAGAAATTTGGGTAATTCACAAATATATGGAAATTGAACAATACTAACTTATTAATCCTAAATAATTAATTATGAAGAAATAAAAAAATTAGAAGACACATTGAATGAAAATGAAAACATAACATACCAATCTTTATGGGATACAGCTAAAGCAGTGTTGGGAGGAAAGCTTATAACTAACTGTAAATGTCTGTGTTGAAAAAGAAGTCTCAAATAAAAAAACTAAGCCTTCCACATGACACTGAATAAAGAAAAACAAACTAAAAACAGGGGATAGAAAGTGATAAGAAAGAAGAAGAAAGGAAATAATAAAGAACAGAACATAAATTGATGAAATATAGAAAAGAAAAACAGAAATACAATGAAATCAAAAGTTGGTTCTTAGAAAGTATCGACAGCATGGACAAGTCATTAACTAGACTCAGAAAAAAAGACTAAAATCAGAAATAGAAAAGAGGACATTAGTACTAATTTTATGAAAAAATTATTTTAAAGGGATAATAAGAAAAATTGTATACCTATAAATTAGATAACTTAGATGAAATGGGCAAATCCTGAAAAGACACAAACTACTAAAAATGACTCAAGGAAAAAGAGATTATCTGAATAGACCTGTAACAAATAAAGATGGTGAATTAGTGAAAAAAAACAAAACAAAAAACTAACCACAAAGAAAACCAGGTCCAGGTCCAGATGGCTTTACCACTGAATTCTACCACATATTAAAATGAACAGACAACCATATTGAATCCTCACACACTCCTTTAAAATGCAGGAGGAACACTTCTGAGGCCTTATTCTCTGAGGCCAGTTATTACCCCGATACCAAAACCAGACCAAGAAAACTACAGACCGGTACCAGTTATGAATATGAGTGTAAAAATTCTGAACAATGTATTGGCAAACCAAATCTAGCAACCTAAAAAGCAATACACCACGACCAAGAGAGACTTATCCCAAGAATGTAAGGTTGGTTAGAAACATCAAAAATCAGTTAATGTAATAAATAATATCAACAGAATAAAAAACAAAATTCATATGACTACCTCAGTAGACACAGAAAAAGCATTTGACAAAATCTAACATCTTCTTGTGATAATAATACCAAGAAAACAAAGATTAGGAGAACTTCCTCAACCAGATGAATGGCATGTGAAAAAATTCATAGCTAACATCACAGTTAATGATGAAAGGCTAGATACTTTTCCCTAAAACCAGGACAAGATGAGGATTCTATTCTGACCGCTTCTTTTCAGCATTGTATTGGGTGCTAGCAAGGGCAGTTAGGCAAAATATAAATAAAATAAACAATATCCAGATGGGAAAAGAAGAACTAAAACTATCTCTGTTCAGAGATGACATGATCTTATTTGTAGAAAATACTAAAGAATATACTAAAAAAAAAATGTTCAACTAAATGTTGAACATTGAAAATGTTCAGCAGGGTTGCAAGATACAAGACCAAATGCCACTTGGCAATTATATTTCTCTACACTTGAACAATCCAAAAATGAAGTAAGAAAATTCCATTTACAATAGCATCCAGAAGAATAAAATACCTAGCAATGAATTTAACAAAAGAAGTATAAAACTCACTCTGGAAACTACAAAACATTGAAAGATATTTCAGAAGATCTAAATTAATGGAAAGACCTCACAAGTTCATGGATTGGAAGACATACTGTTAAAACGGCAGTATTCCTCAGACTGATGGACTTATTCAGTGCAATCCCTATCAGAATCTCAGCTGTCTTCTTTGTGGAAATTGACAGCAATTCTAAAATTCATATGGAATTGCAAAGGATCCTGAATAGCCAAAACAACTTGAAAAAGAACAAAGTGGAAGAAAGACTCATATTTTCTGATTTCAGAACTTGGTATAAAAGAATGATCATCAAGACAATGTGCTAAGTGGCACAAGGAGAGACCTATAAATCAATGGAGTAGAGCCGAGAGTCCATAGATAAATCTTCATTTCTCTGACCAACTGATGTCAGCAAGAGTGCCAAGATCATTCAATGGGGGAAAATAGTCTTTTCAACAAATGGCAGTGGCACAACTGGATAGCTATGTGCAGAAGAATGAACTTAAACTCTTAACTTATGGCATATACCCATATTAACTTAAAATGGATCAAAGACCTGAATATAAAAGCTAGAACTATGAAACTCTTAGACGAAAACATAGCAACGACAAAAACATAGGAGTAGATCTTCTTGACTTTGAATTTGGCAGAGAACTCTTTTTTTTTTTTTTTTTTTTTTTTTTTTAAATATTTTATTAATTTATTTGACAGAGAGAGAGATCACAAGCAGGCAGAAAGGCAGGCAGAGAGAGAGGGGGAAGCAGGCTCCCTGCTGAGCAGAGAGCCCGATGCGGGGCTCGATCCCAGGACCCTGGGATCATGACCTGAGCCGAAGGCAGAGGCTTAACCCACTGAACCAACCAGGCGCCCCTGGCAGAGAACTCTTACATATGACCCCCAAAAGCATGAGCAACACAAGAAAAAATTACATAAATTGGACTTCATCAAAATAAGTCTCCTAGCAAGTGCTCAATGAAGTCGGGAAATAGTGTGGATAATTAGTTAAATATTCAGTAGATTCCTTGAAGAGTCTGTATTGCATAGAAGAGCCAGAGGCAGAGAAATAAGTATCACAATGATTGGTGAGAGGTTGTGGTGGTGGAGGAGTATCTGCCTCTTTAGTAGCGTGAGACCTCTAGTGCTAAGTCTGGGGGTGTAGACTTCAGATTCCTACAGTCTCAGGTTTGAACCTCAGCTCTGCTCCTTGCTAGCTGTCTGACTTTGGGAAAGTTTCTTTATTCTGAGCTACAGTTTTCTAATTAGAAAAATGAGAATAATATCTGCCTCTCAGGAATATGAAGATTAATGATATCTGCATTGTGCTGAATATAAGACATAGCTCAAAACAATGGTTAAGAATATGGGCTCTTCACTGGGTGTGGTGCAAAAACAATGGATACTGTTATGCTGAAAATAAATAAAAAATTTAATTAAAAAAAAAAAAAGAATATGGGCTCTTGGGGCACCTGGGTGGCTCAGTGGGTTAAAGCCTCTGCCTTCGGCTCAGGTCATGATCCCAGGGTCCTGGGATCGAGCCCCACATTGGGCTCTCTGCTCATCAGGGAGCCTGCTTCCCCTCCCCCCACTCTCTGTCTGCCTCTCTGCCTACTTGTGATCTCTGTCTGTCAAATAAATAAATAAAATCTTAAAAAAAAAATAAGAATATGGACCCTTAGGTTACACTATGTGTTTTTATTGTAACTTTGCCACTGACTAGTTGTATGAACATCAGCAAATTGCCCAACCTCTCTGTACCTCCGTTTCCTCAGCTGTTAGTATGGGATAACACTAGGGTTGTTATGACAAAGGAAACTAATATATATTATAGCACAACAGGTTTGGGCACTGTAAGTGCTACTACTCAGTAACTCATAAGAAGTCCCATTTCATTCTGAAGTGCCTCCACACTTCATGTCCATAGGATATCATCTCATCTACTCTTATTCCCAGATTCTCACCAAATTTGCTATTCTTGAGTTTAAAGCACTGTTAGTTTCTAAATGTCTCAGTCATCTTGCTCAGTAGTATGTTTTCTTGTGAGATACGGAAATTCCTTTTAAGATGAAAAAGTGACATCCAGTGATAGAAGGACCAAATAAAGATAACTTGGTAAAGAATATGGTCTGTCATAGCTATTCATAATCTAAGACAGACATGGAGTTTTGGGTTGAAAATGCTTTGAAAATTGTTAGTGCTATAACATTTGAAGGTATAAGGAAGTTGTTAGTGATTTTAAAAATTGGAACACTTTGAGAGATTGTGATGAAAATAGATATTTCCTCTGGAAACCCTGAGTCAGACTATTATTCATTGATTTCCATAATGATGGAGCCAGAAGGTCTCAGACAGTTCAAATATCCCGTATTCCATTTTATTCTTGCTGTAGAGGGTCCAGAAGTATGACGTGCATTTGTTTTCATTCCAGTCATGGATTATGTAGGCATGTAAGAAAATTGCTTTTCTGCCTAATTTTAGCCTAGAAGCTAGCTAAACTAAGTCATAGTTTACTTATTTGTGTTGGGATGTGTTTCTGAGTGGTGTTTTTGCATTTTAGGAAATAATGTATGGCAGTAAAATAACCTTTTCTTTTTCCTTTTCTTTCATAAGTGAGTTGCTATATAAATTTTACTTCTTACATGTTTTTTGAGATTCATACATATTTACTTAAGAAGTTATACTTGTATTATTTAGTATTGCTGATTAGCCAAGATGCTACCTCACCACAACAAAGTATTCCTGCTTATTTGCTTTGTCAGTAGGTCATTGCTTTGTGGAATGTGATTTCATGAACTGGGAATTACTCTCAATAAGAATTTCAAATTGGTCGTAGAAGAAGGGTTACTTCAGTCAAAAATCAGGAAACTTGCCTTCAAACACTGACTTCAGGAGTTTTATTTGAAAAATATTTTTACTTTGTAGTAAATAATTTTATATTATAATGTGTATTTCTAACTTAAGTCATGATGTCCTTTTCTTTTCTTTTTTTTTTTTTTTAAGATTTCATTTATTTGTTTGACAGACAGATCACAAGTAGGCAGAGAGGCAGGCAGAGAGAGAAGGGAGGAAGCAGGCTCCCTGCTGAGCAGAGAGCCCAATGCGGGGCTCGATCCCAGGACGCTGGGATCATGACCCCAGCGGAAGGCAGCGGCTTTAACCCAGTGAGCCACCCACGCGCCCCCATGATGTCCTTTTCTTACAGGTGAAAAAAAAAAAAGTAGATTTTAGTAAATTCTTTAATTCAGACTTTTTTGTAATACCATCCCATGGGTTTACTACTGTGTACTACTTTCATGTACCTTTACACCGACTGTTACTTATTTCTAACAGGAAGCCCCTGGTTGTTAAGTATTACGTGCATTTTACCAGTGAGGAAACTGGACTACAAGCCAGTATGGATCAAAGACTTAGTGGAATGGAGACTTAGAACCATGTTATCTGATCTTAAATCTCGTGCTATTTCCCAGACTCGTGTTTCTTATCTCTTTATCGTTTAAATATAGTAGGTGTTGAAGCGCTTGGGTGGCTCAGTCGGTTAAGTGGCAGCCTTCAGCTCAGGTCACGATCCTGGAGTCCTGGGATCGAGTCCCACTCCATGGGGAGTCTGCTTCTCCCTCTGCCCCTCACTTCACTCGTGCTCTCTCTCTCTCTCTCTCTTAAGTTTGTCTTAAGGGAATAAACTTAACCGATTTTTAACACTCTTAATTTAATCTTTTATCTTTGATTATTCATTTGGAAAAGATGGAAACAATCACAAAAAACTTCTGAACATGGCTGAGTTTATATTCAAATTAATCCGTTTTCATCTGTTTTTTAGCATTAATTTCCCCAAATCATGCATCGTACAGTATTAGAGTCAGAATACCCTCAAAGACCTCATCCAAGTCCTCATGTTCCAGAAGGGACATGAGACTCCCTGAACAAGCCAGCTAGATTTTGTTCTTTGTGGACCCTTGAATAGTATTTTATTACAATAGTGGAATAGAACCTCTTGAGTTTCCCATCCTCTTCCACTTTTAAATGTTTTAGAATTCAGCATGAACTAACGTGGTCGCAATGCTAAGTTGCAACTATTTCAACTGGTCATTTTTTAAAGAAAGCATTCAGGAGGATTGGACTTTTAGGGATAAACTAGCCCATGTTATATAACTTGGCAGTTTTGGGTCCAGAAATCTCAGCAGCTGATAGGAAGTAATCACTGAGGGATCACCTTTGGTTTCACATAGTTTTATATGATGAAGAATAGGGAGGGAAGAATAAGATCTCTCCACCACTTTTGGTGTGGTGTCCTGTGGATATGACCTTGCTGGAGCTATGGGTTAAGTATTATGTAAGAATAGTGGCATGACCAGGAAGGTAGAGTTGATTTCTTGGCTTTGTTGAGGAGAGAAAAGTTTTCCTTGACTCTCTTAAAGTCCCTGGCTGGGTCTGAAAATTAAACTGACAAAGACAGATTAACAGAGAAAAGCATGCATGTTTATTTCCTATAAGTTTTATGTGACACATGAGCTCTCATAAGGGAATGAAGACCCAAAGAATTGGTTAAGACTGAGTGTTTTTATACTAGGTTTGATGAAAATGGAAATAGGACAACAAGGGTATGGGCTTAGGGTAGTAAACTCATGAAACCTTAGCAAGACCTGTGTGTTGGGTTTCCAGGCATCCCTCCATCTTCAGAGATAAGCAGGTTTCTTTCCTCAGATACAGGGAAGACAGCTCTGATGTGAGTCTTATGGCCTGCTTCATTCATGGTGGGGGAGGTTAGAGGGTCCTTCCTGTACCTGCTGTTCCTCAGATTCCTTCAGCTTAAAATAATTATTCTGTCAAAGTGGCAAATTTGGGGGTGACATACCTTGATTCCCTTCACTTTCAGATTTCACTTCCTCTTAGCTGAGGGGGTGTGCTCCAAGGGTATTTTGTGAGTGATTATTGTATTCTTGCTTGGTCATGCTCAACAGGAGGTTTTTAACCTCTTCCCATTTCCCTTGGGAATCTAAACTAGCTGTAGGTTAAGGGGGACAGACCTTTGTGTCTTCTAACAGTAAAGCACAGAGGTTCATGTTTCCATAATTCATATAGGTATGGTACAGGCTTAAAGAAAAGTATAATTCAATTATGCAAATTCTAAACAGAAAATCACAAGTTAAAACCTCATAATGGAGGGGATGATCAGTTGTTTTACCAATTAATTTTTTGCACTATTAAAATTTCACTTTTTGTTCCTTTATCTAGTGAGCTTTCTTGTTACATTTAAAATGGATATTGACTTAGGAAAATACAGGTTAAAAGCAGATTTTCATGAATCCACCTACACATAAAGCAAAATCATCCTCTTTTTGTTCAAAGCCCAGGTTGATTGTCACTTGGAAATAGTAGAGACTTCAATATATGCTCTTGGCATAAATGCCTGAATTTGATGTGCCAGAGTATTGTGTTATTCTTTGAAATTTAAAAAGATCTCTTCAGCAGATAAGTGTAGTTTAGTATGTTGATAGGATTATTTTTTATGGATTCAGGTTTTCTTTCCATCTGGGTTAAGTGATGGGTATTCTCCTTGAATAAACCAGACTAAGAGTTTCTAATTCCAGAATTGTGGTTAGCAATAGGGCTCTGGAAATTAAGTATACTCAGATCATGCATATATATGTAAACTAAGGAAGATAGGTAGAAAACTTGGGGAGATAAGAGTCAATAACATGAAGATTTTTTTTTTTCCCCTTTCTTTAAACGGCCTTCAGGTTTAGAAGCATACTTAGAAAAAGTGTTTTAACCATGAAAACCCTTTTGTCAAGACTCAGGTCTTGACAAAAGCATGTGGGTCTGCATGCTACTTTGCATAAGAGATGGATGGTAGTGATGGGGGTGAAGAGAAAAGATTCAAGTGTATTTCAGCTGCTTTGCAGGATAAGGCAAAGCGGAGAAAATAGCCATGCTGTGTGTCTCAAAGGGCCCTTGTGTGGGTATTTCAACTTGAAAGGGGATTAGCATTGGAAGTCTGTGATCATGTCAAACATTTGTAATTGAAGGTGGCTGTTGAAAATAATTCTTAACATAACTGGATTCTAGCAGTCTTGTTGATGATGAGGTAAGTGGAGTGAATAGGAAATGATCTGTTTGTCATCACTTGAGCCACAAAGCCAAGAAATTTACTCTCTGGGAATGGAGACTTTAGAAAGCAACAACATTGGGAAATGTTTGATATTTCAAATCAAAGAAGCTTTCGGTGAAAAGTGCAGAAGGCATATATATACATAGAAATATATACCATTGACTTTTTGCTTCTAACATTGTCTCTTGCCACAGTTAAAATCAAACCTTTTGATTACTTTAGTAGCCACCGGTCATACAATGATCATTGCGAAATTGTAAGCCTAGATAACTGAAGTGTGTGCCTCATGTAAGCAGTTCCATTCTGTGAGCTTGTTTGTCCTGTTGCTTTTATTTCTGTCCTTTGAAATCAAGTTTTAGAACTTTTGGGGGGAAGTTCATGAACGGGCAGTAGCTCTTTCTAATGGACAAACATGACTTCTACTTCTGTGAGTTAATTACAGATAATTGTACTATATAAATTCATTTGGACTTCCAGGTAAAAAAAGATACAATATGATTGGCTGCCAGAGAACATCAATTACATCTGCACACTTACACTCCTAATGATTGAACACTTCCACAAGGCAGTCTGAGTGACATGCAGCTTTCGAAAAACAACAGAGTGAACAGGAAATATTTTCCTTAGAGGATTTTACTTGCTCATCCAAGGCAATAGAGAAACATTAAATGATTTGTGGTGGATTTTATGTTCCTGAAGCACCTTCTTTAGCTTGAAATTCAATCAGTTATTGTGCTAAGGGATGGGTGCACTGACCTTGTCAAAAGAGTGAGCAAGGATTTCATTTGACTTTGGTTTGTTAGTTCACAATACTCATGTATATCTGGGTCTCTAACCTTGGCTTTTTATAACTCAGTAATCCTAGGCAGTCATTCACTATGAAAACACTTGTGTTTCTCTTTTTCCTTTGTATTTGTTCATTTGAAAAGCCTTTCAAAAGGAATTGCAGCCTGCATGTGATTATAGCTATCAGTAGCACTTAAACTAACTGCTGAGATGAAACTTTTCTTTTTGGACCCTGCTAATTTCAGTTATCTGTAGAAAAAGACATTTTTTCCCTATTAAAAGGCCAGGCTATACTAATTGGTAGCTGCTCTTTGGGTTGAGCCTACATTCCTTAGGGACAGTATTTGATAGAATAATTTTTGACATTTTAATTTGACAAGAAACAATTCAGAAAAATGACTTAGACATGTGCCTGAATTGAAGTCTTCTCTTGCTAGGGTTGTGATACTCGGTGCCGGGCATGCCTTTGAACATCTGTAGCACTTTGTAAGCCCTGTGATCCATTTAATATGATAGCTCAAGATTCTTGGCAGGTGTTTTCGTAGGAGCTCACCTAAATTATTCTTACACAATTGAAAGACTCCCCGCCCCCAACAGATATTAAGATGTGGGGACTGATGCCATAAATTCTTAACCTTTGTGATGAAAACACAGCTTTCCATAAGAACAATAAATTTAGGTATAAAATGTGTAAATTTTATGCCTCTTTATTCATTAATTGTATTATAGTCTACCTCTTTCCAACTCGGAAGTATTATTTGCTTTAAAATTTTGCTCTGAAAAAAATAAATAAAATAAAATACAATAAAATTTTGCTCCTGGCATTTGAAAGTGGTGATTGCAGATACAAGTGATCTGCTATGTCTCTCTGTGTAATGGCAGATTTACATTTTTAAATGGTGAAGTTCAAGCTTGAAGCAGATATAAAATGCACACACACAACACACACACACAAGCATGCATGCTCATTATTTCTTAAAAATTATCTGAGAAGCCTGCATTTCTCCAAGTATATTGGGGAATATTTAAAGGGCCAAATTGGAACTGAAGTGGGTGTTTGAAAAATATCTGTTGACAGAAGCCTGGTTTCTAAGCCTGGGAACCATAGGTTGAAAGAAAAGGAAAAGGTGATTTTTAGTTTCTTCTTTGTGTGTGTGTGTGTTTCTAATATGTGAGGTTTTGTTTTTTAACCACCAGATAAGGTTAGAAATGGATACTCTCAAACTTGCTCATGAGGATAGTGATTTATTCCAGGTGAGGAAATGCATTCATTTTACTACCAGTATATCCCCCTGAGAGTGGAGTGGGTTGATGCTTTGGCAAAGTAGACTGCTTCAGGTCAATTGGTTACATTCTGTTACTTCTTTACAGGCCATTATTAGTTTGTATCCTACATATTTTAGTGGGGGAAAAAAGCCCTTTTTAAATGAATTTGCCAGTCATGTACGTGTATGTGTGTACTCGCTCTCTTGGTCTCTCTCTCTCCTGAAATCGTTTATCTATCTAATTCTCTTGCCTTCCCTCCCTCCATTTCTCTCCTTTCTTTTTTTTTTTTTTTCTTTTCCCTCCCATTTAAATATGGGGAAAAAGTTAACATCTTCCATATCACTGTATAGGAATGCCTCTGTCTATAATTTGTTTCCTAAAGACTTAGGATTTACATCGTTTTTGTATCTATTTTTTAGTAAAGTCATTTATTATATGTAGCAATCCAGTGTTTATAATTATAAAATAATTATATTTTATAAATTATAAAATAATTATAAAATATAAATTATATAAAATATAAAATAATATATAATATAAAATAATTATAATATAAATATAAATTATAAAATATATATAATTTATAATTATAAAATAATTATAAAAAAGAAACAGTACTATCCAATTTTCCTCTAAGAATTAAAAAGTCATAGTTACATTCACATACATACACTTGGGTTTGTTTCTATTCTAACATTTTTGTTTTTGTTTTTATAACTTTAAAATGAAAATGATGTTGGAATATGACTCCAAGTATGTGGTGTGCTACATTAACATTACTTTAGTGATTGTAATTTAACTAACAGTCATCCTAAGTTTGAGTTAGAAAACTTGAAATTAACAGAAAAATTCATTTGAGCCCTTTGATATAAAATATATTTTTAGAACAACATCCAGTCATTTAAAATTTACTTTGGAATAGAGACTTCATACTTAAACTTAGGGAAAATAAAATAATTTTAAAAGCTCTTTCAGCCATTGTGCAGTTACTGTTGGAAGTGATTGCCAGCACTGGAGAATCAGGAAGTCTGTAGTTTAAATTCTTCAGGATCAGATTATATCTCAGATTTTCTTTACACATGGTGTTAAGTACATATTAAGTGACAGCTGTAACTTTCTTTTCCTTTCTTACCTTTGGGAATCTCAAGAACACAGCTTTAGCTTTCTTCTCTTTTGTGTTATTTTTAGATTGTTTTAATTTTAAAGAGTATATATTATATACCTGTAGGTTACAATATGACTAAACATCTGAACAACCCAACTTTAGTATATTGTGTTTTTTTAAATTATGTAAATATATAGTGGCCAGGTTTTAAAAATTGGGGGCAGGAAATTTTATGGTATCGGGGAGATACCATTATTTTTAGATAAGATGAGACCAGGAGGTTGTGTTTATTCATTTATTAGTTTTAGTGTCCTTTTCTTCCTGCTTATGATTTTCTTTTTTTTAAGATTTTATTTATTTATTTGAGAGAGAGAGAGTATGAGAGGAGAGAGGTCAGCTGGAGAAGCAGACTCCCTGCTGAGCAGGGAGGCCAATGTGGGACTCCAGTCCAATCCTTGGACTCCAGGATCATGGCCCAAGCCAAAGGCAGTTACTCAACCAACTGAGCCACCCAGGCACCCTCTGCTTATGATTTTCTTAACATTGAGGATTGTTGAGATAAAAAATATTTGCCAAAAATAAGGCCCAGTATTTAAACTGGCCAGGGAGACCATCAGAGGTATTAGAAAATTTTAGAGATCCAAAGGGATAATTGGCTGCATATGGATTTATTTTTAAGTTTCAGAGAACAGTCAATGATTTTCATAAGCCTTTTCTTTTTTTCTGCTTAATTGAAGAGATTGCATCATTAGCCAACTAACATTGAAATGCCTGAATTTGTGCTCACTCTTTTTTGGGGAGTGAAACTGATGACTGTTTTCATGACACTGAAAATTATGAGATACCTGTATATGGCTTGTCCTAGTTCTGCTTTTATTTCAGTTGAAATTGTGCCAGATCTGATTCTAGTGCAGTGTGTCCATTTCATGTTTCTGTTTACCATTTGCATGATTTTTGAGCAATCATTCCTTGACAAGGAACTTTGTTTTTACCAATCCTCATCTTTGCTGTACCTCAAACGTGAACACGGACTGGTTGTTATTTATGTAAATGAAAAAAACAAATCCCTGTATTTCAGTGAGGAAAGCAGAAAAATATAAGTTGCTGGGAAGTTTAAGAATCAATTAAATTAGCAGAGTGTATAGGAAGAAAGATAGCAGACATGGAAAATAATCATATCAAAATAACTTGTTTTACAAAAATGAAAACCTTCAGATTAAATGATGAGCAAGAAGTTAATTTAGAAAATTTTACTTTTATTTAATTTATTTTTAAATTGTATTTAATATACTTGATTTCAAATAGTAAATATATATGTGAGAGTACTCTTAGTCCTTATGTGAATGTGGATGTGTGTTGATATTTACTTTTATCCTTTACATAAGAATAAGATCTGAATATAGATCAGAATAAGATCTAAAAATATGAAATTGAGAAATTATGTGAGCAACTGCCCACAGTTGAAGAATACTACTTGCTGGTTGCTTAGGAGGCAAGATGAGATAGTGAAGATTCCAGTGAATTGTTTTAGTGTGGAAACAGCCACAAGTATATGGCAAATAAATGATTTTCAGTGGTGTAGCCATAGTAAGTAAAAATGTTATAGAAAAAAAAAATTCTAACTTGAATCCAAGTGAAGTCCTGATTCATGTATATGCTTTGTCCTTTGAGGTATGGGAGCAAATAAGTGTTTTGACATATCAATCTTTGGCACAGTGATCCCTTTGTATGTTCAAATAGAGCATAAAATTCTAATGATAATGGATTTTCTTTTTTAGGGATTATATCATTATATTGTGTACTGCTCTCTGAAAATCCTAGTTTGTTTAGTTTCTGATGTATCTAACCAGATGACCTGATCGTGAATGTTCCACCCTAAAGAATTTATATATTTGTGTGCTTCTCCAGCATCTCCTGCTTTGAATATTCCTCAGAAATCATTACTGTTTCTTAAGAGTCAGATCTGAAAAGAAACGGAGACCATCATGCAAATTACATTAACCTCTGGGAACGAAATGCTTATTGATTGACCTTCACAAACAACTTTGAAAAGGTTCCAAAACTTTCTTATTATTGGGAAAACCTGTGAAAAGACGACTGGGAGGGAGGAACAGACAGAGAGTAGATATCTAAACAGAAAGAAGTCTGGCCAAACAGTTCTGGAGCTCACTTTTTCTTTTTAAGTCTTGGTTTCAGATGACCTTGGCCTAATTTGAGTTCTTCGATTCTCTCTTACTCCATAGGTAAAATGAAGAGGTACTTGTGATCCTGACTCCCTTATAGGAAGTTGGAGTTAGTAGGTCTTAAAGCACTTTCAAAAAGCTATAATTATGCAAATGCAGGAGATTTGTATTATTACTTTAGAATAATTGAAAAGGGCCTTGCTAAAATAATACCCATCTGTAGAGTAAGCAAAGCATTCTGTGGCCATTTTCTTCTCTGCATGGAAGACCTAGTTTGACCAAATTATCAGACGGACAGGATATGGACAGGTGCCATTGCACTCAGCTATTTTCTCTTTTGTGAGACTCTTGAGTTGAATGTTTCTCTGGGCAGCTAATCTTTGGCAGCGAGGCTTTGTTCTAGTAGCGGCATCTGGCACTAGATTGATTTAACCACGTCTGAGGTTTGCTCTTTTCAGAATGTGCTCTCTAGGCAGCTTCTGTGCACCTCTGACATGACCACATGCTGCTGCTGCTTTTCCTGCCTTCTAGCACCACATGTGAGGCTAAGGCCTCCTGACACCTGCCATTTGGAACTTTTACTTGCTGAAAAATGTCAAGATTAGCAGATAAGATGAGGACATATATAACTGATCGTTCTTCCCTTTCTCAGGAATCGACTGAGCACATTTATTCATCCATGGATAAATTGCTGAAATGGTACAGTTCTCTTAGCTTTGGAGAGCACACGGGGTTTGTGTAGAAGTTTGTATGTCTTGGCATGTTCTTACTCTCCTTTATACTTATTTGGTGTGTTACTGATTTGCTATTTGTGTAAGCAAAGGTTTTAGTGATTATTTTATGGATTTCACTGGGTAAATGGTGAGGGTCAGCCAGAGAACTCCTCCACATTCCTCATTTTTATTAGGAATCTCACTAGGAAATTGCAGATCTTCAAGGATGAGCTTCTGTGATGATCATATTGCTGTATATATATGCACACACTAGTGATTGTCAAATCTTAAATGGCCGGGAGTAAGACATCCTGTTTGAGGTCCCTGGTTGTTCCTTTTTTTTTTTTTTTTTTTCCTATCTTGAGCCACCCAGAGAAAAGATGGGTGAATAAAGGAAGAGCTAACCTGATTAGTCTGTTCCATGTAGGGATTGGTATCTAAATGACTGAGGAAAGAAACTGAACTCCGGGAAAAAATGAAGACTTAAAACGCTATTTTGCTTATACTTACCTTTCAGTTGTATGGATGAGTCATAATTGGCTGTGTGCTACTGAGTAGACTTTTTCTTCTGTTTCTCTTATCTTGATCTTCATGTTGGATCTCAAGTCCATAACATCACAGAGATGGTGATGCCCTAAATCGAAAGAGTTTGAGAGAGAAGTTCTCCTGCCTCTAGGTATTTTGAACTGCAAAAAAATATAAAAGAGCTGGGTGAGAAGATGCCTAAAAGAAAAAATTATGGGGAGCCAGACCATGTTCAGAGACTGTGGATCACCCGTGAAACTCTATCTTCTGGTCTCTCTTTGGACAGCTTTCTTTGAAGTGGCTTGAAGTGGCTCAGTGGAAAAGGGAGGATGAATATTGGCTAATGGGCTTATTCTTTGTAGTATAATATATGAAAGTTAATAGAAATAAAAAATCCATCCCCAGCAATTAGAAGGCAGTAAGGACTAATGACTTTTATGTTATCAACAATATCCATGAATTGGAACATAAATATTTGAAAGCATTTTACTGGAAGCCTGGTAGTTCTACAGTGAACAAAGCTTCTTGCTTCACATCCTATATTAACTTGAATTGTATAAAGAAGGACTCTTTTTGCAAACTTAAATGGATTTTCTTCATCTTTTAACTTAACTTTTAACTTAAATCCTTCCTATTGTTAAGGTTTCTCCATAAAATCACAGAGTATGTGGCTCAGGTCATGGTTGTAGAAATAATGTTCAGTAAGCTTCTTAACCTTAGATTTCATTTGGGGATGTGGATAATTATCAAGGAATAAACATGGAGGATTTTGGGTTTCACCTTAGAAACTACTAATCTTACTGTTGCTTCTACCTGAATTAAACCTTTCTGATATTTTTTTTTGAAGTATGTTTCATATATTGCAAGTTATGGTCCTAGACAAGATTAGAACTTCGGTTGCCACCTTTGGCTTCTTTTAATTTAAAGTTCAATAACTTTTCAACAAAGAAAGGGCCGTAATGATATGTGAATTATTTTTAAATCTTTAGTGAAGAAGGCTATAAAATTAGACAGAAATATCAGTGGGGAGACGAACCATGAGAGACTGCAGACTATGAGAAACAAACTGAGGGTTTCAGAGAAGAGGGGGGCTGGGAAGATGGGTTAGGCCAGTGAAGGGTATTAAGAAGGGCATGTATTGCATGGAGCATTGTGTGTTATATGCAAATAATGAATCATGGAACACTACATCAAAAACTAGTGATGTACTACTGTATGGTGACTAACATAATAAAATAAAAAAAATAAATGCTAGCCCTTTAACAGGATAAAAAATATCAAAATAAATCATATGTATCTCAGGGAATTCTCTTTTCTCTATATCCTCTACTGTGGTGCACCATTTATCTTTGTTTCCATTATTTTGTAGAGTAGACATATTTCTTACAGCTTTAAATATGGCATTAAAAGCCATAGGCCTGATCAGTGATTCTGAAAACACTGGCTCAGAAGTTCATATTCTTTCGTGCTAGCATTCTCTCCACTTTTCTCAGTTGATACCTCAGGCCTATTTGCAGCTGAATTTATCCATTCCATAATAATATTGAAGCCAGTTAGTTGCAAATTTTCTTTTCCTCCTGAAAATGGTGAGCATATTTGGGATGATAGTTGTAATAGGCTTTGCTAAAAGGAAACAAAACAGGAAAGTGGATATGAGTGACATTTATATTTGCTTATGCAGATGGGAAACCACTAAGCTTTCACATTTTTCAAGGGTTTGGTATTTCTTTTGAATTTGTGAAGCTTTAGAACAGTGGTTCTCAAAGTATAGTTCCAGTCTTCATCAAAATTAAAAACTGTTTTGTTACCAAAGACCATTAAGAAAATGACAGGGCAAGCCAAAATTTGGGAGAAGATGTATGCAAATCACGTGCCTGATAAAGACTTATATTTATATATATTTATATGCTTATAAATATATATTTATAATACATAAAGAACACTTATGACTTGGTAACAAGCAAATGAGCCAATTAAAAATCGGCAACAGATTTAGATAGGTTTTTCACTAAAGAAGATTAGGAAAGGCTACCATATACATTGAATAAATGCTCAGTATCATTAATTAAAGAAATGTAAATTAAACTATAAGTAAAAAGATACCATTTAGTAACTACTAGAATAGCTATTCAAAAAGACACTAACAAGTATCATCATGGAAATGAATAAACTGCAGTGAGGCAGTTTCTTTTGAAATTAAGCATAAATTTATACTTTAGCATTTCTACTCCTGGGAACCTAAGAGAAATGAAATGTGTGTCCAACACAAAGATTTGTACATGGATATTTATAGCAGCATTGTTCCTAATAACAGAAAACTCTAATGAACCCCAGAGTCCGTCGACTGATGAACAGATAAGTAAAATGTGCTATATCTAGAAACAGTGGAATACTTTTCAGCAATAAAAAGGAAACAGTGATGCTCAACATGGAAGAATCTCAAAAACATCACAAGTGAAGAAGCCAGACATAGAAAACCACTGATTTTATTATTACATTTATGCAAAATGTCCAGATGAGGTGAATATATAGAGACAGAATAATAGAAAGTGGATACCTGGGCTGGAGGTAGGAATGAGCAACTGTAAATGGGCACACACTATCTCGGGGATGGAGATGTTCTGAGATTGGATTTTGGTGATGGTTATATAACATTTACTAAAAGTCATTGAATTATATACTTAAATTGGGTGAATTTTATGAAATATAAATTATACCTCAATAAAACCGTAAAACAAAAAGTGTGGTCCCAGGACTAGCAGCATCAGCACAACCAGAGAATTTGTTAGTAATGCAAATTCTTGGCCCCAGTGAAGCAGAAACTCTGGGGGTGGGGCCCAGCTTGCTGCGGTTTAACAGCCTGCAACAGATTGTGATGCAGGATCAAGTTGGAGAACCATTGTTCTAGAAACAGGGAAGGTCACATGGAGATGGGGGTAGTTTGAGGTATAGTTTGTGTACATTCGGTCTACTCTGTTCCTGTAGCTTCAGGAAAGGTTTGAATTAAGGAATGTTGTAGTAGAGCTAAAGAAAATTACAGGGTAATGGTAATAAAAATAAACTGGCCTTTCATGTTCTTGCTATGTCCCCACAAGAAGCTTTATGATTGTGATGTTTGTGTACCACATATGTTAGTAAATTCCTGTGTTCTTTTAGGCTTGCTGTTATTTAACAAACAGCATAAACAGGTTCATTTGCCATAACGACAGTGGAAGTTTAGATCCTTGAAAGGAATTATTTCTCCTAAATATTTACACAGTGTAATATAGCAGAGCCAGAAATGTGCAGTGATCCCAAAAAAGTAAAGATCTGACTATAGATAAAGAAGTAAACAGAGTAGTCAGCTAAACTGAAATTTGTTCTCTCCCTCCATCTGTTCAGTGTACATTTAAAAACCACGATTAGGGGGCGCCTGGGTGGCTCAGTGGGTTAAAGCCTCTGCCTTTGGCTCAGGTCATGATCCCAGAGTCCTGGGATCGAGGCCTGCATCAGGCTCTTTGCTTGGCAGGGAGCCTGCTTCCTCTTCTCTCTCTCTGCCTGCCTGTCTGCCTACTTGTGATCTCTGTCTGTCAAATATTATAAATAAAATCTTAAAAAAAAAAAAAAAACCTTTAAAAACCACCATTAGAAAATTTGTTGATCTAGAGTAGTAGTCTTATGCCTGGCATGTATGTTTGATTTGTCCCTCCACCCCTCCATTGGTTTGTCCCTCCACCCATCCAAGCATTATCTGTGTGGCCAAAGGAAATTTTGAAGGTTGTGGCTACTCCACGCTGCTAGCTGGTGCATGTGTAAGATGAAGTTCGTAGATAGGGTCTCCCTTAACAGGGGCAAGGGAGCCGGGACCGGTGATGACTTCTGCCAAGGTGTAAATTCACTTCAGAGGAAAGTAGGGGTGTGGAGGGTTAGGAATAAAACAAATATGAGAAGGGAGAAAAGTAGGAATGGGTGACAAGGTATGAAAGCCGATCAAGCCGATCAATGTGCGTCATTTATTAGCGGAGTTCGCTGAGGTAATCAGTGGTAATATTTAGAAGAGTATTAGGGAGTGTAGCATAAACCATTGCTGTTTCCTTGGGATGTCTCGGTGGCTCAGTCAGTTAAGCTGCTGCCTTAGGCTCAGGTCATGATCCCGGGGTCTTAGGACGAGTCCTGCATGGAGATACTTGCTGAGCGGGGAGCCTGCTTCTCTCTCTGCCTCTGCCTGCCACTCTGCCTGCTTGTGCTCTCTCTCTCTCTCTCTCTGACGAATAAGTAAATAAATAAAATCTTTAAAAACACACACACAGGGGCACCTGGGTGGTTCAGTGGGTTAAAGCCTCTGCCTTTGGCTGAGGTCATGATCCCAGGGTTCTGGGATCG
Source organism: Martes martes (assembly GCF_963455335.1). NCBI lineage: Eukaryota > Metazoa > Chordata > Mammalia > Carnivora > Mustelidae > Martes > Martes martes. The sequence goes on from NC_137896.1 coordinate 62,289,286, forward strand.
AGCCTCGCATCGGGCTCTCTGCTCGGCGGGAAGCCCGCTTCCTCCTCTCTCTCTCTCTCTGCCTGTCTCTCCGCCTACTTGAGATCTCTGTCTGTCAAATAAATAAAATTTAAAAAAAACCAAAAACAAACAAAAAAAGCCACACACACACACACACACACACACACACACACACACAGAAAAAACCATTGCTATTTCCCAAACTTTATTCTAGTGTGGCTAAAAAGAACTGAGCTACTACTCACTGACAAAGTAAGTCTCACCCTCTGTCTTTTTAATTATTGTTATTGTTATTATTTTACTTTTTTTTTTGTAAATTTTTTTTTTTAAGATTTTATTTATTTGCCAGAGAGAGAGAGAGAACACACAAGCAGGCAGAGAGGCAGGCAGAGGTGGTGAGAGAAGCAGGCTCCCTGCAGGGCAAGGAGCCCAATGCGGGACTCGATCCCAGGATGCTGGGATCACGACCTGAGCCGAAGGCAGCGGCTTAACCAACTGAGCCACCCAGAGGTCCCTATTATTTTACTTTTAATTGTCTTGTTTCCTTGGCTTCTCTCCTTTTTAAAAAAAAACTTAATAATTAGTATGACATTATTGAATACTTATTATTAGCAAAATATGAGAATATTAAATCCTCTAAATTGGTAATTCTGATTCTGACTTCTGTTATTGGATGGATAATAAAAGAATAAAGTCTATGCTTAACAATCTGCACTCTTCATACTTACTAGTGGATAAACTTGCAGAGACGTATATAAGCTAGAAAAGGTGAAAAGATGAGTTAATGAGGCAGATTTTTCCCTTTGTAAGAAAATTCAACACAATTCTCTATGCAACTCTCAAATTTATATCTGAATAGAGCTGCACTTGAAAAAGAATAAACAAATACAGATAACTGGTTATTATATGAATAAGTAAAAATTGGGCAGTAAAAAATGGACAATTTTGGAGTTAAACGTAAGAATCAGGAGAAGCATACTTTTTGGTGTGTGGTGGGGTGTTTGCTGGTAGGTTGATATCATGTTCTTTAGATCAATACATTTCAAAATGTTGATCAGAGGACATTTACACTGTAAAATCAGGTCAGTCTTTTATTCCCTGCCCTCTTAGTTTTTGTGTCTTTTCAGTCATGAACATGGAATGTCTATAGTACTTCTGCAGACAGCACTTTCTTCTGTAGTTGCTGTTCCTCTCTTTGCCTGATTTTCTTGTCTTGGAGGTAGGGGACCCTGTCCTTATGCTTATAGTCTGACACCACGCGGGCTCCCAGCCTTGTGATTGGTTGCTCCTGTGGCAGCTTTTTCTTGAGCTCCCTTAGTGGTATCATGCAGTACTTGCAACAACTTCTTATTGGTCTCAAATGTAGAGGGGTTGGGGGGGTGGTGAGAAATAAAGAAGGGATTTTTTAAAAGGAAAGCAGGTGAAGGGAAGGGAAAGAGAGACTAAAAGGGATGCTTACTGTGTAGAGTAGTGGTTATTTCTTCTGGTGCCATTCTTGGTTAGAAATAGCTTCTACCTCAGTGGAGGGACCCAGCCTCCAAATGGGAGGCAAGTTCTCTATCCTCTTTGTCTCTCAATTTGTTGATTTGCTTTCCCCATAACAGCGTTTGAGGATACCAGTGGTTTTTGTCTTCTCTGTCATTGGATGGCCCAGGGCCAGCAGTAACAGTGATTTCAGTGTACTGTTTTGCCACACCGTGATTCACTGTAGAGGGTTGGCGTCACTGTGCACATAAACGGCTGATGCTGAAGAGCAGAATCAGAGTCTCTCGTGAATACTCTTGGTGTATTTCTAGCATGGACAGATAGGTAGCTGGTGCTCTGTGGAACCTTAAACTCCAAATTAAAGTTCTACTGCATAGTCACTAATTTGGGTCTTCCTTTTTTGGGTTTCCTTTGTGGCCAGAAAGTATTCTTTTCATCTGATGTGTTATGGGGCACTGAAGGAAAGGTAGCCAAGGGAATTCTGTACTGTTGCAATCTTGCTCTATGGCTAAGATATGGTAAGATATGCATCTGGAAGTACATACACCTTTGGGAGACATTTTAAGTTCTCCTAGGCTTATTATGGTCCTCCGTGTGATTACTGTACTATTGCTAGGCTTATTCTCTTTGAAAAATGCTCATCTTTTGAAAGAAGGTTTAGAATTCTTGTTTTCTTTCTTTTTTTAAAAACTGGTAATTGAATTCTTTCTAACTGGTCTTCCACCAGATGGTGCTAGTGTTACATAGCTAAAGGTAAACTTGCCGGCTTTGAAATTTTGAGCTTTTATGCCTTCTCTCTTTCTCCTTCACCATACTTCGTTTTTAGTGTTTTATCCACACACACCACTTTCCTAGCACACTGCTGTGTCACCTCACATCTTTTATGTTGCAGGTAGTGAATTGATTTTTTCTTGGCAATCATGAAGGATAACTTAGGTGGTGGGTTCAGAGGCCAGGGACTGAGTAAAACTTAAGGATATATAATATGTAATTTCTTGTAAAATTTTTTTATCATACATTTGTTTCTTATCTGGTCTGTATGTACAAATTGAGACCTTACTCTTGACTTTTCTGCTTGGCCACCTTTTATGTTATAGCAATATCCTAAAATGTTATCGTTTGAGATCTAGAAGCCATGTTCAGAAGTTATTACTAACAAGTGACATGTTTACCCAGATTAAGTTCAAAATAACTTTAATTACTATACAAGACAGTTTGGTAGAATAAAAGAAAATGTTGGGCATTATGTGATATCAGATTTCCTGGGCAATTAACAATTGTTATTTTAAACTTAATTTCTAAACTTTTTCTGTTTACAAATATTACATGGCTATTGCCAAAAAATCTAGAGTTAAAGGAATAAGTCATATTTAAATATTATTAACATTATATACATAAACCTTCTTTTTTCTTCTTTTTATATAGATCTATATTTTAAAATACCAGAGTTGTTTTCATATCATAGTCATATAACCAGTTTTTTTCACCTATTATTTTGTAACCAATTTTTAGCGACAGTATAGGTTTTCATTTAATGAACCCTCTAATGATAGGTGTTTTGATTTTCAGTTTCTTTCAGTAAAAGCTTGACTAGCACTTTTTCATTTTTTGTGTATTTTAAGATCTCTTTTGTATGAATTCCTAAAAACGTAATAGCTGTTCAGAAAGAATGCATGTTTTTGTAACTTGATCTATATTTTCAAGGTACCATCTGAAAGAATTCTACAGTTTAAACATCTTTAACAGCAAATGATTTTGCTTGTTTCTTTGCTTCCTTATCACCAGGTTACCCTGGTTTTTAAAGCAAGTAGTTACTGTTCATTTGAGACTCCCTAAAATGGCAATTCATCACTAAATTCTAGAACCTAAAATTGTTTTGATATTTTCTTAGAAATAAGCTTTATCCTTTAAACATTAAATCCTAGACCCCCTTTTTGTTCATGGTGGTTTGGTTTTGGCTTTGTCTCCTACCCCCTAAAAGTACAACAGCCATCCTTTCATACTTCAGAATGGGTTATCTCTTGTGCAAAGCACAGAATCAAGGTCTCTGTTGGCTGTTTTAGCACTTTCTTTTACTTGTTGGGAATCTTAGCTCAAGCCATTACTCTCTCCGTATGAATGTTTCTCAGTCTGAAAATTTGGAAGAATGGTTTTTAGATAAATTGTTTTTAAAAACTTTAGTGAAATTAATTGTGCATTTAAAGTAGCTATTTAGTGCATGTTTTTTGGTGGGCAGAAGGAAGAAAAGAAAGCTTGTTACATAACAGTAAATTTTGAAGAATTCTAATGTACTTTTGAAAAGAAGAACACATCAGTTTTTGTGTTTTTTTTTTTTTTTAAGATTTTATTTATTTGACAGAGATCACAAGTAGGCAGATGGGGGAGAAGCAGACTGCCCACTGAGCAGAGAGCCCAATGTGGGGCTTGATCCCAGGACCCTGAGATCATGACCTGAGCTGAAGGCAGAGGCTTAACCCACTGAGCCACCCAGGCACCACAAGAACACATCAGTTTTTATTGATTTAAGCACTATATCTTGGCTGATTTTGATATCTTAATAAAAAACTGCATTTTCATTTAAATAGATTACCTTTGAATTGAATTTCTCCTGTTAACATAAGGAAGCATGTGATTTATTTTAAAATAAGAGAAAACACCAAAGCTATTTTTGTATTTGGGAAATGGGGAGAAGAGAGGAGACATCATGGAACTTTGTAAATGAATGTGAAAAACTATTAGCCTAATAACTTAAAAAAACAAACTGCTGGTTTTCCTGTCTCATGAAAAGAATCCCCACCCCACCCCATCTCAATTTGGTAAAAGAAATTGCCATTCTCAAAAAAAAAAAAAAAATTGCCATTCTCTTTATTGTCAAATAGTCACTATAAGAAAACTACTTGCAAACTGGGCTTTATTTTTTTTAATTTTTTTTTTAAAGATTTTATTTATTTATTTGACAGAGAGAGAGGTCACAAGTAGGCAGAGAGGTAGGCAGAGAGAGAGGGGAAAGCAGGCTCCCTGCTGAGCAGAGAGCCTGATGTGGGCTTGATCCCAGGACCCTGAGATCATGACCTGAGCCAAAGGCAGAGGCTTAACCCACTGAGCCACCCAGGTACCCCGACAAATTGGGTTTTAAAAGATTCATCAGCATACAATCTGTTTTGGCAGAAGACACTACAAATTCTGTAATTTAAACATATCTTTTCTTTTTTTTTTTTTTTAATTTTATTTATTTATTTGACAGACAGAGATCACAAGTAGGCAGAGGCAGGCAGAGGGAGAGAGAGAAGGAAGCAGGCCCCCCGCTGAGCAGAGAGCCCAATATGGGGCTCAATCCCAGGACCCTGGGATCATGACCTGAGCGGAAGGCAGAGGCTTTAACCCACTGAGCCACCCAGGCGCCCCTAAACATATCTTTTCAAAAAATAAAATTATATTGATAAATGGTCAGTTTATGTAATGTCATTGAATTTAACTTAAGATATAACAATTTATCATTTTTAACGTAGTTTTTATTAAAGGGTTTTTATTAAAATTTTAAAAAATGAATTTAAAAGTATATCCATCCATATAGTGGGCATTTCACTTACTTTTTAGTTTTGGCTGTGTGGTTTGTATTTTTTTTTTTTTTAATTAAAAAAAGACCCTAAAATTGTGCTGAATTTGATTAGGTGTTTTTAGAAATACATATTCAATTATAGAGTATTAGCACATTAACATATATGTTAAGTAAAATGTAAGTCTGGTGGTAGCTTCTGAAATGTACTTACATATTTTTAACACTTGAGATACTGTATGTATATATTTAAGTATTTGTATGCACTAGCAATTTGAAGGGGCTTCAGAGCACTGTAATAATATTGAACCTTCAGTTCATTTACAACTATGTCAGTTAAGTTCCCCCCAAATAATAAATTCTGCTCAGAATCTTGTCTGGTTTATGGCAAAATAAATAAAGTAATCAAATTGCTAAGATTATGCACCCAGTTTCTTTACACCAGAGAGAAATTCGTTTTGTGGAATGTAATACTTATTAAATCGTGAGCTGTCTGAATTTTATGTAAAGTTCATTTTTGCTTTTCTCAAAATATATTAGAGATAATTGGAATACTTTTCCATAGCTTATTTGGAAACTTGCAATAAACAGAAAGTGGCTTAGAAAATCTAGCATACTTTTTGAGTGTCTATCTTTGACATCCAAATGGGAATGAACAAAATGGGGGTGGGAGCATTATAAACACTTTTATCCTTTGCAACTTCTCCTGGAAAAAATCATCACCACTCCCAGCTTGATTTGTTTCATTTAGTTCTTGCCACATAAACTTCTTAGGTCCTTATATGTTGTATATTGAAGAAATCAGTGTTGAGGGTTTTTTGTTCATTTAGATTATTGGAGCATTCTGTTCTATGCTTAGAAGTGACCTGTTTATTGGACCCATGCTATCTAATAACTAAAGCATATGAAATTTACTACATTTTGCATTGATTTAATATTAACGTTAATCTAAAATATTTCAGTGCAGTGTGTCACATCTGTTTTGTATTCCTCTGTTTAAAAGAAGTGGCAGTGTGGTATTTGGAGGAATATTTATTATCTGAGTGTTTTTCTTTGCAACAGTTTCCCTCAGTCTATTGAGAATTATAACTTCCAAGAGACAGTGAATCACCCAGCAAATTCTCAGGTACCAAACTGCTAAAAGCCACAGTTAACTGGAATTTTTATTTACCACTTCATTACCCTTTACTTAACAGTGGCAATTTTGGAGCCTTCTTGAAATGATAGAAAATAAATCTGTGGTGAAATTTTTAAAAATATTCTTTCCCTTAATAATCAGTCCAGCCTGTACTTCATGGATACTCTAGGTTTTTTTAAGAAAAAAACTTTGTTAGACTGAGTGTTGATTTGTGTTTGAAACCAGTTTTCCATGACCAATGACTGAATATTCTTACCCTGTAATGGTGCTTCCTAACTTTTTGAGGGGTTATGGCTCTTAAGTAATCACTGAAAACTATAATCCCGTTTCCTAGAAAAAAATGCATAGACACCATATTTTGTATGTAGTTTTAGTTAATCCTGTTTCTCCCCACCCAGAAGATCATGGGCCTCTGGTTAGAAACTGCCACTATAATGGAACTGAAAAATCCCTTCTAGAGTGTTGGTTTTAACATCCTGTTATGCCCCATTAAGAGTTTTCTTCACTTCAAGCTTTATTTGACATTACGTTTTCTCCTTCATCATTACATAGTAGAAGTTAAACAGAATCTAAATCTTATTTTGGAGAAAAAGCACAATTACCTTTTAATTTTAAAGTGCATATCTGAAATTGTAGAATATATTTGGCCTTCTAGGTGCTTTAGATTCTACCTTAGACACATAAGAAAGGAAGAAGTTGGTCTTTCCGTAAGAAGGTGTTATTACACTTATTGTTTAGCACAACAATATGGGTTTTCATTTTAATGAGAGGTTTAAAGCTGTTTAGAAGTTGCTTGTGTGTGCTGGTTAAGAGTGTGACTTAGGTTTAAAACAGATTAGGGTTCAAATTCAACTCAGTAGTTTACCAGCCGAGTGACCTTGGGCATATTACTTACCTGTTAAAAAAAATCACCATAGGGGCACCTGGGTGGCTCAGTGGGTTAAAGCCTCTGCCTTCCGCTCAGGTCATAATCTCAGGGTCCTGGGATTGAGCCCCACATCGGGCTCTCTGCTCAGCGGGGAGCCTGCTTCCCCCTCTTTCTCTGCCTGCCTCTCTGCCTACTTGTGATCTCTCTCTCTGTCAAATAAATAAATAAAATCTTGAAAAAAAAATCACCATAAAAGGATTAAATGAGATAAAGTCTATAAAGTGGTTGGTTTTGTACTGTGTGTGTAATATGCACTCAGTTACCTCTCTGTACAATGGTAAACAATTACAGAGTGTTCATTTTTCCTATTAGGAAATTTAGGACAGTAGACTTGGTTGCAAAAATATATATAAGTCTTCATATTCCCCAAAATAATCTTCTCAAGTCTTGATGACTTATAATTGTTGTCAAAGTTCAGTCAAGAATTCTTCAAAGATGGGTAGCAAACTAACTATTTTCACACTTTTCTTATCAGTGTTCAGCTGTAATAGTGAGGCAATATGTTAAAAGTTACCCACTAAACTTGCCTCACAAAGTAAATATTGAGGAACAGAGAAAGGAAGACGTTTCTAAGAGTGGATTAAAAAGCACAAACATGTTTCTGCTTTTGAGTCTTGACACCTGGCTGGTCTCATGGTAAAGCCACAGGTATCATGAATACTTCGGGTAGATAATGTTCCTTTGCATATATGTCATAAAGAATACCTCCAACTTAGGGGCACCTGGGTGGCTTAGTTGGTTAAGTGTCTGACTTCGGCTCAAGCCATGATCTCAGGGTCCTGGGATCAAGCCCTGTGTCTGGCTCCCTGCTCAGTGGGGAGTCTGCTTCTCCCTCTCTCTCTGCCCCTCCCCCCACTTATGTGCTCACACGTGTGCTCTCTTTCTCTAAGAAATAAATAAAATCTGAAAAAAAGAATACCTGTAATTTAAAAATGTTGAAGGAGTAAAGTAGTAATGTCAACCACTGTATCCTTGTCCACTGTAAAAGACTGTTCTCACCGGGTTTGAAAAGTGTTTGGAGTCAAAGAAGAAGAGGATAATGTGTGTTATGTTTTGACTAAATAATGGTTTAATACCTGCCTGAAGTGAAAGGCTTCAAGTTTTCTAAAAGGATGATTTCAGACCTTCCTGAAAAGAAGTGGGATAATATCCTGTCTGATCCCTTTCCTATTCACATTTGTGGTTGTTCATTATAATTGAGTAATGTTTATGGCAGTGATTTTTAATATATCCACATGTGCACATATCCACTCACATGTATGTGTTTTACATGATACTTTAGAATGATTAATTCAGTTGGGAGTCATAAGTATTAATAACAGATTATGAACAGAAGAGAATCTCAGTATATTCTGGAAATTCAAAGTTTGCATTAGGGGAAAGGGTCCATCGTGTTCATCTATAAACTGTGTCCTTACTACTGACAGGAAACAACTCAATGAATTTGTTATGGATTTAAACCTGTGTATTTCCTCTGTGAAGAACACAAACCTTACTTGATCACTTTATGAAAAATTATATGCTACAGGTACCACTGAAATATAAAGAAAGCACTTTGCACTGCAGTTCTTTTTCTTATAATGCCCAGTCTTATTCATTAATTTTCTTTGACCAGGGAGAAAGTTTGGAAAATCATATTTCCCCTTTTCTTTCTTCTCAGTATCGTCAGTGAAGCAGGGGCATCAATCTACAGTGTCAGCCCTGAAGCTAACAAAGAGATGCCAGGGCTGGACCCTAATTTGAGAAGTGCAGGTAAGAAACTATGGGCCATCACAAAGGTGTGTGGTTTTGATATTTTGAAGGACTTTTATTTTTAGCAAGCAAGAAAATTTAGAAGATATATGCATAAAAATTAGCATGTTAGAAAGAAAATGGTTGATTAGAATAGTAGTTGAAATTATGGAAAAGAAGAGGAAGAATACTGTTTTTAAAGAGTATAGTAAGGGGCGCCTGGGTGGCTCAGTTGTTAAGCATCTGCCTTTGTCTTAGGTCATGATCCCGGCGTCCCGGGATGGAGCCTCAATTAGACTCCCTGCTCAGTGGAGAGCCTGCTTCTCCTTCTACCACTCCCCCTGCTTATGTTCCCTCTCTCACTGTCTCTCTCTCTGTCAAATAAATAAAATCTTTAAAAAAAAAAAAAAAGTATAGTAAAAAATTAGTCCAAAACATCTTTAGTAAAATTAGGTGCTTAAGTGTTAATAATAAAATTAATAAAATACTCCAGATCTCTTATTACTACTACAAAATATTTATTACAGCTTTTTATTGACAAAAAATAATATATTAACCTAAATATAGTACAAATATATAAACACGCACAGTTTCTTGCTGTTTGTCGAATGATCAGTTTCTCTTGTCTTGCTAATAGGGGCAGTCATTAATGTTTAAAACAGCCTGCTTTGATTTTAGTTTTATTAAGTTGCTTTGGTTTCTGTTTTGTGAAATAGTTAAAATCTTGTGTGTGAAGAAATTGAGATACTTTCATACATCTAGTGAAAGTAATTTGTATTATAAGCAAATTATTAAATCTGGTCAGAGTGTCTCTCTGTGTGATAGTGGGATATTTAGACTACTTTTTCATTTAAAATTTTTCCTTAAGGGGCGCCTGGGTGGCTCAGTTGATTAAGCGTCTGCCTTTGGCTTTGGTCATGATCCTGGAGTCTGGAGATAGAGCCCCACATTGGGCTCCCTGCTCAGCAGGAAGTCTGCTTCTCCCTCTGTCCCTTACCCCCTCTTGTGTTCTTGTGCACTTTCTCTCTCTCTCAAATAAATAAAATCTTTAAAAAAGTAAAATTTTCCTTAAATATTCTCATCACGTTTCATTGGCTGTTCTTGAAATCTATACTTGGAAATACATATTTGAAAATTTTTGCATTAGTCTGAGGCTAAAAACCTATTTCTTACATTCAGAAGAGCTTGTGGTTTCCCTTCAATTGTTTGTTCCATGATATCCTCTGTCTAAAATGATCATCTTCTCAAACTCAGATCCCAGCTCAAAATCTTGGTCCTTCTGTGAAGCTTTTTCCTATCACAGCAGCTCAGTGTTGGTCTCTGCCTCCTTGCCTGTGCTCTTTTGGTACTGACCTTGTAATAACAATAGCAATAATAGTGGTAGGAGGAGATACAGTAATCATAGTGGGAGCTGCTAATACTAATCTTTTAAAGCACTTAATATAGGTGAAACATTGTGTTAAATGCATTACCAGGATTATTTTGTTTTATTCTTATAAACCAAGGCTTAAAGTGTCCACATAATCAATAAGTGCATATATAATACTTGTGTACTTGTATAATAAAAAGATACGTTTTTTAATTACAAGATAAAATTCAGGGGCGCCTGGGTGGCTCAGTCAGTTGTGTCCAACTCTTGATTTTGGCTCAGGTCATGATCTCAGGGTTCCGAGATCGAGCCCCACGTTGGGGTCTGATCCACACTGAGTGTGGAGCCTGTTTAAGATTCTCTCTCTTGCTCTCCCTTTGCCCCTCCCCCACTCTCTCTCTGTCAAAAAAATAAATTAAAATTCAATTCAGAACCTTTCAAGTTGGCACTGAAAGGGAATCTTCCAAAAGAACATTTGAAAGAAATATTGTCTAGGGAGTGGCAGTCTCTCAGATCTCCCACTGCTAAGGGGGCTACTCTTTCCTCTTCACTGGCCTATGTGGGTGCGTAACTGTCAACAGTGTTACAGGTGAGACAAGATTATAACATTCCAACAAGACTGTCTGAAAATAGGCAATAATAAAAAGAAGAATTATTATATGGCCCGAATTACTCAGATTCCAAAGTCTGGTTGTGTCTTCAATTTGGGATTCACTGCAGGTATGCCTTCCTGCTATGTCTCAGCTTGCTTTCACCTGGCAATGACTATGTTGATCCCTGTCAACTCAAAACATCCACATAGACATTTTGAGCCTTCAAGAACTGATTCTGGAAGCAATTATTGAAAGAAGCTCAGAGTTTCCACTCTAGGTTTTCTAGAGTTCACTTCTTCCTCAATTCTTCATTTCTAGTGATTGATGGCAGGGATGACTTTATAATTCATTTGAGACCTGTCCTACCTATGGGTGTGGGTTTTCCTTTTCAGCCCTCCATAAGTTTACTATAGCAGAACATAACAGAACCTTAACATTCATGCAGTGTTAAACATATGTAAGAAGATGACCTTCATATTACTGTATCTTCTTGACCAGTTTGTCAGCTTACTGAGAGCAGAGGTTATCCTTATATATTCTTACAGTCCCCCGTAATAAGTTCATTATACTGGAGAGGCATTTAAATTGGATAGAATAGTAGGTAGGTGGTATTAAAATGTTTATTATGGATTTCTGATTTAAAATAGAAGATTGAGTATTCCTTTACTCCCTTCTGAACTCCCATAAAAGTGACAGTAGCGTGATGGAAAGAAGGCACAAACTTTCTAGGACAAGGAAGGGAGAGGAAAGAACAGCAATAATCGTTTTGAAATGGGAAAGCAAATGGCTGAATAATAAGTGATCTAGCCAACTTGAGAAAGTTGAATACTAAGACAGCATTGTAGAAAACCAAGAACTAATCTGAAATGATCATGGAACCCTTGTAGGTTCAGGAAATGCATGCACCAAGTTACCTTTAGAAGTATCTTGGGAGGGCTGCAGGTAGGCCTAAGTGAGAGGATTGATTGAAAGTTCTGTGTAGAAAGCAGTTAGACGCAATTAAACACAGAATACCATTTAACCTAGCAATTCCACCCCTCAGTATATACTCAAAAGAGTTGAAAACAAGGACTCAAATGTATACGTGTACGCAGTGCTCATAGCAACACTATTCACATAGCCAAAAGCTGGAAACAACCCAAATGTCCATCACTGGATGGATGGATAAACAAAAGGTGGTATATCCATACAACAAGGTATTATTTTTAGTCATAACAAAGAATGAGTACTGACGTGTGCCATAATGTGGGTGAACCTTGAAAACATTCGAAGTGAAAGAAGCCAAACACAAAAGGCCACATACTGTATGGTTACATTTATATGAAATGTCTAGAATAAGGCTAACCTATAGATGCAGAAAGCAGGCACTGGGAAGAGGGAAAAATGAAGAGGGACTACTTTAATGGGTACAGGGTTTTCTTCTGGGGCACTAAAACTGTTTTGGAACTTGGTAGAAGTGGTGGTGTGTACAACAGTGTAAGTATAATAAATGCCACTGAATTGTACACTTGGAAATAGTTAATTTTATGTTATGTGAATTTCCCATCAATTAAAAAAACCAAAATTGTTAGATCTCCTGTTCCCACACAGTTGGGTGACTCTCCTTCTTTCATCTTTGTAGAAGACTGGAGATTTTTTCCTCTGGAGAGGGTTAAACAGAAAGTCTCTCTGCTGGAGGACACAGGTTATACATAATAATGGGGATAGCTGCTGAAAAAAGACAGATTAAATAATTATTTACATGCTGATGTAGAGATCTTAAGACTAAATCTTCCATGCAGGAGATAGGGGAATACTGACCTGCACAAGAGAAAATACCTAATGAAACTGAGATCAGAGGTCCACAAGAAATGAGCCATATCACCATATAATGAAGCCCATAGTTGATAAACTTCACATTAAGGCAAAGCACTTACAGTCTGCTTTTTGGTACCCTGGCCCTGGTGGACAGTCTAGGGTCACCTATCATGTGAGGAGACTTAACAGTGTTGAAGACAGATGTGGGGGTAATGCGAAAGCCACTTAGAGGAAGTAAAGACTATATAGAAGGAAGAAAAATTTTTACATCCTTAGAGAAAAGAAAGGTATTTTATTCACTTAAATGAATTTGACATAAAGTAATATTCACCCTTTTTAGGTGAATTCTTGAATTCATCTATGAATTTTGAAAAGCTTAAACTAATCAGGTTACCACAACCACTGACACTACAATTAAGATAAAGAATATTTTTATCTGGCCAACAGATTAGTCTGCTTCTTGTTCAAAAATGAAATTATTAATTAGGCGATCAAAATCATTTATCGAAACAACATTTTCATAAGTTTTATAATGAAAAAATTCTTATTTGGAATTGCTGAATGAAAAAACAGCATGGGAAGTCTTATCTGCCTCTGTTGCTGTCTGATGGCAAGGGGAAGGGGAAAATGAGGGGAGTATGGGACTTTATAAATAAAAATTTTCACTTTGATATTCCTAGATAACAAAATAAGGTAAATTTTTAGGAGAACACAGTTTAGTACAGTCTTTCAAGCATTAAGTTTATTTGCTTTAGAATGACTTTTAGATTCTAGATATTTCAGAGAACTGAAGACCAAAACCCATAGAACCCTTTTTCTCCTTTGGATAGAAGATAAATTTTGAATGAGGGGGTGGTGCTTTCAGGGTCACTTCATGTGGTTGTGCAGGTCTGTGCACCAGACATCCTGCCTAACCATAGGAGGTAGCTCTGCTTGTGGACCTATGAGAGCACTCAGTCTTTCGCCCCTCCTTTGGGTATAACTAACCTATTTTTTTTTCCTCTAATTCTTAACTTTTTGTTCAGTAGCGGTTTAGTTGTCTCCCTTTCCCCACTGAGTTACATTATTACCATTTAACAGATTACCGTATATTAAAGATGAAATTCCTATGTGTATTTTTAGTCCTCTTTTCCTTGGTCTGCCTTTGCCACAGTGCAAGACTCTCAGTTACGGTGGCTTATGATGTGACTTGCTTTAATCTTTTTTTAATCATACTTTTCTTATGCATTTCCATTTTTCCATATACACTTTAGAGCCATTTAATTGAAATTCTGTTAAATTGGCACCTTCATCCAAGTTCTGTACACTTTATTACTCACAGGCAGCACACACACACACACACACACACACACACAGAGTAAATGGATTGCCCTTCACAATATTTTCTTATTGGTTGTTGATGGCATATGGTACTCTATCAGTTATTGCCTGGGTGTTTTTATTTATTTATTTATTAAAGATTTTTATTTATTTATTTGACAGATCACAAGTAGGTAGAGAGAGAGAGAGAGGGAGGAAGCAGGCTCCCTGCTGAGCAGACAGCCCGATGCGGGGCTCAATCCCAGGACCCTGAGATCATGACCTGAGCCGAAGGCAGAGGCTTTAACCCACTGAGCCACCCAGACACCCTGCCTGGGTGTTTTTAAACCAGCCAATTGAAATCTGAGTTCTGATATTTTTTCAGTTGACTTGTTTGGGTTTTCTAAAGTAGCCAAACATCATCAGTAAATAGTAATCTAGTTTCAATTTGTAAGGACCTATTTAGCTAGAGCGATGCCATCTGGTTAAACAGTGATTTTGTTGTTTATGCAGTAAAACTTAAACTGACCCGGCACGCCCCCCCCCCCCCCTTCCACCAGGGGACTTACTGAAAAGCAAGTCCGGGAAACCAGTCCTAGGTAACAGAGCCCAAATACAAGGGCGGGGCAGGCCAGGTGGAGACATCCAATCAGTGGGGCGCGCATACTGTCTCCCTAGGTACCAAGGAGTGTGGGCCCCGCCTTTTGGGCGCCAATTTTGACCAAAGTGATAGGCTAGTTCAAATATCTACTATAGGGTAAATTGTAATTCAATTGGTCACTTGTGTGTGACCTAGCATAACTGGGCAGCTTTCTCTGTGTGTTGCAATCTCAATGGCCACCTGTGTGTGGCGGGGCTCAACCACATGGCCTTTGCCCTTTAAAAGTTAGTTGGCAAGGCAGGGAGGGGTCGCCCTCTCTGTAAGAGGGACCCCGACCGGTCGGTTTGATTCTTGATGCTTGGCGCAAAATAAAGCTTTGCTTGACCTTCGCTTTGTATCAGTCTCGCTTCTTTGATTATGGACCCATCAAATCTTTTCAGTAATGATACCATCTCTTTTTCCTTGTCCAGTTGTACTGACTAGAATTTTCTGAACAATGGTGAATCATAACCATGACATAGAGATATATTGACATCATGTGGGCAAAATAGTATTGGCATATGCTTGGATATACTACACTGAAAAAATATATAACAGCTTCATTGAGATATAATTTAATAGCATAAAATTTGCCCTTTTAAAGTGTGTAAGTCAGTGTTTTTTAGTACAGTCAGAATGTGCAGCCATCGCCACTATCCAATTTTAGAACATTTTCATCACTCCAAATAGATACCCAGCACCCATTAGCAGTCGGTCCCCCCTTGCCCTCTTCCCCCACCCCCTGATAAATACTGATCTACTTCCCGTCTCTATGGATTTGCCTACTGCAGACATTTCATATAAATGGAATCATTACAACATGTGGTCTTTTGTAACTGGCTTCTTTCACTATCATAATGTTTTCGGAGTTCATTCACACTGTAGCATGTATCAGCACTTCATCCCTTCCCATTGCCAAATAATTTTCCATTATTTGGATATACCATATTTTGTTCATCCATTTATCTGCTGATGGGCATTTGGGTTGTTTTCACTTTTTTGGCTGTTATAAATAATGCTGCTATGAACATTCATATACAAAATTTTATGTGGACATATGTTTTCATTTTTCTTGAATATATACCACACAGTAGTAAAAATTTGCGGACATATGGTAACGATGCTAAACATTTCTAGAATTTTTTTTTACTTCTGTTGCTACTTTCCTCACTGTTTAGTTTCACCCTCTTTCACTGTGTCCATCTTTTCTTCTCTATCCCACAATGTGCACATGCCCTCAGCTTTTGGGCTTTGACTCTTCCTTTGTCTTCGTTCTCTTTATCAGCACTCTGTAAGACTTCTTTTACCTGAGCTACCTATCTGTATCCTAATTTCAGGAATCTTTTGTCAGCCCGATCATTTTCAACCTACGGGTGTGCATTACTACTGTTAATTAACTCCTTTCTTGTTTATCCTGCCAGCACCATCTTCTCTTGAAAGCCTGGACATACAACTTTCCAATTTTCCTTTAAACTGTGTTTAGATTCCTCCTTCGTGAACAACGAACATCCTTCAGATGAACAATGTTCATTTTCCTCTTTCTTCTATCTCCCATCTCTTCTATGCCTGCTTGAGTTTTTATGCTCTGTAGAGTGAGTAGCATCTGAAAGCAAAATACCACTTCTAGAAACATTAGGGTCTATGTAGAGGTTGTTTACTGGGGACGTTGTAACTCCAGAGGCTCTTAGGACTTATTGGAGAATTAATGCGTCATTTAGAAACTGTCATTTAGCAAATCAGTATGAACAAAGGAGATGCTAGCAGTGAACCTGTTAGGAGGAACCAGGTAGAAAATAGGTTAAAGTCCTTTTCTATACTTAAAATAAATTTTTAAACAGAGAAACCTATTCACACTTAACAAATTATGCAACTGCTCTAACCAGTTTCGAAGTTTAGATTTTCATAATGTAGGTTTTCCTGGAGGGGTAGATTTGAGAGTTTTACCTATTATTAATACCTGTTTTTTGAATTTTTGGTACCTTCCTACAGTGATTGTTCTGAGCCTATGTCTTTCACTTGGTTTCCTGTTGTGGGTTGTTGTGTTTTGTTTGTTTTGTTTTGTTTTTAATCTAAAAGTATTTTGGCAATGCATGTATGTGAAAAGCAGTCTTATTGGATTATATTTTTGAAGATTAGAATAAAGAAATGATCTTTCCTTCCAGAGACTATCAGATGTTTCCCTGGTGGCATCTACTCTCACTGTGTAATTATACATGTGATTACTGGGGGAAGCAGCTCCCCTGTAACCTGCAGCACTTGCACTCATTAACCTTTTGTGAGGTTTGACAAGAAAATGTATGTGAAGGCCTTGGAGCCTGGAGTCTGCATCTTCTTCAGTGGGAAAATAGGCAGATTGTATGACACCAGCTTATTGCTCTCTAAGCTGGCTTTGCAAGCTGCCATTGTCACTGTGTGTGAGAAGTAATAATAAAATACATGAAAAAGACTTGAATGTTCATGCAGTGAACTGAATGCTCAGAGTAGAAGTTATCTCTGATGAAGAGGTGGTACAAATCAGTGACAGGAGGATCCGATAGTCACTTGCAAGTGGTGGCTTCTGTTGCCAGACCTTGAATAGTTTAATAACATAAGAACAGGCATGGGATCTCCTTTGATGGCCTTAAAGTTTTCAATGAATGGGTTTATATTTCATCCAACATTCAGTGTGAGAAGATGACACTGACTAGCTTTCTCACATTTAGAAAATGAAAGCTGTTTGTATGTAAGGACCCAATGTAACTATACCATTTGGGAAAAGAAAAAAAAAAGAGCTACCCTTGGAAGTATCCTTAATATTCATACCAAACTTCTTTTCTGCAGCTAAATCTATCTTATAAGTTAAATTAGGTATGAAATTTTGCTACCATTTCGTAAGAAAAAGTTGAGAAATGATGACCAAGTAAAAACATGAAAACAGATAAAGGAATGTTGGAAGCTAACTCAGATCTCTTGACCGTGGATTGTTATGGTCAGGAAAGGGATGTGATTTAGAACTGTGAGTGAGTGTGTTCAGAGACAAGCAGCTGAGATTCAGATCACTTCACAGTTACTCTTGCAATCACATCTAAGGCAATACAAGTGTGTTCATGAGCCAACTGACTTGGTCTCCAGGTGCAGTAAGGTATGATTCCATCCATTACTCATCACTATCAGGACCTAGTCCTAATAACATATTTGATTTGCAAATATATGTCATAATAATGCAGGATTATTTAAAAGTGAAACAAATACCGACTTGTTCATTAAAGTGTGAGGTGCGCTGATATGCTCTGTTTGAAGAATGAACAGGTGATTATTTAAATATAGCAAGTAAGTATTATATCTCTTTTTCCAGATGTATTAACCTTTCAATCTATTTGTGCTCTGGAATGCCTACAGATTCTGGTAACAAAAGTAATCCTGAAATTTTGCATTCACTTCTTTTGTGTGAAAAAAGGAAACTTTGAAATTTAGTTAAATTGTTGGTTTCTTTGTGTGGGAGAAGAAGGAAGGAATTAAATACTTGCATTATGAAGGCCTAACCAAGTTATTATTTGGATACTGCTTTTCACATTAAGCCATACTTATTTTCTGTTTTTTCAGTTTCCATAGCAAGGCGTGTACAAGACCCATTAGCTGAGCTGGTGAAAATTGAGCCGAAGCACATTGGAGTTGGAATGTACCAGGTAAAGCAGTGTGGGTCGTTTACTTTGTGAAACCCGTCAATAGTATGCAGACTTGGCATAGTAATTAAGTGTCAGTGGGAATACCTTCCCATTTTCAGAGGTTACACAGTTGATGGGAAGGTAGTTAGGAGTTATGTTATTAGAGAAGGGGGGAGTTTTTCTTTTTTTTCTTTTCCTTTTTTGGTGTTTATGGTTTGGATTAAGATTTAGAATTAACTGTAGTCATATTTAAAGACTATTAAAACATTAGATCAGGCTAGTAACTTAATCCAGAGAGCCTCTCCCTTTACCATTATTGTAAAAAAAGAGAGGAAATGGAGCAAGGGGGGTATGTTGGCTCTTTGTGTAAGCCAGTATGAAATATTGATCTTTATTGATCTTTCAGGAAGAAGCCTTTGGTACCTACTGTGCCTTATTTCTTTTTTCTGGTTCCTATTTCTATTTGATTATTATAATGAGTTTTTGCTCACTACCCAGTATGATCTAGAGCCTTTCAGTTGTTACTGTGTAGCAGTAGTAGTAGTGGCGCTTATTATTATTACTGTATTTTCAGTTCTTGAGGTTGTGTGTGTGTTCATTGGGCAGTTGAGGACAACACTAAATCTTGGCAAAGTGAATCCATGATATCTTGTCTTCAGAAACCTCAAGTTGAATTATTTTTCTTTTTAATGAAAGTCTTTTTAAAATCTGAAATAAAATATTATCTTCTGTATAATTTTCATGGCACTTGAAAGATAGGTTCTGTATTATTCTCTAAGAAATGTGTTAGGGCATGAAATCCGTGACCACTAGAAATAGAAGAGATCTTAGAAATCATATAACCCTACCCCTTCATTTGACAGAAAAGGAAGCTGTGTCCCAGAGTAGTTAGGATTTTTACCCAGATTCACACATTGGCAAAGCCTAGACTAACTTGTCACATATTGAATTTAACTGGGAGTATTCCCATTTTATAGCAAGTTAGACTAAGAGGCACCTAGACCTTTGACTTGACTTGTTCATTTGGGAAGGATAGTTGCTGAAGGGGTAGATCTAGTTAGATAACTAGATAGAAATGCCTAGTATCTAAAGAGTATAATTGTAACAGTTTTATTATATAAGTATTTTAGTTAAGAAGAATTATAACTATTAATTCAAGACGAAGTTATGGAATACCTCAGCAAGGTAGTAGAACAAAGAAAAGAAAAGGAGAAGTCAAACTCATAGAACCAAGGCAGGCTAATAAGCTATTGGCATCAAAGAAGTCTTTGGTAAATAGCAGAGACTTAGCCTCCAGATTCTTTGGAGATACAGCATTTAACATGAAAGAGTTCATCGTTCCAACAGCAGTAAGAAGAAATGGAAGAGCTTTAAGCAAGGGAATGTTATGATCTGATTTGTATTTTTAAACATTGGCTCTGGCTAATCTGGGGAGAATGATGTAGAAAGGAAGAAGAGAAGCAGTAAGACCAATTCAGAGGCTGTTCTACTAGTTCAGGTGAGAGATGGTGGTGGCTCGGACAAAGTTAATAGCGGTAGAAATGGAAAGCAGTTAAATCTATTTTGTAAGGCCTACTTGGTAATAAGTGGAGGAAAGGGAGTTTGCTCCAGGAGTCCTAGTATGTGGATGATGCCTGACAGAACAGATTTGGTGGGGATAAGATCAGTAATTCAGTTTTGGACATGTTAAGTTGAGATGCCTGTAAGAAATCCAAAAGACGTCAAATAGAAGTTGGATATGCAAGTCTGAGATATAAAGGAATAACCATCTTAACATTGGGGTACAGACTTTTCAGCAAATAATGACACTGAGAAAGTGATCAAGATGGTAAGCTGAGCTTATGATACCCTTTAGTTCTGCCACCACTATTACTGGCATATCCATGATTCCACCTTCTTTAAGATGACAGAGAAGGTGCACATGTATATTTGTATCCATATAAACATATATGAGTAAGTTGATAACCTGGGAAAACAAGAAAGGGTTGGTGGATGGAAATTTCAGGAATTCCTGAAAGATAGTAAAAATAAAGAATCATATTCATGGAAAAATAAAACCTGATGGAGCTGCAGCTTAAAATGCACAGATCAGGGGCACCTGGATGGCTCAGTAGTTTAAAGCCTCTGCCTTCGGCTCAGGTCATGATCCCAGGGTCCTGGGATCAAGTCCTGCATCAGGATCTCTGCTTCCTCTTCTCTCTCTCTGTCAAATAAATAAATAAAATCTTTTTTAAAAAATGTACAGATCAATAGTATTCTCAAACCAGAATCACGTTCAAGTAGTGGGGAGGGGACCTGTAGTGTTAGAGAAGGAGGTGCGTGTGGAACGACTAGGCCCATTGTGACCCCTTCCCTCTACACCTTGTGAATCCAAGCTCAAGCACTAGGTATAACCCAGAGACCAGAGGGAGGCTGGGAGATCCCTCAAGTAGCCTTTGGTTGTTAGGAAGTTCAAGGAGTCTCATGCCGGGAAAACAAACTTTTGGCACATCTCTGACCCCTGGCATCATATCCCACATCAATGGATTCTGATGCTGGTAAACAAAAACAGCATACACAGACAATTGGGGACTCTGAAATGATCTTCTGCTAAGAATCACAGAACATTTGAGGAAAACTTGTCTTAGCAAAATGAGGCACCAAATATAATGAGCAAAAAATAACAATGAATAGGCAGCAGGCTTTGAAATAAGTGAAATTAATATTCACAGAGAGAAAAGAGAGGTTATTGCATATGTAAAACAAATCTAGGATAAAATGAATTAAGTCTGTCTTAGAATTAAAAAATCTGCTTGTCAAGATGGAAAAAACCAAATGGTCTAAATAGAGTGGACACAGCTTAAAAACAAATTAATGAATTGAATGATTGAGCTAGGAGATTCTTTAGAATACAATCTTAAATTGAGAAAGTTGGACAGTATGAATAAAATGTCATATGATACAGAGGCCATTTTAAAGCTTCAACATTCAACTCATAGCAAATTCAAATAAAGAGAATGGAGGAGGGTTACAATCACAGAAATAATAGGAAGAAATTTCTTTGTGCTAAAGACAGACAAGTTTTGAAAAGGCCCAGTAGTATTGAGTAAAAGGATAACTAAAGATCTACACTCAGACATCTTCATATGAAATTTCAGAATGCTAGTGATAAAAAATGAACTGACTAAAAACTTCTAGAGAGCAAACAGTTCACCTACAAAGGAAAGAAGCAGTCCTATTATTGGTAAAAACAAGTAATAGAAGATAGAATGCAGTAGTTTTGAATTGTGAGAAAGATGTTATTTGAACCCATAATTCTATATTTGGACAACTCAGCAATTTGATGTGAGAAGAAAATAAAAACATTTTTGGACCTGCAGTGATCTACCTTTTTGGAATGTTATAAATCTTCTTTGAAAGAATTATTTATGAAAATACTCCTGACCCCAAAAAAGCAGGAGTTGGGACAAAAGAAAGGAAAGGAGTGTCATGAAGGCACAGTATTGAGGTGAAGAAACAGTGGAGAGCTTTACAATACACACATGTGCAGTAAAATGTTAGTTGAGCCTCAGAGTGTTTTATCTATGATGTTAATCTTTAAATATATCAGTCTGGGCCAGATCAGCTTAACATGGGAGAGTAGAAGAAAATGAAGTTATACAAGATTCTTTTTCAGGAAAATAATTAAGATATAGATTAACTTTATACTTCGTTAGAAAAACATAATCTGAAATATATGAAGAATAATCACAAATAGGATATTTAATGCACATTATGAGAGTAAAAAATTAAAAGTTCATCATCCCAACCAAAGGCACAGAAAACAAGGAAGCATAGTAAATAAATAAAATACATGATGACAGGAATAAGTATAGGTGATAGATATATGGTGAATGGGTTAAACTCCCCAGTTAGTAGAATCTCATACTTTTAAAAATAAAATACAGCTCTAAGTTGTATATGTATGCAAGATATTTCTAAAGATAAAAGCAACCTTGAAATTAGAATTTTGGAGAAAAATATTCCACACAAATGAAAAAGAAAGTCATAGTACCGCTAATATCAGACGAAACAG
The DNA here is from genome assembly GCF_963455335.1 of Martes martes. Classification (NCBI taxonomy): domain Eukaryota; kingdom Metazoa; phylum Chordata; class Mammalia; order Carnivora; family Mustelidae; genus Martes; species Martes martes. The sequence continues at coordinate 62,311,520 of NC_137896.1, forward strand.
AATTTAAGGCAAAATGCATTGAACAGGTCAAGGGGGGGATATTTTATATTAGTAACAGACAGTTTCCCAAGAAGATATAATTGTCCTGAACATTCTGTGTTATCTAACAACATAGCTTCAAAAATTATGCTGTATTAAAAACTTCTAAAATTAGAGCAAGAGACAGGGGTGCCTGGGTGGCTCAGTGGGTTAAGCCGCTGCCTTTGGCTCGGGTCATGATCTCAGGGTCCTGGGATTGAGCCCCCCATCAGGCTCTTTGCTCAGTGGGGAGCCTGCTTCTCTCTCTCTCTCTCTCTCTCTCTCTCTGCCTGCCTCTGCCTACTTGTGATCTTTCTCTGTCAAATAAATAAATAAAATCTTTAAAAAAAAATTAGAGCAAGAGACAAATTCACCTTTTTTGTAAATCTTAATAGACTATAGTATATTGACATTTTGAACATTTGAACATTTTCATCACCCCAAAATGAAACGCAGAGTCCATAAGCAGTCACTCTCTACCACCCCCTCCTTCCCAGCCCTAGGCAATTACTCATCTACTTTGTTTCTATAGATATGTCTGTTCTGGGTATTTCATATAAATAGAATCACACAATATGTGGTCTTTTGTAACTGGCTTCTTTCGTTAGCATAATATTTTCAAGGTTCATCCATTACAAGTCATTACTTCATTCCTTTTTATGGGCAAATTATATTTCATTGTATGTGTATAATACAACATTTTGTCTATCCATTCATCAGTTTGGGTTATTTCCACTTTTTGGCTACTGTGAATAATGCTATTACGAACATTCTATACAAATTTTTATGATGTATGTTTTCATTTCTCTTGGCTATATACCTGGGAGTATGTTTGCTAGGTTATTTAACATACAAATTTAAAGCCAGATGATGAACTAGGGAAATTATTTGCCACAAATCTGTATGTATGCAACTATCTATTTTATTATTAAGGTTTTGGTTTTTTTTTGTTCATTTGTATACAATTATATGTTGGTTTAAATAAAACATTTACAAAAGATATATAAAGAGCATTTAGCCACCATTTATCATAGACGAAATAAAAATTTTTCTTTATCAAAGAAACCCAAATTAAGCAAAGGGATATTATTTCAATCTAACAATTGAGTAAAGTTATAATAAAATGATAAACATCCATGCAAGTGAGGATACAGTGAAGTGATTATTCACATACACAGCTGGTGGAAGTATAAATTATTATATCTAGCAAATAGTCAATCCCTGTCAAGATGTACTTTTAAAGAGTGTGTGCCATTGACCTGGTAGTTCTCCCTTTAAGCATCTCTTCTAAGGCAGTATTAAGAACCATTGATAAGATTTATATACACATTTGCAGTTATAACAAAATTATTGGAAGCAACTACAATAGAATGGTATATCCATCAGTTGAAATATTATACAACCATTAAGGCTTTCAGGGAGGATTTAATGAGAAATTTCTTTATTTTTATTTTATTTTTTTTTAATTTTTAAATAAACATATAATGTATTATTAGCCCCAGGGGTACAGGTCTGTGAATTGCCAGGTTTATACACTTCACAGCACTCACCATAGCACATACCCCCCCAATGTCTTTATTTTTAAATTGCAGTGAAGTTATTGATACAGAATAAAACCAATTTCTGTTTTAAAAATATAGATGTACATTTACACTGAAGAAATGGCTAGTGACTGATACTTATATTTTTGTTGGTGTGATTAGGGTTTTTTTATTTCCTTTTTTACTTTTTTTTTCAAACTTATTTTTTTTTAAAGATTTTATTTATTCATTTGAGTGAGAGAGAGACAGAGTGAGAGAGCATGAGAGGGGAAGTCAGAGGGAGAAGCAGACTCCCCATGGAGCTGGGAGCCTGATGTGGGACTCGATCCCAGGACTCTGGGATCATGACCTGAGCTGAAGGCAGTCACTCAACCAACTGAGCCACCCAGGCGCCCTTTTTCAAACTTTCTATAGTAAATATGTATTAGGAAGAAATTGTAAAATACATATCCATGTCCATATCCCAATCAATGTGCTACTTAATTTTAAGTCTTGATACGATAGACTTCAATATAACCAGAGTGGGACTGAATTTCTTTTTTAGTTGGGGCCTCTAAATGCTTTTGGTATAAATTTAATACTCATATTTATTCTGATTTAGTACTCTATTTATTCTGATTTTTCCAGTAGCTGGACAAACATTTGTTGATTTTAAAAATGAAAGCTATTCAAAGAAAGAATGTTGAATACTTACATGAAATAATAGAAGCTATAATATTATTATTTCAATAGAAACTAAAATACTTTTGGCTTAATAACAGCTAAAATGCTAAAGGCAGCACTCCAGTTCTTGTCTTAGAAAATGGGGAGACCTGATTTTAAAAACACATGCCTGTCATAATTTCTGGAGAGAGAGGCAGCCAATGTGGTCGAATGACAACATATCCCTAACTGACCCCTAAAGACTTTGCTGGAAAGTGGCTTGGTGTTGCTCCCACGAAAACACTCCAGGGTGAGAGCAGGATGATGCAGGGTTGGCTCTGTCAAGTTCTGTGGGACATGGGGAGTGTGGTTTAGCTTGGCCTTGTTATATCCTGAGAGCAGAATTTAAGTAAGTTGGATTTACTTGCTATTTATTTCTTCTTTGCACCATGTTTGAGATACTTTTGTCCTCATTAACACCTCCATTTGTTAATGAGCATGCACAGTAAAGTGGGAAAGACAAAACAGTCCTCTTCCTCCTTTCCTGCCTGTTAGATCATTTGATGATTTTAGAGAATGAGATGGTGTTCCAAAATGAGCTTTTGGAACCCTTAGTGTATTTTCTATATCCCGGCATCTTTATTCCTCATTATTATGGTTAATGGAGAAGTCACTGCAAAAGGAAAATCATCTTCCCAGCTGAATTTTTCATGGTAAAACCTCAAAGGTGGGAATTTGTATCTTATTTCCCAACCCGCTCTGTGGGATCAGTTATGAGTAAAAACAAAAAATCAATTCTTCAGTGGTGATATTATTAAAGTTTTTAAAACTATTTTATCGGTAGCATGGAGGGATTTATGAAATGTGTTTGTAAAAATAAGTTAGTAAGAATCCTCTGTTTTATATTGTTTGCCTAAATCCTTTTGGACATTTTAATCCCTTAATTATTTGTTATCGTAGAATGGGATAATAGGAAAGAGTCTTCCCCATGGACAGTCACTTAGATGACTTTGACCTGGATTTTTCCAAGCAGTATTTTTAAATAGATAAAACACAAAAATAAAACACAGAGGAAATTTGTTCTAAAAATCAGGCATCACTTACATAGATGAGTTCCTTGCCAAAGTGTTTTTACAATTTTGTCCCTTAACTGGAAGTCCTAGCATATGACTTGTATTTGAATCTGTGCTTTACCCAGTATTATAAATGAAAATCAAACTTAACCTTGCAATTCATACTGTAACTGAACCATTTTTGTAACTGAAAAAGAACAAGTAATTGACTTTGACTGGGAGTATGAATAAACTCATCTATTAGAATTTATTAATTATTCCTTAAACTTAGTTTTAAAATCTCTATTCCGGGTGTCTGTTTTTTTTTCCCTCACTTCAGGATGAATTGTGCCTCTTCGTTGACATATGGGCTTCAGTTTTCTCAGGTTCTTAGAAATCACCAACAGTGTAATAAGCCATGTATACATACACACACCTTAGTATAACACCATATTTATCTTTAAAAGAAATGGGAGGATGATTTGAAGAAATTTTTACCAGTAGTGCCTTAAATTATTAATGGTGAAATATCTAATTTCCTTTATCTTTTTTTTCTTACTTTTTGTGTGTCATTGACCTTGGACAGTGAAGCTAGATCAATTTCAGTTTCTACTCAAGTTCATCTTTTAGTTTTCATACAGCAGCACAAAGTGCTAGGATTTCTAAAACATTAAGCTATTTTCACAGTGTTTAAAACTAGTAATTATCATGGATGATTAAAAAAATTACACAAGACATTTAAAGTACTACCATAAAAGGAAAAGATTAATAAACATCAACTACATTAGAATCTAAAACATCTCTGAATCTTAAAATAATATGTAGAAAATCCACAGACTGGGAGAAGGTATTTGCAAAACATATAACCTATAAAAGACCCAGAATATATAAAGATCTACAAATCAAGAGGAAAAAAGAAAAATAGACAAGGGATATGAACAGGCCATTGACAGAAACAGAGTCAAAAAGGACAAAAATATTTTTTAAATGATCACTTTCACTAGTAACTGGGGAAATGCAAACTAAAGCCAGTATAGGAAACCTTTCAAGTTGCCAAAACTTAGTCTGAAAATTTGGATGTTAGCAACCATGTGGAACATTGGGAATCTTGTACATAACTTATAGGAGAATAAACTGGTACAAAGTCTTTGGAGAGCAATTGGACATTAACAGAGTTGGAGATTGGGGTTCTCTTCAAGTCAACAATTCTGTTGCTATATATATATATATATATATATATATCCTTGAAAATTTCCTCAAATGTGCACAGGAAGGTATTTATTAGAATCATTGAAGCACTATTTATAGCAGTGAAAATTTGGAAAGAGTGTTCATCATCCTGAAAATAGAAAAATAAACTGTATTATATTCAGTGGAATATTATATGGGAGTGAAGATGATCCAGTTAGAGTTATCTGTGTTAATATGGATAAACTTTACAAGATATTTTAAGACAGAAAGCAAGTTGCAAAATATGTACAGTATTATATGATTGGTATAAAATTTCAAAATATGAAAAATAATGTATACTATTTGTAAATACCAACATACAAATACATGCATACATATGTATGTGTGTATGTATTATATGTATATAATATACAGTAAGAATATAGAAGTAAGCACTGGAATTTATGATTGTGGTTACCCTGGGTGGGGTATGGAATGGAAGAATAGGAACTGGGAGTGGTATACCAGGAGTTTCAACTACATTTATAATATTTTGTTTCAACCATATGTATGATATTTTATTTCTTAAGTTGTTTGGTGGGTACATGGTGTTCCTTATACACTATAACTTTTGTTAAATAAATCATAGTTTTATAAAAAGATGCAGGAAACCTTAGTCAAATGCTAAAGGTGTTTTATCTTAGGAACTTTGGCTTTCAGTTGGTTTTAATTTCTTATACTTGTGTGCATGCGTGTGTGTGTCAATAAGGATTTATACAGTCAGAAAAATATTTTCAATTTTTAGCGAAAATGAAAAAAACCACATTTAATATTAAGTACATTTCTCTTTGTGATATTCCTTGAAATTTTCATCTTTCAGACCCTAATTTTGCACCAAATTAAATACTTTTTTAAAAAGATTTATTTATTTATTTTAGAGAGAAAGGGAGGGGAGGGGCCGAGGGAGAGAGAAGCTTTAGCAGACTCCACCTTGAGCATGGAGCCCAACTTGGGGTTCAGTCTCAAGACCCTGAGATCACCACCTGAGCCAAAACCAAGAGTCGGACACTTAATCGACTGTGCCCTCCAGGTACCCCTCAAATACTTTTTAACACAAAATTCTAACACTATCTTTCAATTGTCTTTTTCATTTGGCATATATGGATTTTTCTTCTGTGAGTTTTAAAAATGAAATATCATTTGTTTGGTCCTATTATTTGAAATGGTCATTTCAGAGATATGGCCTAGGACAAAACTGTGGGTGATTATCTTTCTAGTGACTATTTACCGAGCAGAGTTAGGTAGAATTGATGTTTAAGGAATGTTATAATAATGGTACCATAATATGACTAGCATTCATCCTATACTGTTTTCTTTTCAAGACTAACTACTCCCACAACACACTCCTAAATTATCTAAATTAGGAACCTTAAGATCAAGCAGGGGAGCTTTTAAAAATAACTAGCCTAGGCCACATCCTTAGAGATTTTCGTTTAATTATTTGGAGGGTGGACCAGACATCAACAAGCATGTTAAAATTCTGCAGGTGATTCTAATGTACAGGCCATGTTGAGAACTATTGGTTCTTAAAGTGTGGTTTCTGGACCAGCAGCATCAATATCACCTACTTGTTAACTTGTTAGAAATGCATATTCTTGCACCCACGTCCCAGGCTTATAGAATCATAAATTCTGGGATGGGATGCTGTCAAGTTTGAATGGGCATATAAAACCCTTTGGAGTCTTGTTAAAATGGAGATTCTGGTTCTGTTGGTCTAGGGTGGGGCATGAGATTCTGTGTTTCTTATAAACTCCCAGGTTATACCAATGCTGTTGGTCTGAGGATTACACCTAATTAGCAGCAAGAGACCCTATTGAAAGCCTCTTGGACCCCAGCCGAGGCCTATTGAATCAGATTCCGATTTTAACAAGATTTCCAGGTATTTTGAATGCATATTACCGTATATGCAATGTTAAGAGGAAAATTAGGATATACCAATATCTAAAGGATATGAGAATTTGAAGAAGCAAAAATCAGTATTCTAAAACACTCCAAAGATAAAGGTAGGATAAAAACTGAAAATGGGCTTTCATGTTTAATTTTTAAAAAATGGTGGTGGTGACCATAATGAGAATAGTTTCATTGGAGTGGTGAAGGCAGATGTCAGATAAAAGCAATATTGAAGGCTGAATGAAAGATGAGCACTCAGAAACAAGTGTATACACATCCCTAAAGAAGAGACGTTTTTAAGGAGGTCAGGATTTGAATATGCTTAAATGTTGATAGGAAGGAGGTAGAAGTAGTTAGGGAGAAGTTGAAGATGCTGGAGAGGCAGAGGCTAGATGCCTGACAAGATGATGCCTAGAGCTTGCCTAAGGAAGGAAATGGACAAGAGTTCCGAAAAGAAGCTCCCAGAGTGGCGGATGGCTGGCAAGTGATGGAAGAGAGCAGGACTGGGAGGGGTTGCTTCCCCTAACCTGGATAGCTTTCTTTTTCTGTGAACTAGGAGCTTCCTGTTCTATACTCCTTCTCCCAGAAGAACTGAGAATTTTTTATTTTCTGAAATCATTGTATTATTTTGTTTAGTGTCTGTCTCTTCTAATGGAATGTAAACCCTTCTGTGAGGACAGGGTGTTTCTACCAGTGTATCCACAGCTCCCACAACCTGGCACATGGTAGATACTCAATAAGTATTTGCTGAGCGAATGAATGGTAGAGTGTCGGTTTAGTTGCTCTTTTACTGTATTTTTTAACTCTGTTGTGAACACACCATAAAATTTTGTAGCTTCTCACTAAAAATTTTTGTGGGGTATACTTGAAATGTGAGTTACTAGTATTTTTTTTTTTTTAATGAATCTCTTTTCAGGCAAAGTGTGAATTTCAGAGCAGAGAGCATTAGCATAGCCAAGTGATTGCAGTGAGATGACTCCAAAGTGAAGAAGGGTTGTTATGGCCAAAGGAACCAGAGTTCCTCAGTTTAACACCTATTGCTCCATTCCTTTCTTGCTCCACGATGCATTTTCTATTCACGGTGGAGATAATTCTCACAGAGACAGATCAAGGAGAGCACTTACAGGGAACTGTTCTTTGTGGCAAAATTAGTCTTTCTAAGGACCTCTAAGTAATACAACATGAAATCTGTATCAAAGAAAAACCTTTGTTGCAGGGGGATTCATTGATGTAGAATCTTTAAAGTGAAATTACCTACTAAAATGTACACTTATGAAAGTTCTTAATAATTTTATTTTTGTTGGCACAAAGCCCTAAGGAAGTTTTTGGTATACCGGTTAGGTCTCATATTGATTGTGCAGTTGGATAGTCTACAGGCTAAAAATAGTAGAATAAGATTATTCTAAAAATGTTCAATTCTGACATTCAAAGAGAGATTACTTTCTGTTTTGCTGAGTATTTATGTGTAATTAATGTGGATAAAAGATAATCTAGAATCTAATTCTTAGTGCAAAAACTGTATAATATAATAATGTTCATATTGGAAAGAATTCTTGAAAACCCAAATTTAAAATTGATTAATTATGAATTAATTAATGCTAGATAATTATCACAATCAGGAAGAGAAATAAAATGTGTAAATATTAGGAGGACCACTTCTGATAACTTAAAAACTATATTCTGAATATCTGTTATCTGATATTACTAAGGAATATTGATGAACTCATTTTTACATATATGTGTGTTGGGGTAGGTGTTGATCGTGGTCTTTAAGAATAGTACAGGTAAATTACTTGTAAGATTATAGTCTCTTTTCCATTCAAGAGGAAGGCATCATCATTATCACAGTGACAGGATGCCTTAAATTCATAATCCCGTAGAAAGGACTGTGAGGTTTATAGGAGTGAACCCTGCCTGCAAACTGATTATGATGTGATGCAGAGGTAGGAAAGTTGGCCTCATTAAATTATGGCGTGTGTTCACTGATGGCACATTTCTGCCCCCCAGATTGCTCTTATGCTGTGGATGGTTGTGTCACACTATCTTTCTTTCTGGTGAGCATGGAAAGGAATTCTAAGGGGAAAGGTCTGTATTGAGGAAGAATTCTATTGATGAGAGGCTTTTAGGGGGAGGGTTTACTCTCAATAACTTTAAATATCATTACAGGTAAGAAAAGTTAATTTGCCTCGATTTGTGTAGAATGGAGATTGTTTCTTAGTTCCACAGAAGGAAATGCAGCGTCGCTTGTCTTGTTGAACAGCAAACTTGAGAAAGTATCTTCAGTTTTGGGTGAGATAGCAAGCTAGTTGTCTGCCTTCTTTGTGCACTGTTAACTCTGGTGATATAGTTTCTTTAATAATCCACATCAGGCCCCCAAGCTGTTTACTGTATAGTATTATTAAAAAGATGTATTTCCCTTTCAAATATATAATTGAAAGGGAGAATTTTCTCTTGCCATATACAAGGCTTTTGTTTCATTATTTATTTGGAATAAATGGGGCCAGACGGTATGAGTGCAGTTAGGTTTTGTTGGAGGGGAGCTTGCAAAGACTTTTTGAGGCATGATGTGCAAGTGAGTGTTTTCAAATCTCAGAGGTGTGATTATGTCATAACAGCCATAACCTCTGGGCTTGCTTTATTACGTTTATTAAAACAAATCTGTATGGGGGTGCTGTGTATATTTTGGTGATGAAGGAAATGAGGTGGTTAATTTATTATGTGAACAGCACTTTCAGCTAACCACAGCGTGATTCACTGAGAGAACGGTGGAAAAGCCTCACTCTGTAGAAATGACTGTTTTTTGATTTGTGGACCATAACTTTCAACACCAGAGCATAAAGTTTATCTACAGAATGGTTCTCTCTCTCTCTCTCTTTCTCTTTTTTTCCTATAATGTTTTTGTCTGACTTTAAACTAGAAATTTTTTCATTTATTTTATTTTGGGCATTTAGTGAATATGAATGATCCAAACAGTCCTTGCCAGCATGTTAAGGGGAAAAAATAAAAAAAAGGGATCCATGTGTTAGGGCATTAGGGAAGTTGGTAGCATCTTTATGGTTTCTAAGCAGCCCACACATAACCTCACAGGAGACATCAAAAAATAATTCAGTATTCCAGACCTTCAACCAATGAGGATGACTACCTGGTATCAGATGAGTTAAGGAAAAGTGAGGAACCCTATTTTTCCTCCCTTTGTAGGATGTATTTATCAACATACTATATTAGAATACTATAGCGCAAAAGGAAGTCATTCTCATGAAAAAACGTTTGTTTCGAAGAGGGAGTTGACTATGGGAAGAGGTGAGTGTGTAATGCCTCAGAGAAGTACACTCACTATGGAATGGAATCAAAAGAAGACCTGCACATCTAATGAGGAGGATATAAAGCACTTGCTGTATACTCATAAACAGCCTTTGCAAGACCAAGAAAAGTTTGTTTTCTTTGGATTTATGCCACAGCCAGCATCATGTGGTGATGTGAACCTGCCTAGAGAGAGGGGAAAATAGGTCATCTTCCTGGCAGTATTTCTGAAAGACCCCCTTCATTTTCCAGATGTGCTGTGTACCAACCATTCACAAACAGAAAGTCTTAGAAATCAGTAAGGCATTTAATTGGTAAGAGTTCATTAGAGCATTTTATATTTGGGACATTATAAGGATCCATGAAAAGGATGACAATCGGTTTTCTATTTTATCTCTGGTCCTTTGGAGTGGCATACCACATTTCTTCAGAGTCCTCGGTTTGCTCTAAAAATTATGTCATTCCTTCATAGCACTTCCCCAGAGAGTTGGCAAAGACCAGGAGAAACATTATTTGTGTAGTTTAAAGACAGAGCATAGAGGAGGGAGGTCCAGGCCTGTGGTTTATGTAAACAGGGGAGACTGGGAGGGAGCACTGGCCCCCCTTGTTAGGCGATTACTCAGTCATCATGAGCAGTCAGTCAGGCCTGGCGAGAATGTGTCCACTTGGAGACTGTTCCAGCCACGGTGATTAGTAATGATCATCCACAGGCCCAGACTATGAGAGAAATTTAATTTTAAAAGCAATTGGATTATAGGCAAAACTTCATTTTAGTGACATTGGTTGGGGCTCTCAAACATTTGAGATCTCCTCACTAAGAGAATGAAACTATGTTTTGGACATTCCAAGAGACATTAGGTCTGATACCACCTAAGCTAGCATTCACTCGCTCAAAGTGGATTTATCTTCATAACGGTTTAGTTACCTTTTGAAAGATGGAAATTTTAAAATTATTCTTGGGAATTAGCTTTAAAAAGTCTGTTACCCAACCCCCCTCCTCAAATGTCCCTCACAAACGCTTGCAGAACATAACAGTTATTTTAAAAGCATGGATAACAGAAAACTTCATCCCAAGCACGCCCTCCATTTTCTCTGCCTTCCTCAGCATTTTCTCTTGCTGAGTCCTTTTGCTTCTTTGCTTCTATCCTCATCTCCCTTCCAACCTCCTGTGAGCTGCTTTTTGAAGAGGTAGTGTTCCCTAGTCCCTAGTCCCTAGTCCCTTACTCGGGGCTAGTGTGTGAAATACAACCAGGCTTTTTAAAAAGTGATTCCACCCTCGTTTACGATTTGAAACCTCCTCAGATATGTGTTGACAAATTTAAACAACTTTGAGTTTTTCAAAATACAAATTTATGGGCATGTTACCCAAGTAGCATTAACTGAACACAGACCCATTGATGGCAGCAGAATGCAGAAGATAGCCAGCCCAATCTGCTAGACGGTAAGAGCATGATTTTAAATAAAATGGAGCACTGGTTGTGAGTGAGACAGCAGACATCTTCTTGTGGAGAAATCCCATGTTTATCATTAAGTTTGCAAAGGAAATTTGGATTCTAGATTGAAATACTTAGTTATGGGGCGCCTGGGTGGCTCAGTCTTTACGCATCTGCCTTCTGCTCAGGTCATGGGTCCTGGGATTGAGCCCTGTATCTGGCTCCCTGCTTGGCGGGAAGCCTGTCTCTCCCTGTCCCTCTCCCCCTGCTTGTGTTCCCTTTCTCTCTGTCAAATAAATAAATAAAATCTTTAAAAAAAAATACCTGGTTAGTCATACCTGGGACATAGAACTATGTTCATTAACAAATACTCCTCCTTGTATTTGAGGAGTTATAATTCAGGGTGTGTTTAATCAAGAGTTCCCCGAGAGTTATAGAGAGGGAACCTGCCTTAAACAGAAATTGCATGAACATTCTCACTGGCCCCCCTCCTCATTTCAGTATGTTGTGGTGGAAAGAACACAGAGCCCCAGGGCAGCAAAGGGAGCTATGGTCTTACCTTGGTTTAGCTACATTTTCTTATGACTTTGGGAACGTAATTTTACTTCTTATTGCCTTTTTGGAAAATAAAGTAAGGTTACCTATATACTTTCTGAAAGAGTGTTAAAGGAAATAGCACATGTGTATAAAAAAAGAAAGGAAGGAAGGAAGGAAAAAAGAAAGAAAACGAAAAAGATGTGCAGGTGTCTGAAGGTGCAGATGTGAAAGTGAGTTTATTTCAAATGATGGCACCATCAAATAAACAAATTCTAATTACATTGGTGGATTTTTGTTTTGTTTTTTTGGGGGGTAGCCTTTGATGTTAACGTTCTGTTTATTCCTATTATTGATTCATATGCTAAACTTATCAGGTATTCCTAGAATCATTCAATTTTAAGTTACAAAAGACCTTAGAGTTCACACTAGTAGATAGGAGTATGTTCATTCCGGAAGAAGCTGCAGGGAAAGATTCCAGAACAAAGGATCAGAGTGGCGGCATTGCTGTGGTCATAATCCAGGAATGAGGAAACAGGCCCATTGCCTGAGCTGCTGCTTATAAATAGTAATGACAGGACGTGTTGCACAGGGAAAGATAGGCATTTGAAGTTGAATTGAAAAGTACACTTTAAACCTCTGTTAGTTATTACCTACAGAATTTTTTTTGTAAGTCTATAGTGCTTTACTTGTTATCCCTGTGTATCCGATTCTTCTGTTGTGGTTTGCATCTAATGTTTAAATTGACTCAGTATTTTGGAGGTGGGAGGGGAAGAGGGTGGAATAGTCAAAAACAAACATAACAGCAACAACAGAAACAAACTCCTTAGTTTGTTGGGATGCACGATCTAGTTATGGGTTGTCAATAAGAAACAGCTGTTTGTTTGTTGACAGCCTGCCTTGCCGCTCCCATAATCAAGCTGTTTCTCATCATGTAATTACCAACTCTTTAGTATTTGAGGCTTGTTGTGGATTTATAGTTGGTTATATAACGTTTGCCAAAACGTCATAGTTTAGATAAAAAATTAGTGATTCCCTTGTAGTCATTCTACTGAAATATGAATGTGGGTTGTAATAAAATAAAGATGCCTGAAGAGACTTCTGAAATTCATTTCAAACTTCAGGGAATGTAGAGGGTGTTGTGTGTGTGTTTTCTAAGGAGGGAGTATCTCTGTAGCTCCTGCCCATCTCGTAGACTTAGTTGCCAATTGGAAAAGCATTCAGTGTTCTTTTCACGAGTGAAGTTAAGCGGCGCGGATGTGGGTGGCAGGATCGATTTCCTTCTGATCCAGAAGGACATGGTTTCGTTCTTCTGTTCGTTTGTTCTTTCTTTTTTTTTTTTCCTGTCTTCTCAAAATCCTGTTCTGATGTTAAAGCCAGGAATGAAAGGAAATAAAGTCAAGTTTAAGTTCTCTGAGAGTCCAAGGTGATGTTTCAGCCTCCTGGATCGCTTTACTAGCTGAATCAAAGCTGAATGTGCCTCCGATCCTAAAGAGAACCTATCTAGGACATTTTATAAACAGACCCCTTTTTCAATCTGGATTATGCTGAGTGAGTTCCTTTTTGAAATAAGCATAACCTGTACTTTAGGAAAACAAGCCAGAAAGGTGAAGTTTCGATTGCTCCATTTAGTTTTACTCTTCGAAATAGAGCAAAAACATCTCCTAATCATGTCTAAGTCACAGCTTCTCTTGGAATGAAAGTATCTGTCCTCAATTCATCTTTTCATAGTGCAGTTACTTAAAAAAAATTTTTTTTGAAGACTATAGTACCACGAATTTTTATTTTCATAGACTCCAATGTAATGTCATAATTTTTTTATTTTCGTAGACTCCAAAGTAATGTCACAGTTTCTTCTTCCTTTGATAGGTTTGAAATTATAATGGAATTTAGAATATTTTTAGTAATTTTCTCTCTTTGATCTCAAAGATATTACATAAATTAACTTTATAAAAATACTTCTCTTGAAAGATAAAATAATAAGGGAATAGTAAATCCTCTTTTTGAAAGAAGGTATGACTAGGAAAAAGGAATACTTTAAAATTTATAAAAAGTAAAAGTTTGAAGAGAAATGTATATTTTATGTGCAGAAAGTCTTTATTTCTACTTTTTGCATGGGTTCTTAACTGTATCTTTCACCAGAAGTCTGCATCTACTCTTTTCTAGAAGTATAAGTCATAGAAACATTTTACTTTACTTCAAAATGCTTGCTCTCTCATAGCCAATGATTCTAAATATCAGTGGGAATTTGACTGACAATGATTTCACTAGGTGGCCAGTGACAGTCGGTACTTAGGATTATTACCAGAATATGAAATGTTCTGATTTTGTGTGTGTTTTTAATATATCATGAGAATGACATTTCATATAGCTACTTGAAACTAATTACAGTTGCTATCACGGCAAGATTTAATTCTTGATTTTAACACATGGGCTGTGCCATGAAGTAGCAGTCCGAAATTAAAAGATTATGTCTGGCTTAATCGGAACAGGTAGGAAGTGATGGAGTAAAAAGGTGAATACTTTCCTAGGTGCAACTGTGCGTATATTCTTAGGGCTCCATTAGTTAGCCAAAATCTGTTGTCTTAGTAGTACTCAGGTGGATAATTCAGTCAAATGAATCACAGATGATCCACAGTAAAGAAACACTTTACTATTTGGGTATTAGGAAGATAATTTAGTTGTAATTTTAAGAATTTCATTCCTAAATCACTTAATGGTATATCGAATTTTAGCTGCCCCGAATTATGTGGACAAAAATTATTGTTACAAAAAGAAGATGTACAAATCCTTTATTCCAACTACCTTTTTGGGAGGAGGAGGAGGGAGATTTAGAGATGTTACAGGATATAATTACAGTTTTCTACTTTGTTTCTCTGTGTCAAACATTTCTATTTGGACAAGTTTTCTTAAAAAACTGTGCTAAAAATCCATTATTATAGAACCATTAAAAATACTGTTTTATTATCCAGTGATTAATATCCATGACCTTTATTTTTGGATCAGGTTCATAAATATATACATTTTTCTATGTCAGTCATTGTCTAGAATTTCATTTTTGTTCTGCTTTCCATTACATACCATGAATTATATGAAATTAATTTAATCGCTACTACAAACAGAAATTGAATGTGCCCTAATCCAGAGTTACGTTGTTTGCTTTTACAGCTGTAAGTCATAAGTAATTAATTTTCCAAGGAAAATTAATTCACTTACCATTCCCAGTAGCATCATATGTTGACACAGGGTTATACATAGTTTAATATTTTTCTTCAGCATGCTGGCCTCAACTTTAGAAGACCTTAAATGAAAACAAATTAAAATTGACTCAACTGTATATAATTTGGAGTCCTTTAAAATAAGTGTTGTTGTTAATTGCTATCATCCAGGTGATGACTCGAGAATTATATTCAAATTTTACAAAATCTCCATTAGTGTATTAACAGGTCTGAAACAATATTTTTTTTGAAGTTGTTCATACGATAGTCGCCATTAATATTTTCTATTCCTCAATTCCGAATAAAAACAGTTTACACCACAGCCATCCGACAGCAGTATTAAGCAGTTTTACCATCACTCAGTTGATAGGATAGTGAAACAAGGTAACTTACTTGCTGGACATTTTGACCACCTAGAATAGAAGCCGTCATATCTGATTCTTATAGAGCTTATTTTCAGTATTCAGTATCAGTCAGTAGAAAGATTTCCATCAAGGTCCTCTTAAAACATAGAATATGAAAGGTATCTTGTTTTAAACCCCTAAATATTTTTTATTATAATGACTGCCTTTCTCTAGTTCTTTCCTGTTTTATACTTTTTTCCCCTTTGCTTTCCGTAGAGACTAATGTGGAAAATGAAATAAGCAAAAGTCTTTCGGTTAAACAAGTTAGGTTTCCCCTAGCTCCTTCTTATATTCTGGGAACTCAGAAAATATGAGCAAACGAAATTTAGCTTTTCTTTTGCATTTGCCAGGAGGTTATTTTGTAAGGTGATTTTTTTTTCTGGTTCATAGAACTCTATAAAACATATAGTGTTTATTACTTTATTTATATTTATTTAAGTCACTAAGGTGAAACTCTAGTGATGGTGGCAATGTTACAGTTTTAACAAGTGGGGGCTTATTTTATAAAGGTGCCTTTGTGGCCACAGCTTTCAAAAATGCAGGGGGTTAGCAGTGAAATGCTCTTTATACCTTTTGGAAAGAAAATTTGCTGTTTAATTCCAGTGTAAAAATACTACTATAATACAAAATCACCTTTGTTATTTTTTATAACTGTTCATTGTTATAGTTAGTTTTCGTTTTTTGTTTTGTTTTTGTTTTTAATCTGTTCTCATAAGAGTGAACTCTGTACATTCCAAAGTTGCATCAGGGAAAAAAAAAAAGTGTTTTACTTGCTACTTCTTTCATAAGGAGGATGACAGAGGTGTCCCCTTCCCTATGCTTTAAAGAGTTTGTCTGAGTGGCCTTCAGAATTATGATAATGACTTTCTTTTTTATCATCAGACAAAGTGAAAAAATTGTATGTGTCAAGTCACATACGTTTATGCTTACGCTCTGACTCGAATACAGATTGTTAGTCTGATTTAAGGGAAATCAGTCTTTCCAAAATAAGCTATGTAGGCAGTTTAGGCAATGATTATTCTAAAAACTTTATTCTAAGTCTCACCATATACCTACAGTATGATTACGTATAAATATATATAATAATTCTGCATGCATTCTTACAGTTTTTAAAAAAATGCCTCTGCCTTCTTTCAGAAATGAATACAACAGGATTAGTTTATCCTTGTTTTGAGGTGGAAAAGTAAATGTGTGCTTGCAGAGAAATTCACTGGTGTAAATCTTCATTATACTTCACAATATACTCTCTCAAAGTGTTACATTTGAATGGCTGAGTTTGTCACATCTTTTATTAACTTTTATTTTGTGTCAAAATAAATACCTTTTGGAGAAACATTTAAGTTGCAGTAAACTAAGAAGTGTAGAGGGTTGTATGTGTGGTGTGTATACGAAAATAGGTTGCAAACGTGTGGGGAAAAGAAGTGCTGAATTTTAGCTACGTGGTCCTTTACTCAAAGCCAGCAAGTGCGCATGGTATGTTAAAATATATAAGAATTATAGATTCAAGGAATAGTGTTAGGAGAAGCAAAATCTTACTTTCCATGATCATTTTGTTGATTCGGTTAGAATAGAAATGACAAGACTTTGTGATAGAAATATGAATGCTCTTCTTAAAAATTATATAATGTGGATATGGTATAAAGTTTATAGTTTGCTGAATAATAGTTGTGACAGATATTAAAAACTATTTGTGCTATTTGTGACAAGTAGACAAACGTGTGTGTGTGTGTGTGATGAAGATTCTGAGGAACTTCGAGCAGATGCTTGATTTTGGCAAATAAGATTTTATTTTTAATCTGTAAGCAGAGCATAAATAATCATTCTTATTCCTGAATAGTTCCTAAAGTATGGTGCAAGTGTGGTTTGCAGATTGCTGATACCTGTTGGAGAATGATATTGATGTTTTGTAACATATTACTATTCCATAGAGTCCTTAGCAATACCACTAGGTAGAAAAGTAAATTTGTACTTTACAAGATATACGACTATTAGTTTGCATTCTGTTCCACAGTTCTTTCAAAAGACTAAATTTAAATGAGTTTGTACTTCACAGTAGTAATAATTAAATTAAAGGGATACATAGGAAAGTAAAATGGTAATTTACCTCCACCTGAAACTAACAAAACTTTCCCAAGTCCTTTAAAGCGAATCATGCTCCCAATAATTATCTCATACCACGTTATTGACAGTAGGATAGGTTGGGTTACATTTTTGCTTTTAGTAGAAACTCAAATAAAATGGTAGCCAAGGTAGAGAGTAGTACTACCTTAGAATATCCTCTTTTATGCTTCTTTTAATTTCATATACAGCATTATATTATGTCCTTTTGGCTATAGATCAGCTTATCTAGATACTACCCTTTTCTTTTGTAAGTACCACTCATAGTTTTGGGTTGTCTTCAGTCTGATATATAAGAACCCTGCTTCTTCAAGAAAACTTCATGTATATATAAGAATGCAGAATAATTTAATCGTCCCCTTTTGATGGGTTTAAATGAACTAGAGAGTTGTTAATTGCAGTGGATGGATTTCCTCATTTGTCCTACTAAACCTGCTAATCAGGAGAAGAAAGTGGCAGGAGAACCTTTAAGTAATGTCCTGTCTCCAAACTGTCATATCGTGTTTGCATATTAACCCAGAAAATTTTTTCTGTAATATATATATATATATATATATATATATATATATATGGAACTATTTTTAGATTCTGATTTTTATTAAATTTGCAAAAACTCAGAGAACCTCTTTAACCAATAAACATTGCTACTACACGTATCATTTTAGAAGGAACCCTAATTAGAAGCTATTTAATTTTTTTGAGTTTTACTATTTACTCAAATTTATAGGAATGCTCAAAATGTTTTTTTTTTCCCCTCCATATATGTAAACAGAATGAAATTAAAATTAACTGGTGATTTCCCCCCCGGAGTGATTAAAAGAAAAGTATTGTATTTTGCTAATAACAAACTTGGACTTATTTTGAAGTTATTTTGAAGTTATTGTACATTCTACATGATATAATGTGGAAATAAATTCTCAAGGAGTATGGAAAGAAAGACTATTCCAGCTAATAAGAGAGTTTCATTCTAGAGGGGCCACCAAAGAGTCTGTCATGATTGACAAGTATTCTAGTGGAGTCTTTCTTCTCTTTTTCTCTTTTTTTTCCTATAGCAGTGTTGAAGTCAGTCAAAGTATATATATACAAAGCTGAGTGAATACCAGTTTCCCCAGTACAGGGGCTATTTTTTCAGGAAGTCTAACTCAAACCAGATGTTTTGCCTAGACCCAGAGTTTGTTGCTGCCAAGCATCTCATCAGAGGTCAGAGTTCTGGGCTCCGGGCCCTGCTAGAATTCTTTCACAAATTGCTATTCGGTGAGGTTTTAATCCTAATGGAAAGAATAATGTGCTTGTAAAATCTGCAGTTATTACAAACACAGTATACATATTGTGGACTTCAAATGACTACATATTTCATTCCCATAAACAGGGAACACAGATGAATGCCTTGTGTGATAGCTTTAGACATTCTCACTAAAATCTAGTATACAATTTATACCACATTAACCATTTGCATTTGTAATTCCCCCATAAAAGTAGCTGTTATCTTTGGGTGACAACTGGTAACCAACTCATGCCCCCCCCCAGTTTTTTTTTTAACAAGCTCTACAACCTCATATAGCTGTATAAATGCAAGAATTAAAAGCATTTGGGACCAAATATTGGATATTCTCTTAGGAAGATCTATGAATGCTGTAGTACTAAGTAAAAAGTTCTAAAAGTAGAGCAAAAGAAGCCATTGTGCCAAGACTTAACCATCCCATATTTGGAAACACTTTTGATAAAACTGAATTCATTTACTCAAATTAGGATGAAGAGTATTTCTTTGTAATGGAGAATATGACTGGTATATGTAACTGAACTTCAATTGTGCGTCTTTTGAAAAATAAAGGGAGATTAGTGAGATTTATTTTATCTCTGCTTACCGATTTTTTATGCAGATGTTATTAGTTGCTTATTTTGAGACTTTGTTATTGTTGATTATAAGCCGAAGAGAAACTTACAGGTAGATAAAAGTGTGTGAAACCAGAGCATCACAATGTGGGCTAGAGCTAATTATGTTAATTAGACCATACCTACTAAACCTAAATCTGCATTTGGGATAGATATGTGTTAAGTTTTGTGTCAACAAAACAGAGAGAGTCTTAATTTCTGAAAATCAGAGAAATTGAGCTTAAAAAAAAAAAAAAAGACAGCAGATTCTAGTATCCCTGAATTATCTCATAACCATATGAAAACGTTTTTTGGTTTGTAGCATTTATTTTGGGAGTTAGAGCCTAACTTCTAAATACCATCTGTTTGTTTTCATTTTTAAGTGTCAACAATATTGGGCATAATAAATATATAAACAATGCCCAGTTTCTCTAAATCTTCCAAATACGTAAAAATTGGTTAACCATGGAAGTCTAGAAAATTCTAATAGAACCTTATGATATAGGTAGTACCTTTTAAACTACAGTTTTGATTTTGCCCTTCGTTTCTACAAAAGAAAATCAACATTAGTATCATCTCTACTGCACAGATACAATTACATTGGTATGGAGAGGAGTCATAATTTCTGTGAACATTTAAATTCTATTAGCTGGCAACAAGTGAAAAAAATATTTGTCTAAGTGTGTGACATAAAAAGAAAATGCAGAGCATTTGTATTGCATTACTTTCAAGTTGTGGAACAACTTTTAAAAGCTATTTTCTCATTAATCTTTATGCTATTTTATGCCTCTGAAGACCTAGCATGGTGGCGTATCTTCTGCAGAGTGTTATTTTCTGATGTTATCTCCCTTTCCACATAAATGCTTATAGTATATCATATTTACTGCTCTGTTATTTAGTTTCACCTTATATCATTGCTTACAGGAGACTTTTTCTTGGAAAAAGGTGCAAAATTGCATTGACATTCCATAAAGTGAAATAATGTGTTTTTTTATTTGATCATAAACTGTAATTGGTGGATACCCCTCATCCACTGAACAGACAGGTGACACCATCATCAATTTCTGTAAAGAGGTTGAAAACAAATGTCAAAACTTGAGGCTACATTTCATTCTGTATTGTACAATCATTCAAGTGCAATTAAAAGAATAGTCTGAGACTGTGATCAGTTAATGAGAAACAAACAATCTCATATTAATGAGTTCCCATTTGCCAATAATTCTGTCATTTGTAACTTGAATCAGTCATCACCCCTGCAAATAGCCCTTTCAAGACATTATTTGCAATTTTGTCTTCTGTTTTCTGTCCTTGATGTTGTGAAAATGGCCGTCTACTGTTACAGGAATGAAAAGAGATCCCGTTCAAACATCTTTTGTGTTTCCACTTTCAGTGAAAAATGTTTTTCAAACCTGCAGCTGGTTATTTCTGCAGGAGTTCCCACTTATGCTCAGATTTGATTGACATTTTGAAATGGCAGCTTTTCATGAAAAGCTGTTAACTTGTAGAATTCAGTTATGGTACTAAGACAGACTGACTTTGTTCTGTGGCTGGGACCTGTCCAAACTAAATAGAACCCTGCATCTGAATTTAATAGTGCTGCTCAGCCAAGATAGGGCAGTTTTGCCTTTTTTTCTCCAAAACTCTGATGCTTCTTATGTGTTCTAAAACTAACTTGATGGATATTCATCCCAACATCTTCCTGTTCTGTAACCACTTTAATTGACATATATAGTCATTCTCTTATTTACCCCCTTAAACATCTAATAGACTAGGACAGTGCTTTAAGATATGCTGAGAAGAACTTATTTCACAATTAATGTTATAGAGCACAAAAAATTTAGGAATATTAATAATTGTTTTCTTCCACTATAACAGATCTAAAATGTTTGGAAACATGTTGCTACTAGGACTTACAGATTCATTTGTTCTGTGAAAATATTTGAAAACCATTTTGCATATTATACTATACAAATATGGTTTATTAATATTATTTATTCATTTACCCAACAAATAATTATACCTTCAGTTTCAAGGCAAATGTGCTATAAGCCATAGGAATCTCAACATGATCCCTGCCCTTAGGAACTTGGAATTCAGTATCTTCTTATTAAACTAACTAAAAATTAGTGCTTCAAAATGCACCAATTTATAACATCTAGTGATAATGATGTTCAGTTTTTCAAATGCCTAGCTGTTCTTGTACTTGATTTCTATATAACAGTCTCATGCGGCAAGTAGGAAAATTTAGTATCCTAGTCCTTGTGGGGTTTTGTTGTTGTTGTTTTGTGTGTGTGTGTGTATGTGTATGGTCCCATGCTATCTGTCAGGAAATATAAAACTCTGGTTTCACGTCCAGATTTTAGGGCAATATTTGTTGTGTTATGTGGGACTCTTAAACCTGAACTTGATACCTGGTTTCACCTGTCTTAAGACAGAGAATTGAGACAGTTAATCACTAAAGACCCTGATCACTTTTGCGCAAGCCCTGATCTTTCCCTTCTTAGCTCTACTCCTGCAAGTTTAATTGAAATACGGGACTCAGGATGATTATATGTTTTATATTAACTGTTCCTGGCATATTGCTGCTGCTTTACCCTTAGGTAGATGGTCTTTACATTCCAGATCACATCCTGATGTGAGCTAGAGCTGTACTATAGGCCCTCTGAGAATGTTCCTGTATGTAAGACACAATGTTTTAATTTTCATTCTGATAGCTCTAAAGCAGAAAGTAAGTCAGGGTTGATATTGGTTGAAAATATAAGCTAGAAAGATAATTTTAATATTATCCCTGGATTTTAATTTCTTTTGATGATGTGGAAGTAGTTTTAGAATCTTAGTTTGCATATGTGTTAAACATACCCATAGACTCATAGTTGGCCAACAGGTAGCCAGAAGGCATTCCTCAGTCCTTCTGTGGGAATATCAACTGATGTAACTATTTCATTGTACAGATTGACGGTATGTAGCAAGGGACCTTAAAATATCCCTTTTTGTTTTAACCAATTCTTGGGGTGAGATGATTATGTCCTAAGGAAGCAAGTTCATTTTTAAATCTGATGCATAAACATATTCTTACACTTATACCTATAATTGAATCCTGAGAAAGCAAAAGAAAATGTTCAATTAATAGAAAGACTGAATTAACTAAAGTGTGTCCATATAATTGAATAATTTGCAGTCATTTAATATTGTTTCCAAAGAATCTTAAATAAAATGTCCAAATATTCATCAGAAAGTTAGATTTATATTTGTATTACAAGAGGAAAAATATGCCTTGGAAAAGTTATAAGGAAAAAAAAATCCCTAAAAGTTAAAATCAGTTGCTCCTCAGTGATAAGACTGTATATATTATTTTCTTCTCCTTTATGCTCCTGTACACTTTTGTAATTTGTTATAATTAAAACATGTAACTTTAATTCTGTGGGAGAAAAAGATTTATTAAAATGAGAAACCAAAAAAAAAAAAATTAGTAGTTACACATCAGAATCTTAGAATCCTGTTTTCTGATTTCTTTCAAAGGCTTAGCTTAAGAGCTTGAATAATGGTCCTAGTTCAGGAATTGAAAGACTGTTACCTATAGACCATCTTCTACCAGCAGAGGATTTTGTTTGGCTAGCACTGGAATTTTAAAATAATTTTTAAGTTTGAATGCCCTTAGAAAAGGGCACACCCTCTCCAGTATACCATCAGCCCTACCTATCTCTGTCATATACCTGGCCTGATTCATACCTTTGTGTATGACCTTCCCAGGCCTCTGAGAGGCAAATGTTGTGTTTGTACAGCTCTGTACCTAAGGCCAAATACCTCTCTCAGTAGTAGAATGGGGTCCATTGTAGTTTTTGGTTTTGTTTTGCTCACCCAGCAGATGAGAATAGCGATGGTGATCATAGCTGTTAGCATTTGTTGAGCCCTTATTATGTGCCAGGCTTATAATAAAACTTAGATTGATCAGGTAATCTAATTTTCACCATTCTGTAAGGCTAGGTGCTATCGTTTCCTCCATTTTATCGAGGAAATAGCTGAAGCTAACCAAGGTTAAAAATCTGTTAATAGTAGAGCCAAGATTTGAAGCTAAGTCTACTTTTGATTAAAAGTCTGTGCTCTTAGTAGTTAAGTTGCATGCATAATTAATATACTTGAGCATCTCTGGGAATCTAACCATGCTGCTTATGTTATTGAAGAGAGAATTTGGCAACAATTGCCATTCTTGTTTATGCATGTCACAAATAAAAGGAGAAAATGGTTTTGGTAGTATTCTTTCTACTTTTATTAAACAATAAACTATATTATTCATTTTTAGTTTATAATTGTACATTGTGTTAAGATCAGAAAGAGAGGAAACACTGGTGTTTGCTGTGGAAACTTGGTATAAATGTTATTCTCTATATTAAAGAATAGTATACCTATTTGTTAACATAAAATTATGTTGACTTCACATATGTAATTTTGATCTGTTCAGTTCCTGTTACATAACATATTCAGGACATTGCATAACCCCTGCCATAACTATCTAAAAACAAAGCTCTCTGCTAAATACCTTGATATACAACTTTCAGAGTTCTATAGACCTAATGCTTATTATGTCAAGTATGTGTTTTTTTGTTTTTGTTTATACCTTTTGTTTTTCTTTTGGCCAAAAAAAAAAGGGGGGGGATTCTGATTAGAGGGAGAAAATTGGTTTATATTGAACAAATATGCTTTCCAAAGTTTCTAATGATCGCATGAGGGTTAAGTCACATTAACTCTTGTATCTGAATCCCTTTCAGAAACTGTGACGTGCCATTTTCAAATTATTTACAAGTGTTGGGAAAAAGAGAAAAACACAGAAGTGTTCTCTGCTTTAAACTCTTCAGGGAAAGGTGTTCATTCAGCAAACACAAGCATTTATTACACTGGAGTACATGGGAAATTCGAAAAGAGGAAAAGCAATAAGTAGAACCTTACCACTGATGGATAATTGTTTGGAACTGTGTAAGAAATAGATGTTCTGAGTTTGTGCATGTCAAAAAGGTATTTGACTTTCACATTTGAATAATAGTTTCCATGGGTGTAGAATTTTAGGTTGAAAATAATTTAAATAATTTTTCCTCCAAGATTTTGTTGCATCCTTTCTGTTGCCTCCTTTCATCTAATAGAATTGTTGATGATCTGATTCTCATTCCTTTGAGGGTGACCTGTTTTTCATATCTCTGGAATTTTTTTTTAATCTCTTTTTTATATGCTTGTCTTTTTTCATTCATTGGGCTGAACACCTCCATAATCTGAAGATGACTTTTGGCTCTGGGAAAATATCTTGTGCCTCGCATTTGATTTCTTGTCCCGTGTTTTCTCTAACTCTGCTAAGGTAGATAAGGGACATCTTAGGTGGAATCTGTCTTTTTCTCCTGAAATTTTCAGCCTCTGATTTTTGTCATTGTTGTTGCTCTGGGGGACCCCTCAACTTTATCTTCTAATTTTATTTTGAATATTTCATTTTGGTAATCTTATTTTTAATTTCTTAAAAAAAAAAGGTCTCTTGATCTCTTAATTCCTTCCTTATGGTATTATGTTCTTGTTTTTTTGTTTATATTTTTAGCTACAACATTTTCTTTTATTTTCCTAAGAATGCAGACCAGGGGGATTTCCCCGTTTCTCCTGCCTTTAGTTTGTTTGTTTGTTTATGTGTTTTGGTTTTCTGTTATCTTGATATTTCTTAGAATGGAGAGTTTTTCAGTTTCTAAAAGAGCATTGGTGATTTCTTCCTATTTAAGAATATCTCCATATGAGGCTGGATAGGGCTCTGATATATGCACACGGACTTTATTTCATTAGCAGGCTTTGCTGTCTTGTGATCTCTTGAGATGAGGTGTCTTTTCTTAAACTGGGGAATGTCTATATGCTGCATTTCAGAAGACTTTTTCCCTGGGGTCTTTTCAGTTTCCTTAGTGAAGAATCTTACATTTCTTTTTTCTCTTTGGTGAAGGAAGGTAGGATAAATATTGAGCTGTATAGTTGGAATAAATAATTTAGATGCTGCTTGTGGTGAGTTTGGAGAGGTACTGGGTTGAGTAATGTCCCCTCAAAATTCATATCTACCCAAAATCCTTAGAATGTGGTCTTATTTGGAAATAGGGTCTTTGTAGATCTAATTAAAATGAGGTCATACTGGGTTAGGGTGGGCCCTCATCCAATGATACATAGAGAAAAAAGAATGCTATGTGAAGATGAGACAGAGATTGGAGTGAATATAGCTGGAAGCCAAGGAATACCAAGGATTGCCGGCAACACCAGAAGCCAGGAGAGTGACATGAAACAGATTCTTCCTCAGAGATTTCAGACTTCTAGGCTCCACAAGTGTGAGAGAATAAATTTCTGTTGTTTTAAGCTACCTGGTTTATGGTATTTTGTTACAACAGCCCTAGGAAACTGAACTGGGTCTGCAGCAACCAAATCAACAACCTGACCAGCATACTCACCAGGCCTTTTGAATAGCATCTCTTGGCTCCTGGCCTTTTGCATTTGGGCACTGTACACAAGCATTTCAAAGGGCCAGACCTCAGACTGGAGAACTCAGGCATGAGTAAAGGATTTTTTCTTCTTAGTCCATGAGATTTTAGCTTTACAGATTAAGGAGGGATTAGCCTCTCCCCTGGTGTAAGTAGGGGTTGGAAAGATTCAGTCCTGGTAGGGTGTGGCAGAGCCTTTTATCTGCACTCCGGTTCTGCTCGCTCAGCATTTGTGGTTGGGGGACCACCGGCCCATCTCAGGCATGATAAAAGGGATTGTGGTCCCAGGACTTGCAGTTCCAATGTTAGGGGCCTTACGAAGTAGTGATGTGATTCCCCACCTCAGATTTCTATCAGGATTGATTGTCGTAAGCACTGGGCTGCTTTTTCCATGGCATGCTGTACTGAAAACCATCTCCTTTCTACATGAAGTCAGCCTACCAGGAATCCTGGCGTGTTAATTTTTACCTCTCATAGAAGGCAACTGTTGTATAGTCTGACTTAGAATTCATGCCCCAGGTCTTGTTCCAGTATGGTCCCTGCCCCAGGCCAGAGCTTCTGTAGTGGTTCTGCCTGATTCATGAGCTCCTTCCTCATCTGTGTCTGCTGCATGAATGCCCCAGCCTACAACTTCTTCCTTCTGACTTTCATTCCTCAAGACACCCAATACTAAGGCCTCAAGGAAAACATGTTCCTAGCCATTGAACTGTCTCTAATAGTAGATACATCATAGAGGTTTAGGCAAGGGGGAAAACTCAGGCCTTTTTTTCTTTTAAATTATCTTCCCATTTTCGTTTCACTTTCTAGGGAAAAGTTGTAGAACTCAAGCCTTTAAATTCAGTTTCTTTTAAGATGGATAGTTTCCTAGGTGAGTTATCAGTAGTTAAAGTGCATATCTGATTTTTAGGAGTAGCCATTGGTGAAACAAGTATGGCATAGATTCAAGTCACTGACAACATGTGGTTTTCTATGCTGTCTATGCATTGATTTCTATAATGAGTTTCTAACTTTGTCCTCTGGCTTCACTAGCTAACTCTAATTCCTTTTCTTCTTTTTCTTTACTTTTGGGAAGGTTTTGCTTCTGTAGATTTCACATTGTAGAATGAAACTCACCTCATTGTGACCCCTAACCTATGTAGTAAATCCTCTGAAATTAATTTTGGTTCTTTTTAATCTGTGCCCCCATATGACTCCCCCCAAGGTTTCATTATTAGATTTTGACAGCCTTTTAAATTTGTAAGTGCCACAAATTTGTCACTAGAGATAAATGGGTAAAAAGAAAATTCCTTGCACTGGAGGATATGGGTAAAATATTTCAAGCGACAGATCTGCATCAATAATGTTAATGTTTATAGGGTGATGAAAACCATATAAGTCTTAAGCCAGAATCTTGTTTCAGTTGAGTCTCAGAAATTTTGACCACAGAAGCCAAGGCACATTCCATTTATTCCAACAAATTTTTTTTTCAAGTCCTTTCCAACTGTCTGAAAGACAGTTGTCACTCTTGAATGCCTGAACCTTAAGTGTTTTTTCTACCATGTTAGTTAAGAGCAATGGAAACATTGTCTACTATTCCCAAGATGACTTTTGTCTTGCCTTGAGTTCTAAAATGGAAAACAAATTTGACAATGTTATTTTGCCCTTTATTTTTCATGTTCATTCTCTGGCAAGGTTTTTAAGAAATTTTGCATCATTCTTTCTGACTGACTTCTGCCCTTGTTTCATGCCAGAAGATTGCCTTTACTGCACACTGAGCAGTCACAGGACAATGGATTTTCCTTGTTTCTTATTGATACCAAAGGAGTTCCCCAGTGGGTTCTGGTTCTGGTGCAAAAGAGTTTTAATATTTGTGGGACTGAAAAGTACATTCAGAAGAAATCTAGAAAAAACAATTGATATTACCATGAATATGATGCCAGTGAGTATGTATATACATACGTGTGTGTGTGTGTGTGTGTGTGTGTGTGTGTGTTTTAACTAAAAGAGGAGGATAAAAACATTAAGCCTTTGTAGTATGGTCTTTTGTTTATATGCCTAGTAACTGATATTTTTTTCTTGAAAAACATTAACAAAAAATGATTTATTAAAAACTAAGTTATTATTACGTTTCCCAGGGAAATTAAGAGTAGTTCTTAGGGAAAAGAAAGAAAAATAAAGGAGAGAAAAATACCAAGATTAAAAATCACCACCACCCCTCCCTCCATTCAAAGCCTGAACAGCTTTCCCTGACTGTACATATTCTTTACCAAAGTCATCTGGAAGTGATACCCTAACTATATAGTAAGCATGTTGATTTTACATTGGAAATTTCACATTATGCCAAACATTATTATATTAAAAGTTGTTACGAAGATAGGTTTCTTGAAGTGGGCCATTATATTACATTGTCCTAAGTCAATAATAATAAAACAGCTAATTACTATTTCTAAAGTACTTAGGGGTGGAATGAGATTGTGTTCTCCCTTTTGTATTGGATAAGAGTAAGGTAGCAAGATATTACTTGATTTGCTTAGTCTTTCTCACTGCCTTTCATTTATTTCCAAAGGTTAAGTAAGATACAGTATAGGCTGTATGGTCAAGTTGCCTGAGTTCAAATTTTGGCTCTACCATTTATTAGCCTAGTGACCTTGGGCAGATTATCAAATTCGTCTTTATTGTTGTCATCATCATCATCATCCCTAGTATAGAATTGTAGTACGTTAGCACTGAAAGGTATTTGAGAGACTATCAAATCCATACCCGTTTTCTAAAGAAACTGAAGGCAAGGAAATTCAATAGCTTATCTACCACTAACTAGAACGTGATCTTTTAACTTTTGTATCCTTTCCACTACATCAGTTTTCAGATTTGATTTCATGGACTTGTAAAATAATTTTTTTTTTTAAATTGTGGTCATGATAACCTGTCTCAAAGATGGTCCTCAATTCTATATTCTGCTGGTTTTGGTGACCAGTAGAATATGGCAGAAGTAATGGCATATCCCATCTGAGATTAAGTTATAAAAGATATTGTGGTTCTGTCTTGGATGCTTTCAATCTCTTGGATCACTCACTGTGGAAGAAACCGACTTCTATGTCATGAGCGGCCCTAGGAGAGACCCATATGAAGAGAAACTGTGGCCTGTGGCCAGCAACATTTGAGGAACTCAGGCCATCAGCCAATAGTGATATGAACAAGCCATCTTGGAAAAACATCTTTCAACCCACTCAGGTCTTCAGATGATTTCAGCCCTACTGCTGACATCTTGACTGCAGCTTCATGAGAGACCCTCATGAGAGCCAGAACCACCCAGCTAAGCTTCTTCCAGTTTCCTGACCTTTAGAAACTCTGTGAGATAATAAATGTTTGTTGTTTTAAGCTGCTGGGTTTTAGAGTAATTTGTTACACAGCAGTAGTTAACTAATACAGTAGGATTAAGGAGACCGATCTATTTCCAGGATTTTTATTTATTTATTTTTTTGGTCACAGGGGAAAGTAAAAGGACTATTTTAGCACCAAAATAGTAGGAGTGTCATAATTATATAGTAAAGGGCAGTTGTTTAAATTGAATAAATTTATCTTGTTGAAAAACTTTGACATTGTTCTTTTCCTCATTTTGCTGCTGACCACTGAAGTCTGTCATGAACTGACATTTGGGAACCGCGCCCTTCATCATTCTGTATTTCAGTTAGCAGTTTTCAAGTGTGCCTTCTTTCGTGCCCTCGGGTGTTTGCTGTATAAAGGAAAATGTGTTTGTTGTCTTTTGAAATGTGACTGTAGAAAGACCAAATTGAGGAAACTCAAGTTGTATTTCTTATTCATGGTGGAAGAGACAGTAGCACATGAAGACTATGTTAATGTTAGTCACTCTAGCCAGTTGCTCTATGTTTAGATTTCCTCATCTGTGAATTGAAAGGTTACATTATATGATGTCCTGGAAGCCTTTCCAGCCCTAAAATGTTGAGAATTTATTGGCATAGAAGGTCTTCTATTTTGGAATGTAGTCTAATAATGGAGTACAGTTTACTGAGGAGAAATGGGGGCATAGGTCCTGAAGATCTTTAGGCATCATTCTTCTTTCCCATACTATTTGTCCAAAAAAGGGAAGTAACCATAAAATCTTTGCATTTTCCATTTTAAAAAATGCAGTTGTTTAAAATCCAAATTAGAACTTCATCAGGACTGGAGTTCCTGAGTGGCTTAGTCAGTTAAGTGTCTGCCTTTGGCTCAGGTCATGATCTCAGGGTCAGGGGATTGAGCCCCAGGTTGGGCTCCCTGCTCAGTGGGGGAGCCTTTCCCCTCTCTCTCTGCTGTACCCTCTGCTTGTAGTCTCTCTCTCTGTCAAATAAATAAGTAAATAAAATCTTTAAAAAAAAAAAAAGAAAAGAAAAGAACTTCTTTAGGACTAAGAGTTACCCAAAAGGAGAAGAAGGAAAACTCCAGTTAGAAGGGACATAATTCTTTTCCTCTGACTCTGCATGTACACACTTAAGGCCTAACCTCCATACTTAATAGTTCTGTAGCTATAAAGGAACCAACCAGGAATGGAAATGTCCCAAAGCAGTCGGAGTTGCCTTTAAGAAAAAATTCTGTCATTCATAGATGAACTGGTTAGGTGGAAAATCATAATTATTTTAGACATGTCAAATAAAATGCTGTAATTGATCCTTCTTATTGACAGAAGGATAGAAAAATTAGAGGGAAAGGGAACAGGAGAAAGTAAATTATAGTTTCAAGTAAGAGAAGAGACTGGTGCCCTGTCAAAGCAGATAGTTTCTTCAGAAATCTTTTTGTTGGTGTTGTTTGGTCATTGCATAGACACTGTTACCATTTACTTAAGATTTATAGTAAGAGCAGGGTGATACAGAATTTTAAAAGCATACCTATTTTGTCAGAACATGTTTAGTTCTGGTAAGCCTTATGAATGAATAGAAAATAAACAAACAAACAAAAACACGTTCCTCCTGGTTGTTACAAAACTTTCCCTTAAAAAATAAAATGGGTAAAGTCATTGGATTTTCTTTGCAACCCAAGCAAGAGAGCTAAAATTAGCATCGCTAGATCAAACGGTACTACTTTACTTAAAAGAAACAGAGGGGCATCTATCGTGTTTAAAAGCCTGGGTTCCAGAGATAGACCGTTTGCACTCAGGACCATGCTGGCAGTATGACCTGGGGCAACTTACTTAAACCACTCTGTGCCTGTTTACTCTTATACAAAATGGAGGTAATAATATAGCAGTAATAACAAGCGCAGCATTGTGAAGATAAATCAAGTTAGCGTTATAAAATTCCAGACACTTATTAGCACTCAATATAAATGTTTTCTGGTGTTATTACTGTAAAATGGATTTTCTTGTGCAGGGATCTTGAAGAACTTTGGCAGCTTAGTATAGCTTCTCCATAACCCTTTATATTTTGCCCCTTCATGGTAATAACAACTGCACCAAATTATGAACTGTCACTTGAAAAGTTAGCCCTGTCATAGACATTTACTTATGGAGTATTTACTTATGGAGTATCTATCATTAAAGGTTAAGCATCTTGGGGCACCTTGGTGGCTCAGTGGGTTAAGCTTCTGCCTTTGGCTCTGGTCATGGTCTCAGGGTCCTGGGATTGAGCCCCATGTCGGGCTCTGTGCTCAGCAGGGAGCCTGCTTCTCCCCCCGCCCCCCTCTGCCTGCCTCTCTGCCTGCTTGTGATCTCTCTCTGTGTCAAATAAATCTTTAAAAAAAAAATAGGTTAAGCATCTCATCCAGTGAAAATTACTGGATGTTCTTAAAAAGGATTCCAGAGGCAACACTCAGTATAAGCTAGGTAGTAGTAGTTATCACCTTCTCCCATTTTTTAGGTGAGTTTCAGAATTATTTGCAAATAGCTATTGCAAAAGAATTATGTTGAGTTTTTCATTTATGTAGCTCCTTCCAGTAGGCACATTTCCGCTTCCGTCCCTTGATGCTGCTGCATCCTCTTCGTACACTCTGCCTCTCACCTCAGGTTTTAGAAGTTCATTATGTTCATTCCTAGAATGCTTCCCCATTCATCTCTTTTCTGAGCTCCAGACTCCATATATCCATCTGCCAACCTGACCTTTCATTTGGAAGTCTAATAGATTTGTCTAGAAAAGAACTCTTGACCTCTGTCTCCTAACCCTCCCTGCCTCCCCCAGATTTAAAATGAAAACCATTAAATGATTCTCTGCCATCCTTCCTATTTTGATTAATGGCATCACCATCCACCCAATTTGTAGAGTCACAAACCTATCCTCATTAAAAACTTACTTTTATTAAAATCCTTGATCCTTCTTTTCCCATCCAACCACCTGACTCTAGCTAGACAGCTGTCATCTCTCTCAGGGTATATTGAAAAATCTCTTACCAGGACTCCCTGTTTCCACTTCTGTCTGTTTTCAATCTGTTTTCTACAGCGTGCTTTTTGAAAATATGTATTAGATCCTGTCTCTGTCTGCACTGTGGTAAGAATAAAATTCAGACTCTTTACCATAGGACTTGTCAGATCCTTGTCTGCCTTATCTCTGAGTGCTTTTCCTTTTCCCCATGACGTCCTGGCCACCCTTGGCTCCTTTCACTTTTGGGAACATAGTAGCGTGTTCCCCTCTTAGGACTTTTGCATTTGGTTTTTTGGCCTAGAAATGTTCTTTCCCTGGCTCTTTGCATGGCTGGCTCCTTCTCATTCTTAAAAGTGTCAGTTTTAATGTAGTTCTTCAAAGAATCAGTTACCAGTCACTCAAGTAGCTACCTCCACTCCTTGTGACTCTCATGTTACTCTATTTATTTCCTTTATAGCATTTATCACATTATAATTTTGATTTGTTTATTTAATTGTGTGTCCTGTCTGTTTGCTGCTATAATCCCATTAACCAGAACAAGGCCAGGTACAAAGCAGACACTCAGTACATATTTATAACATACATTCATTGAATGAACAAAGGAATAAATTTTTATGAGCATTAGAAAGTTCATTTTTTATTTTCTTGCTTTGACTCTATTCAAGGTACTTCCAAGCTTCATTTTTAAGCTCATTCAGTTTGTTGGCAGAATTCATTTCCTGGCTGTATGACTGAGGGTTCCAGCTTTTTGCTGGCTACTGGCTGGAGACCACTTTCAAGTTTTAGAGGCCACCCACAGTTCCTTGCCACATGGGCTTCTTCAACATGACTGCTTACTTCATCAAGAAATTAGGGGAATCAGCTTTCCCCTGTTATCTAACTGATCATGAGAGTGACATCCTATCATCTCCATCATATTCCACTACTTGGAAGCAAGTCACAGGCCTTGCTTACACTCAAGGGAAGGTGTGAAGGAGTGAACACCGGAGGTGAATCTCACTGGGAGTCTCCTTAGGGTCTGTCTGCCACAGTAATTAAAGAGAAACTGTCAGTTTCCCTAAGTGTGACTTGGATCAATGCGACTTTTAAAAAGAGTGAAGCTTACTACTATTTAGCATCGGAATGAGGGACTGTGGTTGCCTCTTGAAATTTTCCATTCAAAATAGTATGTGTTAATTGTAAACCATCTCTTATGAACCAGGAGACACTCCTGACTCAAAGAGAAGGAAAGTTTTGTTAAAATATTAAGAAAGTGGAGGGACATAAAGAAGGCAGAAAAACTTTCATATTAAATGGAAGTAAAGGACACCTGGACAGCTCAGTCGGTCAAGCAGCTGTCTTCAGCTCAGGGAATGATCCCAAAGTCCTGGCATTGAGCCCCAGTGGGGAGCCTGCTTCCTCTTCTCCCTTTGCCCCTACCCCCGCTTGTGCTCTCTTGCTCTCTCTCTCAAATAAATAAAGTTAAATTAAATGGAAGTAAGTTACTAATTCACTTTAAAACTCAAATTTATTTAAAATAAACTGTCAGTTCTAAACTGGGATGTACTCCACCTGAGTAATCCCCTTGGTGGTTTGAGAAACGAATACTATGAGTTGTGCTCTGATCCTGTTTGCATAGCTGATCCTATAAGGACCAATGTTTAGTTCTTAGGTCCTAGAATTCTTTCCTTGGTAATATCTGTATCCCTCTTCTAAATTCTAGAGTTCTCCAGTTTGTATTTTCTTTAACTCTGTGACCTGACCCTTGTCCATGGCCCAGTTATTCTTAGGTCAAATGGGTTTGATTTTGCCTGACCCACAGAGATATTTGGGGAAAATGAGTCATTATCCTGCACTAAGCCTTAAGGAAAAGATTATGTGTAAATGTAACATTTTCATATCATAAGTATTTCTTCCCCCAAACCCATTAGTTGTATCAAGGTATGTATGTACCTATATGGAAGTATGCTCCTGGACCTTTCTTGTAGAGGTGCCTAAACT